>NW_027554049.1:3753183-4378713 GCF_045843805.1 Urocitellus parryii | reverse complement strand
TTGTGTATCTATTTCACTGGTTCTTTTTTTCTGTGATGACCTACTTTTTACAGAACTGGCATTCTCAGCTTCAAACTCTGCGTTTAGAGTCCCATTTTGATGTTCAGCCTAGACTGGCAGAAATTTCTCAATGCCATTTCCATTTCCTGTGGGACAGAATCTGATTGTTCTAGCTTGAGTCACTGTTCCAGTCAAGGGTGGCCCACGGCCAAAATTTGTCCTAAAAATCCCTAGTTGGAGATACATCCCTGTGTATAGAGAAGTTTCCACAGGAGAGAGGTGAGCTATACTCACACGGTACGTTTATACTTCAGTTTATACTGGAAAAATGGGTTCCAGACTCCTTCCGGAACATCCATTCAGTTTGGCCAGGCAGTCTAATAAGAGAGTCTAGTTCACAGATTCCTTTCTTTAAGAGAGGAATGTCTTCTCCAGACCGTCATTCTCAGACTCTTGGGTCTCATTGATTAGTATAAGGTTATCCGATTTTATGAATTAGTATCTGACATTGCGACCTTTTTGCTTGGGAGCCAGACCATACCAGTAGAAAAAGCAGTAGAAGATTTATTCAGTCCATGAAATCCCTTAGGATCAGATCACCAGGTTTTTAAACAGTATATCAATACATTTATTTAACTTAAGTATATATATATTTTTGTTCTTTACTAATTAACCCTTAAAGGATAAAAATAAGTGAAATTTCTGTGACATTTTATGAGGAAATCAATTGGGTGAAGATTTCCAAGAAACTTTTTGGAAATTTCTTAGTCCCAATATTGAAAATACCTTGAAACCAACACTTATGTAAATATCTTATTGCATGTATGCAATATATAAAAAGCCTAAGACCCTAAAAACATAATTTAGTGAATTATTACCCATCCTTTTAGTCAGAGTGACCCAATTAAAATATCTAAAATCATGTTTTCATTAATAATGTCCTGTTTAAGTGAACCCTTTGTCTTTTGAAGTTAATTTATGGCAAACACATGGAATCTGATAAAAAGTAAGAAAGTTTTGAAGAATGGATATTTTCCACCTTGAAGACAGAGCAACACTCAAAAAATCATTCAAGTAAGGAGAAATTTTTTTCTTCTTTAATCTTTGTGAAACACAGGGACATACTTCCCATTATGGAGACTAAAGAAGATAGAAGGCCTGTTACTTGTTCTTTCATTTAAAGACTAGTTGTCGATGACAGCTACTATTCTGAAGTTTAGGTTAATATATACCAGTCTTATGGATATCACAGTCATTTGATAAAGATTTTAATATAATGATAATTAAAATAAAATGTAACAGCTAAAACTAAAACATGGCCATGAGATAAAATTTATCCTGGGAATGGAAATAAATGAATCAAATGTTCCATCAAGGAAATGAGGAAAGATCCAGAGAAACAAGATTTCTGAGTTACTTAAATAAAAATTATTTTTTGATGGTGGGGGGGAGGATGAAGGACTTTCAATATTAAGAAATTGGTATACAAAAGGACAAAGGTCCTGAGAACTCGGAAACTTTAAGTGGCACATGTAAGACAGAACAGGAGTGAGAGTGAAGAATAAATATGAGACTGGAAGTAGGGACACATGACAACGTGACATGATGCCCTATGGAAGCCCTGGAGGAGACCCTTGTGTGGTTTAGGGCAGAGTGGACTTGCTTCTGTAAAGCATCAGGGAACTACTGTGTCACAGGAGGTGCTCAAAGGGGGCACCTATGAGCTAAATTAATTGTTAAATTGTCATCCTGACAACCACAATGAGACATCATTAAACACCCACCACATGTCAGGACTAATGACATGAAAATGTGGCACGGACTTCGGAGCAACTGGTACACTCCAACACTTACCATGGGAGTGCAAAATTAGCAAGGACTTTGGAAAAGAGTTCTCCAGCTTTTTAGAGTGTTAAACAAACAAATCTACCCTGTGACCTGGAATTCTACTCTTAGATATTTCTGAAAGAGAAATGTGAGCATGGGCACGCACACACGAATCTCACAAGAATATTCACATCAACATTATTCATAATAACTCCAAATTGGTTGCAACTCAAATGGTCAGGAAAAGCAAAGTAGGTAAACAGATTAAAATATATGTGCAGAGAGAAATACTACTCAGCAGTAAAAATTAGTAAATTAGTAAGCTCTTTCAAATACAAAAACTTGAACAAATCCCCATAAAAATGTTGAGGAAAAAAATCCATATAGAAAATGGCACCAAACTATATGAAATATTTTTTTTACTTCTTAGTTCTAGAAAAGTTAAACACTTATTATTACAAAAATCAAAATTATAGATTGTTATGAGAGGTGGGAATTAACAGGAAATTAATCATAGTGAATTATCTGTAGAGATTAAGTGTTTTTCTAAATTTGGGTTGGGTTCATGGCTACATAGAGTATGTATATACTGAAACTCAATAAATATTTAATCTTCTGAGGATTATTTAATCTTCATTAAGGGTTATGAATTTATATAACTGTTTCCACAATTTAAAAAAATGACAACTTTTAAAGACACCCTGAGATGTGGAACCTTCATTCATTTCTGGTGGGAATGTAAAATGATACAGCCACTTTGGAGGATGGTTTGGCAGCTTCCTACAAAACCTCTTACTATAAGATACAGCCATTAGGTCCTGGGGATGTGGCTCAAGCGGTAGCGTGCTCGCCTGGCATGCGTGTGACCCGGGTTCGATCCTCAGCACCACATACCAACAAAGATGTTGTGTCCGCCGAGAACTAAAAAATAAATATTAAAAATTCTCTCTCTCTCTCTCTCTCTCTCTCTCTCTCTCTCTCTCTCCTCTCTCACTCTCTCTTTAAAAAAAAGATACAGCCATTATACTCCTTGGTCCTTACTTACCAGATGAGTTGAAAATTAATATCCACACACAAAAAAAACCTGCTCAAAAATGTTATAGCAGCCTTATTTGTAATTGTTCAGCCGAGAAATATCAGGAGGACCTTGGATAGATGAATAGATAAATAAAGGCAATATTTTTCTGCAATAAAGAGAAATGAATTATCAAGCCACAAGAAAGCATGAGGAATCTTAAATTCATATTGCAAAATGAAAAAAGGCAACCCGGAAAGGGCATGCACTTTATGATTCCACCTGTGTGACATTCTGAAAATGCAAAACTATGGTGAGAGTCAAAAGATCAGTGGTTGCCACAGTGTTGAAGGGAGGGGTGGGTAGGAAAGGGGAACTCGCAGAGATTGTGGAGTGTGAAACATTTTCGTACAATATTTTCATGGTAGATTACCCATTCATCAAATCCACAGAAGGCGCAACACAGAGAGTGAATCCTATTGTCAATTATGATTTTTTAGGTAATAATAATGTATCCATATTAGTCGGTTAATTACAACAAATGTACCAGACTAATAAAAGTTGTTAATAACAGGGGAAAATGGGGAATGTCGGGAAGGAATGTTTGAAAATTTTCTGCTTCATTTTTCTGTAAAATTAGAACTTCTCGCAAAAGAAAATGCTGTTATTTGAAGGAAAAAATACTGTAAAAGAAGTCCAAGGTCGAACCTAATGAATTTGGTTTGATACAGGTAGTGCAGGTGTATGTTTGCTATTCAGGAGACTACAGTCCATATTGAATAAGAAATGAATGTCCATCTATGGAGAGGAGGAAAAAGAGTAGAGTCAAAAGACTAAGTAACAGCAGCACATTGGAACAGGTGGAGGAGCCACTAAAGAGGGTAAGGAGGAGTTCAAAAGAGTGGAGAAGACACAGAATGGCTGGGTTTTGCATGAGCCAAGAAGAAGTATTTTCTGTAGTGTGTAGTGCTGCAGAAATACAGTTTTTGAGATGTGGTAAACAATGTGAAATCTACAAGTGGCCACGTTGTAACCAATTTGCAATGAATTGATTTAAAAAAGGATTTGAGAATCAAACCTATAAGTGCACATTGAGAACTGAAAAGGTGTGAGGAAGAGGTAGAAAACCTGATCCGCACTCTGTCATGACATATTTTGACAATTTTAAGACACCATTACTTTACAGGATTTAAAACCAGGGATTCATGTCTTTGGTGACATTTCATTGTTAAGGTAGCACATAAGGTAGGTAGTCCAGCAAGTTCTGAAAAGTAATTATAAAATGGCATAAGTTTATTTATGCTCAATGTACAAAGGAAACTCCTTCAGAACATATTTAGCAACAATGAAGAATTTAAATGATCAATAAGATATTCTATTAGAAATGTTAAAAATCCTCTGAAAAGCTAATAATAGTCTTATGTAATTTCTATTGGCCTATAATTCATGAGTAATTATTACATTTAAGAAGTATTCTGAAAACAGTAACTTCCATTTTGCAATGACATATTGGTTATAATAGAGTTGTTTATTTCATTAATAGTTGATTTCCTAAGATAATTATGTTGACTATAATAATTCCAGTGAAAATTAGACAATCTGAAGGATGAGTTATAGTTATTCTTATCTAATATATTTTGGTCTCAAAAAATTCTTATCAAAGGGCTGGAATTGTGGTTCAATGGTAGAGTGCTTGCCTGGCAAGTTTGAGGCCCTGGGTTCAACCCTCAGCACCACAAATAAATAAATAATCCATTGACAACTAAAAAATATTTTTTTAAGTTGTTATCAAGCTGGTTATAGTGGCACATACTTAAACATCACATACAGTGATGAAGGAGGCTGAGACAGGAGGATCCTAAATTTGAGGCCAGCTTGAGCAACTTAGCAAGACCCTAGCATCTTAGTGAGTTTTTATGTTTCTATTTAAGTTTAATTTGGGTGGGGAAGAGAAAGTTTTTACCACTAGGAAGAACATTTTAATCCTTTAAAATCTGAACTTGTGTCTTAAAGTAAAAATGAAAAGGACTGGGGATGTAGCTCAGTGATAACATACCTTTAGGTCAGTTCCCAGTGCCAAAATGAGAAATACATATATCAAATTAATAAGACTAATCCTAGCACTACAGGACAGATTTAATGATTTAATGAGACATAATATCTTAGAGACAATAAGAACAGGTGAAATTTTAACTTATTTTCTGATGTTCTTCTAATTGATATTAGGTAGTACTTAATACTGTGTCAAAGTTCTCAAACATTTTTGTTAGCTGTTTTAATGTAGTACTTTTAATCTAAGTAGGTATATTCTTTACATCTCTTTACAGCAAATATTTAAACCTTGAAATATATTTTATGAGATATAAAAAGGATATACATTCACAAATATTCATACTCATCATTTGTGACAAGACATAAGTGGCACAATCTATTAAAGATATTGCAAAAAGGTTTATTTGTATTAGTTCTGTCTTTTGAAGACATTTCAAAGTTAACTAAAAATTAAACTTGATTATGTTTTTCACAAATAAAAACATACAAAAGCCATAGCATTATTTAACTTGTCTACTTGTAAAAATTAAATCAGTCTCATAAGAACTTTAGGAATGACTAAATTTCTATGATATAATAAGATCACTATCAATGAAATGTTCATAAGGTAGCTCTAGTCAAATTAAATTAATAAATGTGGTTTGTGTAAAAATAAATTAGTACATAATTTTTTTATTAATTTTAGAAAAATATGAACTTTTTCAATTTTACCTGGGATAAGAGACCATGAAAAAAAATTATTCATGTTAACGCAATCAAAATTATCAAGAATGTAAACTTATAACAGTGGGTAATTGGTTAATTTAAGTGTAGTATAGTCATATACTGTAATACTATGCTGACATTTAAAATTGCATTTTAAAAAGTATAATAATAGAAAAGAGATGAACAATTTTGAGGAGTTTAACATTCCAATTCCAGTACCTTCTAGGGGAAAAAATAATAATCCCTGTTCTAATTCGAAATGATGTCCTTCATGGAAGATCTTCTTGAAATCTGATCCCAGCCCCAGAGAAAGAAAGTAGGGGCTCTACAGCCTTTCTTTTTATGTTTTTCTTTAAGTTTAATTCATGTGGGAAACATAAAGTTTTCACCACTAGGAAGAACATTTTAATCCTTATTTTGTTTTATGCATAGTCTCAATTTGGCAATAATAGAGAAAGAATTGACTGTGAATAATTGGTCCTCAAAGGTACTTAAAAAATATTCATTACAAATTAGTATCGCAGAATGTTAGATGTGGAAAGACCCTTAGAAGTTATCTGTTTTCACTTGCTATTTTATTAGTAGGGAACATAGAGGGATTAACATGTTAACTCATTTGGTATTGCAGAGCCGGCTCATTTGTAGTTAAAATTCAAAACATAAAAATTAACAGATTTGAAGCAGTAAAAAAACTGATAGAACTCCAATGAGGTGCTGACAAAGTCAGTTTTTTTATAGGAAATTGACAATATTTATATCAATATAGGGAGTGCATATTATAAATATAATAAAGTAATAATTAAATAAAGTTAATTAATATAACCATCCCTTCAAGTGATTAAAAAGTTGTGGTGAAAACTTTTGAAATGTTCTGTCCTAGCAAATTAGAAAGCGCCATGCCATATTATTATTTTATTCATCCTGTGTATGACTGCATCCTTGAACCGGCATTTTCCTTTCCCCATTCCAACACCTGCTAACTCTATTTCCACTCCTTGTTTAAAGGAGACTGACATTTTTAGATTATATGTGTAAATTATATCACACAGTATTTTTGTGTTCAAATTATATAAGCCTTTAATAACTTAACTCTTCCAAAATTAAAATTTATTTGCTTATGATTGGGCTAATTGTGTCTGTATTGTTAGCATGCCTCCTTCATAGGATGAACTTATCTATTCAAACAGAGGCACCATTTTGGACATTATTCTCTTTTGTTCTTCATTATGTTATCTAGTAGTTTTCCATTTTACATAAGTATTTATTAACATTATTTGCCTATTTCAAACTGTTTCCATGAATTCCTTTTATTCATTTTTGGCTCATTTTTTAATGTTTTTCTGAGATACTTAATTAATTCATTATAAAACTATAATATTCAAGGACCCACATTTAAGATTCTTGATCTCTCTTTTTTAAAAACATCTGTTGAACATTTCCACATATTCCCATCTCCCAGCCACCTGGCAAGAGCTATTTTATTCTCGATTTCTCCAGATTCATCCATAATGATGTGCATGACATGAATTCTTTCTTCTTTAAGGCTGAATGTTCCTCCATGTGGTATGTATATACCACAATTTCTTTATCCATTCATTTGTCAATAGAAACATGTTTGTTTACACATCTTGACTATTGTTATAATGCTTATCTGGGGCATAGAGGTGCAGACACTTTTTAAAGATACTGATATTAGTTCCTTTGGGTTTATGTCCAGAAGTGGGATTCCTGGATCGTGTGGTACTTTTATTTCTAAATTGTGAGGAACTACCATACTGCTTTCCCTATCAGATGAACCATTTTACACTTCTCCCAACAGTGTACAAGTGTTTCAATTTCTTCATATCTTCATCAATGCTTCTTTATTCTTTAATAATAACCATCCTGTTAAGTATGAGGGATCATTTTATTTTGATTTGCATTTCTCCAATAACGAGTGATGTTTAATATCTTTTGATATACCTGTTTCCCAATTGTATGTCTTCTTTGAAGAAATATCTGTCCAATTCCTTTGCCATTTTCTTACTTGGTTTACTTGAGGTTTATAAATTTTTATTTTATTTATTTTCCAGTTGACCCATGGAAGTTCCTTAAGCATTTCCAAAATAAAGCCCTGATCACACATATGTGATTTTCAAATTGCATAACTTGTCTTTTTATTCTGTAGTTTATTTTTCTGTGCAAAATTTGTCCAATGGAACAGAAAGCCCAAAACAAAGTCATTCCAGACCTGTCAACTGATCTTTGAGAAGGATTCCAAGAATTTACCATGAAGAAAATTAGACTCATAAATAAATATTTATGGTGAAACTGGTTATCCAGTCACACACACACACACACACACACACACACACACACACACACAGAAAGAGAGAGATAGGAGAGAGAGAGAGAGAAAGAAAAATAGGAAATTAAATAAATAAATAAATGAGAAAATAAAATTGAGTCTCTACTTTATTCCTTGTACAAAAATCAACTCAAAATTAGCTGAAGATTCAAATGTTAATTAAAAACTCTAGAATTGTGAAACTTCTAATAGAAATCATAGGGAAGAACATGAAGAGAGAACCCACAGAATGAGAGAAAATCATTGCCACCTAATTCCCCTCTGATAGGAGATTAATATTCAGAATATAGAAAAAAATCAAAAATTTTAACAACAACAAAAATAACTCAATCAGTAAATGAACAAAAGAACTAAACAATAAGATTTCAAAAAAAGAATCACAGATGGCTAATAAATATAGGAAAAAATGTTCAACATCTCTAGCATTCAGGGAAATGCAAGCCACAACTACATAAGGTTTCATGTCACTCTAGGCTAAATGGCAATTATCAAGAATCTGAACAACAGTAAACACTAGTAAGGTTGTAGGGGAAAAGATACAGTTGTACATTGTTGGTGGGATTGCAGACTATCACAAACACTGTTGAAAGCAGTATGGAGATTCAAAAAAACAAAAAAAAAAACAGTATGAATCCACCATATGACCCAGCTAACCCACTCCACTCCTTATTATTTTCCCCCAAGATCCAAAATCGGCATACTACAGCAACAATAAATCAATAGATGAATGGAATAAGAAATTGTGATGTATGTGTGTTCCTGTGTGTTTGTGTGTGTGTGTGTGTGTGTGTGTGTGTGTGTGCAGAGAGAGAGAGAGAGAGAGAGAGAGAGAGAGAGAAGAGTTAGTTCTACTCAGAAATATAAAGGAATGAAATTATAGCATTTGCCTGTAAATGTTTGGAAATGGAGAATATCATGTGAAGTGAAATTAGCAAAACTCAGAAACTCAAAGGTTGAGTGTTTCCTTTCACATGTGGAAGCTAAATTAAAATAAATGAAATGGGGAGGGAAGAATAAGATTATATAAAGAACAAATCAAATACAAATTAATCTATGAGTGAAAGGAAGTCTGGTAAAGTAGAGAAAGGAGAATTGGAAGAGGGGAAAGAGCACAGGAAGGAAAAAGACGAGTGCAAAGCAGGGGTCATAAGTTGAAATTGATTTCATGCATGTCTGAGTTTGTCAGGAGGAGCCCAACAGCTGTGCATAACTGTAAGGCTCTAATAATAATTCTTTAAAAAGAACCCCTACAAAGTTGCTTAACTCATAAAAAGGAACATTCAAAGTTCTCTGAAGAAAGACAATATGGGTCAGAACCTCAAATTCACAGGAACAGAGGAAGACTGTAGAATAATGAATAAGTAAAGGTAAAATAAGAACTTTTATTTTACTTTCTTTTAACTTATTTAATGATGAATAGTTTGTTCAAAATAAGATAACTGGTGTATTTGATTATAAATGCTTTTTAAAATATTTTTATTTATGCTTATATAAATGTGAAATAAATAATAGCAAAGAGCTAGGAAGACAAAATTAGAAATATTTTGTTGCAAAACAATACAGTATAATTTTAAAGTGAACATGGATTAATAGTAAATATATATATGTACATGTACATCTATATATACACATATATAGTTAATATTATAAATTTTTTAAAATAACCAAATATGAGGAACAAATACAAAATTTACTTAAAAATAATCATATTGTGTGTGTTTACATGGAGTTCCCTCATATAAATTATTCTATGTTGAATGCATTATTTAATAAAATGATTTAACTAATAACTTCGTGTTCATGATAGATGGGATATACATCTACTTCACTGTTACATCTTGAATAGGTTGCTTATCTCAAACTACTTTTGTATAATATTTTATTTTTAATATAGTAATGGTTCCTTGTTAGCTATATGTAGTTTGCAGATCTCTTTTAATTGACCTGAACAATGTTTTTTAAAAGTTTTATTTGAAAAGCAGAGTGTACTTTTTACATAAAAATCAATATATAGTGCTTTTTCCTTCAAGTACAATAGAAGAATGTATGTGATCACCTGATAAGAAATGTGGTGGTTTAGCATTTCTGTACTGTGTAAGAGTCTTCATGACACCATCAGGGATCCAGAATCTTTCCTCCCTTATCCTTCCCTTAATTCACAAAGGATTTGCTGTGCTTCTTGATCTTAAGTAATGTCATACTAAGGAAGGTAAGGGAGCATTTTCTTCTCAATTTATTAGGAAAGAAAAACTTTAAGAAAATCTTTTTCCCATTATGCCCTAGCTGACATGTGCTTGTATCCTGTTTGCTAATAATGGCTTGCCTGTCCAACATTCACTTCCAAACCAATTCCAACAGAGAGCTCAAGATCAACAAAATTAGCATAGGTCAATCATGATTTGTCCCTTTTAAATAGGCTGAGTTGCATTTCTCCAAAACCATTACTCACTGAGCAAAATTGATGTGGTGAAAAAGTGGTGGGGTTGCTGTTAAATCAAGAAAAATAATGTGTGTCTCACTTGTGTTTCAACATCTCTTGAAAAATAGGGCAAACTGCTACTCCAGAGTCAATATCACTGAAGAACCACAATCAGAGCACATAAGTTCATAGCCCTCACTTGGCTTTTTTGTATGATGTACTTGCCCGGTAGGCATGTCAATCTGTACTCTTTATAATAGCATTTTTACATAGGAATTCTACATATAACACTGCTGTATTTTTTGATGATATGATAATGCAACTCTTTTAAAGAAGTATATATTAATTTCCTATAGGGAGAGTATAATATAGAATTCTCCTAAATATAGTATAGTTGGTAAATTAGGTGTTTTCCCATCTGCCTACCTATCAAACTCAGGGACTATTTTCATACACAATATATGGGCTTCAGGCCCTTCCCACTGTATGATTTGCTTCACATATAAATACTTGAGCTTTGTGTTTCTCACAAACTCCACAAAATATGCATTTGACCCAGATATAGGTTAAGTTTCAAAAGTAGTTACATAATTCTTTGTTTATAGTTTCTGTTTCTTTAATGCAGTATGCTATAAGAGCAAGCACACTTCATTAATTGTTATTCTGGGGTATTTATTACCACAGTTGATAAATCTAATTAAAGGACTGATAAAAGTCTAGTAGGTCAAATAATGGATTTTGAGTATGCCTTTGTTTTATTCAAATGCAAGCACATGAACTTGTTTAGTATACAATGCTTACTATTAGGGAAGTTATGATCAATTTGTTTACCCATTTATATATGGACAGTAATTTTACTGCTTCATCGCACACATATTTTTTTCATTAGACCTTTCACACACAAGAAAAAAAATCTCTTAAGAGTTTGTAGGGAGAGTGAAATTAGTATGCTAATGCTAGTAGGTGGGAAAATGTGAGACTTACTGAGGTTTTGATATGTGCAGGTGATACAAATATTGATAAATTGAGTTTAGATTAGATTTTAGATCTTTGTTTAGATATTGGTCCTGTAGTTTCCCAAGAAACATTGTAGCCTTCTTAAATTTGTCAACAATTTAATAATAATGGATTATTTTTTGAGAATTAATTTTAGGAGTCCAAAACTTAATAACTGTCATATGTGAACATTTACAATACATCATGAATATTTAGCTATTATATTATTCAAATATCATACTAACTCCTGTTTCTATTTTGCTCCATTTTCTTTTTATTGTTTCCATTATAAATGGGAGGGGTTAATATTCAATGAGGGTGGATTCCAACATGGTGGCGGGCGCGGAGAGATCAAGTCTCTGACCTCTTCAGCTGTGCAGGCATAGGGAGTCATAAACAGCCTAAATCTGTTTGCTCAGGATCACTAAGCAATGCTGAGCTGATGTGGATCTGGGGTGATCAATCTGGACCTCTCAGAACACACACTGAGCCCGGATCGGCTGAATTCAAGCTCCCATTCGCCTGATTCCTGCAGACAAACAGCTGTGACTCAGCACTAATACATCCGGCTGAAACAACTGGTCAGCCCTTCTGATCCTACGGAGGTAATGGCAACCGAGCCTTCATAGGTGGTGGCCACAGGTTTAAAATGGGGCTTGGGAGAGACAGTAAGGACCCACCCATTGCATTGGTCACCAGGCAAAGGGAAACGAACTGTCGCCATTTGCAAGAGATACCACCATGGCAGAGAACTGACGTCACCAGACCGCGGCGGAGGAGATAACTTCATTGAATCCTGCGGCTACAGGTGTGTAATCCCCTAGCCTTCCCTCTCCACACATCGGGGAAACCTTAAGGGCTCTCAGCTCTCCCGTAAGGGCCCCTCCCAGCTCTCCCGTGAGCGCGGTAGCCAGACCGAGGGAATTAGAGGTGGTGAGGGACCCGCGACGCGGAACTACCACTCCCACCAGAGCTGACAGCTGAGGTCTCGTGCACCAGCTACCGGGGGCGTGGCTACCGGAGGGCAAGTAAAATTTGCTGAGGATTCTCAGCCCTAAGCTCCACAAACTTAGGGTCTGAGGGACAGGCAATCTGGGAGAGTGTGCCCAATCGTCCATGAAAACAGGGCTCCCGGGAGCAGCAGACCTGGCGTGTACCCAGTATTGTGGTGAGCGGCACCCGTGAGAGGGGCCTGGCTAGAGGAAAAGTGGGGAAGTGACTAGACACAAGAGGAGGCCCTAGGCACTCAGGATTGGAGACTCGCCCAGTCTTGGAGGAGGAGCTGCTGCACAGTGATTGGTTCCCACGTATTTACAGGAGAAACTTGGCCTGGTGGGCACAGCGCCACCTACTGGAAGAGAAGTTAATCAAACTCTAAGACTGCATTTATTAGTGTTTTTTTTTCTTTTTTCTTTTCTCTTTTTTTTTTTGATTTTGATTTGGGGTTTTCTTTCATTTTCATTTTTCTTTCTTGTTTTTTTAATTTTTATTTTTTACAATTTAAAAAAATTTTTTTTCTTCCAATTTTAATTTTAATTTTTGTTTTATTCTTTTTTTATAAATTTTTTTTTCTTTTTCTTTTTTTATTTCCTATTTTTTTTCTTCTTTTGTCTTTTCATTTATTTTCAATTATCTTATCCCCCTTCCTTGAATTCTACCTGCTTACTCTCATTCTCTTTAGTGACTTCTTCCCTTCCCTTCTAATACCTTTCCTCCCAAGCATCAAATAAATTTATAGGAGTAAACAGTAACTCAGCAGTCAAACAGAACAAGAAGTAACATGAGCAGCTTCAAAAAGCAAGGAAGAAAAGGAGTACAAACAATGCAGGACAGCCTAAATATTCAGGAGGACCTAGAGTCATCGGAAAAATGTTCATATAAAGAACTCAAGGAACACCTTAGACAGATGGAATGGAACCTTAAAGAGGATACGAGACAGCAAATTCAAGCAGCAAAAGAACACATTGAGAATGAGTTACATAAACAGATAAAAGAAGAAGTTAAGCATCTTTATCAGGAGATAGAGATTATAAAAAATAATCAAACAATAATTCTAGAAATGAAGGAAACGATAAACCAAATTAAAAACTCAATTGAGAGTATCACTAACAGAGTGGAGCAAGTAGAAGCCAGAACGTGAGATACTGAAGACAAAATATATCATCTTGAAAAGAGTCTAGCCAACTCAGAAAGGCTGGTAAAAAATCACGAGAAAAACATCCAAGAGTTATGGGATAACATAAAAAAACCAAATTTACGAGTCATCGGGATAGAAGAAGGTACAGAGATTCAAACCAAGGGAATGAGTAACCTGCTGAATGAAATAATTACAGAAAACTTTCCAGAAATAAAAAAGGAAACAGATATACAAATTGAAGATGCATTCAGGACACCGAGCACACAAAATCACAGTAGACCAACGCCAAGACACATTGTTATGAAGATATCCAATATACAGAACAAAGAGAAAATATTAAAAGCTACAAGAGAAAAGAGACAGATTACATTCAGGGGTAAACCAATAAGATTAACAACAGATTTTTCATCACAGACACTGAAAGCAAGAAGGTCATGGAACAATGTATTTCAAACACTGAAAGACAATGGATGCCAACCAAGAATTCTGTATCCAGCAAAATTAAGCTTCAGGTATGACAACGAAATAAAAATCTTTCATGATAAACAAAAGTTAAAAGAATTTGCAGCCAGAAAACCAGCATTGCAAAGCATTTTGAGCAAAACACTACACGAGGAAGAAATGAAAAACAATAACCAAAACCATCAGAGGGAAGTGCCTCGGTAAAGACAGAGGGTGAGGGGAAAGATAATCATGGAGAAACAAACTAAATTTTTTAAAAAAGGATAAATAATCAAACATGGATGGAAGTACAAACCATATATCAATAGTAACTCTGAATGTTAATGGCTTAAACTCTCCAATAAAGCGACATAGGCTGGTATCATGGATTAAAAAAACAAATCCAACAATATGCTGCCTCCAGGAGACACATCTGATTGGAAAAGACATACACAGGCTGAAGGTGAAAGGATGGGAAAAAATATACCACGCACACGGTCCTCGTAAGCAAGCAGGGGTGGCCATCCTCATATCGAATAAAATCGACTTCAAGACTAAGTTAATCAAAAGGGATAAAGAAGGACACTATATACTGTTAAAAGGAACCATTCACCAACAAGACATAACAATTATCAATATTTATGCACCAAATAATGGCGCTGCGATATTCATAAAACAAATTCTCCTCAAGTTCAGGAATCAAATAGACGAAAACACAATAATTATGGGTGACTTCAACACACCTCTCTCACCATTGGACAGATCCTCCAAACAAAATTGAATAAAGAAACTATAGAACTCAATACCACAATCAATAACCTAGACTTAACTGACATATATAGAATATATCAACCATCATCAAATGGATATACTTTTTTCTCAGCAGCACATGGATCCTTCTCAAAAATAGACCATATATTATGCCATAGGGCAACCCTCAGTAAAAATAAAGGGGTGGAGATAATACCATGCATTTTATCTGATCATAATGGAATGAAACTGGAAATCAATGATAAAAGAAGGAAGGAAAAATCCTGCATCACATGGAAAATGAACAATATGTTACTGAATGATCAATGGGTTACAGAAGACATAAAGGAGGAAATCAAAAAATTCTTAGAGATAAATGAAAATACAGACACAACATATCGGAATCTATGGGACACAATGAAAGCAGTTTTAAGAGGAAAATTCATCGCCTGGTGGTCATTCCTCAAAAAAAGAAAAAACCAACAAATAAATGAGCTCACACTTCATCTCAAAGCCCTAGAAAAGGAAGAGCAAAACAACAGCAAATGTAGCAGAAGGCAAGAAATAATTAAAATCAGAGCGGAAATCAATGAAATTGAAACAAAAGAAACTATTGAAAAAATTAACAAAACTAAAAGTTGGTTCTTCGAAAAAATAAATAAGATTGACAGACCTTTAGCCATGCTAATGAAGAGAAGAAGAGAGAAAACTCAAATTACTAACATACGGGATGAAAAAGGCAATATCACAACAGATGCTACAGAAATACAGAAGACAATTAGAAATTATTTTGAAAACCTATATTCCAATAAAATAGAAGATAGTGAAGACATCGATAAATTTCTTAAGTCATATGATTTGCCCCGACTGAGTCAGGAGGATACACACAATTTGAACAGACCAATATCAATGGATGAAATTGAAGAAGCTATCAAAAGACTACCAACCAAGAAAAGCCCAGGACCAGATGGGTATACAGCGGAGTTTTACAAAACCTTTAAAGAAGAATTAATACCAATACTTTTCAAGTTATTTCAGGAAATAGAAAAAGAGGGAGCTCTTCCAAATTCATTCTATGAGGCCAACATCACCCTGATTCCGAAACCAGACAAAGACACCTCAAAGAAAGAAAACTACAGACCAATATCTCTAATGAACCTAGATGCAAAAATCCTCAATAAAATTCTGGCAAATCGAATACAAAAACACATCAAAAAAATTGTGCACCATGATCAAGTAGGATTCATCCCTGGGATGCAAGGATGGTTCAATATACGTAAATCAATAAATATTATTCACCACATCAATAGACTTAAAGATAAGAACCATATGATCGTCTCGATAGACGCAGAGAAAGCATTTGACAAAGTACAGCACCCCTTTATGTTCAAAACATTAGAAAAACTAGGGATAACAGGAACTTACCTTGACATTGTAAAAGCTATCTATGCTAAGCCTCAGGCTAGCATCATTCTGAATGGACAAAAGTTAAAGGCATTCCCTCTAAAATCTGGAACAAGACAGGGATGCCCTCTATCACCACTTCTATTCAATATAGTTCTCGAAACACTGGCCAGAGCAATTAGACAGACAAAGGAAATTAAAGGCATAACAATAGGAAAAGAAGAACTTAAATTATCACTATTTGCAGATGACATGATTCTATACCTAGAAGACCCAAAAGGATCTACAAAGAAACTACTAGAACTAAGAAATGAATTCAGCAAAGTGGCAGGATATAAAATCAACACGCACAAATCAAAGGCATTTCTGTATACCAGCAACAAAACTTCTGAAACGGAAATGAGGAAAAGCACTCCATTCACAATATCCTCAAAAAAAATAAAATACTTGGGAATCAACCTAACAAAAGAGGTGAAAGATTTATACAATGAAAACTACAGAACCCTAAAGAGAGAAGTAGAAGAAGACCTTAGAAGATGGAAAAATATACCCTGTTCATGGATAGGCCGAACTAACATTATCAAAATGGCGATATTACCAAAAGTTCTCTATAGGTTTAATGCAATGCCAATCAAAATCCCAACGGCATTTCTTGAAGAAATAGATAAAGCAATCATGAAATTCATATGGAAAAATAAAAGACCCAGAATAGCAAAAGCAATTCTAAGCAGGAAGTGTGAATCAGGCGGTATAACGATACCAGATTTCAAACTATATTACAGAGCAATAGTGACCAAAACAGCATGGTACTGGTACCAAAACAGGCAGGTGTACCAATGGTATAGAATAGAGGACACAGAGACTAATCCACAAAGTTACAACTATCTTATATTTGATAAAGGGGCTAAAAGCATGCAATGGAGGAAGGATAGCATCTTCAACAAATGGTGCTGGGAAAACTGGAAATCCATATGCAACAAAATGAAACTGAATCCCTTTCTCTCGCCATGCACAAAAGTTAACTCAAAATGGATCTAGGAGCTTGATATCAAATCAGAGACTCTTTGCCTGATAGAAGAAAAAGTTGGCTGTGATTTACATATTGTGGGGTCGGGCTCCAAATTCCTTAATAGGACACCCATAGCACAAGAGTTAATAACAAGAATCAACAAATGGGACTTACTTAAACTAAAAAGTTTTTTCTCAGCAAGAGAAACAATAAGAGAGGTAAATAGGGAGCCTACATCCTGGGAACAAATTTTTACTCCTCACACTTCAGATAGAGCCCTAATATCCAGAGTATACAAAGAACTCAAAAAATTAGACAATAAGATAGCAAATAACCCAATCAACAAATGGGCCAAGGACCTGAACAGACACTTCTCAGAGGAGGATATACAATCAATCAACAAGTACATGAAAAAATGCTCACCATCTCTAGCAGTCAGAGAAATGCAAATCAAAACCACCCTAAGATACCATCTCACTCCAGTAAGATTGGCAGCCACTATGAAGTCAAACAACAACAAGTGCTGGCGAGGATGTGGGGAAAAGGGTACTCTTGTACATTGCTGGTGGGACTGCAAATTGGTGCGGCCAATTTGGAAAGCAGTTTGGAGATTCCTGGGAAAGCTGGGAATGGAACCACCATTTGACCCTGCTATTGCCCTTCTCGGACTATTCCCTGAAGACCTTAAAAGAGCATGCTACAGGGATGCTGCCACATCGATGTTCATAGCAGCACAATTCACAATAGCTAGACTGTGGAACCAACCCAGATGCCCTTCAATAGATGAATGGATAAAAAAATGTGGCATCTATACACAATGGAGTACTATGCAGCAATAAAAAATGACAAAATCATAGAATTTGCAGGGAAATGGATGGCACTAGAGCAGATTATGCTTAGTGAAGCTAGTCAATCCCTAAAAAACAAATACCAAATGTCTTCTTTGATATAATGAGAGCAACTATGAACAGAGCAGGGAGGAAGAGCAGGAAGAAAAGATAAACATTAAACAGAGACATGAGATGGGAGGGAAAGGGAGAGAAAAGTGAAATTGCATGGAAATGAAGGGAGACCCTCATTGCTATACAATATTACACATAAGAGGTTGTGAGGGGAATGGGAAAATTAACAAGGAGAGAAATGAATTACAATAGATGGGGTAGAGAGAGAAGATGGGAGGGGAGAGGAGGGGGGATAGTAGGGGATAGGAAAGGTAGCAGAATACAACAATTACTAGTAGGGCATTATGGAAAATTGTGGATGTGTAACCGACGTGATTGTGCAATCTGCATTTGGGGTAAAATTGGGAGTTCATAACCCACTTCAATCTAATGTATGAAATATGATATGTCATGAGCTTTGTAATGTTGTGAACAACCAATAAAAATAAAATAAAATAAAATAAAATAAACACAAAAAAATATTCAATGAGGGTTAAATAATTTAGAATAAGAGCCAGAGTACATATCTATATCTGGTTACAAATTCAGAGACCTCTCCATTCACACACCAATTCACCCAGTCTGAACCATGTGTGGTCAGTCATTGTAAGTTCATGGTAGATTTCATGAGGAAACTGGGGTTACCAGTAGGAAACAATTGTATTACATGACACTCACTGTAACTTTGTTGAAATCCTTGAATCAAACCTATTGGGGTTTGCAGAGAATGATTTCTAAAGTCCTTTCTAGTCCCCAAGTTTGTGTGTGTGTGTTTGTGTGTGTTCTACAAAAAAAAAAAGTAATAGTATTTTGAAATTTGCAACTTTGAATATAAATATTGTCATGTGTTATGACATTTAATCCTGTCAATAGCTTTTATTCATATTTTTTAAAGAACAGCGATTCATCTTAGAAGAATGAATTTAACCTTCAGGATGAATTTATGAAAGGAATATTTTAGAATAATATGCTGGAGAAATTTTCATTGGCAACATATTTTATTAAATATAATTTAGAACACATTACTATCATACATATAGCCAGCTAAATATCAATTAATACACATTATGTCTGTAGTATTTTTCAAGTACTTGCAATTCTAATTTGAGGCTAACAATATGTTCACATGATTGGAAGGTGTTTATATGATTGATCCATTCTATCAATAACTTCACATTTAATCACACAGATAATAGACTTGTGCAAAGTTGAATCAGTATAATGATGACCATTGATAGTTGATATAGGTAGAGATCCACAACTTATGTCATTTATCATCAAGCCTTGTGCATCCCTTCTTTCTAAACTCCCCAATAATTCCCTACCATTTTTTGTCACTATTCAAAAGAGGGATGCTCTTTTTTCAGTGCAATTAGTTGAATGAACATAAGTTTAGAGGTAATGAGAGCCACCTTGGTCAGCACCTGACACAGGGCAGTGACAAGAAGCAAGGAAGACCTAATCTTAAGTGGATTCTGCATTCAGCCACATCTGAAGTGAGCTGGAAACATGATTTCCTTTATATTTTATTTTTGCTTTAGCAAAGCTACTTTCAGTCAGTTTCTCTTATGTCCAACTGAAGTTTACTAACCATATAGAAACTTGTGTCTGGGATAGAGTTAGAAGAAATCTTTAAGCTTTTTGTAGTTGGTTGAGCTGAAGTAGGAAGCAGAGGGGATTCCTTACAAAAAGAAATTTGCATTCTTTCCTTACTAGAGGAATATAGCACCTACTCTGTGGCCTGTGGTATCTGAGGTCTCATTACATATATCTGTTGAAGTTGGTCTTTTCTAGGACCTACTACATAATTGTTCTTTATTCTGAAAATTCCATATATTGATAACAGTCTTTCCAAAACTTCATTTCATATTTTTGTGACTGGTCTTGTCATGATACCCGCAGTTTTAAAACAACAACAAATGTAAAAATGATCACCAGAAAAGTCCTTGACCTTTTCAAAAAACAAAAATATACTTTATTCTATTCGATCTGGAGGGAAGATTCAAGAAAATATTGAATATAACGAGGTGATGTCCAAATAAATAGTGGCTATTAACCAGATTTTCTTCAAAGGTCAAAACCACTTTCTCTTTTGTTGGTTTTTATAGGTGACACTTTTTAATCTTTTTATTTCTCTTCCATTTGGCCTCAGCAATGAAGGAGAACTTCACTTCCTCTGGGCTTTTCATGCTTGAAGAGTATGCCCAAGGCTGCTGAAACTAAAGGCAGTGAGCTCATGAGCAGTTACCTGGAAGGTGCTTCGGAATATTTTGGGAAAAAATGTCCTAAAACAAGTGTGGACAATTTACTATAAAAACTTTGATCTGGATACATTATATGAACCACAAATATTCTTACATTTTTCTTGCTTTTGAGGATAGCAAAGTTGAATGGAGGAGAAAGCTAAGCAGCTACAGTCTCAAATTCACAGCTCTCCAGAGTCTTTGTAGGATATGCATAATTTATAAACCTAAGGCTTGAGACTGCATTACCACCTGATGATGGTCAAGCTGTTTTAGGCAGTAAGATTAAATAGGAACTGAGATGCAGAATCTCATCCAGAGAGAGAAAAAAAGTATTCAATGAAATCTCTGAGTCTAAAATTGCAACATAGTGAAGCAATCTGGATCTCCTAAAATATTTTTTTTTTTTTTTACTTTTGACTTAACAAGGTATCCATCCCTCTGATGGATAGATGGTATTCATCTACTTTAGTTTCTTTAAAAAAGTTTTAAACTGTAAAAATATAGAAAGCAATATTGATTTTCCTTATAATATAGAACAATATAAATTGCATGTAACTTCATAACTTTGGTAAGCCTGAAGTGTATACTTTTATTATAATTGTCAGAGAAGAATAAAACAGCAAATACAATTGAAGAGTATATCCTTGTATAAATTCTAAACACCATATTTTGAAGGAATTAGCTACATTACCAGAAGTATTTCATTTGAGAGACTTCTAAATAACAAGATCAACAAGAATTTTTTTAAGTAGGTCTTTTGTGTGTGTGTGTGTGCGTGTGCGTGTGCGTGTGCGTGTGCGTGTGCGCGCGCGCGTGTGTGTGTGTGTGTGTGTGTGTGTGTGTGTGTGTGTTTCCATTGTATTTGCTCCTGGCTTACAGTAGGACTGTCAGGAATTTTTATTTTTAGTGGAAACCGGGACTGGGCACAAGACTGTTTTAGGGATATAAATAAACAAGGTCAAGGAAGACAGTGGCCTACATAAAGGAGAAGAAACTTTCCAATATTGCATGCTTTTTAAAATTTAATTTACAACAGAGAAGAGAAACAGAAAATGGCAACTATGAAGCAGGGTCATTTTTAAATATACATGAAAATACATTTTGGCTAGTTTAAAGACATACTACACAGAACTCAAATAGTGGAGACAATTTGGGTATCCATAATAGATTAGTAGGGAGATAATGATACAAATGCTATTTTTGGCAATGTATGTTAAGTGGTCTTTCCTAACTTTTTAAAATATTAAAGCAAAAGAAAGGATTATCTTATTGGAAGCTGCCTTCAGCAGAAGGTCAAATGTAATTTTTATCTTCAGGTTTTTTTTGAAGCCCTGGTGATAAAGAAGTTTATTCTTTATGGGTTTGAACATGATTGGTTAGTAGAGATGGATTGGGATGTTGCAGAAAGCAGGAAAAAAAGTATTATTTCCAGAACTAGTTGTTAAGCATACAAGTTAGCATATTTTAGGCATTATATTGGCTTTTACAGACAGGATGTCTAATACTTTGAGAAGAGAATAAATGTTTAACTAAATGAAGAGAGGTATAAATCCAGAGGCAGGATACTGTAGAGGATTCTGGCAGGGAAAAAAAGGTGGAGAACTGATTACTGGAACTGTGGGAACTATAGCCTAGATTTTAGGGTTCAAGTGCAGAGGTGAAATTTCAAATATGGTTAATTGATCTGAGGATGTGCAACTGGAGCTCTATAATTTCCATGTGCATAAGGAAAGATAGGACCTGTAGAAAATTCTTCTAAGGTGGCAATGGAGGTTTCTATTTCATAGCCCAGGATCAATTTTCTCTATCCCATCTTACACTATTTCATCTGGTATCATGACACTGAAACCTGCCCCACTTTCAGACGTTGCCCTTCATTGTAAATATGGGGTCATGCACAGGAATTCATGATCACAGGAAAATAATATAAGCTGTACAGGAAAACAAACAAATATAAGAAATGGTATTTATTATTTTTACTTTTTTGTCCTTTGAGCTTTATCCCTAAGATTTTACTATTGTTAATATTTTCCTTCTATTTGGAGAGGATCTGAGTATTAAGTTGATAGTCACTACTTACCTACTCACTCTAGTTTTTCTTTCTTCTTAAAAATTCTTCTGAAATGGGTCTTATAAAATTCTAAACTAATTTATTAAAACATTATATCTTATGAAAGAATAGATGCTCACTTGGGAATTCCCACCTTATTCAAAATGTGCTTAAAAACAATTTAATTTTTAATTTTAAAGTAATTGCTTACTATATGGAGTCTCAAGAGTTAAAAATTCAATGTGGAGATAAATTACTTTTATATTTAAGTATCCTGTCTTTTTATTTCACACCAAAAACTAGACTATTGTTGATTATTTCGAAGTATCTATGTCTTTTCAAATACATTTAACATCACTTTATATGTAGATGTATTAAGCACCAATGATTTTTCTAGTTAGGGCATTGTTTATTTAAGCTAAATTGAAATTCTAAATAGATATAGACCTTGGAGGCATGTGTTATCTTTATTAAAATGTTTACTATTGACGGTGCACATGTAAGAGTTATAGTTTTAATCACAGAACATGACTTAAGACTTACTCAGCTGATAAAAATATTGAATCGTCCTCACATTGCCAAGTGAGTACCATATTACAGCCCTGTTTTAATTACATGATTAAGTTGCTTTCCAACCTTATCACCATCTTTCCATTAAGCAAAAGACATATCTCACACTGAGAAATAGCAGTGATGACCTTTTATCAGTTATGTGTCTTCCATACCTAAGATAGTTTTTTCAGTGTTCAGCAGTTTCTTTTTTGTTTCTCAGTTTTTATTCATAAAGATTTGATATTTGGATTCAGATTTCATCCTTAATTTCTAAGTTTTCAAAATTTATTTTCTGCACATGAGTAATTGTTAAAAATGCTATTTTTTAATCAGATAATATTTTTTCCCTGCTATTCCTAGATGGTTTGTGCTTAACAGCTGTCTAGAATTTAGGAAAATTTATAGGGGTTTGAGAATCTGGAAATATTTTAATTTACTGATATTTACAGTATTTCTGACAGTTAACTCTTAATATAAAATGTATCAGTAAGAAGATAACAGTTGTTTTAATTGCTTATAACGTGCTTTCTAGAAAGAATTTTGAAGTCCAGTAGTACATGATAAATTTAAGAATTTGTTATTCAATGAGACACATTTAATAGAATCAAAGTTGATGAATTTGACATGTAATTATCAGAAAAATACACTTATAATTTTATAGAGGACAAACTTCATCTGTTAGATTCAAATAAAGAACTAAGATAGTTTAATGATAATGGCAACCTTAAATTTACCTTAAATTTGAAATAATATTTTTGAAAATAATCATGTGGTTGGCAGAGGCAGACAAGGAATATCACACTAACATCCAAATCTCTGTTTTTGGTACTACTGTACTGTTGGACTGAGTCATTCTTAGAATCACCATGGGGTCAGGGATGGCCTTTGTGGAAACCTCTATGGAGTGTATTTCCTGACTCAGCATAGTGTTGTCAATTATTGAGAACTTGTTACTGCCCACTCAATTTGGCTTTCATTTTCTTATTTTCCAGTGAGGAATATGCTTTCCCTATAGTACTGGTGCAAGGATTAAATAATGTATAGGATTGGGAATTGCACTTTACCCATGACAAACTCTTAAAAACTATAATAATGATAATCATTAATAGCATTAGTATGCCAATATAGCTTCTTGACTTAAAATATAAAAGAATAAATATAAATTATTTTTGTTTTCCCACATGTTACCTTGAGCATCTAAGGATATAACTTTTAAATATGTCTAATGGTAAATTGCTTTAACAGTAGTCAAGAATTCTTAATTTTTAAAAGTTATTCATTAATAATTGGCACTCCTAAAGTAGTAGTAGTGCTTGTGATGCTGGTGATGTCATGATACCATGATATCATGACTGATGAATCCTTACAGTGACTCTGAACTAAATTAAAAGACAGTAGAAGTAGACAATAATGGGCAAACCTGCTGGGTTTCTCTGCTAAGCATGAACAATTGAAAAATAAAGCCATTAGTAGTAATTGAAGAATTCATGTTTGTATGTAGCAGTTTTAACAGGAAACTAAAGAGAATGAATCCAAATCAACCCAAATAATAAAATAACCAGTCCTCACAGCCTCATTAACGTCTTAAGAGATAATGACAATTGAACTTTTTATTGTGTTTTCCAAAAGCTAATTAGAACTGCAGCTTATGAGTTTTTAGAATTGGAAACAAAACATGTATTTTTCAAAATTTTATTTGAGCTTATTCCTTCTATGCCTTTTTTCTGATGATAATTAATAGAATAGAAATGTCATAAGGGCATATACCTTAGGATCCAATATAGTATTCTTCTATGAAGCTTGAATATTTTCTTTGTAAACATATATACGTTTAAATATGCTAAGCTCTAAGAAATCAGTACATGTTGAGCATACAGTATCTGCTAAGTGAACCATAAGATACTTTGTATGGTTTCAGGAGTTACACAAATCCATCATGTAATTGTTGTGTTGGAGAAGCCACCTTTGGGTAGTGTAGTCTGAGTCACTACTTAGCTTGTAGCCCCATGCACCTCTTCTTCATCAGCTCCTCCAGAATTCATTTCTCACTTTCTTGTTGCCTTCTCCTATGGCTAGGAAACCAAATACTCAGTTTGCTGTGCCCAGCAATATTACCTCTTCCAATTTTTGCCTCTGGAGCTCTAATTGATAACATCTGTATATTTATGAACATTAATATAATTAACTAAACAACTTTAAGTTAATGAATTAAATGATGTATAAAAATTGGATCCTTTAATCTTTGTTTCACCCTCCACTGAAAAACTAAATCTGCTCTAAACTCTTGCCATCATTTAACGGTTTTCCTGGTTTTACTTCTCAGGCTTGTAAGTTTGAACTGTTTTTCAGCCTCCTCCTCTTCTGCATTCAGATCCACTATTAATTTGTTGAAGTAATTCAGCAGTTGCTGCCTCAAATAGTAAATTTATATAAATTTTGAACTTTTAGTTCAAGCAAAATGAAGCATTCCCTGGCTAAATTAAGCAAACAGAAAATGACTAACACATCTCTAGATACGTCACATAATCTAAGAGTAACTACCTTCCTACCACTCCTATGTGTGGTCCGGATTTGTAATCCTGAGAACTGCATGTGATTGGCAGAATTCAAATATTCACTTTATAATTCAGGTGTTTTTATTTCTATTATTGGAATAGAACCACATTAGCATGAAGAGCAACAGATTCCCCACAGGAAAGGGAAGATTCTCCAAGAAGGAGAGGCCAAGGTTCCTGGCAGATGAATGTCACATCTTTGATTTTGTTTCCTTCTTTCCCATTCCTGTATAGTAATATTCTACTTCTGACTCTGTGCCCTGTCTCTGGTTTTTCTCCACTCAATCTGTAATCCACTGGAGGTGCATAAACACTCACAGACTAAACTTTTACTCTGCGAACTAAATGCTCTTGCACTTTCACTTTGTCATGTGATTTTTCTAGTAAGTAAACCACTTGTCACCTGTATTATTAATATTGTAATGTGATGTTAAATACTTTGATCACATCAACTCTGATTTTTGTGACCATATTTGAGAACCAAATATTTTAGTTAAGTGTGAAGGGATATTTATGTTTTGGAAGAGAATTATCAAGTAGATTTATCCTTTTCCTCCTTCACCAAATGTGAAAATTTCTTTATTAAAATGGTTCATATTATCAGCAAATTATAAAATATAGATCATAATAAATACATGTGTTCTATTCATCTTGTCTTTTTTTATACTGCTACTAGAGATAATACCTTTGATGGAGTAGGAATCAATAAATATGAGTACATCAATTTTAGACCAGATTTTTATTAATTGAATGCTATTGTTCTAAATATAAGAATATATGTTAAGTGAAATAAGTCAGACACAAAAAGAAAAGAGCAGCATGTTCTCTCCCATACATAGAAATTATGAAAAAAGTAGACCTGAAAGTAAAAGAATGATTAGAGAGGTTGAAAAGGTGTATAAAGCAGACTGGACTTGATCTGTGTAAAATGTACACACATGTTCACTCATCACAATGAGTCCCCTTCATGTGTACAACTAATAAATGCTAAGCAAAAATCAAATAAAAAAGCATTTATTGAAAAATAAATTCAATATAAGCAATACAAACAAAATATGGTACTCTGAACTTGGTACAATATAAAGTATAAAGGAGCTACTGGTGTAGATCAGTTGTAGAGTAAACTCTAATATCTAAACAATGTAGGCGTACAGATCGGGAGAGACAGAAGAAATCTGAATAAAGCAAATGAACTCAATATTATGTGTAACTATAATGTACTAATAAAAACAGAAAATAAATTTAAAAAGAAAGAGATGAAATGAAATGCAAAGTATTGATTTAGAGTTATGGAGGAACGCTCAACACAACACATATGGAACAAGTGGTCATAGAAGATTCAAGCCTACAATTTGTTGAAGACTAGCAAACATAAAAGTTCATAGTTGTTCCTTAGAGAAAAGATGGCTACCTCCAAGGAAGACAGTTAGTTGCACCTGCAACAGATGTCTTATTGCTCACAGCAAATACTGGTTTAAATTGGAGCCTTATCTTTAAAACTGAAGGTAAGTAATTACAGTCCAAAATTCCATATTTGATTACCTTTTAATCTGAGATCAAGTGAAAATTATGACAATTATAGACATGCAAGGAAAATCGTTCTACTCTTGGCCTCCTTCTTAAAATAACTACTGAAGGACATGTTTCAAAAGAATAAAATAAAATATAGGAAAAGAGTAAACCACAAAAATAGGTGGTGAATTTATACAAAAGTGTTAAAATTGTTAGTACATTTAATTAATTATGATTCTAAAAAGATCAGAGGATAACTTTTAATGCCTAAATATTTTGAACTAAACTTTAGAAAATATTAATGAGTTTGATGTGGATGAGAGCTGGTTAGTGATTAAAGATTGGTGTTTGGGAACACAGAACAAGAAAACTTTAGTTTTGTTAATAAAATGCAGAGTTAACTCAGCTTGTAAAATGTGAAAAACTACTACTTAAATGGCTCTGCCTGGGGTATCTTTCACGGCAGGGACTGAGTGGTGTTACCCACGTTTTATATGTACTGAGATATCAGTTATTTTCCAGGTACATGACTATCTATCCAGACTAATGTGTACACTTCTCAGTCTTCTTAGTAGTAGCCAGGTATGACCAGGTGAAGGAGCTCTGGTCCTATGAGTGTTATTGGGGATGCTATATGTTCCTTTGGGAACTTATATATACCTGGAACTCAGCAGATCATGAAGGACCATGAGTAGTATTCTCAGTGTCAAGGATAAAACAAACAAACAAACAAAAAACAGAGTCACTGCTTGAGTCTGCAGTACCACGAAGCACCATACTTCCTTGCATGACTTAAATTTGCATTTAAGTCATTTGGTTTTTTTATAAGGAAAGAATATTCTTATTCAAGGCTCCATTATATTTTTTAACACATGGCACTTATTCTGAAGCAATAAAGCGTTAATATTTCACTTTAAAAATTGAAAGGAAGAAATAAGAGAATATTATCAGTCTACCAAAAAGTAGCAAAGAGAAAAAAAAATAGTATGGTAAAAATGAAAAACAAAAAATGAAAGACAAAGCTTTCAAAAGTGGTGATAACAAAAAATGTAAATACATGCAAAACAAATGTTACATGGAGGAAAACAAAACCCCAAACCCAGGTATATGTTTTAAAACAGAAGAACTAAAACAACACAGCAGTTTTATAATAGAGGGATGGATCACATGTGCCCTATGAAAAGATGAACATAAGGCAAATTACCTAATGATAAAAGAATTATTACTCAAGAAACATCAAGTATCATGGAGTTTTGTGTGCTAAACAACATAGTCTTTGCTCCAAACATTAACAGAAGTAATGAGATAATGGATGGAAACTCCAAGTGTGGAATGAAAATGCAGCACATTTCAATCAGAAACACTACAGAGCAAGACAATATGTGGAGCTTTGAAGAGTGGTATGAAGAAACTTCAGGGAGTTACATTGCTATATATGAAAGAAACCTAATCTGTCTGAGGGGGTTGGTGAAGACTTATCTGAAGAATGACATTTCAAAAATATGTCAAGAATAATTAAGACTGAATCAAGGTGAGGGGGTGGCCAAATTTCAGGCAGAGGGAACATTTAAAAAATTAAAGGTTTGAAGAATTTCATGATTTTATTAGAGACAAAAGGAGAAAATTATATGATAGGAAGTTGAAAAATTCTGCACAAACTGTATCATATAAGGTCTTCTCTGATCCTCTTTAGCTCAACTCAAAATGTCACATTTTGGAAAGAAAGATAGTTTCTGTCAAATGATGAAAAGCCAGAAAACTTGAAGGAAAGAAAAAAAAAACCTTCAAGTGCAAAAACTTATTCTATAGTCAATATTATATATTTTCCAATAAAAGTAACAAATTTAAATTTAGTCTACAAAATAATCAATTGTATTCATAATGTATACAAATCTAGATTAAGATAGAATATTATAAACTATTTTTACATTTACATTTTATTTATAGAAATTCTTACAGTCTTTTGCTATTTTGTCTTCCATACTAGCAAAGAGCTGATATCAGCATTTAATAATTTTCTAGTTACTATATGATGATAGTTGCATATAACGATAGATAGCTATTGCCAGAACTATGCAGAGTCCTAGTCCAAAAGTTCTTATTTGGTAAAAGGCATCATTTCCATCATGTTATCTGTATTAGGGAGACTTCATGTAGGCAGGAGTACTGCAGAGCTTTTCCTCTATTATGTTACAATCTTTTAAGAATTTCTTTACGATACTGAATGTGATCCTTGGCAAAGATGTTGACATCTCTATATATCATAGTATTTCTTGTGAGCTAGTCATCTACCAATTATGACAACTGAGAAGTTCTGGAACTGAGGTCCATTGAATTTCACAAATTCCAGTGACTAGATAACCCCAACAGTTCTTCCCTTCTCTACTGTGTGTGGCTAGTTAACATGATACTGGGATCAACTATTATTCAATATTAAATGATTGTGTCTTAGTTTAGACAATGTAAGAAAAGCTGAAGAGCTAACTATAATTTAAAAACACATGCCAGGCAAAGATATTTCATACAATTTGTTTGCACTGGTTTAGATAACACACTTGGTCTGAAGTTCTTGGTGGTATGTCAATCACTAAGACTCTGTGGCTTGCCTTTGGTTCTCACAGCTCTAATGTCAATAATCCAGTTACTATTCGTATGCATAGTGATTTTAAATTAAATCTGTGTTAAAATGTCATTACATTAAGCTTCCAAAAGGCAATATGCTTGTTTTATTATATTTGAGGCCACATATATAGTGTACTTTTATCCTTAATCCTTGTTTCAGACTCTACTGGTTTTATCCAGATTGCCACATCATGGCTCTTTTTATGGATGCGTAGTTTGGGTAAGTTTCCTAGGGAATTCTGAAGCTTAAGGCCGGGATGAAAACTTTTGGGAATGGGATTATCAAAGGAAGGACTACTCAGTAGCCAAAAAATTGTTCTTACCAGCCAAAGATCAGATAGTAACCAGGAAGCAGTTGGAAAGAAGTTGGAAAGAAGGTTAATTTGAACTGGAGGAAAAAAGGTGATCTTGTATCTCTTATCTATTCAAACCAACTCCAGTCCTAGAGAAGGATTTCCATTTTGTTCCCACTGTATCACTTCCCCACAATCACCAATCTGATTCTTTCCTAGTCCCTAGCCAGTCAGATAGGCAGGTTTTAAGGATGAATTGCATCAGTATAGGAAATCAATAATTTACAATTCTACTCTTGACAGAGAAGAACAGTTCCAAGCATTCAAGAGACAAAAATGATAAAATAGGTTATCAGTAAATAAAAGATATTTTCAAAGTATTTCATTTGATAGATCTGATAGTCTATTTGATAGATTGTTGGGGCACACCCTAATGTATCTGTTCAAATTCCAGTTGGAGAATATTTTTGTTTATATCTTTTCTTTATGTCTTGCCCAATGATTATTTTAGAATTTACTCTCAGAAATGTAATTATTGGGCTAAAAGGAACTTTCAAGGCATCTTATAAACAATTTAATAAAACTTATAAGGATAACTTATAAAATATTTAATTTATAATAAATTTGTATATTAATTTTGACTTTTTATTGATTAATTTGAACTGTCGTTATCTGAAAGTTTAAAAATAAATTTAAAAGTAAATTGTTTCAACAATTAGAATTAATATTAGTATGATATCATATGATATTTCTGAACTTTTTTTTCTTGATACAGTCTCTCACTGTAGTGCGCAAGTTAACCCCAATCTCCTGAGTTATCCTCCTGCCTCAGCATTGAAAGTTTCTAAGATTTATACACATACAACATCATGTCCAGGCCAACTCTTAATCCTTAATTTTGCTCTTTCTATGACAAAATCTTTTATTGTACATTGAAACAGATGATGCAAATTTGTAACTAAAGAAGTTACACACAAAAGTGTAAACGGGTTAAGGAATCCAATAAGGGTAGAGAAGCAAGTAGGGTCTGCCAGTGGAGAAACATTGCTATGCTTGGTCCCTGAAGGACACAGGGAACCCAGTGAAAATGGAATTCCTGAGAGCAATATGTCCACTAACACTTGCCATAGATAGAGACATACAGATAAGGAGTAGTGGGGAGAAAACAGGGAAAATGCATATTTTGATTTTTATTCTTCTGTTTACTACCCCCTTTGTAGAGGACAAAGAAGCCAAGATAATACATTTCAAAGAGGCCAAACTCTATATAAGTGGTCTGGGTTTGTAATCAGAGAATACCTAATGCACTTTACTCCTTTATTCCCTCAGCATGTAATCTTTACTTTTCTCTTGCCTTTCCCCCCAAATATATATATATATATATATATATATATATATATATATATATATATATATATATATATAATCTCCCCAAAATGGGATCCCATTATATATATATATATATATATATATATATATATATATATATATATATCTCCCCATCCCCCCCATATCTTCATTGTGTCAATTTTGTTACAGTTTTTACTGTATAAAAATTGAATCATTACTTACTACCAGTACTTTTGATTAGGAGAGCAAATTAAAAAAAGGAAGAAAAATAAATTATTGAAGAACTGACACTGCAAAAGCAGCCACCAATATCAGTATTAGCTTCCTACTTTTGGCATCCACTCCCTTACTTGGACAACAACTTAGATTTTCCTTTTCTTTTTAATAATATGGTGAACCAAATTGTAATTTCCATAGATTCCAAATATTATGTCATCTCTATTTGTTGTCTGCAATATACAACTGAATGATAATGCTGGCCATCAGAGTACTAAAAGCACCCAGGGGATCACCTGGTTTCCAAACACAGAACTGTTAGTCACCAGTAAGGCTTTTTCTAAGTTTATGGAAGTTAGTCTTTGAAGAATGGTATCATGTTGGTATTTTAGTAATGACCTATGCTCCTGGTAGTTCTGGCAAACATTAGTAGCCAGCTAACGCTTATGAGATGGAAGATCATGAATCAACATGGACTGAATGGAAAAAATAATAATTAACAAAAAATTTCTCTGCATGATTTTATAAATGTTTTCATAGTCATTTTGATCATGGACTTTTTGAACAATATTTGGGAGGGCTAAAGGAAAATCTTGGGGAATTAGAAAAAGAACTGACTGAGATCATGGGATTGAGAGCTCCTTCTGGGTGTCATTTATAGAGAAGAGGCAATCACTCTGTGTCTATTTCTAGACCATTATCATTTAGCTGACTTCTTGTCTACATTCAGGCTTGTTCTTTCCGTATAATTGACCGCCAGCCACCACATCAATCAAAGTCTGTGATTCAGTGTCTCTCTGCAACTCAAGTCATCTTTCCACATGAAGTGGATAATGGCAGGTATTGCCGTACATGCTAAAAACGTTTACCCTTATTACTACCCTTGGATAAGACCATCACAGAATTAGATTTACTTCTGACTTACCCAGAAATGGGGGCTGTACTTTTTATTTTATCTTTGTTAACACGTGAAACCATAATCAAGGGTTGAAGGAAAAGTGGAAAAACAATACAACCCAGTATCTGAGATACCCTCACTCAGTTTAATAATATTCTCCATAACCATCTGACTCTACTTTTATAGATAGAGATTTTATTTCAAACTGAATTATTTTTACACTTTAGAAACAAACCCATTTATAATAGACAAATTAGGCTGCCTATTTACTTTGATTCCCCTGGTAAGATATGGAGACAAGTTGGGGAATGGTTTTTAAGTAGAGAGCAAAAGAAGAATTCCCCCCATGTGAAAATTCAATGGTATTATACTGCAGTTCGACTACTGGGTTTTGTATTATAATACTCAAACAGACAAGCTGCAGGCATCTCAACCTGAATCTCTTGAACTAGACACAAGAATTTTATGTATTACTCAGTATATGGAAAGGAACAGCACCTCCAAATATTATTATATTGATATTATATTGTGTTCAAAATTAATGAAATTCCTAGAAATTTTACCAAGGTAACCAATTTTGGGATCTTTGCTCTTTTTCTCCTGTACTCTGGCAATTAAATGAATTAGTATGCTAAAAGATAGTATTATTGTATTCTGTGCCCTGAATTAAACACTTAGTAACCCCTGCCCAATAAAAAATGGTTCATTTTCTTTTATTTTCATGACTGTAAGATTAGGAAGTGATCTAGACATGTCTGTGTGTCTGCAACCACCATAGGATTATTTGTGCCACTCCAGAGTATCTTTGATTGCCTTGCTTTTTGGTACCACCTGGTGGTAGCTGTTTGAGCTATCTCCAGCTCTGGATCACCCTGCATAGCTGATTAGGTTACTAAAACAGTAGCTGTAAGTCTAGGAACTTCCCACAGTAGGTATCAATTTTGCATTCTCTAGTGACACTGAGCAGGGAGAGTAGGGGGAATGTGGGAACTGCCTTTGCTATCATTTCCCTAGTTAGCCTTCCTTATTTAGTTACTATGCTTCCTCCATAAGAACTGTTAGCATCTAGTTTTGAGACTTTAAGGAAAAGTGAAAGCTGGTAACCCATTGCTATTTATATCTCTATTCAGAGTATGGATAACTAGACTCTCACCAGATTTTACTGTGGTTAGATTTACTTCATTTTTATTTTTCTCATCAAAGGCAACTGACCAGAAATTACAGTGGGGGAATTTCAATGAATTTCTCCTTCATTAAATCATAGAAGATGATTTAAATAGAAATGTGATGAGTATATGTCAAAATTTTACATGTTTTTGCCATAGTAAATGTTTGGCCTAAAATGTAAAATGTTTGGCTTATTATTTAAAAAACTGCTAATTTTTTAAAATCTGGCCAACTTGCTTCAAGTTTTATTTTTTTTCAAGGTCTAAAATTCTTACTATAACACTTAATGGCATGGGGTAATAATATTTTATTAATCTGGTTTTAATTTAACAAATGCTTCTACAATTACTATTTCAGGAATAGTCCTTATTTTAATGATGATGATTATAACCAAACTTATTATGAGATATTTCAATTAAATTTACCTTTGTTCCCCTGGCCCTATAAAACCAATGTCTCCCAACTTACTCTGTTTTCTTCACATGTAAGCAGAACAATTTTGGAAACTTCTGCTTTGATTGCTACTTTGCTGGTACTAGTGGTTATTAGAGGTAAAGCTTACTTTTTATTTATTTATTTTTTACAATTGGCAATGAGATGATTATTTATGTAGAAAACAGTGATTTTTTTCTCCATGTATCTGAAACTAACTTCACTTTCAGTATCTTATAAACTTGGAGTCTGGAATGATAGATGTCTTAGTCCATTTGTGCTGCTATAAGAAAACACTACATAGTGGACAATTTATAAAAAAATGAAAAATTGGAACAAATTTATTCTTGCAAGCACTTTTCTTAGGGCCCTAATCCATGTATGAGGTCAGAATTCTTCTAAATCATTTCCCCAAAGCCCAAGATCTTAATAACCCCATGTGAACATAAAGTTGCAACCTCTGTTTTTGGAGGGGACACATTCAAACCACAGACAAAGAAACAGAATTTATTTTGTTGCTTCCTTTGGAGACTTGTAAGTTCTATTTCAGAAACTTCCCGTAGAAGCCAGATAGAAATTTTATCTGCTTGAAAATTATAGCACAGTTATATTTATGAATTATTTGATGATGTATGATGTGGACTTTCATTTTCAAAAAATCTGTATCTATTTTCAAAATATATGGCTTTTGTGTGTATGTGTAGTCCAGGGGGTCAAACCCAGGGCCTCATGCATGCTAGGCAAGTGCTCTGCCACAGATCCATATGTCTAACACTGAATACCTCTTTGTGACTCGTCAGGTAATGTCACATATTTTAGGTTTCTTTTATGTAGGCAACCTCACTTCAAGATACCAATACCTGAGTTAGGTTAATTTAGGAAATAATAACAAATGGTTCAAAAATTATTATCCCAATTTTATTAAAGATTTATTATATAGCATTCCAAAGTGTTTTGAAATATAGGGGGCTCCTGGTTCTATCACTTGTACAGGAGCTCCTGCTAATGAAGCAGTAACCTCTTCTGTATCTGATTTTCTAAAGCCTTGACATATCACCATCTCAACTCAAGTGGAAATATATATAGAGAGAGGATTGAAATGAGATTATGGAATAAGTCTGAAATTAGTATACATTGCTTTTATTTACATTCTACTAACTAGAATTCACTTATACAGGTATGACACTTTGGGAAAAAGAACAGAGAATGTATGGAAATGATGTAGCCAGGAGAGAAATAAATGTCACTGAAGCATAGCCAGCAGTCTCTAACATACTTAGTTTAATGTTGAGTTAATGAATACATTTAATGTCTACATGAGCAAAAATTAAAGAATACTTGATTTGTTAAGTAGTACTTTTCTACTAAAATTTTATGAGTAAAAAAAAGTAAGTAATTTAAATAGAAATATATATTTAAATATATATATATATATATATAAATATCCATATAAATATATATTTTATATATTACATACATGTATATATATATATATATAATGAGTAGTATACAAAATGTAAAATATTGCATGTATTAAATATATATAACAGAAATATATTTCATATATGTTTATAAATTTGTCATCTCTATAAGTGGTATGTGTATAACTAGATATAATAAATTTCAGAAATAAATATAATTAGTAGGGAAAACACAGAAACTATGAACTTGCATTATTTTATCACAATTCTGGAACTTTTAAATGAACTTCAGTTTTTAATTTTAATTTATATAACCTGAGTTAGTTTTATCTCTTCTTGTAGTTTAGGGGCACTTGTAGAGTTCATCAGAGCCAAAAACTACCAAATGTGCCAAAGACCAGAAACACGGCTGAAACCCAAGTGCAAAGCCATTTATTGGGAAGGTGCAAAGAGAATGTGAAACTAATTTTTCCAATCTCAGTTCTAAGTTTCAGAAGAGAAATTGAAGCGTTATCAGTGATAGAATTGACATTCCCTTGTAAACAGCAGGTAGTGTTATGGTGTATTCCTCCCTATTTCCTCTTGGTTACGCTGTGTTCTTATTTCCAGTATCTTCACAGTGATGCTTAGAGAAACTGATGTTCCATTGATCCTGAGGGACCTGAGGACTGGTGTTGACTCAGGCCTAGATATTACAATGATGAAAGCCAATGGAAATTGCTCACCTTTTTCTGCTGTCTGGAGAAAGAGCAGGGAAAGAGCAAATCATCCACTGAAGTTTGCTATAAAATGCAGTGCAGATGATTTTATTTACTGGTACTGCTAACAGGAACCAACATAAATATATTTCGGAAGGACCTGGGAACTCAAATGGGAGATAAATAATAGGCTTCTGTTCTGGGAGGCTGATGGACAGTTGAAAGTCACTAAGGAGAAGAGAAAAATAACCACATTCATGGAAGTGCAAACAGACATTCTCTTCAGAAGACTCTCTAAGGAAACCAAAGCAGGAACCATGAGAGCAAGACCCAGTAACTGAACATCCGCCTTCAGATGCACAGATATCAGACAGCCTGAGTTCTTTTCATCTTTTCTTTTATTGTAGGTCAATGATGGTAAAAGTCAGAAATACTAGTTGGTGAGGGACTCTAAATTGGAGCCAATGAGAACTCCTTTTATCTTTCTCTAAAACTCTGAAATTGAATTCTGCCATCACAGCTGAAGAATATGGAAACATTCTAAATTGTATAACAATTAAACTGAGCTGGACATTTAATTACATAAAAAATGAATCAAAGTACAGCCTGAGGTTTTATTTGAAAATAACAAATAATAAGTACAAAAAAGAACAAATTTAATTCTGCAAAAATTTGGGGGGAATTGGATAAATAATCAATTTACTTCTAACTTTCACTCTATTAATCATGATTATTCAATCAATATACAAGTTGTATATGTCAGCATAAAATGCTGAATTTGAATATGTGTATAAAGTAATCATTGTAGTTAATCTACACATTTGCTTATTTCCCAAGTTCCTAAACCAGAAAAATCCCTTAATGAATCCTTTTATAAGAAATACAATGAATGTATAATCTCATTTGATTTACTCTAAGTCAATAATTAGATCATAAATGAACAAAATAATTTAATTTAATCCCATTTGGGCGTTAAGTCTCTAAGATACCTTTTCAATTACTTTTTGTTTTTCCAAGATGGTACCTATGTGAATATATGTTTGGAAGGGCATGGTAAAGGATGAACTGAGTGAGCCCTGATGCATATATACTGCTAGTTCTCTTTCACAATATCTGTCCATCCCACTAGCCCTACTCCTAACTTTGATGACAAGATCTCTTCACCCTGCAGAGGAGGGCAATTTCTGGTGACTCTCCAGATGGTGGGCATGCTGTTCTGATCCCCTACCCTTTTGCTACCACCTTCACCTCCAGACAGGAAAATTGAAACAACTCTTTTTTTCTTCTTTCCACATTTCATATCTTGCTCTTTTACATGTTAGCCTAAAAGCGTTCCATTCCATACCAAAGAATAATCCCATCATTTTTATCAGCCTCACTCTGTATAGCTCAAATAAGGAGAGCAGTGGTATGAATAGAATTCAGAAAACACTTTTCCCAAAGCTGTAGCTCTCAATTAAATTGCCAGTTCCAAACACAAAGTATTTCAGCTCTGTTTTTTTTCTCCTGAAAGTGACATAAGATAGTTTCCCCTCCCCACAATGGGGAAATTATACACTACAAAGTGAATTGGTCCTGCATGCTGCAGACACAGAGGAGGGGAAAGACAGATTCCCATTCATATCCCCCTGAGCACAATACTTTCTGTGCCTCCTTTCTCTCTCTCTCTCTCTCTCTCTCTCTCTCTCTCTCTCTCTCTCTCTCCTTCTGTTTTGACTTTTATACTTGGGATTTAACCCAGAAGTTCTTAGCCACTGAGTCATATCCCCAGTTTTTTTTTTCTATTTTTTTCATTTTGAAACAGGGTATTGCTAAGTTGCTGAGGCTGGACTTTAACTTGTGATCCTCCTGCCTTCCCTTCACCAGAAAATTGCTGGAATTACAGGTGTGCACTACCACACAGAGCTCTCTTTGTGCCCATTTCAATTGTGTCCTGCCATACACAACTTAGGCACCAGGGTAAACAATTGCTGAGACAGACTGGCAACATTTGCTCTTATCCCTCAGGTTCCCACAGCAGCAAGTTAGAGTGTGACCACTTCAGGATAGGATCCTGTCTCAGCTCTCTGCTCACCAGCTGAGAAACCTGGGCATTTTTAAGGCACCAGCTTACTGTGCCTTAAAAGATCAGATTCAGTTAAAATCAGATTACCTCTTAGTTGTATAGGTTATCCCTTGTCAATTGTTCATTGTGTTTCTCTTTCTGCCTGAGTCATCTGTCCCCTCTGCTGCAAACAGGAGCTACCGATGCCACCAGGGTACTCTTTCTTGTCCTACATTCTGTGTCTCTATGACTCTCTTACTGTGCCACATAGAATTTAAGTGAATTCTCTATGTCAACCACCTCCTTGGGAGGCAGTGCTGCTGCTTCTTGGATCCCAAACCACAGAGCATTGCCAATAAAATCTTCCTCTAATCTGCCATTCTGCCTCCCTCTATTTAATCATATTTAAGAATCCATTGAGGGGGTTGGGGTTGTGGCTCAGTGGTAGAGCCCGCCTAGCATGCAAGAGGCACTGGGTTCAATTCTCAGCACCACATAAAAACAAAATAATGTGTCCACCTAAAACTAAAACTAAAGATGCATAAATAAATAAATATTAAAAAAAGAATCAATTGAGAAACCATATGTTGTTCCAATGACAACATCCTATAATAAAACAAATCATTACTTTCTGCTTAGCTAAGAGGTGCCCCCCCCACACACACACATATACTAATTAACAACAGTTCTGTGGTGATGTTAAGTATATTTTGGATATAATAATTAATAATCATGGGTATTGATCATGGAAATAATGATATGTATTTCTACAGATACCTAAATCAATGCCGATAGTTAAAAGAATATACTTTTAGACAGAGTTTCATCAAACTACTTAATTAATTACACTTACTGTAATTTATCATACATTTGATTATTTTATATTTTCTTCAAAATATTCTACACACTATTATATATTTGAAGTATTATATAGTTTTCTATGTTGCTAAAACTAGTGTAATTGGTTCCATTGTTCAAAATTTTAAAATAAAATAAAAGTTCACATGTACTTATCTCAAAATGAGCACCCTCAAAACAAATCAAAATATAACTGGGTAAAATTTAACATGAGTAAAACAGGTTATAACAATTTTGACATAGGATTATAGAAGTTTGCATTTTAGTACTTTTATCATCTTATGAATTATCAATGTGAAAAATCACTGTTTTATTGTATTTTGTTTTAATTTGTGAATGTTTAAAAAAGTGGGTGATGTCTTTTGATTTGTCAGTTTTTCTTTCTGATGTGCTTGTCAAAACAAGGCACTACGATGGGACTGAGTATACACAAGCTGCCAACACAGGCTATTTAGAATGTCATCATTTTACACTGTAACATCACTCTGTGATGAAGGCCAGCTGCTGCATTTAAGTTTCTTATTGGAGATTTTCATCTGATTCATTATTGTGATTTGTGGTGTTGTACAGAAGCACTTAATCATTCTTATTCAACAAACACTTTCAAGCTACTGGAGGCTTCTCTTTCACTGAATAATTTGTGCTATCAATCTGCTAGTCCGAAAAAAAAAATCCAGCTTGTATTATCCATGTTTGCTTCATAACGAAGTGATGTACCACAGAAGTTAAAATTATAGGAAGGGTTTCCAATGGGCTAATGAGAAGCTGTGCTTCATTCATGAGGTTATCATGGGCCTTGGATTAGCTCAGATATTGTATGTCTATTCAGGCATAATTCTCTCTTGAAATATCTCAAGAGCCAGTGGGAATCACTTGTTGTTTTAAAAAGCAAATGAACACTGTACCAGTATCTTTGTTGTATTCATTTATTTGAAGGATATTGCTCTGGGATATTTCCTTGCTTATTTCTTATAGTAAACTGCCTGTAGTAATTCAGGATTGATTCTGCTTTGCCATATTAATAGAATAGAATTTGCATTCAGTTGTAAGCTGATGTACAGTGTTTCAGGAAAATACATGCATAAAAAACACATTACATGACTGCATTATTTGAATAATTGTTGAAATATAGAAGTTAAATTCTTGCATGGTTAATGTTTCAAATTGTATCCTTTTTTTTCTCTTCAGATTTGGATCTAATATTTAGTTTGGTGCAAATAAAAAGTATTCACAGAAAATTGGGAATAAAAATATACTTTTTGGCCTGGGGTTGCTGGCTCAGTGGTAGAGCACTTGCCTCACATGTGTGAAGCACTGGGTTCATTCATCAGCACCACATAATAAATAAATAAATAAATAAATAAATAAATAAATAAATAAAGGGATTGTGTCCATCTGCAACTAAAAAAATACTTTAAAAATGTATACTTTTAATTAACACTTGAAAATATATTTTCTCTTTAACTGATGAGAAAAAAAAGTTATTTTCTTGTGGAATGAGAAATGATTCAATATTTTGCAGTAGTTGCAAAATAAGGATATAGAAGAAATAGGGACCCTTGAAACACAGGAAAGAACATGATCCAATGTAACACATTATTCCCCAAGTACCGTTAAAAAGCTTTTATCTTTTCCTTTTATTTATATCAGCCAAGGAATGAGACCCAAAAGAGACATGGGCATTAGTCTCACATTTTTGGCCAAAATGAAAAGATGCATAAATTCAGGATGAGATATGGCTTCTATGAAGCATTTAACTGAATGAAGGTTCTGGAGGTTGCAAAATGCTGGTAAAGTTATAAGTAAGAGCACTGAGCTCTTTTGTAACTGTAGGCTATTTCTGTGCACAGTAGGCCCTCCAGATGAGGCTGACTTTGGAATGAGGACTGATTTTGCACGTTAACCCTATTCTCACAATACCAGCCACGAACTCCTAGAGATCTCCAAGACTTTCTAGGGTATCAATGAGATAAAAAATCGAACAACAACTTTTGAAAACATTTCAAAATAAGGGAAATTTCAATTTAAAAATGGTATTTTCAATTAAAAAATATATTCAAAAACAAAATCATATTATTACAATGTGTATGCATTTTCAATGTGTTAACGTTTTCAGTGATGATGCCAAAGCATAGTAAAAAAATATATTCTGGGGTTGCACCCCAAATGATGGCTGTTGTCTTTTTATTCCCTTTGCTGCTAGAAAACTGGGGTACATAATAAGATTAATAGGGTTGAGGATAGAGCTTAGTGGTAGATTACTTGCCTGGCATGTACAAGACCCTGTTTCAACCTCCAGCACCAATTCAATTCAGTATGTAAGTAAATAATAAGTAAGCCAATAAGTAAGTAAGTAAGTAAATAAATAAATAAGATTAATTTTAGAATATCCCAAGGATATAATATAGTAAAATAGAATAATTGCATTACCCTCAGTACTTTTGTAAGATTTTGCATAATCCACATAATAAAATAACAAGGATTCATAAAATTCTGCAAAATGAAGTCAAATGGTTGACTCAAGAGAAATCACTTAACTGGGTATGATAGTGCATGCCTATCATATGATAGCTGTCCTACCAGCTACTGGGGACACTGATTCAAGAGTTTCACAAGTTGGAGGAGAGAATGAACAACTTAGTGAAAGCCTGCCTTAAATAAAAAAAAAATGGATGGTGTATGTAGTTCACTGGTACTGTGCACCTGGTGACATCCCTAGAACCACACACAAACACACACACACACACACACACACACACACAAGAAACAAACAAAAAAACAAGTAGAAGAAGAAAAGAGGGAAGCCACTTATATGATTGAGATGAAAGAACTTATCCACATTTTTGACAGAATAACAATTCTATCTGAAATCATGACTAACAAAAGTATGGTTATTCAAATTTACATATTTTGAGGACATATTCTCAATAATGAACAAAGTGAATGTGTCTTTTCAAAGAAAATACCTGACAGATACAGCCAATAGAATAAATAAATAAATGGTAGTACCAGAAAATGGAGTATTATTTGGTAAAAAAAAAAAAGAAGGAAAAAAAGAGCTCCCAATTCATAAAGAGATGTGGAGGAATTTAAACACATATTACTAAGTGAAAAAAAATGCAAAGCTACTAAGAAAAGCTACATACTTTAAAATAACATGTATAAAATATCCTGGAAAATGAAGTACAATGGAGACAGTAAAAAGAATATTGGTTTCCAGAATTGGAGATAGGATGGGATGAATAAGTGAACATAGAGGGTTTTTTGGGCAGGGGAAAATACTTTACAGTATATTATAATGGAAATATTGCAATATATATTTGACTAAAACCCATAAAACTTGCATCACAAGTGAATCTCAGTGTCAACTATAAACTTTGGGTGATAACAAGTGGCAATATAGTTTGATCCATTTTCAAAAAATATACGAGTCTGAAGGGTGATATTGATAATGGAGCTATACATGAGTGGAGACTAAAGTTACTTGAGAAAAATCTGTGCCTTCTGCTCAATATTGTTGTGAATCTAAAGCTGCTTTTAATAATAAAGTTTGTTGAAGAGGAGAAAGAGAAGAAGATGATAAAAAATGTTTATATTTGCAGTGATAAATATTTCCAAAAGTTAGTGAACTACAGAATTTACAGATCCAAGAAGTCTAATGAATGTTCAAAGAAATACTGTACATTCCACTAAGAGGACAGGAATAATAACTATGTTGTCATCAGAAACAATTGTAGCATGAGCACAATGACTGATACATTTAAAGTGCTAAAAAAGAAAAAAAAATCAAGGCAGAATATTCTGCAAAGTTAACCTTCATTATTGAAGGCAAGATAAAGACATTTTTATGAAAATGAGACACAAAAGTTCTTTACTAATGCGTCTTTTACTACAACAAAATCATAAAGGGAGAGAGAAATAGAAAGAAAAATGAGAAGACACAGGGAGATAGGGAAACAATAGTAAAAGACTGAGTCTTGATAAATGGAAAAGCATTATTAAACATGTTGTGTATTTTACATCAGTTGGTACAATATCAATGCTAAGTACTCTGTGAAACATTTCAAATCTTTCCTATTTTTATTAATAAAAAAGATTCTTTAAAAATAGCTAATTTTCTATATCTTCCATATTTTCTAACACAACAAAAGAGAATTCATTAGTCTGCAAAAGTCTTAGGGCTTCTTCACAAATGTACAAGGATTCATAGTAGAAGGTGCCATAGGAAGATTAGAAGACCCATCATGGAGATTATCGTTTGTATCTTTTTAAGCATTGCAGTCCTGGGCTCAGATTCACCAGATATGAGCATACACATAATTTCTAGTAAATATTTGTTGGTTAATGGTGACACGTAAAAAACATTTCCTGATAAAAACAAAATTTGTTCCTGTAGTAGCATATTCCAATTCATCAAATTTAATTTTAATTATTTGATTTGTTTTTAATCTGTTTCATCTTTTCTTAACCTGTGCTACTTTCTTTTAGAACTAGAATATTTTAGCAAGCCAAGTAGTTTTAAAGTTTCCCTTGACCTCTGCTTTATATAAATTTTGTTATATATATTATCAACTTCGTGTTTATGTACATAGTTCAATATAGTATTTTTAATTCAATCTCTGCCTACTTAATGTGATGGGGTTGGGTAAAATTTGGGATTGAATGGCCTAATTGCTTTAAATTATTAGATCTTGTGTATTTTATGTGGCCATTTTTTTCCCTATGGTTTCAGAAAAATTGATATACAGCATCAAGCACATGGTGAGACTTAGAGATTATAAAGACCTAATGTCTAATTTCCTTTAAATCATATGCAACAAAAGTTGACCTGCTGATTATTAACATTTTTTTCTCTTTTTTTCTGACAATATGATATAATGAATATTGATAGCAAGAAATGGTTACACAAGCAAAATCTGAGGACAAATGTAAATTATTTAAAAAATAATATGTCTAAGAAAGCAGGCCTATCCCTGAATTTTTAAATTCATTTAATACTTATTGTCCACCTAGCATAAATTAACCACAACACAAAGCAGTAGCTTTGTTTTGAAAGACTACATAGCTAATATAGGGTAGGGGAAATAAGGAGATTGTAGGCTAGTATTATGTAAAATAAGTACAGATTTTGTGACATCAGAGAGGACCAGGAAATATACTGTTCCCATCCTCATACCCATAATAAGACCATTAATTCATATTATGAATAATTTTACTAATCAAGGGGTTTTACTCAATGACTCATAGTATCTAATGTCTAAAGAATGATGATCTCTCTCCCATTTATGTTTTTGAAAGTCTGGAGAAAATAAAAACTGGCATTGGGATAAAAAACAAGTCGTGGATTAGGCCACTAGTGTATTTGTATTCATGTCCTTCCATTGAAAAGTGGGGAATGTTAGCCAAGGGCTTTGCATAAAAAGGAAGTCAACAGCATTTTGTGTGCAGAATATTTAATAGCACATTTTAATTTGTTTTTTAAAATTGAATAAAGAAAAAAAAGAAAGTGTCAGTTTTACATGAATCTTGGCTATTCATTATCATCTCCTGGGGTTTAAGTTAATGAATTTTAATACAAAGCATTTTGGCTGCTGGAAGGCCTTAAAAATTGTCTTGGTGTTGTGGTGCTAACACTAAATCTGCTTAAAATATTTCATTACCATCACTGATGATTCAAGAACAAAATTTTAACTGATAGAAAACAATGTTAATTTTTTTTATAATAAGAACAAAAGGAACATCTGTGCCATGCTGGTTAACATCTCAATTTCAAGCACACAAACATACACACACACACAAATTACATCAAAAAATACCCATGAATAAATACCCATGTTCACTCACAGTTATATCCAAATAATGTGAATTTTTAGTTACCACCAAAACCATTGATTTTCAAGGTAGTCCTGCTTAACTGATTTTACCTCTGGTTGTAAGGGCACAGGACACAAAATTTTATAATCAGGGAAATGATCAGGAGTCTCATTTCAAGTGGCTCAGTGGTAGTGGAGCTCAGGTTTGAAAAAATTAGGAAGTACAATTTGACAATACAGACTCCTTGGACAAAAGGCAGGGCTCTAAACTTGGAAAAATATAGTCTGCCACAAAGAAGGGGTAAATTGTTTTACCCAGCACATAAAAGGTATGAATGACTGCAGAATGGAAAGAATGTATTTATTCAATTACAGACCTTCATAAACCAAAATAGGAAATTTCGAAGCTAACCATGTTGTCCTCCTTGTATGTTGGGATTTTCGTGATGGAATGAGCTGATGTCTTTTATTTTAAAATGAAACTGTAGTTATCAGAGTCCTCTGAAATTTCATCTGGTGATTCAACTTGTTATTTCTCATAGTCAGATTTTGACAATGATTTGCTCTTTGTTGGAAAATAGGGCAAATCATGTTCAAAAGACACATAGGACTCTCTGTTTTTGAAATCTTCCAGTGACTATAAAAGTGCATGAAAAGATTTCTTAAATAGTATTTCTGTAAGGAATAATAATAAAGAGAGACATACAAGGTGCAGAGACAGGGAAGGTGGCAGAGTGGCTCATTATCCAAGCAGCCACAGTTATTTATACCAATAGGTTCCATTAGGTCATTAGTACCATAACTGCATTATTGTTTAGAGTATCAGTAAGGTTGCTTATTTTGTAGTTACAATTCACAGTTACAATATGCAATGTTAGGAGTTTTGTGCAGTTCTCAAGAAAGTCCATGGTTTGAAGTTACTGTTAAGTGGGTAGCTTCGGGAGTACTAGAGCTTGGTCAAACAGTAGTTATCAAGCAAGCAAGTTTCTTTATTCCCAGGATTTATGTGCCTAAGATTAAGGTCGAAGCTGATAAGACTCTAGCATGGAGGGCATTACCTTAGCAACCGGGCATCCTATGCCTTTGCACAGAAATTTTCCCAGGCACCACAGCCTGGGAAAGCATACCACAGCCATTAAGTAATCAGGGACCCCAATCCCAAATACAGAACCCCTAAAGCATTCCAATTAAGAATGTTATAATAATGTACTTTAAAATGTTAGCCTATCATTGAGATACATTTTTTAAATGACTTCTATCATAGGATCTTTCTTTTCTCCTTTCCTTTCCAACATTCTTTTTAAAGTATTTTTAAAGTTGCATTATTGTTACCTGCAGAGGATTTCCTATTGCTGTTGGCAATCATGATACTGATCCTGACCTGAATGAAGTTCAGGATTAGTTCTTCGTAAATGTTGACAAGAACTATGTAATGTCTAAGAGGTCACTCTAATTGACAGGTAGCCTCTACAATTCCATGGAATCTGGATGAAGACACAGACTAATGGATCAGAGATAAAAGGATGGTTTATTACTCAAAGCAATATCAATAGCCCAATTAACAATATTTTCATCAATTCACTGAGCTCTAATTTCCACAATATGATAGATACATTTACATATGTTGATTTCATTCATGCAAGAGGAAATCTCAGAATATTTTAAGGAGTTCAATAGACAATTCAATGACCTAACTAGGGAATTTATCTTAACTTGTAATATATTACATTACACATGAATGAATTAAAGAAGTTCTCAGGCCAAAAATGTGGACAGACTCTAGGAGCTGAAAATGTAAAGGAACAAATTCTTTTTCTTTATTATTTTTTTTGTCTTTATACATGTATTTTGAAGTAATGATGTCCATCTGATTCCACCATCTTTCATACTCCCTTCCCCTTCCCTTTCTCTTCCTCCCTTTTGCCCTGTCTAAAGGTGCTCCATTCCTCCCATACCCAAACCTATCCCCTTTATGGATCAGCATGCTCATATCAGAGAAAAACATTCATCATTTTTTTGGGGGGGATTGGCTTACTTCACTTAGCATAATATTCTCCAATTCCATTTCCCTGCAAATGCCATGATTTTATTCTCCTTTATTGTGAATTGTGCTGCTATAAACATTGATGTGGTTGTGTCCCTATAATATGCTATTTTTAAGCCTTTGGGGTCTAAACCCAGGAGTGGATAGCTGGGTCAAATGGTGGTTCCATTTCAAGTTTTCCAAGGAATCTCCATACTGCTTTCCATATTGGTTGCACCAATTTGCAGAGAACACTGAGACAAACCCACATAAATCAGTTATCTCGTATTAGATAAAAGCACCAAAAAAAAAATCTTTTTCTAGAGCTTCCTGAGGGAAGTCATTGATGATGATATGTTGTGAGACCCATTTCAGATTTCTCATTTCCAGAACTGAAACAAAACATATTAGTATTATTTTAAACAACTTTGGTTTGTTATAGGAACAAAAACAAAAAGTTAAATAGAGAACACTACCAAACCCGCCCAACTCCTTTCCCTGGAGGGATGTGCTGTTTTCATTGCTCTACTCAGGAAACATACCTGGTCTCTGCTTCAGATAACTATGTTGTCTCTCCTCCAAGGTTTACCATACAAACATCCTTGAAAACATTGTATGAAACAAGTTGGATACAAGCACAATGTGTCACACTTTCATCCTGGTGTTGATATAGCTGACAGGACCTCTTTTTTGTCACAATTCTAGTCAACTGTCATCATGCCCAGTGACGTGATTGACCTGCCAGAGAAGTTCTTTTATTCCACAGCATTGTTTGGGCAGCTGTACTCCACTGTCAGTCTTTTGTCAAAACTAAGATTTTATCTTCTGGGGTAATAAATATACTGTGGTAACAGACACATATTTCCACCTGTCAGAGTAAATTCCAAATACTTTTTTTTATAATTAGTGAATCTTTTTATGGTGTTCCTCAACTGAAGTTATTTCTCCCTCTTCTGTATCTCATAAAATTTACATTCTTCTGATGTGCATAGTGGCACCACCTGTAGTCCCAGTATCTTCAGACCCTGAGGCAGGAGGATTTCAAGTTTGAGATTAGCCTCAGTGAGACACCCATATCAAAATAAAAATAAAAATAATAATAATAAAAGGCTGGGGATGTGGCTCAATGGTAGAGCACCCCTGGGCTCAGTCCCCAGTATGTGTGTACACACACACACACACACACAGAGAGAGAGAGAGAGAGAGAGAGAGAGAGAGAGAGAGAGAGAATATCTCCTGTGTAGCTTTACTGTTATGTGAGTAAGCAGCACCTAAAATATGCTATGGTCTATACCTCTCCTTATCTTTTTCACCTTTGTATTCCCCTGATCAATCTGCACAAAGTCATGCTTTGATGGTTACGTGAAAAATTCTGAACTGATAATCACAATATTGTTAAAAATGAAATCCTTAAGTTTGCAAGGTATCTAACTTTTCAAATCAAACATTTGTATACTGTATAATATTTTCATAATGAGCACATTTTTACTTTGGTAACTGGAAAATTTTTAAAAATTAAGCATTATTAGGAGTAGCATTATGAATGAGTTCCAAAATCATTGCATCTAATTGGACTAAAATGTTTCAATTATTAGTTTAATATGCTTTTATTGTGTTTCATTTTGAAAATAGCCATAAAGGGGAAATAGAAAATTTTAATTTTTTTTCTGTCTACTCCTTTAATTAAATTCTCATCATTATTATTTCCTTTATTCTTTTATCATATAATGTTATGAGGCACACATAAATTAATTTTATTGCAGTTAGAATAATACTCTTGGTAATTGATAAATAATTTCTCAGATGTATCTCTAAAAAGGCCTAAAAGCTATGGTTATATTTTTAATTATAAATGCTACATCACATTTTTTCCAATATGTTTCTCTCTTATTTTCCTTATTCCTTGAGAATTGAGTCTTTTCATTTAGACCTATTTTTCTCATTTCTCACAAGCATTAATTAGTTGCAGAAATCATAGACTATTTTGTAGCTTATCCATATCTTCATTGATCACTCCTTACTTCCTTCTCTATTTTTTGCTTCATTAACTTAGCAGGAACCAGGTAAATGTCAAATGAGCAGCGTATATTACCATTAAAAGATAATGAATGCTATGCTCAAAGCAACATTTGGATGCTTGTAAACTTTATAAATGAAAATTAATCTATTTGAAACTAGTTATGATTGAACATAAAATGTTATCAAAGATTTACACACCAGTTTTTAAACTTGTCACTCTCCTCCCTTTCCTCAACACACTAACTTTATATTGAAAACAAAGAACTGAATTTTCTATCTTGGTACTTTCTTTCATGGACCCATGCAACTGTCCTTCATGTTTGTGGAAGGAATGCAGTTCTTGTTTCTGTGGAAAGAGTGTCACAAAAAAGGGAGGAAGGCTGCCTTCACCATTAGAACTTTCACTGTAATAGAATGAGAAAAAAAAAGAAAATGAGCAAGTAAATAGTTCTTCACTTAAGGACCTATTATTCATTTAGATTCTCATAGTGAGTCTATTGAACTGGCAACCTTTCCCAGGCCTTGATTTTCCAATGTTTGCACCCCAATTACTCTTCATAGCACCTTTTCATGTTCTATGTATTTTACTATGTAATTAAGTTAATCAGGGGATCACTATGGCTTTAAGAAAATATTGTGGGGTAATGGGTAAGAGTTGGGTCTGGGAGACCTCTTTCAAAAGCTCCTTCAATAATCCAGAGATGGCAAGGCTTGATCCAGGTTAGTGCCAGTGAGGCTATACTGAAGTGGATGGATGCAGAATATGTTTGAAGAAAATGTCAACCACTTTTGCATAAGACTGAGAGAAAGATAAATGAGTTAAAAAAAAACTCCATTTATTTTGCTTCCGCAATTAGAAAAATATAATTTCAGGTAACTGGGATGGGGAAGACAGAAGGAGGGACTCAGGAAGTGAAAAAAATTAAGATTTTACAACAAGGTATGTGTTGTGTAACAGTGCTCCTGAAGATGGAGTGGAGAGTGAATGTTCTAGAAAAGCAGTAAATAAACCAGCCATGGTGGTGCATGCCTGTAATCTTGGCAATTGGGGAGATTGAGATTTAGGATTGCAAGTATGAGGCCAGCCTCAGAATTTAGCAGCCCTCAGCAACTCAGCAAGGTCCTCAGCAACTTAGTGAAACCCTGTATTAAAATAAAAAATAAAAAGAACTGGTCGATGGAACTCAGTGATAAAGCACCTCTGGGTTCAATTTCCCAGTACAAAATAATAATAATAATAATAATAACAACAACAACAACAATAATTTATGATTTTAGGGTCCATGTGAATTTATTTGCCATTAGTTTAAAATAAGACCACATACTGGAACATGTGTTTTATCTCAAATATGTACAGATGCATGTGTACAAAGGCAAACTTGAGATTTTTCTAACTCTATGATGAAGTGAGAAGAAGCAAGGAAGTTGAAACTGTATGCAGGGAAAGTGAATTTAGTAATTATAGACTATGCAATGGGTTAGAAGAGAAAGAAGGACATAAGCATGGGAAGTGACATGAAAAAGATGCTGGTGGGGTGGAAGGATTATAGGCAGTCAGTATGTAAGAGGGAATGAGCTGAGATTTGTGATCCCGGACACCTATAGCTGTTAGTAGTAACATGAGCTAGTGTATGACTTTAGAAATGAATGGCTAATGTTGGTGGAGAAAAAGATCATTGTCATCAAAGTTATTGAAAATATAGTCTATGTGGATATCAGAATCACCAAGAATTCTGTTGAAATGAGTGACAATACATGAGGAGCAGTAACCATTGAGAAATAATTAGGAGAAAGTTCTATTGATGTCTATCATAAGAAAGAATGGTGAAGTCCAATATATAAGATTTAAAAATGGGTGTTTTAGGGGGGAAGTGACAGAGAATTGAGACCCCCATTCTGTTCTAAGCTCACAAACACCACCTGAGAGGGCTGCAGAAGCATTAGCATCAGAGACCATGCAAGTTTGGTTAGAGCATGATCTGAAGGCAATGAGTATACTGTTATAAATTGTGCATTGAAAAGTAAAACAAAACTCTTGATCACTAATTTAGATTTGCCTGCTTTCAGAAATAGTGGAAATTATGCTGATGGGTTACTAAAATGTGCTGAAATACTCAGAAGTTCATCTTCACTGTTGGAGATCTATCTTTTTATCAAGATGACAAATCAGTCAAATCAGTATAGTAGTAGGCAGGCCAGGAGAGTGAATGAGAACACTTGAAAAGTGAAAATGTTATATGGCAGTTCCATATGCTTAAAACAAATTATATTCATATTATTTTTCAGATACATATAAATATTTAGATTATATTGATATAAAATTTTGTATTCAGATCCAGAATTGTTAATGAAAAATTTTGTTTATACGATATTTTAAAATATTTTTCAGAATAAATTATGTAAATCATAAATTCATATATCAGTAATCTTTCGTAATAGATGCTTGCACAAAAAGCCATGATCAAAATGTTCACAACAAAAAGGTATTTTGGTGAATATGCACATGGTACATGTAAAATTTTCCTAGCAGAGACCAGTAAAAACGAGGATAAACCAGAAAATATCATGCCAAGTGAAAGAAATCAAATATAAGAGTGCACCTGGAACAATTCCATTTCTGTGGACTTTTCAGTAAACTGCAGATCAAGAGTAGATAATCAGTTGCCTGGACCTGGGATGTGGGAAGGAGAATGACTACAGAGGGGGACTACGGATCATTTGAGATGACAGAAATGCTCTGAAGTTAGATTGTGGTGAGATCTACAAAATGCTGTAAATTTACTAAAAAAAAGCAACTAAAACTGCACAAATTGTAGGCATTAGGATATATAAAATTCATTAAGTTTTAAGATATGTTAAAAGGAGAAGAAAATGTTTAAACTACTCTATTAAAATAACAAAACTAGGACAAAATGATATGCAAGACAGGTAATTTAAGAAGGAATAGCAATTAGGTGATACTAGGGGTTTTGTTCTGTTTTTTATTGTCTGTGATATGATTATAAGAGTTATACATTATATCCTTTCATTCTGAAATCTAATTTATAAGGACTTTTTCCCAATGGAAAATAATTTAAAGGAGGCAAAAGTTACATGTATAACTTTGCTACTACTGGGAAAAAATGCCTTGGTAAGCAGGCATGTGCAATGTTGAATGGATGAACACTAAGTGAATTATGCAATATTTCTGCTGTAGAATTTTATGCAATATGATTATCCTAGAGTTTAGAAAATAAGTGCAATAGTGCTGAAGGTATGCTCTGTATTTTAAACTATGAAAATACATTCATGGCATAAAAATTCAAAAGTTAAAAAAATACTAGAAAATTATGAGGCTGTTGGTTCATTTGTTTACATAATGAAAATATCACTTCTTTTTAGAAATTAATGCAAAGTAATGAGATATTAAAATATAAAATGTAAGTGATAGTGATTTCTCATTTCAAAATTGAAAATAGTTCCATTTTATGGCAAATAATTAGTATTTCTAATTTATTAAGGAATAGTGCCTGAAAATTTGATCATTTTGTTAGGGTGTCAAGCATAATATTGAAGAGTATTTTAAAGTAACTTTTTAGTAAACTTGGCATTGTTATAACATTACTGATGTAAACTGAGAAAATTATTGTTAATTTTAGATAAAATATTTTTTATATTTTTCATTGGTGGTTTTTTGTATTAAAATGTCTTCATTTGTGTATTCAACAACTATATATTTTCATCTAAATTGTTCCAGGTGTTATTGTAGGCTTATAGGAGACATTTTGAGCAAAACTGCCATGGGTCACCATTACTTCTACATTTGCATTATACTGCAAAGAGAGAAGCAAAAACATCAAGGAAAATATATAAAGTATGTGGAATATTTTTTAAAGGGATAAGTGTTATAAAAATGTAGGATGGGGTAAGAGGGCCCTGGCATGTCTAGGACAAGGAAAGGTTGGATTACAGGTCAGGAAAACTTCATTGTGCTGGTCAGACTTGAACCAAGACTTGAAGTACCAGTGAAGCTGATCTGTTGGCTATGGGAGTAAAAGCATTTCAGGTAGGAAGAGAGATGGGGCAAAGGAGGTAGGGCTACACATGTTAGCAGGAGTATGCTAGCATGCTCATAGCATGTCACTGAGGCCATATGACCAGAATAGAGCAAGTCCATGGGAATTAAACTCAGAGAAGTAAGAGAGGGTGTGACCATGCAAGGCCTTCCTTGTCCCTGGAGGACTCTGACTTTATTCTGAATGAAATGAGGAGCAGACACAGGAGTACAGTCCCGCATTGGATATTGAGAATGTTCTATTAACAGGGTCAAGAATGTACTGAAAGTGGGGCACTGGGAAAGAGAGAGACTGGAAGCATGGTGGAGGTAGAAGCAGAATTCTGTTACCTGTTAAATTTTGCAGTAATTCAGATAGGCAGGACTTATACCAGGAAAATATCAGTGAAAGTGGTAAGAAATGGTTCAGTTTGATTCATGTCAAAGGACATGCAACTAATTTACTAATGGGTGGAATATATGGTGTGAGAAGATTATGCCACAGTTTTTTTGGCTTGAGCCAGTTGAACTGTCCACACCTGGGATCACAAGTCTGCAGGAAGAGAAAAAAAAAAAAAACATAGAGGAAGGACTACATTTTTGAAAAAGTTGCACTTAAAATTCCTCATTGTTTTCTGGGTCGAAATGCCCAGTAGGCATTTGGATATATAAATCTCAAATTCAAGATAGAGGTCTAGGCTAAAGACATAAATATGACAGGTATCAGCAGATAAATAGCCTTTAAAGCCACTGAACTGAAAGATATCATCAATAGAGTGAGTGAAATAGAGAATAGCTCCAAGGAGAGAAACCTGTGGCAAACCCAGCGTATTAAAACATAAGAGAGAAGAGGAGAAACTATGAAGGCATACTCAGAATGAGTAAGGCAGAATGATAAACTAGAGTGTAGCTTCCTAGACGTCGAGTGATGATGTCGTGGAAGGAGGCAAAGATGAGCTCTGTATAATGCTGCTGCTCCTATAGATCAAAGTAAAATGAATAAAAATTGATACTATATTCCACATCCTGAAGGCCAGCATGGTTAAAGCACCCATAATTTACTGTCCAACCAGCACATTTTTACTAAATGAAGGGCAATAATGAAAAAAAAATTAACAATGTATAAATAAAATGGCATATTGTTATTATAGTTGTTCATGGTCTTTACCAATACATAATAAGTAGATTTAAAACAAAAAAATAATTTGATTGAAAAGTAAAAGAGGTTTTGAAAACCTCTTTAAAATGCAGTTAGGAGAGAATAGGAGGTTTTCCTCTGAACACTTCTAAATAATTTAGCTCAAAACTTTGAGGTGAAATGTAGCATGCTAGTTGTTCACACTAGATGAGGCAAGCTGTGAAAGTTCAGAAGGAGAGGGAAGTTCGCTTGTAGGGTGTGGAGGGTGCTCTTAGGATCATATTGTGGGGCATTTTGGAGCCTGAAAAATAAAAGCAGGTCATACTTACCCAGGATCAACTATTATAGGATGATAACTATGCCAATGGATGGATGGCCCTATGCAGGGAATTAAAGTCCAACTAGGGATGACAGTGAATAATAGTGAAAATACCACAATATTCAAATGATCCAAGTTAACATCATTATTAATGAAATGTGATTTGTGCAACAGAAAGGCAATATCACCTCCATGATAATCCTGCTACAGTTCGATAACCTCAATCTAATCATAAAGTAACATCAGACAACCCCAAATTGAGAAACACTCAATAGTATAACTGGCCTATAGTGTTCAAAGGAACAAACATCACAGAAAAAAGTAGAAAACTGAGGACCTGTTTCAGATTATAGGACTATTGATGAAAGTGTCAACTCAATGAAAAGGGTATGATTCTGGATTGTTTTCATTTGCTAAAAAGATTATCATTGAGACAAACAGCAAAACTTGCCTCTTCTCTGTTGTGACCAAAAGGCCTGACAAAGAACAATTTTAGAGGAGGAAAAGTTCATTTGGGGCTCACAATTTCACAGGTCTCATTCCACAGACCACTACTTCTATTGTTCTTGGCCTGGGGTGAGACAGAAAATCATGGTGGAAGAGCATGGAACAGGCAGATTTGCTCAGTTTATGGCACCAAGCAAGCACAGGGAGACAGACGTGGCTCACCAGGAATGAGATATATACCCCAAAGGCACATGCCCAGGGACCCATTCCTCCCAGCCATACCCAACCTAGAAACCTACAGTTACCACCCAGTTAATTAAAGGATATTAATGCTTGGACTAGGGTAAGGCTGTCCTAACCCAGTCATTTTGCCTCTCAACTTCAAACACATGAGCTCCTGGGGGACACCACAGATCCAGACCATAATAGGGACTAAGGGGTATGGGGAAGTAATGTATCAGTTTTTGTTTCTTCACTCAGATAATTGTTTTGTCTACATGGAGATAGATCTTTATAAAAAAAAAAGACACAAGAGTGAGTATTAGGGAAATCATGGCGTTACTATTAGCAACTGATATTTACAGCTTTGTATGGTCCAGTTTTCTGGAGGTAAAAAAAAATCTCAGCTCTGAAGAGTATGGTATATATATATATATATATATATATATATATATATATATATATATATGAAAAAGTTTTGCTGTCGCACAATTCTAATGCTATTAAGATTATTTTCCCTTGTTAACCTTCACAACCTTACTTTTTAAAACTTGTAACTTGAAAAGTATAATCTATGTGCAAATTATATAACACAAGTAATGAGATTATACCTTTCATTCATATTTTGAAATATTTAAATTTGCTACAGAATATAAGCAACATAGAAACACTGTATAGGCAAATCAGATGAGCATCCTCCCATTTCCATCTATTTTTACCAAACTATAATAACTGAACTAGTTGAGGTTGATGGTAGCCTAAGCTTTCTGTGATTTTTGATACATCTTTTTTACCAAAATGTTGATATAGCCTTTCACACTCGCCTTTGTCTTTTATACTCTCTTTTTAACTTATACTTCCATAGGATATGCTTTTATCAATGTGTCTTTTCCTCTCTGATGAGTTCCAAACAAGTATCTGTATGACCAGTGGCTGCGACTGGTTGGAGTTGACTATTTTCACATGACTGGACATTAAGTAGATATCTTTTCTCTGAACATATTGGAATTTATTTATAACTTTTACAAAAGTCATTATTATTTTCATATTTAAAAATTATCAGCACCTACATTATAAGCATAAAATGAAATGTTTTCTAATTGGTCATTCTTGCCAATGTGAATGTAATGCCTCTCTATAGCAAGCTGTCAATAACATAAAATAGAACTTAAAAATCTTCTTGTTAAAATCATACAAACATACACCAAAAAATATTTAAATGGAATATGATGCTTTGCTTTCTACTTTCTTAATACGAAGTGGGGGGAGGTTAAAAAGAATACATGCATATTTTTTTTTCTCTCAAACTGATATAAACAGCTTCTACATGTCAAAGTTTTCCATAATGATGATTCTAAAATGGCTTAAAATTGCAACAAGTCACTTTCATTAAGTCATGAATATTGAATAGCAATTATTGCTTAATAGACTTTTTATAAGACACTATTTAGAGTGCAGCTGCTAAGTTGCTATAAATTCTGTTTGAATGTATCATGCAAATATCAACACCTGTGATACCATCTAAGTATTAAGGCATATTCCATAGGGTATTCTTAGTCTGATCTTTTCTGCCTTATAGCTTTTGAGTTTTTTGCTTATTTACATTTTGACTCAATAGAATAGTTTCCATTTGTTTCTAAAATCAAATGATGTTCTATGAATATTAGAGGTTGTTTTGAGGAGAAATATTTCTCAATATTTCCAGAGGTTGTGTTTCTTTTACTTCAGTAAGCCAATTCCTTAATTTTTTTCAAGACATAGAAATAGTAAGTGATCTAAACTAAAACTATAGTTTTATGAAACACATTTTGATGTCTGTTTATTTTGTTGGAAAAGACTAAAGGAAGTAAGGTAATGTTTCCATATATTTATGGAATTATATATTGAAATATTAAATAAAATTATGTTACTTCTTCATGACTGTGCAAGGAGATATTGTCAAACTTTGTGACTAGAAACAGCAAACATTTATTATCTCACAGTTTAAATGGGTCAGAAATCTAGATGAAGCTTAGTAGGGTACTTCTGTACAAGGTCTCTTATGAGGTTGCCTCCAACTGTTGGCTTACACAGGAGTCATTTCAAGACTGGCTGAAAGATCCTCTTCAAAGCTCACCCAAGAGGTTCTTGGTAGGCTTCAGCACCTCACTGACTATCAGTCCACAGTCTCAGTTCTTACCAGGCCTTAGGAACCTCATCTTAAGGCCACTCACAGTATGGTTGCTTTCTCCCCACAATGAGTGTTCTGACAGAGTAAACTAAAAGGAGGCTTAAATAGCCCACCATGCCCTTCCTGTAACCTAATCAGAGAGGTGACATCTCATCACTTTAGTTCTGTTCTAAATATTAGAACCAAGTCAAAGATTTAAGTTCACATTCAAGGGGAAGGTCCACACAAAGGCATTAGCCAAGAAACAAGCATCTCAGAGAATCAGTTTAGAAAGTGCCTTCCCAATGATACTAAAATGGTACAAGGATAGAACTGTAGTTAAAATTTTCTCTTTTTGGTACTATTTTATCTTTCAGAGCATGATGGGAGGGAATAATACTACAATTGATAAAAAGGAAAACAATGACAATGTCTATGGAACAAACCTATTCAGACAGTTCTGGTTTTGTCCTGGAGTTACTAAACTAATTATTTTTCTTAATATCAGTGTTTTCTGTTTATTTGTTTGTTTTGTTTTGTTTTGTTTTTTAATTCTGGGTCAAAAATCACAACGGAAAAAGGTCTTTTTTTTAAGTTTCTTTGTCCACATATTCCAATCATACTTTCTTATGTTTCTAACATCTTGTGAAGATTGATAAGATTTTCCTACCTTCTTGGGAATTTGCCACACTTCTGTCTACTGCCCTCCCTGGATTTATATTAACTTTTACCACATGTGAGTGAGGGGTCCACATTTATTTGTAGGAGAGTTAGGTGGCCATGAAGTGGAGGTGGGGTATGCAGACTATGGTGGCCAAAGCCCAGGCCAGATGTGTACTTCAAAGGTGATTCCTACAGATTACTATATTGTGATGGTGACAAGAATAACCAAATCCCCAGAATAAATAATACTTCTTTCCTGAAAATCATTCCTAGGTTGTTACAGCAATGATAGAAAAGATATTATTGATTAATTTGAATGTTTATCATGCTTGGCAAAACATTTAACCATTGCATTTTTACCCCTACTGGCCCCATTTATTAATCTCTTTTAAATGTCTTCCTTGTAGTGTCACAGAAGTTTGGTATCATAAATCAATTGTTCCGCTCACTTGCCAAAGAAAATCTAGAAAACAGTAAAATCAGCTAAAGGTTTTTTCTGTATGCATTTCTAATACACAGTAATTGTGATATTTTTTGACACTATAGCTATTCATTTATATCATTGATATCACATTAGCAGCAATGACTTTAGCAAGAGAAAATAAATGCAATTATGTCAACCAATTTTGTTGGAAATATATTTTTTAAATATCATTTTTCCTACTTAAAAGAAATATATTATGACTTTTTTTGGAATATTATGATGAATACTCTGGTTTTGGACTAAGGGCACTAGATAGGAGCAATTTATAAACCGGTTCTATTGAGTATTTACTGAGCTCCTACTATATAATATATATTCCTGAACTACTGGTTCTCCACAGACATGTTTTATCTAATAAATAACTCCTTTCTTCAGATTCCAGCTCAGGTATCCTTTTCCATCACAGAATTACCATATCCTTCCTTGTATGGTCATAGTCACAATTTTACATTGACTTAGATTTTTATATAATTCACAATTGTTTCCCACTCTACACTTTTCTTCAGAAGGATAAAATTCTTGTGATAGTTGCTTTTTATTGCTTTTTGTTATTACTGTGTTTATGCCAGCTTCTTTTATTCCCAACATTTTGCATAATTCACTTTGCACAGTAAATAGTAGATATGCATTTTTTTTGAAAGAATGAAAAAGAAAAGAATGAATCTATCTTGTGGGTATGCATCAGCTCTTACCTACATCCTCCAAGTAAGGTTTTGCAATCTGTTTTCATTTCTTTCAAGGCTAACAAAAGATTAGTTTCCAACTACTTTGCATTACTAAAATGTTTCTTGTCTTTCTGAGGGTACTTTTAGAATCAGAATGAATACAGGTTCCACTTTTTATAACAGCCTTGGATGGAAGTGCCTTTTAACTATATAGAGCCTCTAACGCTATTTTATACATATAGATTATAAAACTCATATTATATGTTTTACAGGAACTTAAGAGAGTCTCTCTATCTGCCCCCTACCCTCTCATCAGACACATAGTAGGTACCCAATAAATACCAGTACCATTTATCTTGACCACTGAGGTATTTGCCCTTGAATACTAGCAGTTCATTGCTTGGAATTCTTTTCTTCCTTGACATGTGCAATATTAACCTATATGATTACCATTTTCATTTAAGTGGAATGTAGTTAACTACTAGTATTGTATTGTACTTATAACTGACATGTGTTTTCTAGCCTTTTAATTTTCCACTTTTATGCTCTCATCTCCTAAATATGAATATGTCTCATATGCATATTCACCCTTCTTTATTCTCTTTTTCTCAGGCTCTTATATTTTCCCTAGATTTCCTTTTGTTCAAAGCTGAAGCCATTGACTTTACATTTTTATCTTAAATTTGAAAGTTTCATACTTATGATGACTTACGTGTTCAAATTACAAACTTGCAATTTCCTGCTCAACATTTTTTACCAGGTTGATCATAACCATCTGAAATACAAAATGTCTACAACAACTAAGTAATTTTAAACCTATAGTTCCTACCTTTTCTATTTAATTTTTTTTAGAAACAAAATTTTACATTCCCCAAATGAAAGAATATTCTCATTCATTAACTTTAACAAAACCACATTATATACATATATAAATATAAAACAGGAAATTCACTTTTATGTATATATAGAGACTGTCAATCAAAACAAAATGAGTAAACAAGTGAAATGAAGATCAGTAGAGGAAGGATAGTCTGAGGGAGGGAACAGTGGAGAAGAATGTGATTGATATCAAATTCTATGCATGTATCTTTTGACAAAATGAACCCAACTACTATGTGTAACTATACTTTTCTAATTTTTAATAAAGAATATTCTTATTCCTTTACCTACTCAACCAACAATTATGTCAATGTTCCATTCACAAGTATCTTTAAGTCTGCCTCTTTCTTACAGTTTCCTCAGCTTCTGTGTTGGTACCATCATTTATTTGGAGTTTAGCGATTCTTTCCTTAACAGCATTTCCCTCTGCCATCCTCCTGTACTAATCTTTCAAAGTCCCCTTCTTCTAACCAATTGTTTAAAAAGCTCTGTTCAAAACTATGAACTCACAATTCTTCATGGAAAAATCTTGAAACACCTTTACCTAACTCCAATTATTCCTCCCACTGAGATTCCCACCGCTTCCTGGATTAAACAAAAGGCTCTTTCAGCCAAAGTAGAACAACCACAGTTACAAAACAATTTTTATGAGAAATATACTCTTCCTATATACGTCTTACACATTGTTCACAGCTTGATCAAATCCCACGTTGTGTAGGAGTCTGCATTCAAATGCTGGTGAAAGGTCACTTTTTTATTTTCTAATTCCAGAAATTTTATCATTACACTCATTTGCTCCTTAGCACTGAAGATCATTAGAATTATTTTCCATGCACATTTGCTATGGGATAATCTCTGTGACTTCAGCTCTTTTAAACACTTTTGCCTGTGAAGGTCCTTACTGAAGTTTATATTAAAAGTCTGCCCTTTGTGGAGATCAGTACAACTATTTTGGGTTATTAAATAAATCTCAAATAATTATCATACTATGTCCTATAACTACAATGGAATTAACTAAAAGAAATTAATGAAAGAAGTAGCTAGAAAAATCCCTAGATATTTTTATTTTACACAGTATTCTTTTAAATAGATCATTATCAATGAAAACCACAACTAAGTTTGGAAAATATTTTTAACAGAACAGTATTAAAAAGATCTAATATCAGACTACAAATACATTTGTGTTCTAGCTAAATTTTTGTTAGTGGGAAACATATATCCCTTAAAGTATATGTATTAGGAATAAGAAATGATGAAAAACTGCATTCCAAGGGCTCAGTTTAAAAATTTAAAGAATAAGAAAACTAAAACTGGCATTTTGATGACAAAAATCTCCCAACATATTATATCTTATTTATAAATCATACATCAACTTTAAAGGAGTTCATTGGTGATATTCTGAAAGATGCTTTGTTTAAAATCAAGGCTCATTTCAAAGATAAAATGAATTTTTTTTTGTACTAGGGGTTGAACTCAGGGACATTCAGCCACTGAGCAATATCTCCAGCCCAATCTATCTAACATTTTATTTAGAGACAGCGTGTCACTGAGTTGCTTAGAGCATCATTTTTGCTAATGCTGACTTTAAACTCCATATCCTTCTGCCTCAGCCTCCTCAGCTGCTGGGATTGCAGCCCAGCAGATAAAAATAATATTTTAGTGCATGCTGGCTTGTCATTATAGTTTTGCTAAGTTTGCATGCCATTGGAGTTAGAGCTTAGCCTGCACTTGACTGGAAATGTGAGGTTCTGGGACAATGCCTGAACACTGAGACAGGGAAAATCGAGAATATGATTGAAGATTAGTATCCAAGAAAATGTTCTTTCTTTATCAAAGTCATGCAGCTTGCCAATATTTCCAAGATAATGAAACATCTTTTAGTGAACATTGTTTAGAACATCTTTGTGTCTTTTTTTACAAATTGTGAAATTATTAAACATTGGAAAGTTAAAATGCAGTGAATTAATATATTTTCAGGCTTATTTCTGTGATTCAGGGTGTGGTTGTACCCACAAAATCTGAAAGCAAAGGTGATTCTCCAGAAACAATAATAGTAATGCATATGAAATTTGAGAAACTCAACTTGGCAACAGTTAGGAGACTACAATTCAGATTATCTTTTGCTATGCTATTGTATTCCCGGACTGACTTTAAATGGGTTTGTTCAGGGTGTGGAGGTGATGAGACAGGAAGTGAATAAAAGATCTAAAAGACCAACAGAGGGAGGGAAGACCCAATAGAAAAGGAGAGGGTGCAACCAGCAGATTCCTGACACTTTTCTGAATAATGACTATTGAGAATCTGATTCTGAATCTCCTTTCTATTTGTTTGTTTGTTTGTGGGATTGAAATCAGGAGCACTCAACCACTGAGCCACATCCCCAGCACTATTATTTATTTTTTTTTTACATTTTACTTAGAGACAGTTCACACTGGTTTGCATAATATTGTGCCATTGCTGAGGGTAGCTTTGAATTTGTGATCCTTCTGACTTAGCCTCCAAAGTTGCTGAGATTCCAGGAGTGCACCACTTCACCCACCCCCCTCCCTTCTTTTTATAAAGGCTTACAGCCTTGAACTATGTCACTCTTTCCTAAGTCAGAATCAAAAATACACCATGTTATAAATATAAAACAAATAAATTTTTGAGTAAAAATAAACAGTATAAATTGAATGTTCTGATAAATGAAGCAGCTGTAGGTGAAGAAAAGATAACAAGTAAAGCCAGTTATTCATACTTTTCAAATATATATTTTTGAGCATTTAAATATTCAGGACTATTCTTGTCAGAGGGCATATAGCTCTGAATATTATGCACAAATATTTTTTTCTAAAAGAACTTATACTGTGGATAACTGATGATAAATAAAATTAATATCCAGGGGATTCAAAAGTAAATATTAAGTAATGTAAATTTTTCTTTACATACACAAAAAAATTCTTTAAAATAATATTCCCTTTGTAGTACTAAAGACATTCAAAGGTTTTCTTGCTCCTAGTACATCTAAGCTAGAAGTGAATACAGAAAGTCCTGTGTGTATATATTCATGTATCTATAAGAAGGGCAGAGTGAGACATAAAAGGAATTCCTAAAACAGCAAGTTAAGTATTTTCGGCAAATGGCAAGTTGACACATTTGTAATATTTAGTAATGAGTCTAATTAGAAACTGTTTTATATTTAAAACAAGTTTTAAAAGTGATTTTAGCAATTTAAAAATCAAAATTATTTGAGGGCAAAGATAAATTGTTCTCATGAAGGCACATGTCTTTTAGGATAATGTATGTCAACTTTCTTGTCTATGCTTCATCTTATCATCACTTGACAGGAAATGTAAATGTTTTCCATAAGTGCCATCTATGTAAATCTAAGTGTCTGACCTTTTCATAGTGCAACAATTTTCTTTTTAGTCATTTCTATTTGATTTATCTTCTATCACGAAGGGTTGCTTTTTATTTTTTTTTTAACTTTTTTATGGTGCTAGTAGAATTATTAAATAGCTGTCAATCAAATTGTGGATATCTTTGCCCCTTTTAGCAAGGAGAGAATATTAAATAGAATTTCTATAATTTCATAAGAATAGCTCTTTTAGACATACAAACACTTATTTCTTTTAATAAGAGAAGAAAATATAACCAATGTTGATGTTTTAAACATCCTACACACCACACAGACATTAAAAGGAATGTTGAAGGGCTGGGGTTGTGGCTCAGAGGAAGAGCATTCACCTAGCTTGTTTGAGGCCTTTGGTTGGATCCTGAGCACCACATATAAATAAACAAAATAAAGGTATTGTGTCCACCAACAACAATAAATTAATTAATTAAAAAAGGAATGTTGACAAATTTTATATTTATAAATTTTTGTTGCTCTCTGTTTATGGTTCAATCTTTACTACCCTATCCCTCTCTCCCACCAAAGCTTTGAGATAAAAAGTTATTTTATTTATAATATATGGCTTTTTATTATTATTCTCTTGACAATTTTAATGAGGTCCTGGTTATCAATTCTTTGATGGACTCTGCCTTTGTGTTTTATCTTTGTGTCTTTGCCAAGCCTAAAATCAAGTAGATTTTCTCTTATGTTATTTCCTAGGAGTTAATAGTTTTGTGCTGTATATTTGGGTTTGTGGTCCATTTTGAGATACCTTTTGTGAAGGGTGTAAGATTCAAGTCACTTTTTGATATAAGATCTGCTTATTTATTTATTTATTTATTCATTCATTCATTCTGAATATTTAATTGTCCCAGCACAATTTGTTTAAAAGACTATAAATATTTAATTACTTCTGCTCCTTTGTTAAAGGTCAGTTGACTATATTTATGTGGATCTGTTTCTTGGTTCCCTATTTTACTAATCCATTTGTCTAAATAAACAATTTACTAATACCACATTTTGTTGATTCCTTAGTTTTATCTAAGACTTGAAGTCAGGTACTGTCAGTCTTTCATCTTTGTTTATGTCCTCCAATATATTTTGGGGGGTATTCTTGTTTTATTTTTATTTTTTTCTCTCCATTTAAACCTTGGAATCAGTTTTTCAATGTCTAAAAAAACAACTTGTGAGGACTCTGATTGGGATTGCATAGAATCTACAGATTGATTGGAGAAGAACTGGCATCTTGACAATATTGAATATTTATGTTCATGACTATGAAATATCTCTCCATTAATTTATTTCCTCTGAGTTCATTCATCAAAATTTTTGTTGTTGTTTTCTTCATGTTTTGTCCTACTAATCCTGCTTAAAGTAACCCTAAAATTGGCACCAAGGGAATTCCCACAAGGACTGATAAATACTGTGAACAAGGGACCCATTGGGATTACAAACCAAGAAGAACTAACCTCCAGAATAATCACTCCAAAACATTTATTTGGGGAAATTTACAGAGAATTGCAGCTTAGCCTCATGACTGACAGTGGGTAAAAAAAGGGATGTTCCATCTAGATGTGTTCATAGTGAGGAGGTCGGATCGTGGAGTTTATATAATGGCTTGAGAAATTTTTTGTTCAAGGCTGGGGCCGGATTTCTTCTTTCATTGTTGTATTCTGGACAAAATTCTAAACAAATTTATTTGTGTCTATGAACCTACAGGGTCACATCTTGAGCTCAGATTTTTTTGGAAAAACCTGAAGATGGCTGAGTCACACACAAAATGGTTAAGATACTGGGAGATTTTCGATCAGGACACAGAAAAAAAGCTCAGGCAACAGGGAGAGACTATATCTCATATAGATCTTATGAATATTGGGTTAGATGCATACTGAGTAATTTCATTTTGTGGGGTGCTAATGTAAAATTCCATTATATTTATAATTTAAATTCCATTCATTCATTGCAGACAAATAGGAAAATAATTGACTTTTATATATTAATCCTACCCTAGAACTGGTATATTGGTTTCTGGAGTTTTATTGTTGTTGAGATACATTTGGATTTTCTATATAATCATGTCATCTGCAAGCAAAATAAATTCATTTTATTTTATTCTCTCATGTTATAGAATTATCTTGGATTTCCAATAAAATGTTAAAGGAACTTTTTAAATATAATATGATTAGTCAGAATTAGAAAAAATAAAACATCATTAGGATAAGTTAATCTTTAATTCAACAGAAGTTTATAAATTTCATTATCATGTAGAATATAAACCTTAAGTAGAATGTAAATTAATTATTCCTTAGCATTTATTTCTTTATATCTAATTTCTTGCTATCCCAATTTATATTGATTTTGAAAATATTTTTTAAAGTTCTGTTCAACACACATAGAAAAAATGTTTATGGGACAATGATGTAAATTAACTAGCAATCGAAAAAAATCAAATCAGAATTATGCAAAAAAAATACTTGATTTTGTTGAATCAGGGTAATGAATGAAACAATGTTGTGTAGTTCTCATTGATGAATTTTAGAATTAACTTTTAAAATTAATTTTAGAGGTCACTCACCATTCAATTGCTGCTTGTATATTTTTTGCTTTGGGACTTGAAATAATGAAATATGCATTGAACATAAACGTGGCAATAACTATGAAGAGAATTTCAGTTCACTGCTTATAACTTATTTCAGTATATAAGGATCTCTTTTAAAATTTTGTAAGCTGTTGTCAGTGAATGCTTGGAAGCTATGGAGTTGTAAGGCGTGCACATTTTGCATACCGAGTATGCATTGCTTATGTCATTTTAAAAACTTACCATGAGTAATGAATGATAAGTCACTGTTGTCATTATGCAATTGCTTAATGAGCAAAAAAATATGACTCATCAAATGAAAACCCAGGGAGGATTGCTTTTTGTTTTGTTTTGCTTTGCTTTGCTTCACTTTTTTGTTCTATTTAAAAAAAAATTATGGAATGTTTTTACTACTCAAAGTTGTATAGTACTCTCACAGAAGAAAGTCTCTAGAACTTTTCAGTGCTATAGCTGGGCATAGTTAAACCCACATTATCTAGCTGAACTTATTTAAAGCCTTTTCCTCATAATTTACAGTTATGAAATATACACTTTATGTTTTTTTAGGGAACCTACTGCATGCTGCCACAGGGCACAGTTCTTTTGAGGTACTTAAGCACAGCAAAGCTTGAAAATAAACCATTCTAAAGGTTTTGTACCTGATGAAAATGCTGAATCTAGACAGGCACTCCCTTTCTTGCCTTTGTATGTTAAATAGGATTGTTACTCTTCTGAAAACAATCCAGAGGGTCTTTTGTGCAGAGTTTGACTATACAGTTCACTAGTTACTACAATCAAACAAGAGAACTTAGGAATTTTTCTTGTCTGAAAATCATCATCATTTAATCACCTACTGCTAGTTTCTCCAGATTCACATTTAGAGGAAGAGGTCAATGTCACAGGGTAAGGGCAAAAATTAAAACTTCTCTTACTCGCAGTAGAGTTATATGGAGATGAAAGCAACCTTTTAAAATAGGCCCAAAGATAGACGCCGAAAAACTAACAGGACATCAGACAAAATGGATTACAAACCTACCCACAAAATTATTTGAAATGAGATCTGGAGAATAGAGCTTGAGAGAAATGCCAGTAGTGACTTTTTTTTGTTAAAAATGCATAATTTTCCTCACATCCTTGAGAAGACTGATGCTCAGCAGAGGTGTCCAGGTGAACTAGGTGGCTGGGTGTGCTGACATGCTCCTAAGAACTAGCAGGATTCCCCCAGTTATTCAACGGGAAACTCAATGAATAATTCATAAACTGCTTTTTAATTTCTTGTCATGGTCTATATTTAGTAAAGCTCCACCATTTATGCAACATCTGTGTTTCATTCCAATATAAGAGTGTGTAAAATTTAGCTTCACCAAGAGATTATTATGTCATACTTTATTTTTTCATGATGACAGTGATAGATATGCTATTCAAACAATAATCTTTATGTAAGAAATTCTCTGAGCTTTCAGAAAAGCCTATCTACTAATCATTCACTCAAGTGGTTCTGTCAATTTATGTCTGTAACTTCCAGTAGAAAAGGTAATTTGATTTTCCATTAGGATATAGAATAGATATATTTGCATACTTGTTTAAAGTGAGTTGTAACACAAAACGAAAATGAAAAGCCCTCTTCCCAAAACAAAAACAAAACCAAAATGGAGCAAATGTAATGCTTTCGTATGATTCCCATTAGTTACCTTAAGGCAGAATGAACTTTAAAACTTTTTCATCTTGCAGGTTAAAAATTTCACAAGCACTTGACTTCAATGTGTATTTTGTTGAGAATTACATTTTTATTGATTTCCTCACACGTTCAATCCCCAGATAGAGATTTTATGCTTAATGAACTATAAGTTAAAAAATTTTAAAGAATTTACTCAAGCACTATTTTTAAATTTTTATATATTGAGGTGCTAGGGATTGAACATAAAGTCACATGCATGCTAGGAAAGAGCTCATCCACTGAGCTACACCCCAAGTCTCAGTAATTTTATTTTAAATAAATGAAGTCTGACTTGAAATCAAGAAGTATAGAAAATATTTTATATTTTTTTCTTTTTTTGGGGGGAGGCTGTAACTGGGGATTGAACTCAGGGGGACTCGGCCACTGAACCACACCCCCAGCCCTATTTTTGTATTTCATTTAGAGGCAGGGTGTCACTGAGTTGCATAGTGTCTTCCCATTGCAGAGGCTGCCTTTGAACTTGTGATCCTTCTGTCTGAGCCTCCCAAGCTGATGGCATTACAGGCATGTACCACCATACTCAGTTTATTTTTTTCATTTTTTAACTGTGTTAAATTGCAATATATTTTAGATATTATGTTAAGATTGCACCACATATTTACATGATTTATGGTAGTACTAAGTTATAACAAATTGAATAAAAATTTTAGTGATCTGACCTAATGTATACACCTATTAAACTGAGAAAGATATTTTGGGGTCAGGGAGGACTTTCTTCCTTGTTGATTCAGGAAAGAAAGTACTTACTGTTCTGTAGCCTTACTTCTTCCAAAAACACTGGAAAAAACAACAAACAAATAAACAAATATTAGACTTGGGGACAGCATCCTGATGACAGTCTGGTTTTACAGAAACTGAAGAGCTAAGAATGTTTTTTCAAATATTCAATATAGTAGGGTGTGATAAAAAGTAAGTAATATTTGGTGGCATCTCTACAATTGTCATAATAATGTATAAACATACATCTTGATCCATATTTATTTCTAATGAATACTGAGGGAGAGGACTACCATTCAGTTATATGTAGTCTGATTCTAGAAAGTGATTTAAAGGAATCTAGGAATACCCAAATTTTAGACACATGTGCAATGAAAAATAATGTAAATAAGTCAATACTTACCCTGCACTGGAGCTTCACATACAACCTCCATGCATGCCAATCAGTTTAGCAGTAACCCATGGAACATGATTTTACATAAGCTAGGGTGCATAAATAATATACAAAAAGCACCAAAATAAGATAAACCAGAAGCTCTCTCTATTTCCTGAAAGGCAAAAATCCAAATTAATCCAGGCATGCATTTGATCAAACAAATGCTAAAGATACCACATAAAAGAGAGTACAAAAATGTAACTATGTGATCCAAAGTTGATAACAGAGCTGTACTAGAATATGTTACTTATTTGATCATCCCTTCAATATAGGGAGACAGTGACCAATTCTTTGGAGAGGGAGCATCTTCCAGGCCAGTTTAGCATAGAAACCTACACCCCAAAACCTTTATTCTTCCCAACAATTCTACCGGTCAGTAAAGTAACACTGAACATGATAAATTCTCAGTCATCTTTCTGCACTGTGTCCAGGTTGTTAGTGGGGCAGTTATGAACTTATAAGCTACTCTGTATTTAGTGACTATCAGTGGGACAGAAAAACTATTAGAAGGGTAAGAGGCACTGTGTTATTTTTCAAAGAAACCTATAGGTCCTATGATTTTATTATACTAAAAAAAAGTCATATGAGGAACCCAAAACAAAACAAAACAAAAAACTACAGCAAATTAATAATGTTATTAAAATAAGCAAAGCATTTAAAAGAAGCCTATATAAACCACTCTCACCCTTACAGATATGAAAAGACAATTTTTAATTTCCTGATTGCTTGCTTCCTAAATGAGTCATAGAAAGCATGCTAAGTATTCTAAAACACAAGGCTGAAAAGGATCCTTGGTAGACTGAACCAACTGAAGGAGACTATATAAAATGCTTTGTCATATTCCTTTAGGTTATGACATCAAATAATTGTTAGGAGCAAAAAGACTTTTGTTTGAATCCAGAGCCAAGTCTATTATTTTTATTTTATTCTAAGTGATGAGGTTTTATATGGAAACTAATGACATTTACCAAGGACTTAATTGACAAAGTATTTATAAAACATTTATAATTATGCAATAGAATTTCTTCTGAGTGGGCATGAAGTTAACTAAATAATAGTCATTGTTAGTGCTTGAACCAGGAAATTTAGTTTCCTTCTTTCCTTTCTTCCTTCTTCCTTCCTTTACTTATTTATTCAATGATTTTATTGAATACTTAATGCTGGGCTCAGAGAAACATACTGGAGAACAATGATTTATGATTTAAACAGTGAAGACAGGGCTGGAGGTAAGCCTTAGTGATAGAGTGCCGTCAAACATTCGTAAGGTCCTAGGCTTGATTCCCACTACCAATAATACAAAAAAAATGGTGAAAAGATATTATGGAGAGAGGGGAGAGCATTCAGGATAGTTTTGGAAAATATTGAATAGCAAAGAACAAAAACACAATTAACTATCATGAGAAGAAAGCCAAGAAACAACACTGGGTAAATCCAATTCTTGTTATACTGCAATGGCTTCTCTGCTGTCAACCCTGGATGCTCCTGAGCCTGTATCTAGCCCTAAGCTATTATATTAAGCCTGTTTTCCCACCACTGTGATTCAACTTTCTCCCAATGACCACTACTTCTGAATGCACAAAGAGAAGAACAACCCACTTGTTCCATCCTCTATTCTTCTATCAGTAAAACATATAAGCAGAAGACAAGTGTTCATGTCATGGACAGTTAGTTTTTGTTGGTAGAAAATGGGGATTTCATTGTTTTCCACTCATCATTACTATAACACTGATACAGTCTATGACACACATAAAAAATAAAATTGATTATCTAATTCACTGAGAAAATGAGATGAATGTGAAATACAATGGATAGTAAACCTAGAGCTTTAGGTTTGTTATTGTTGTATTGTTTTTCCTGAAAGAGAGATGAATTATATCTGTTTTCATGAGTAAGCAAAACATGCATTTGCAGAAGAGGAAAGCTAGCTGAAGGTGATGCCTGAGTCCCAAAGTATCACTGTGACCAACCGTACAGCCTCCTTTTAGATGTAAAGGAGTGGGTTAGGGGAGGCAAAGGGCAAAACGCACCAAACAGATGGTTTCATGAATGGGCTTAGTTAAGGCATCTTTCTAATCCTGACTTCATTCCTGAAGCTTCTTTGTTGTGAGAAAGGTGAAATCTCTTTTTACCAAGTGTGTTCTCTGAAATTAGCTAAATGGCAGCCCTCAAATTTTTATGCCCTCACCTTTTTTCCATAATTGGCAAATGTTATCTTATTTACTATTAGAAGGAATATTACGATATGTGGGAAAAATGCGATTAAAGTTCCTCAGAAGAGGAAGTTTTTCCTGGATTATCAGGGTGAGCTCTAAATGCTATCATGTGTATTTTTATAAGAGAGAGACAAAAAATTCTGATGGAGATGCACAGAGAAGAAGAGGATATGAAATGCAGCAAGGATAGAAAGATAAGGCCATAAGCCAAGGAATGCAGATACCTCCCAGAAGCTGGAAGAGGCAGGGGACACATAGTCACCTGGAACCCCCAGAGAGACTGTGCTCCTGCCAACATCTTGACTTCAGTCCTGTGACACTGCTCTCAGACTTTGATGATCCAGATTTGGGAGATTAAACTTCTGTTAGAATCAGCAAGTTTTGGGTAATCTAATGTAGAAGACATAGGAAACCAATGCACTCCACAATCTTAAGACACTATTTCTGGAAGCATGATCTAATCAAAGGAAAGGCAGGAATTTAATTGGGCAAATTGCACAGAAAGCAAAATAGTATGGCCACTCCAGAGGATGTGGCAGTTAAATCCAATTTGTGTACAATCTCATGCTATGATTCCAATGACATCTTTTACTGACCAGCTGCTTTCTGCTTGCCTGTGAATGGTGAGGCTCAACATAAGGTGAGAGATATTTTTAGGCTGTAGAATGTAGCCTATTCTCTAAGTGGCTCCATTATCTCCCAAACTTTAGAGCTAGGATAAATGGCAGAAATAAGCAAGAAAAGAACAGTAAGCACAGGCATTAATGATTTGATCAATGTCATGGGAGCAAGATAGAGACTCAGAATTAGAGAAGTGTGAATATACCTTGCATCAAATGGGAAAAAAAACTACAGGGGGTGATCATTATAATAAAGGAATATGAGGGACACCATACTGTTAGTGCACATATGCTTGGGGAGTCAGAAAATATTTTGCAAAAGAAATGATATCCGTGTTGGGACTTGAAAGATGAAAGAGTTGGTGAGATAGGCAATAGATTGTCCAGACCTCTTCCTGGACCACAGCAAAACCCTACTCTAAGCTACATTTATCTTTTTGTTTACAAATAAATTTGAGTTCCATGAATTCAGAGACTCTTTCCCCCTATATTCTTCAGATTGTACAATAGTTCCTGAACACATAATAGGTATATTCATGAGTTATTAGATAGGGTGAGTAAGTGTTCTTGGTAGGTTAGAAAATAAGACTTGTGATAAATAAAAGTAATAAAAATGCTTTTGAAGGGTTTTTTTCATGAACTTTTATGTATGGTACAAGTTATTGAGATAACATTTCTTGAAGATCATCCCCCCATGTTGCAAATATGACATTACTTGGATGGCACTGGAGATTCAACATATGCTTGAAAGTATATATTTTTCAGGATGGGAAACAAATAAAATCTAGTAGAGAGAAAAATACCATAGAGTAAAAAAAAATAGGCTTTTTGTTTAATTTTAATAATTAGTTGTTAACTTGAAATATATACTATACTATCAGAGCCAATTCATCATGAAGGTTTTATACTCTTAAGTTTATAAATCACACACAAGCAAAACATGGTTGTTCCCTTCTCCTTTTTATTTTTGTAAACTTCTTTTTCCAATAAAGCAAGAAATGAGTTAAGAATTATGACTTCCGTGAAGAGAGTACATGAAGGAAAAGCTATGTTTTTCTTTCATGAACTTTGGTTGGCCTTTAATAACTGTTTTTTTAAATAAAATGCAGCATTTAATGGCTCAATACTTCTGTTAAAGCTGTGAGGCCTGTTTCTTGAAGATGAGCTAAAACATTTCCTTCTGTTTATAAATGAACAAAAATGAAAAGAATTTTTGATCAAGACATATTTTGAAATAAAAAAAATATTTTGAATTTTCAAACAGAATATTTTCTCATGACTTTTGAGAAATGGTCCATTGTTAATTATTTTCTTTTAGGTAGAATATTATTTCCTTTATAAGTTATGTGTCTGTCACTGTTATTTTTTAAATGTGCATATATTTTTCCCAAATATAGAATCTCTCTGGTCTTTAAGAATCACACATTTGTTTTTTTGTGAACATCCTTTATGAGTTTGTAGTTTGATTGGTGTTGATGCCAGAGAGCTCCTCAAGGTTAAGTTATTAACACAATTTATGGTTGAAAACTTGCTCTACTTGGAAACATTCATGACTGAAAAATCTGAGGAAGTTTCTAATTCTTATTTTAAATACAATAAGTTGGACTTAGTGACTATTCTTATATGTTCAAATCAGGAATGAAAGCACATCTGTCATTCAATAAGTGAAACAATCAATGCATAGTCCATTAGTCATTTTACAGATTCCCAAGTGAGAATTAAATGTATGATGTTATATTATCAATTTCACTTTATGTAAGTTTTACATTTAATTAGCCATATGTATTATTAGACAATATTTTTTAGTGGTGGTGGAACTGTTAAAGTAAAATTTGGGATAATAATTTTGTTTTGTTTTTTTACTTGTAATACTAATCTAGAAATTTATAAAATATTTGAAATGTGGTTTTCCTAAACATTTAAATTCTTATGTGGACATTCATGACAAGAAACATAAATGGTGAAATGAAAACAGTGTCACTTGAAATCCAAATTTTCGAATTATAAGCCACAGAAGCTTAAGGAAAGTCATTCATTTCCCTAAACTTCCCCCTTCCTAAGCTTATGATTTAAAGAATAACATAATATAGAATTGCTAAATTTATAGATAATTATTACTATATATGTGTCTGTCACATTTTAGGATATATAAATATATATGAAAATCTAACTATAAATTTGTGGATCAGTTTCTACAATATTGCTTTAGAATATTTTATTGTCTTGAAACTCAGAGTAACTTTCTCTTTAAATTTAATCTTTATTGTAAACTATTGATGCATAAAATCACATAGAAGAAAAATATAATTGCATGTCTTGAAGTACAATAAAAAAGCAAACCTTTGTGAATTGCCATCCAACTTAAGAAAATACACTATGACACTTGAATACCACATTGCCTTTCATAAACTTAACATGGATGAGTACCTCTACAAACCATTTTTTCAAAGGATTCCATTGTACATGGACATAAAATATTCCTCCTATTGAAGATGTCTAGCCATTTCTTCCCTTCTCATAGAGAAAATCCTTATCAATCAGCAAACAAACTTCAGTAACAACCAATTTACCAGAAATGTTTGATTCAATTCAGTTCTTTAGGTTCAAACATTAAAGGGCAAACATGAAATATCTTTTGACAAAATATGTAGTTATACATTCTTTTCTCCTTTTTCTCTGTAATTCAACACATTTGCAAAGATGTTTGATTTCAAAGCATTTTTCCTTGTGGTATTTCTCTATTCTCAAAAGGCAAAGTACTTTGACTTTTATTATGCAAATAAATAAACAGAACATTTAAGTGTTTGCTATACATTTATTCCCAAATTGGTATATGATGGCTTTAAAATATTTTTTTTTTAAAAAAATATTTATTTTTTTAGTTTTAGGTGGACACAATATCTTTACATTATATTTATGTGGTGCTGAGAATGGAACCCAGTGCCTCACGCATGTTTGGCGAAGGGGCTACCACTTGAGCCATATCCCCAGCCCCATACATTTATTTTGTTTATTTACTTTAATGTGGTGCTGAGGATCGAACCCAGGACCTCGCACATGCTAGGCAAGCACTCTGCTGCTGAGCCACAACCCCAGATCCATGCCCCCTCCCCACTTTTAAATATCTTAAGTAACATATTTTATGATTTTACTTTCCTTATTTCCAGTGGATAGTGTGGTGGAAACTCACATAATGGGTTCTTTCCAGTTTTTGTTTTTATTTAAAATTTGACTCTAATTCCTTTTTGTAATTGTTGCTCTTGCTATATTATAATTGTACATAATAGTGGGATTCATTGTGCCATATTAGTATGTGGAAATAACATAATTTCCTTCCCCAGTACCTTCCCTTTTCCCTACACCTGATCCCTGTGTTCTACTCTGCTGATCTGCCTTATATTATTATTATATGCAATGATATATATATATATATATATATATATATATATATATATATATATATATTCACACAAACACACACACATACACACACAAGTGGATTTCACTGTATTATGTTCATACATAGACATGGCATAATTGGTAGATTTTGCTTCAAAACGTAACTTTTTAACATGTATTCCAAGGATTTGAATTGTGTATAGCTATTATTCTGGCAATTAGTTTTTAATACATAGGATATGAATTTCCAATATGTTGCCACATAATTTGTTGGAAAGAGATTTATGGATACTCCTAGTCCACAAATGCACTGATTCTTTATATCTTATACCGTAAGTATACTTTGCAGTGGAATGCACATTTCCATGGTTTTATTGAAAATATCTTTATTTATTAAAATATTGTTTGGAATTAAATATGTAGAAATAACAGTGGGGATTAGATTCCTGTAATCTGCATATGATATCATCTGCATTTTATATATTTCAAATCTGCATTACTCCTTCAATCCACTGAGAGTCAGATTGAAGAGATATAGCAATACATTCATGTCATTTGTAGTTGTCTATTTTGAAATTTTGAAATTATTGATGTTCTTACAAATTATGACTATCCTTACCATTTAAAAAAAACTATTTATTTAACAGGATATGTATTTAAATATCATTATCACCTCTTCATAATTCAAATCTCTTGATGATAACATAACTTTCAGATAAGATCAGTAAAATCTTCTTTGATAGAAAATTTCCCTCACTAAAGGCCTTTTCATATTAAGATCTATGTACAGAAACAACAAAACATGGTATAAATGCAATTTCAACTGTATTGTTCCTTAGTACAATATAACTGTGCAAACATTTTTAATGATATGTTCAAAGAAAGAGGTACTCATTATAAATTGTCCACTACTCTTTAAAGTATAAACACTAATGTTTAATATCTTATTACCTCTGTGAAGCAGGTACTCTATATCACCACTTACTTTGGCTCCTTGATAATATTGGTATATCCTGTTAGCTAGTCTGGTAAGTATAATTGATGTTTAAAATATATCATTACAACCAGTTATTAGGATGTATTCAATTTATGTTAGGAATGGTTTCAGAAGGTACTTTTTAACAATTATTTCTACCAATATGTTTTAAAATATGTCTGGACATGGGCTTTTTAAGTGAATCTTTATTCTTCATAGAATATATAAAGCAAGTAAGGTTTTTATTCATATGATAGATATACTATGTCAACTTATTATATAGTATTTGTTGTTTTATATCCACATTGCTCATAATACTTCCTAGCATAATATTTTTCATATTTGAAGTAATTGTTTTCACTAAAATTGTCATAATTTATACTATTTTGTTTTAATACTCAAATTACTGACATCTAGAAGCCATAAATCATTTAAAATATGTAGTAGCTGCTGTAGTTTCAAGAAGTTTCATACAAATTCAATGTTCATATAAATTTGCTTGTTTCTCCCCATACAAGATAATTGACTGCACTCTGTGAATCCCATCTCTCCTTTCCTAAGACCCATGGCAAGAAGCAGTGAGGGTGGCCTTCTTTTCTAAAGAGCTACAGCCAGTAGGATATGAAACATGACTAGCCAGTCCTATTTTAAAACAGAACTCTTCCACAACTCTGACAGAATTTAACAAAACAACTGCCTAAAGGAAATGAAATGTTAGGCATATTGAGTGGACAAGAAATGTACCAAGTTGCCACCGGTTGAGAAATGTACAGACTCTCTCTTGACTTGAAGGCTATTTTATTGAATTATAGGCAAATTCTTGCATTGGAGCAAAGTCAATAAGAATTAAGTTAATATTGCCATACATAGAAAGGAGGAAATATATCTAAGAAATTATGATTTATATGCTAATGTTTTTCTTTTAAGTTAAATACATAATGCATAATTTGACATTTTATTCTTTTTGCATTTTTAAGGCCTGGAAAACTAAGAATTTCTAATACATGAAGTCAGATTCAGGAATTGAAAGTTTTAGGAAAATATCTATTCATACGCATATTTATATATGTATTTATAGTATATAAACATACTATATTATTTATCATGATTTATTGGCATGGTTTCTTGAAATTGTAACCTAAGTGTTAAGGATCACCTATTTTTTTAGGTATACTTTCACAGAAATCATGTCTTCTTAAACATGACCATGTTTTCATCTTCTCACTTTCTTTAGTTATCATATGACAGAATTCCCTTCATGTCTGTCATTTGCTACCTATAAATGACCAAGCTTTGCAACTTTTGCATTCCTAGAAATTTCTTGTTCCAGGCAACCTAATCCTTTATGCCATAATGATACATTCATTTTACTTGCTAAAACTATGTCAAATTCTGAAATCAACATATGGACAATATGCACCCTTTGTGCTCCTGAATTGGTTGAGTGTCTTCATGAAAATAATTTTGTTAAAGATTCATAGGTTGCTCAAGATTTAATGATTCATAATGATGAAACCTAAAATTTCCACTGAAGAAATTTACACCCATGACAAGTTACTGAATTGTCATGACTGATTAATGGCACAGTTCTATGTGAAACAAATCAACTTGGGATTAGGTCGTTTTTTTTTTTTTCTTTTAATCATTTTGGTAACATCATTTATCCTGTTTGGACAATTGATAGAAACTCCAAAATATGGATGCTTCTTTAAAATTATGTTGTTAAAATGCACAACACGATTAGCTGAACAGAAACTAAGTAGACCTTAAATGAGCAAACAGGTGTAGCGGTGATTAACATTGTACTTATTAGAGAAATTAGAAATTGTTGTTTTTCATATGAGACTGATGTGGGAGATCTAAACTAGAGTATAGAACAGGCTAGAGTAAAAAAAATGAATAAGAAATACAAGGTGATGCTTCAGATAATAAGTAGATAATATGACTCTTCTCCCCGGAAAGGAGATGTGTAACAAAACGTCACAAGTGGATTAAATTTCTGTTTGTCATTTTAAATTTTCAGCAATTAGAAATAAAATGACAGTTATATTGGTAGGAAAATAACTTAGTTCTCTGCATGATGAAATTTAAAAAGGAAATTTTGAGGAAAATATACCCTGACTTTGTTTATCATGTATTTTTACTTAGTGTTTCATTTCCCTGGGTTCTAATTACATTTTTTTTCCTTTTTGCTTCTTAAGGGAAATATGGGCATATCTACAATGCAATTAGAAACTCAATAGATTTTTAGCTTGAATTGTAAAGCAAAGTCTCCTTTATTAATAGTTCCTTGGAAGGTATATGTTTCACAGTTGCTCCTGGAAGAGTTTTTCCGAAATATATTGAGAATTTTTCAGTCATCTTGAATTTTGTATGTCATGAATGGAAACAAATTATATTACCAATTACCCTATCAGATAATAATTCAAAATAATTAATAGCAAGTGACCCTTGGTATTTTTAAAAAATTAGACTTATACCCAATGGTTAAGAGGTATTTTTTATATGTGAGATATTTAGACGAAATGGGCAGAAATGTTCTTGCTAGATCTAGTTTTTTTCACCTGTCATTTCTCTGTTCCCAGTTGCCAGGCAACCATTCTGATAGCTTGCATCAACTTACCTTATCCTAAGCATGTTCCTTTGCCTGTCTTGGCCTGACATCATCTCTGTCTTAGAAACACATTGCTGTCCCTAAAGTAGGAACTTTGAAATACAATTAAAAACCAACAACAAAAGATGAACTTCACTTACGTACAATTACATGTGTTTATATATAACATAAAATAAATACAGAGATATTATATCAGAAATTTTTAACTATGACCTTCTTCTACAAAAATTGATCTTCCTGAGAACAGAATATTTCAATTAATAAAATAGTAAATAACGTTAATTCTGAGAAGCACACTTGATGCTAAACCAAACAAATTCTGAGTCACAAGATACTTTTTTGATAAAAGGAATATTGAAATGCAAAAATTTATTCTATGATGAACAGAGATACATATGATTGGACCAGTGAAGTACTTCACATAACTGAAGTCACAAATATCTACAATGTAGGCAACCTGCATATCTTCCTATGGCTAAGCCTTCAGCTAAGGCTTTCTGACCTCTGTCATTAGAAATTATCAGTTACTCAGAACCTCTTAACTCCCCCACACCCCTGCCTTTTTCTAAGAAGTTTCCTCATTGCTTTGCTAGTGAAGAAGAAACACAGGGAACTGCTGTACCAGAGGCTATGATTCTGCCCATCAGGAGAAATGGGGATATTTTTGTTTGTTTGTTTTAATATGTTTTTAGTTGTATATGAATACATTATATTTATTTGTTTATTATTTATTTGTTTGTTTGTTTATTTATTTATTTATTTATTTATTTATTTATTTTTATGTGGTGCTCTACCACTGAGCCCCAGCCCTAGTCTCTCTTAAGACCATTTTAATGGAACACTTTATTTGCCCAAGTGTCTGCTGCATTATATTGTTAGGTTTTTTTTCTAACAATGATGAATTATAAGTTTTTTTCACTTATAAAAGCTTTGTTTCATCAATTATTGGTATTTTGTTCTTTGAAATAATGAAGATAATCTTATTTTTATATGTATACTGATTTTACCAGTACGTTGTTAAATGGTACATTTGTTAAAGTATTTTTTATTTAAGTAATAAGATTGTTAGAAATGTTTGTTTTTCTCCACTAATTTCAACTTGGAATTAAAAAAAAAACTTTTAAAATGCCTTTAATTTTAAAAAAAAATTGGAAAAAAGCATTTTTTATACTGCTCTTTATTGTACTGAAATGTAATCTGATTCATTGAAAAGGGAATGTAATTAATTTTTTCATGTGTGATGTACCAGTCTTGAGATACTTTAAGAACACATAAAAACTATAAAATTTAGAACTTCAGATTTCAAATTTAGGTCCTAGTTTTCTAAACTATTGTGCTAAAGTGGAAATCTGCTCTATCAAAATCATCCTTGGATGACAAAATATTAAGCATTTTAGGATTGTTTAACCATAATAAAAACTGCATGATTTACTCTTCTTTATATAGTATGAATTATATTCATTTAACACAAATTCTTATTAACTTAATGTCATCTAATGTTCTATTTATTTTAAAATAAGAATAACTAGATATTCTGTTTAGGCAATGTTATAGTTTTATAACATTCAACTGAAATGTAAATACATGCATACTCTGATCTTGATGATTATATTTCACTTGAGAAAATCCTCATCAGGAGCAAAACTACACAAAAACCTCATCATTTTTAGTGATCTACTTTAAGAATCTGAAAAAGTTTATCTCTTTTCAACATGAGTGACCTCAAACAGATCAAGAATAAACAAGCTTGTTTTACCTCATAACTTACTTAACAAGTACATTATAATTTCACTGTTTAAGATCTGTTCAATGTTAAATATTTCTAGTAAATCTTGCAATTAAAAAATATTTCTGGATATATTTATTCTTTGAAATAAATGATAAAGATTTTCTAGTAAGTCATCCAAACATATATTTATAAAAGAAGGTCATTATTGTAACACTTTTTAGTTTCTGTACTTCATGAGGATTTTTAAGGTTGATTCATTAGGAAAGGGGACAAAAAGGCAAATTCAAAAGGATACATAAACAATTCTATATGGATCTGATTTATTATTCTGGTTGTATTTGATTCTAATAAAATGTTTTTCATTGATGAGAAACCCAAACTTGGGCCAGACGCAGTGGCACATGCCTGTAATCCCAGCAGTTAGGGAGGCTGAGGCAGGAGTATTACAAGTTCAAAGCCAGCCTCAGCAAAAGTGAGGTGCTAAGTTACTCATAAGACTATTCCTATTTAAAAATACAAAATAGAGCTTGGGTGTGGCTCTGTGGTCGAGTGCCCCTGAGTTCAATTCCTGGTACCAAAAATAAATAAATAAATAAAAACTTTTCCTAATGTATCTGGAGAGAAAATACTTTTGCCTAATATTTTACCTTATTTTGATTACACAAAATGAAAACAGTGCCCGTAGAATGTTTAATTTTTCCATCCCCCCTTGGTGAAGTTCTGGAATTTGAATCTTAAAGGGCATAGAATAGCCCAGTTTTTCCGGTAATTATTTTAATTCCCATTAGGATTTTATGCCAATTATTTAATCAGGAATGAGAGTCTAGCTATTTTTTTCCCATTGTTTCTACTATGAAATGAATTGAAGGAATATACTTGGAACTCTGGTAGACTTCATGAAAAGTTTTTGGAAGTGGGGGAAGAGCTTCAAATGTCTTAATGCCTATTTAAATTTTAGCAAATTTAAACTTATAAACATTTTCCCTAAATGAAAAACCCAACCCCCATGCTTCTGAAATAGTATTTTGAGACCATCTTTGGGAACACTTTTTATAGATTTGACTTCTGGAAAATATAAGAAAAAGCTGAAAAAGAGTCTTATTCTCATCAAATTATACTCTTTCCATAGGTATTTATTAATGAGGGAGTGCTAATTAACTCGAAATAGTCAATGTTTTGATACAGAGTCTCCATCCCATTTCTTCTTGGTTTTAAGCCCTCTCTATTTTTGTGTAAATTATTCACACAAATAGCAGAGGAATAACACAGATGAATTCAAGAAAAGACACAAATACTTGCAGGAGAGGATGGTTTTACCCAAGTTATTTTAGATCAAAGCCTAATGGATCCATTTTGAGAAATTCTACACAATAAAAAGGGGTTTGTTATCACTAAACCTACTAATTTAGTTCTCTAAATACGGATAGGTGCTGGGAAATTGTAGTACTTTATTACTATTTTCTCTAAAAGTAAGCCGCTCTTATTTTCAAGCACCCAGTAAATTAGATGTTTCTTTTTTTTTTCCACAATGTTCCTAAGGGAATACAAAGGTCAGCTTTAAAGAAAGTGACATATGCATGAGTCCTGTATTGCTGAAAAAGTGTTGCTTCTGCTTCTGGGGTTATTGAAAACACATTTCACAGCTATAGATTCAAAGGAAAGAATCTACTCAATGAAATGCAGCTATAGTCTATGTGTAACCAGCAGAAGATTTTTAAGGAGAGGTTTTATTAGATACAAATATTGAAATGTGAAACAAAGTTATAATGAAGAACACTGCAGAGATGAATACAATGACAATGAGAATACAGTTTACTGATTCTGTTTTTCAAGAGTTGATAAGAAAGAAAAGCCATGTTAATAGAAATGTATTTGTAAAATTAAATGAACTAAGTGTGGTTGCTTTCTTTCTTCTTTCTTTTTAACAGTATGAAAGAAGTAGGGGTAGGCCATAAGCAGTGAAAGGGTCTCACATCATCCACCTGCAAGCAGTGTCCAGTGGTCTATACCAGTCCTGTCTGTGGTTCAGAAGGCCATACCTACTCCTCCCAGGTAAAAACAAATAGTTCCTTAAGGGGGCCTTAATATGTTTATGTTTGAGTTTAGATCCCACTGGGGACACCTTATAATATGCTATATTATTTTAAATACATTTTTTTGAAAAAATCTTAATTTTTTAAATGTGTCCTGAGTGTTTTGGGTAAACAGTTGTAAGAGGTATTGCCCTCTGTCTGTCTGCTAAAGTTTTAAGGTGCACATAGAAAAGTAGCTATTGTTAAAAGAGGGAATGGATGTTTCTGGGTCTACTCAACATGCCTTGGATCTTGGTGAATGTAGTGTGGTGCAGGACCTCAGCTTTGTGTGTTTACAAAATTAATATTGTTAGTACCAGGGAGAATGAACCTAATTACATTATCAAAGCCCACATAAAATGATGAGTAAATTACAAAAACTTATTAAGTTACAATGAAGGATAGAGGTTGTGATATCCAAACTGGTAGGTAGAGCTACGTGGGAATCAAATTTTAATCCTAACTTTACGAAAATTGATGGCTGAATAAATTGAATCAGTGGATTTATTGAATGATTTTTTTCTGGAATCCAGCTAAGACAACTCTATGTATTTCTTTGCTTTAGAAATACAGTATATATTCCAAAAGTGCTGATATGTTTGTGCCAAAGATGTCATTATCCCTAGAAAGTGCTAATCGTATCTGTTTGGAACTGCTTTTAGGATAGTCCTGACAGATGGTCCTTCTTCTTATAACTTGATTTTGCCTTTACACCAATTTGCCATCATAGATGATTTCCATAGGTCTGAGACTATGTTGGAGGACTTATTTGATGATCCCTATTTTTTAATCTTTATTTTGTTCATTTAGTTTTATGTGGTGCTAGGGATCAAATTCAGTGCCTCACACATACTAGGAAAGTCCCTTGTTCTTGGATAGGCAGAATTAATATTATCAAGATAAGCATACTACCAGAAGCATTATACAGATTTAATGTAATTATGTTGCACTAAATTGCAATTAAATTACATTATACAGATTTAGTTCAAAATTCTAATGACATTCCTCATAGAAAGAGGAAAAGCGGTCATGAAATTCATCTGGAAAACCAGACCCAGAATAGCTAAAGTAATTCTTAGCAAGAAGAATGAAGCACGTGGCATCACTATACCAGACCTTAAACTATACTATGGAGGAATAGTAACAAAAACAGCATGGTATTGGCTACAGAATAGACTGGTAGACCAATGGTACTGAATAAAGGACACAGAGACAAGCCCGTATAATTACAGTTATCTTTCATTAGACAGAGGCACCAAAAATATACACTGGAGAAAAGATAGCCTCTTCAACAAATAGTGCTGGGAAAACTGGAAATCCATATGCAACAAAATGAAATTAAACCCCTATCTCTCACCATGCACAAAACTCAACTCAAAGTGGATCAAGGACCTAGGAATTAAACCAGAGACCCTGAATCTACTAGAAGAAAAAGTAGGCCCAAATCTCCATCATATCAAATTAGGCTCCTACTTCCTTAACAAGACTCCTATAGTGCAAGAATTAAAATCAAGAATTAATAAATGGGATAGATTCAAACTAAAAAGCTTCTTCTCAGCTAAAGAAACAATATCAGTGATGTGCATAGACAGCATACAGTTTGGGAGCAAATTTTTATCACTTGCATATCAGGTAGGGCACTAATATCTGGGGTATATAAAGAACTCAAAAATGATGATCACTATGTCATTAAGTGCTTAAACACAGTCCTCATAAATTCATTTGTGGTTAAGTAAATTCATTCTTGTATATTTCCAGTTCCATAGGGTACTCCATTGTTCTCCATGTGTACTAGGCACACAGTGAAGCCTTAGCTTACAAATAAAGTGTTTCTATCAATGTTGTTCCTAAAATTGATTTTCAACATAATCTATATTTGATATTTATTTACATGTGTCATTTTCAGTAAATGCTTCATTTATATAGGAAGATTAAAAAATATGGTTAGAATGAATACATGGCTCTTCAGAAACCTCAAATCATCATCTTTATTGTTGCCCATACAAATTTAACTTGGCCACTTTTGCACTTTGAACCACCCATTCTCCTCTTAATTGTTTTCACTGACACCAGGAAAGGGGAATTGCATAAAACAATAAAATTAAACAGAACTCTTAGCCTCATAAGAAATTATATTAAATTCTTGTTACTGTTTTTAAGTTTGTTGTTATTGAAATTCAAATTAGGACTTTAAGGGTTTTTTCCCCCCCCTTAAAGAGAAAGTATTGCTCTAGGCTATTTAAACTATATCAAGACCAAAGATCACAAAGGCATGCCTTCTTCTTTTTTTTTTTTTTAAAGAGAGAATTTTTGATATTTATTTTTCAGTTTTTGGCGGATACAACATCTTTGTATGCGGTGCTGAGAATCGAACCCGGGCCGCACGCATGCCAGGTGAGCGCGCTACCGCTTGAGCCACATCCCCAGCCCCAAGGCATGCCTTCTTGAAAAGGTCATTTTATGTTTTCCAACATTCACTATGTTTGAACAACTCTTGGGGCTTGTTATTTATTTCATGGTAATGGTGAGCTCCAAATCCCATGCTGACTCTGATGGTCAACTGAGCCCCCCCAATGACATTATTAATCTGGAAGTTGAGTAGCCCTGAGATGGTACAAGTTGTCCAGAAGACAGATACTTTGAGTCCTGGATGTCAGACACTATAGGCAGGTTAGAATATCAGTTTCATTCTTATTCATGTTTCTGTATTTTGGATCCCCCCCCAACTTTATTTATTTCAGTTAAATGACAAGACTAGGGCATAATTTTTAAAAATGTCTGTTTTTTTCACAATGTGACCAATTTGAATATTATTTGATCAGAGTTCAAACTCAAACTTGTTAGCTTTTCTAGAGGCTCAGCAAAATAAAAACTTCATACACTACAAGACAAATGAACAGATAAAAAACTATGAAAATATAGGTTGAAAATATATTGGAACATTTGTGATTTTTATAAGAAATATTTTTGTAATATCATCTTTTATTACTCTTAAGAGAAATTATTGACTTTTGTGGGAAGAATGCTTAGTCTTTTTAAAATAGCCAATGATTGTTGAAATTTTGAAAATTCAGCAATATCATAAAAAATGAAAATATAACTGTTCAAGTTTATTTGAGAGGTACTCATTCTTGAAATTCACACAAAAATGAAGGTCTTTGTTTCTTTGCTTCAAGCAAAGTCTATTTTGATTGTATGTTAAGCTTCGTTAAGAGAGAGAAATTTTTCCCCATTATGGAATCTGTGTTAGACCTTGGTTTTATGTGTTGTTTTGTTGTGTAAATTGTGTATAATATTTGTTGTAAGCATAAGTCAATAAATGATACTAATGTTTTAGAACTGAGCAGTTCTAATATGAATTCCCTGAGGACAACAGTGGATGATTTTAAACTCTTTCTATCATATTTAGTCATGCAGTGCTGGACAGGTGAACTAAATCATGGTGAATTCCCTAGAAATGAGATTTGCTTTTGAAATTGCCTATTTGTGTGTGCACCTGCATTGAAGGAAAACAAATGGAAAGCTTATCCATTTTATACTGGAGTTCTCAACCTAGCTGCAGAGAATTTGCATAAATGGTTCAAGATAAGACCCCACACATATAAACTTTACATGCTCCCCAGGTAACGTGTATGTGTAACTATGATTGAGAACCATATGTATACATATGTATATGTATATGTGTGTATATATATATATATATATATATATATATATATGTTATATACTAGAATAATAACACAATAACAGCATTAAATAAGTATTTATATTATATTCTAATATAATATTCCACTTTAAATTTCAACATTCTATGATGTTTTATTCTTTTTGTCATTTACTTTTCCATTATTAGGCCCATTTTTATTTAATTTTAATGGTTAATAATTTTGGTAACAGAGTTACTATATGTGCATTTTGAAAGGTAGATGATTCCTGACACTTCAACATTAAAGTTTGCTATGTTGAATCTATTAGTATTTAGGATTTAATTGTCCCACCTTCCTTCCTCTAAATACTTCGAGCTGAGATCATTTTATGGTAGGAAAACCAATATTTGGAAATGCAGGTGATAGACCTAACCTTTCTTAAAATTGGGCATCTCGCCATAAAACCATGAAAAGATAATTTCGGCTTTACTATAAATTACTGCAAATTCTGAACCTACTTGGAATGCCTGCCCGTGCCCTGAACTCACCCAGGTCCGGTTTTCCCTGACCAGATAACAACCCTTTCCTAAACCTTAGTGACGCCTCATAAATTCTGGCCTTCCCTGGCCGGACAATGACCCTCTCTGAGTCTCTAAGATCTCCATAAATTCTGATGCCGGGGCCAGCAAAAATGTAAACTTGTGTTATGCTCCTCAGAGTGTTGTTATCTGTAACCCCCCCTTTGTGTAACTTTTTGGGCTATAAAACTGGGCCACAAAGAAGCCTCGGGGCTGTCTTGTTCCCGCCGTTTTGGGAGGGAAAGGCAGCCCGGCCCGTCGAAATAATAAGCTTGCTTTAATTTGATTTTAATTGGAGTCAGTGGTCTTTTCTTGCGTCGTGGTCTAACACAGGGTACTATTTCTATTTAAACTGCTTTTCAGCATAGCAGCGGTTTGACATTTGGCTTAGGTATGCCAACTGACTTTGAGGTCACACCTCCAGCACATTAGCATGATAAGTTACTGGGATAAGCTCTCATAAAAGCACAGAACATGAAAAAAAATACACATGAAATTCATCATAAAATCTCATATTTAAAAGGAATGGAACAGGATGACAAGGGCCATCCTGGCAAAGGTCCCTCGTCTGACATCATGTTCTGTGAGATAAACCTCTATAGCTGAGGATAGTTCTAATGATAGTTCTTACACTGATTTAGATTCCAGAACTCCCTATCCTTACCTCTGAAGACATAATGAAACACAAAGATATATTCTTTTTTCTGCATTTATTGGGAAAAAAAATGACTTCCTGGATCCATTTAAAATGGGAACAAGAAGCTAAAAGGCACTAGCAAAACAGCCTGAGGGGTAGAACATTATTTAATATGTCTAAAACCCTATCCCCGGTGCTTTAGAATGATCTCACACCCATTCATTTATTTAAATATGAACATTTTTTTGTGAAGCTCATCTGTGCTGTGCTTGAGACATTTAACATTGTTTTAATAGAAATTCAGCCCTCTCTTTTACACTGGTATTTGATCAGATTTGTCATATTTAATTAAATTATATGACTACGATTTTAGTTGACCGAAGAGATTTTAGGAAGCAAAAAGTGTCATGGATGTAGCATAAACTTCTGACAGAAATACAGGGTTTGAAGTCACTTAGGAACCCAAAGAGTACAGCAATATATGGCTTTTAAACTTAGGGAGTCATTTCTTTTCTTAAAGCCTAAGATATCATAGCAATTTTCAAAATTGTATTTTCTAGGATTTTTACATAGTAAGTCTAATTTATCATTTTTATAGTTATTACTTTCTACAGAAATGAAATTTTCTACATTTTCTCCCAAAATTTTTAACATTTTAACTTTTAAATTTACATCTGATGCATAATTATTACTTTTAGTACATGGTTGAACTTTGTTTTATAAGAGGTAACTGACTGCTGGATCTTCCTATGTAGCACCTTGCCTCACTGGATTTCTTTGGTACTTGTGTCAAAAACAAAATGGCCCTAGAAGTATTGTTGTGTTTCTGTCTCTACTTTGTTTCAGTGGACTATTTTTCTTAGGCTTGTACCATGTACCTAAGTTTTTTATATCTTATGCTAACTTTTGAATTCAGGGGCTGTTTTAGTCAGCTTTTGTGTCCCTGTGATAAAAAACCTGACAAGAACAACTTGAGGCGGAAAAAGTTGGTTTGGGACTCATGGTTTTCAGAGGTCTCAGTTCTTAGATTTGGCTATCATAGATGAAGGGCCCCACAGAGGAAGGCTGCTCAGTTCATGGCAGGTGGGGAAGATGAAAAAAAGGGAGGGAGAGGAGAAAGGGGCTGCAGGATGAGCTACCCCAGGGCACACCCTCTGTGACCCAACTGTCCAGCCATGCTCCACCTGCCTGCAGTTGCCACCCAGTTAGGCTCATTCAAACTAAGATGAAAGGTCTCTGGTTTCCATATAATAATGCAATCATTTTATCTCTGAATGTTCCTGCATTGACAGGAACTTTTAGGGAACACTTTACATCCAAACCTATAAAATTTTTAATATTGTTTTGGTGGTTGTCGTTTGTATTTATGTATGAATTTCAGATTCAGTTTGTCAGTTTCTATAAAGAATCAGCTAGAATTATGATTTGGATTTTATTGAATACATAGGTAAATTCAAAGAAAATTAATATATGCCAAAAGTTGAATTGTCAACTCCACACACTTGTCTATCTCTTCATTTAGTTAGATTTCACAATTAATGTTTAGTATTTTTCTGAATAGAGGCCTATAATGTTTTTTGTTGAATTTAAAACTAAGTAATTTTATTAGTGCTATTGTGAATTGAATTTTTATTTTTAATTGTTTTTAATATATTGTCATATAGTTCTTTTTCTATATTGATCTTATATGTTGCCACTTTTCTACGTTTACTTACTATTCTAGTGATCTCAGAATTTTCTGAATATCCAGTTTTTCTCTATATGAAAAAAAGGCAGATGTATCTCTTCCGTTCCTATATTTAATGTCTTTTACTTCATCAATTTGCCTTGTTGTTCTAAGTAGTGTTTAATGTACCTTCTTGCATTAGTCCCAATTAAGATAATCTTAGGCATTTTCACTAGTAGGTAGAAAGTTACATATAGTTTTTTTGTCTGTGAAAAAAAAATTAAAAACTTAGTAGAGCGTAAGGAAATTTTAACCTGGATTTCTGCAGCCTTCATAGAATAGAGACATGGAGTGCGAATATCTTATGTTGCCAATATCTTATGCCAATATCTTATGCACCACCAAAAGAAAGGATTTATACTACATACATGCACTCATGGAATTTTGGTATTAAATTTTATTTCTTAAATAGTAAAATATGTGCCTCTTAAATAAAATATCATCTTTTATAATATTTCACATGGTTTATAAGAGATTAGTTTCTCAAAATTTTAAAACATATAGAATATTCTTGAAAATACATATTCTTTAGAGAAGTATAATAATAATGACAATAGATGTATACTAATTATAGCAAAAGTATTCTCAAGTAGCATTACGTATAAATTGCTAAAATAATTGGGCAATGATATCTGGTAATATTCTAAGTATTTTACATTTTATATGCATTAATTTATTCCTTTAAGAATTCTAAAAGATATATTCATTTGTTTTATCTATATTTCAAAGGTAGTCTGAAGCATAAAGATATTTAATATATTATTAAGAACAGAGAACTGGTAAAGAGCAGGGATAATAATATTTTGTATCAACATGAATAAAAACATGCATGTTATAAAACTAATAATATAGCAAAATATTTTATATAATGGAGTGCACATATGGTATGTATTAATATGCTATATAAGTAATGAGGATAATTTGCTATAAAGATGTAATTTAAAAATTAATACAAAAAGGAATCATTTTTCTAAACAAGGAAAATGGTATGCTATAAATAATGTGTACTTTATAAACTTGTAATAATATGAATTATAAAATGAACACAAAAATATGTGGCTGTCATACTATTTACAGTTCATTCATAGACAAATTACACGTTTTCCCACAATCTCTCTCCAGATTCAAGAGCCAACGACCTCAACAAATTCTGTAAACAATCAAAATAATACTATAGAAGTTCAGGTAGTTGGTAGTTCCTTGAGCCTCCACCTGCCTTTTCTACCTGACATGAGGATTTAATATATATATCAGGATGCATTCATAATTGCATAGATCTCACAACTTGATCTACAAGAGGCCTTAAGGTTACAGCTTCCAAAATAATTTACCCAGTGATTCACCTGACCCGAATGCCTTCTTATATCAACTTTTCTGGTTGGATACTTCCTGTACATGAAGAACTCCCTGAAAGGTAGCCATAAATAATGACTCAGTTTTCCCATCTATAAATATGTAACCAAGAATGGATTCATTTAAGAGAGATCTCCTGTTAAATGAGGGGTATCTGATCTACTGGTAGTGTTTCTCAAAACAACTGAAGGACTCTTAGACCACTCCGGAGGCATAAGTCAACCAAACATTTTATTCATAAGGGTATAATGCAGGAGCAACAAGGGCATTCTATGGAAACTAAAGAGACCAATTATGTTCCCAAACATTGGCCTGTCTGAACCACTACCAGGGGACTCAGATCTAGAATTGAGTTTAAATCCCTAAGATTCTCTTGAACAGCCTGACACATGGAGAGTCACAACAGCCAGATATCAGCCTATGGCTGCTCTTAGGAGAAGTAGCAAAAAAATCCTGAATAAGTAAAAGAACATACATGCCCTCTTTTGGAACCATATTCAACCATCAAATGGTGTGTGAACTATGTGGAAGTGTGGGAGGTAGAATCAGAAATCTTTTTGAGTATACGACTTCAGAGACTAACCTCATCTAAACAATATCAGATTCTTGAAGATGACAGGGAGAATGGAAGATCATTAAACACCTTGCTGATCATTACCTTATTTAGTAGATTTGGTGATAATAGGTACAGTATTGTCAGATTGCAGACTGTCCACAGGAACTCATGACCCAGATTAGTTTCAGAGGACATGATAATGGAACCAGAGTCACATGACCAAATGGGATACCAACAGCATTACTGGAAAAAAACAAAAAGTGTAAACAGACATTTTCACCTTAAAGAGTTCATTAGGTTGGTGGCAGTCCCAAAGGTAGGGAATATGGCACAGCTTGCTAGATGGCTTCCTCACCAGCTTCTTGGTTTACCTTATAGAAAGGACCAAGGTAAAAGTCTGAGTGTAGAACATAGACTAGCCTGTACCAAAATGTAGTAAGGATACTACATTTTGGAGAAAATGAGCAAAGTCAGCAGTTTTTCTTCCCTGCTGGAGACAATGAGCCTTGTGGAGACACACAACAGTCCTAGGGAGCTTTATCTAGTGAGCAGGTCTTTGAACCTATTGGAGTTTATCAGCCATCCCTAGATCAGAAAAACTGAGAAGCAGGACTACCAATGTTGCTAGTTTGAGAAGATGGATGTCTCAGAGAACAAATTCTATCATGTGCTATCCAGTGGATTGGATGATATCCACCCACATTGGTGAGAGCCATTTGCGTTACTCAGTATGATGTATTACAATATTTTATAACATCAAAATTAGATCCTCAAAATGAAATTTCAGGTGGAAAAGGGAAAGTTTACCTCAAGTAAGGTGGGTGTCATTCCTTGATGAAAAGAAGAGTTTATACACACAGAAAACCATGTTGTAGTCTACACTAGATAGCAGGGTATTTTTAATGTTGTTGTTGCTATGTTGAACTCCCTGCTTGTGTTTATGTTATACAATTTTAATACTTGTGTGTAAATAGTATATTTTGATTGAGTGAATGATTTTAAGACTGAATCAAGTCCTCCTTTCCTCCTCTGGTTGACTTTGCATGGGAAACACCAGGATGGATATCCCAAGAACACAAGTGGAGGAGCTTTGCAGGGAAAAGGAAAGCTGTAACAGAGTATGATGAAATCTTTCACAAGAGTTCAGATCATGTCTACGATATTGCTACGTGAGGACATTGAAGAGATAATGTTAGTTCAAGAATGATTAAAACGGAAATATGATACATGATATGCATGACCTTCCTTATTTCTCAATTTGCTTTCTCATTTGGCTAAAAGTTTTTATTGGTACAATGAGAAAATTAACATTGTTACTATTTCTTACCTATTAATAATTATACAATCCTTTTACATCAGAAGAACTATAAAATAGTGCTTGAATCCCCTTGCAGCAATATATAAATTTGATGAGTTGCATAAGCTTTCCAAACTTGTAGTTCTATTGGAAAAAAATATGCTTATGTTATTTGAATTATCAGGAAGTAATGCATCAAATTGCTCAGCATGGTGTTTGTGTTATAGCAATGCCTTGATGAAAGCAGGTGGCCCTTAACTGTGTAGTTTGTTGTTTGAGCTGATTTGTACTCTCTGAATAATTAGGTACCTGTAGATGATAGAGTGTTTATACCATTGTTTTTATTTTATATGGATTACCTTGGTGAATACCAAACAAAATTTTTCTAAGAGACATATGAACAAGTTCTTGAGAGTTTAGTTAATCCTTTCATTGTCTTGAAGTAAAACAGTGTCTTATTTGGGCATTTTAATCCTTGCATTATCAATATTTGAGGCCAGATAATCCTTTGTCCTGGCAGTGTGTGTGTATTGTGGGAGGATGGGGGGACTGTCCAGTGAGCTGCAGAATGTGTAGAAGCCTATCAGTCCTCCTTAATAGATGCCAGCAGTAACCTGTCTACCCTCTGAACCTAATTGTAGCAACCAAGTATCTCCAGATGTTCCTAGTCAGGGAGAGAGTACTTGTCCCCAGCTGAGGACTTCAGGTCTAAACCATCTGCCAGGGCAATGGTGATCTTGGAAAATGGTAACAGCAGCCTTTCCCAGTGTCTAATGCACCTGAGAGTTAGAATCTTTTCTGTATGCTGCAGATTTCTCCTATTGTAATATCATATTTTCTTCTGTTTGATGCTGCTATTAAACAAATGACTATAAAGTAACTTTCTGTGAATAGTGTCAAAATCATTTTGCAGCCTTACTCTCCACAATAATGCATAACATGAGTGCTCTGAGTATTTAGGGTCTTAATCAGAGATGCATTAATAATGCCTTTCTCTACATTATTTGCATTTTTGGTAATTATAGACTAATGAGCATGCCCTTTATGTGATATTTAAGCTCACTTATACCTTGATAAATATTTCAGTTTGTGATAATTAAGTAAAATGAACATTATAAATTAGAAATGTAGTCAGTGGATATGGCTAAAAAATATTTAAAGGTAGCATCTTTTAAAATAGAATTTCAATATCCTAATATCTTTTAAGTAAAAGTCTTCATAAATAATTTTTGTTTCCAAAATTGATTCATAAGTGAATAAAACAAAGTGTTTTTTTTAATAACTGGAAGCTAAATTCATATGATTATATAAACAGGGTATAATCTCTGATTTTTTTTTGCTCTTTACCTATGTGCATAGAGAAAAAGTTGTTCAATAGACTCATTCTAATGAAAAAAAATTGCTTCATTGGTAAAGTGACATTCTGTGAAGCTATGATTTTATCACATCCCACAATCTTAAGGACAGCATTGAAACATTTAGTGGTAATTATGCCAAAAAAAGTTTGCTGAAAAGTGAAACTTTATAAATATAATTTAATTAATTTTAATAAATATTATACTCTTCTTATAAATTACATTTTTAGTGCCTAAGAATATCTAAAAATTGAATTATCAACCCTCAATCAGAAAATGATTCTTCTTTATAATTAATCAAATTTTATATTTTTGTGTTCAAATATTACACTTTCTCATTTTTTATGTGAAAACAAAATAAATCTGACATAGAGCATCTTCAAAGGGATCTGTCATTTCAAATGGGAAAATCCAGTATTAGCACCCAGCACAAAAATGCATGCCTGAAATTCCCACAAATTTGGAGTTTGAGGCAGAAGGATCACAAGTTCAAGGCCATCGTCAACAATTTATTGAGACCCTGTTTAAAAAAAAAATGAAAGTAAGTTAGAAAGGCAGAAAGGAAAAAGGGTTGGGTTGTAGCTCAGAACACCCCTTGCTTCAGTTCCAAGTACTAAAAAAAATAAATCATAAGCTGTAATTAATATTGACTTTTATTTTTGTCTGCTCATAAACCAGTCAAAATTGCCTCTGAGTTTTCCTTAAATTAAGTCATGAGTCAAAATTTTCATATGACCATGTCCAGGGTGCTGAAATAATAAGAGAAATTACAGTAAAGAATATTAAGTCTGAAAAGTCTCAAAGTTTCAAGCAAGTCATTTGGCTTTCATTAAGCCCTCCTAATGGCTTAAATATTTATTTCTATTTTTAATTAGGTGTTTGGCATTTTTCATTGTCCTTAAAGTCAGTCATGCTTTTACATGAGGAAATCATTTTTTTCAGTTTTTGAAACACTGAATTACTTTTGAAAGGGTTATTCATCTAAAAGAGCCAATATTCTGCTAAAAAAACATCTTCAAATGGCTTAATTTTTAATCATTTGTTGCAGGTGTATTCAAGAATTTTGCTTGTCCACTGAAGAGATATTTGACAAAAAATAAATAAAATGTTGTAGAATGTGAGTAATCTGATTACTTGTTTAGAGCATTCAGTACTTCTTGATATCAGCTGAATCTAAATTAAATTAGTAATGGGGGCATGTGCCTATGGGAGCCAGAAAGTCTACTTTATTTAATTTTAAAATAATTTGCTCTGAGTAAATTATGAGAGTGCCACTAAATAAATCATATTACTTCAGAATTAGGAAGATCTATTTCTTTTAGAGTAGGAAGACAATTATTGCTCCTTAAAATATGGTGTAGGTTTAGGATATTTTAAATCACGTCAAATGTGAAGTTAAAAAAATATTCTCTTAAGAAGGAATTAAAAATACTCAGGCTTAAAATTCTTCAAAGAGGGCTGGGGATGTGGCTCAAGCCGTAGCGCGCTCACCTGGCAAGCGTGCGGCCCGGGTTCGATCCTCAGCACCACATACCAACAAAGATGTTGTGTCCGCCGAGAACTAAAAAATAAATATTAAAAATTCTCTCTCTCTCTCTCTCTCTCTCTCTCTCTCTCTCTCTCTCTCTCCTCTCTCACTCTCTCTTTAAAAAAAAAATTCTTCAAAGAATAATGTTTACAAAGAAAATCAAACCACATCAAATCAAAATTAAATTAATATATAAACAGACTCATGTGCCATACTATTTTTATTATTTTATTTTAATTCCAGTCAGCTTTTATTAACATTGGCTGAGATTCTCGTTCAGGATAGCTAATGCATTGGGAAAAATTACTTGTCTGATTTCTTAGAACACTGGAGATTCAGTGCTATTATCCCAATTATCATATGTGACAATTGAGATGAGAGCATTTGTGAAACTAGTCCTAACTGCCACAGTTAGGAAATGGCAGTCATGAGATCCAAATTCAGGAGTCATGCTCTTTGTCCTGCATCTTTCACTTATCTTTTCCCATAACATGTATAATGAAATTTAAGTAGACTATTGTCACTTTCATAACAATTTCTAATGCTATGGTAATATAAGCACTCAAGAATGGTATCCTATTCTCTTATTAGTAAAACAAGAATGTATCTAAAAAGGTCATCATGCCAAAAAATGTATGAACTGTATACATATGCATGCCATCTCATAAATATGTACTCATGTAAAGATTATATTCATTTTTAAAATTTTTTACATAATTATGAATACTTGCCCTGTGTCTATGTGTACATGTGTGTGTATGTGTATTTGACTGTTGTGGTATCTTAGTTTTAAGTCACAAGTAACCTCAGAAGTATTTCCTAAGTACCTCACTCATGAATTGATTTTGACATCTTTTGTCATTCAGTAATGTACATGTCTCTGATTTATCCAGTTGCCATGTCCAAACTTAGCATCCAATAACAGAGTTCAAATATAAACAAGCAACTAAAACCAATAATATATTAAAAGGGGAACTCAAGATATTCTGAGTTAAGTCATCTCTCTGTCCATTTGATTCTGAAATTCTAAACTTGGTTCATTCAACCGAGCTGACAAAGGAATAGCTTTTTAGACTGCTTTATTCCCTAGTGACTGTTCTCCACAATGACCAAGGTAACTGCATTCCTGCTCTTTCATAAAATAATAAATAATATATGAGTGTGGAAAAGTGCACCTTAGTATTGGAGATATATGTAGAAAGATTTTCAAATTAAATGCATAACAACTTACTTTTTTCTTTCTAAATATTTCCTGAATTTCTGCTGATACTAGATGCATTTGATTTAAGTATTTTTCTCTTTTTATACAGTGCAAGCTAGAATATCAGGCATATGTCTTAGGAAAGCATATCTCAGTCAAATGTGAAGGACGTTGCCCATGTGCTTCAGATAAGTCCACGAGTACAAGCAGAAACATTAAGAGAGGTAAGTGATGAACATTTATTTGTAGCTTTATATTTGTTCCAACCTAAAGTTTTTTTTAAAAAAGTTTTGCAATAAGTGGCATTAAGTGCAGAATGAAATTTACTCTTATACATGTAGCTAACTGTTATTATGTCTATTTTTCTACCTTTTAGCCCCATAGCAAATAATTGTTTTTATATTTTTGACATTTCTTATCAGAATAAATAGGAAATCTAAAGAAAACCATTTCTTTTCAATGTGTTTACCATATGCCTTCTATAAATAATTATGTATGAAATGTGTCTTTTAGGTCTTGCTCTGTTTATTTTTATACTTATTTATTTCTATCATATATTGCATAGGTATAATTTCCTATAGAATAATTTCATAAATTAAACACTATTTTCTTGATTGATTTGACACCAAATAAACTAATTCTGTGAGATTAATATAATGTAATAGTATAACTTTTGAATTTTCTTAGATTATTTATTGTAGTTTTTATGGTATTATTTATATATTTTATAATTTATCTATTGATTTATTTATTTGATACTGGAAATCGGATCCAGGGGCACTTAACAACTGAGACACACCCTAACCTTTTTGTATATTTTTTATTTAGAGACAGGGTCTTGCTGAGTTGCTGAGGCTGGCTTTGAACTTGTGATCCTCCTGTCTCAGCCTCCCAGGCTGTTGGGATTCAGCCATGTGCCACCACACTTGGCCTTATTGATGCTTTTTAAAAAGCCTCCATGGCTGTTAGTTTCATTACTCCACAGCTATAGATAAAGAAGGTAGTGTAGGGAATAGATGTTTCTTTAAGTCAAAAACTATTTTACAGATAACTATCAACATTTTCCATGTATTTTATAACTCTCTGACCCTTGTAATTAAAAATATCATGGGGTGCATTTATTGTGGTAGAGAATTGATTTTTGCCTTTTTCCCCCTCAAAAACTGTGAATAATAGATATGTAGACTAAAAAAAAAATGTGTAGTTAATGTGAAATGCATTCAACACACTGTACATTTTGTTGAACATGGTGTACCAGTCAGCTTTCTGGTATTGTGGCATAATATCTCAGATAATTAATTTATAAGGAGGAAAGGTTTATTTTTTTTCAGAATTTCAGAGCTTTCAGTCCATGGTGACTTGACTTGATAGCTACTGGGCTTGTAATAGTCCTCCTGTTTATCATGCTGGGAGCACATGACAAAGGAGCTGCTCACCTCTGGGTAGCCATGAAGCAAAGACAAGGGGCCAGAGTCCCAATATGCCCCTGACCTAACTTCCTCCAAGGCCTCCCAGTGCCCAATTAAGTGTTCCCCCACGTCCCTATCATGCCACAGGCTAGAGACCAAACTTTTAGGGACATTCAAAATCTAAATTAAAGCACTTGCTAGTCCATGTTATAGTCTCATAAAGGCATCTAAGCTTCAATTATGTCACTTATATCAGACTTTACCCAATGAAGTTATATTTGAAATTACAAATTTAAAATTTAAAAAAAAATGTTATGACATTAAATTTAGCAGAGGAGACAGCGAGGTTCGTTTGTCCAAAGTAAATTACATAATTTGCAAACAACTGTTAAGTTAGTGCTAAAACTTGAGGTCACCAACAGAATGAGACTGACTGGTGGAAAGGGTGAAGTGGTCTTCTAGGACCTCTGATCTTTTATCCTCACTTTTGCTGCCTCACCCCAGTGTAGGGCCATCTTCAGAGCTCGCTTCCTTCTTTATTCCCTCCTCTGTATCCTGGATTTTGTCTCTCCATCTTAAGCGCAAATAAGGATTTCCAGCACCACTCTGAATCTATCAATCATCCCCCACATGATTCAGAATCAATTATAATTTTCCTTTAGCAAAGATTCTTTGATGCTTGAAACTTCCTGATCCATACTCCCAATTTAGACATTGATTGATTTGAAGAAACAGTGGAATACATTTTCATCTGGAAAATCATAGGCATGAAATAAATCCTAGCACATTTGATATCTATGTTTCTTTCTTTCACTGGGAGCCTTTAATAACACCTGAGAAGTAGCTCTAATAAATATATATTTAGGATACATTAGAGTTCTTCAATAAGATTTCTCTTCAGTAATATTTCCTGCTTTTAGATTACTCATGAATGGGAACATATGTTGGAGATAGTATGAATTTATCATAATCTTCTAGCATTTGCATTAAATATTGTAAGGTAACACATATGAGGAGAGGACCCTTGTGAATAAACAATAATTATGTTATTATTTAAGTTTTCTGTACAGTGTTTATGTTAATATGTCAAGAAAGAAACTTTTCTTAAACTCTTATCATCAGGAGATAAAGATCATTTGTGTTCAATTGTGCGTTGAAAAAGAAGCAAGAGGAATTTAAACTAATCCTGCTCTGACAGATTGTCAGGGCAAAGTAAGTACAGGATTTTGCTAGCTGCTGTGGCAAAGCAGTGCAGAAAATTTTGAATGTCATTTCTCCACAGTGCCAAAGGCCAAGAGACAAGGGAAATGTAAAACTGAATTCCAAATCATTTCTAATCTTTCAACTGTCATTTATATTAGAAGCATGTCTTAGGTGAACTGTCCAATGCAGGAAATGCTACTTGATATTATCTCTGTTCTGGAAGAAGAGGGGAAGAAACAAATAACAATGAAACAAATAACAAGATTTCTTAAATCTTTCTGGATTCCTCCATTTGAGGTTAAACTGACACCAGAGTATGTTTTCACCTTCTTCTTTGTAGAATGAATCCTTTAAATCTGCTTGGACTGCAGTAAGACTAATAAAAATAGATTTCCTTTATAAAGAAAGTAGAGGAAAATTAAGTTCTCCTCCATTCTCCTAATGTATTCCATGATGTGTTCCATGTATGTAGGTTCATGTGTCTATATCCAAGTAGCATAACTAAAAAACAATATAATTTACATTTCTTATGACCATGGATTCTGATTTTTTAAAGTAGATAATCATACCATTCTTCAATCAGAAACTTCTAGATTTCTTTCATAAATTTCTTCTTCTTTTCTCTTTTCCTTCATTTAAAAATAAAACTAAGGTCTTCAGTGCTGCAAAAAAAAATAGTGTTCATTAACAAAGAACAATTTAATTCAAAGATTACTGACCTTTCAGCTGATTTTTTAAGTTCCCTGATGTTTTTATATGGCCAGGGAAATATAAGATTCATAGTTGTGAGCATGGACTATGAATAAGCCACTTTCCACATACATATTTAGCAATTCTAAATCATAAAAAGAACTTACAGAATCAAATACCAAGATAATTGGTAAAGACCTTGGAAAGGATTTATATTGTGGATGGTAAATCAAAAGAATTACCTTAGACAAATCTTAATTGCTCACATGGCAGTGATTTAGAGATATAGTAAACTTTAGACTTAGGCACATCCAAAGTGCTCCCTTTGGTCACTCATTTGATTGGTTAGATGCAAGAGTTTATTTTAATTGTTGTTATTCTTATTACAAATTCAGATTTTCCCAGGTTTGAAATATTTTTCTTGATTCTGAGTTTTATATATCTCATCTTTTAGAATTTTATTCATTGTAAATAATGTCATTTTTAATATTTTTAACACTACCAACATGCATCTAAACACACCATCACACTCCTCAATAATTTGAAATACCAAATTTCAGTGGAAGCAGCCATCAGAACAAGGACAATACATAAAAGATTTCAGCAGATCAACTGAGTGAAAGGAATAGAACATAAAAAGAAAATAGATCACAAAAGTTATAGCACACATTCAAGGAAATCATATGTTCCTTCAGTTCTTGGATGCAGAGTGCTTTTTAGGGAAACATGCTCCAACCATTGCCAGAGACGAAGGCTCTGATTTTAATTCATTGAATTCAGACACACGAAGAAGTTTAAGGTCTTGAAAGAACATTTCCCAAACATTTTCTTACTCTTACTATGTAACTGTTCTATACAGGCAATTTCATGTTTATTTCTTTGGAAAAGAGGTAGGAAAATGGAAATGGAATAGAATTGCTGGAATAGAATTCACAAGGCTTGGAATGAATATGATAGACAAGGAAATTAATGTATCAAAGATAATTCTTGAGTTTAATAATCTGGGAGATTTATGTATACTAACACAAATGTCTAGTTTATTTTCCTGAACTTGTGAGTCATACTGTTTCTCTACCTTCACTTTTTTGTACAACTCAAGGTTCCTTTTACCAAGAGCTGAGAATAGGTAAATTTCATAGTTCCCTTTATGCCTTATTCTCTAGATGATAAGAATTAAATAACTGTGTAATCATGATTCTATTTATTTATAAACTATACTTGCTCCAAATTTTGATTAAGTTTTTTTTATTTTTAACTATTTTTTCATACTTTCTTTTTTTATTATTAGTTGTTCAAAACATTACAAAGCTCTTGACATATCATATTTCATACATTTCATTCAAGCAGATTATGAACTCCCATTTTTACCCCATATACATATTGCAGATTCACATTGGTTCCTCATCCACTTTTTTGCATACTGCCATACTCATGTCTGTTGTATTTTTCATACTTTCTACCTGCATTGTGCATTGTTATCCTATAAGGTAGCAAAAATTAGTTTTTATAGTATAGATTTTAAAATCATAGTTTTCCACTGATGAACATGTATATATTGGCAATATATACATATATGTTTAAGCTTATAAGTCATAGTTTATTTGATTACAAAAACATTGGAGGGTTTTCAACTTTTTCTATCACTCATAGTATTTATAAATTTTGAGAATTCATTGTATACTTTGAAATAGCTTAGCAGTATAATTCTGTAGCCAAGAAGTTAATGGTTATTTTCTTTAATAAACCTGATACATTCTTTCACATCTGTTGGTCTTTTCAGTATGTGTTGTGTGTGTGTGTATAGCTTCTTTTATTATGTTAATATAAATTATGTTAATTTATATTTCAAATGAATGTCCATTTTTGAAGGTTTTGAATGTATTATCCAAAGTTGTATATGATATAAATTTGTAATTAAAAACACCTTTTCTAGGTCACAAGTTTTTTAGGAAATATGTAATAGACTTTATAACTCTGAACTCATTCATTAATGCCTGAACTTCCATTCTTCACTGTTTAAGCAATTACATTTTGTAAAATTTAGATTTTCTTAAATTATTTAGTACTTTGGGTTTCCTAATTAGTTTGTATCAGAATACGGTTTTACTAAAATGCACAGTTGACACCATAGAAAAAGACTAACAGCAGTATGCTAATATATTGTGGCAACATGCATACATAAGTACAACATTTATAAGCAGTAAGTTCTGATTTTTATTAGCTTTAGAGAATTGTAAAATTAAATAAATTATTTGACAAGTGTTGCATGATAATTTACAATAAAATAAATGTTAAATTTTTAGAGTATTTATTCTTGGATTAAAGCTAATATGTGTTCCAAAACAGAACATAAACTGAACAAAAGTACATTTTAAATGTGGAAATTGTTAGAGCTATTCCTTGAAGACTATATTTTGTGAAGCTATTCAAAGGATTAATTTAGAATTTCACACAAATATTTTAATTTGCACATAAAATTACTGTGGGATTTTTATCTTCCCTATAAATTCTAGCCAGAATCATTTTATTTTAATCTTATGCACTTGCACATTATCAGATATGAAAGTAGAAATCCCCCTATTTTAATTATTGTAGCCCTAAAGGACTATTTATACTTATTCTTTATTCACCTTCTTTCCAATCTTTATTCTTTCATATACTTTGAGGATAAATGCTTGCAAAATGTAGTAGAAGCACTCTTTTAAAAGTAGCAGTCATAGTCACAGTATTTGATAAGAACAAATCAGAAGTGACTCACACCCAAACAAGACCAAGGCAAATAGTAATAGTAGTGGCCTATCGGTACCTAGTAGATGAACATTAAGTTTAAATAAAACCCAAAGATGAATTCTGGAACTTGATGTTTCTGGGTTTCCATGAATAGGTTGAAATGCATCAAGAGTCTGATATCCGTCAACCCTTTTCCTGAAATTCACATGTGTACTTTTTTTTGAAAGAGCACATAAAATTACTATTAATGGAGTGATGATATTTCCAAACTTTTTCTAAGTTCTGATCTGCATCATATCGATTTAACAATGAATGCTCTTGACGGGTTTTAATCTTAAACTAGATACTACATTCCTTTCATTTCATTACATTGAAATCAAGAAAGGAAATAAATAATCACATACCTCAGATAAAGGCACAAAATTACCTATTTCTAAGAATATTTCAGTTTTTGTGATTCCGGGACCAAAAGTTCTGACAAGAACTATTAGAAGAAAAAAAGTTTCTGAATTAATATTAATGAATTTATTGAATGAATCATTTTATCTTAGTAATAAACAACTTTTGATAGCTAATGATTTATCAAATTATTTGCTATTTTGTAAGTGTCTAAGGAAATATATAGATACAATCATGTGTTGTTTATATTGGTAGGTTAAAGAATGTTGAACTATGTCCATGATTTTCTTTTATTGGAAAAGATAACAAAAATAAAATCATATTTCATTTAATTCCACAAAACTCAATAATTTTAAAGTGACAATTTTAAAGTGTTCATGTTTTTCTGAGTTTCATTATAATTTATACTTTCATTATTAGTTTGATAAGCTTATTTCACAAACATTTTATAAAGGTCTATGGATAATTCATAATATAAAAAGAGGTAATATATTTAGTAAATAGTAGAACAAATCAGTCTTCAAGGGTTTTCAGTGAATACAAAAATTATGAGAGAGGTTATACATGGAGTTTTGAAAAATTTGAGACATGTGGTAGTTAAATATGATGGTTCAATGGTGAAGAAACATGAGCAGTTATGAGGTCAGTAATAACTGCAGCTGGAATGATGGTGACTAAGAGATTGGGGATAGGAAGCAGATAGATGAGGAACTAAAAAAAATGTGTAGGGAGTTAAATGGTTAGGACTTGTTGTTTGATCAAATATAGGAAAGAAGAGGCAAATTAATGGTAACTCTTGAAAAGACTGTGCTGATAAAACTGATAAAAAATTGGTAGAATGTCCATATGAGATAGGAAGGATGTTAAGTTTGGTATTGGACACCATGTGTTTAAGGTGTCTATGGACTGCCATGTTTAGACACCATCATGTTTATATATCTAAGGTTAGAGATCTGGGTTGGAATAGACCCAGTTAATAATCAAACCACTACAGTGGATAAGATCTAATGATGTGCACAAGTGAGAAGAACTGGGTGAGTTTTCCAGTTTTCCATTGCTGTTACCAAAGTACTTGAGAATACCAATGTGGAAAGGAAAAGTTTATTTTGAGCTCACCATTTCAGAGGTTCAGTTCATGGACTGGTGGCTCTGATGCTCTGGGAAAGAGATGAGGCAGAACATCATGGCTATAGGGCATGACAGAGTAGTAATATTCAACAGATACAGAAGAGGAGGGAGCCAGGGGGCCAAAATACATGGACCCCAATGACCCATATCCTCCAGCCACACTCATCTGCATACAGTTAGTACTCAGTGAAGTAGTACTTTCAGATTTATTGATTTGTGAAATGGATTAATTCATTAATTCAGTTACAGCTTTCATAATGTAATTACTTCAAACATTCCTGCTTTAACACAGGAGCTCTAGTGAGACAACCTCACATCCAAACTATAACACATGCACACACATTGAAGAGGAAGGAGAATCTATGAAGGAATTGATGGGATTCAAATGAGAAACAGAACTCCTGAATACAGAAGCAATGTTCAGTAATATAAAGCCTGAGAAATGACCACAAGTATGTGCATTTAAAATGTCAGTTACAACCGTAGAAAGAGCATCTAGTGTGAGTTAAATGAAATAATGTAAATAAATTACTTGGCATATATAAGATGCAATAAACGTTCTGTCTCCCACTACAGTTTGTCTCCCATACCCAACATATAATTCATTTCCACCACTGTGGTGGGGTTGAGTGAACAAAATGTAGATGTCAAGTATGAGAAAGTGAAGACTATTTTCTGTAGAGCAGTTGACATTTGAGGAAATTAAAACTCAAATAATTAAAGGACTTTCCTTTAATTTGAAATAGTTACCAGGCTACCTTTCTAACTTTTCCTAGCCTACCCTCTGTATATTTTTTCTAACTTCAAAAAGACTGATTACAGGCCAGACTTGTGACTTTTATAAACTGTTTAAATCCCTTAAATAGGTTGAACTTAACTTTTTAGTAATTTGAAAAACTGGACTAAAAAAAAAAAAAAGAACTGGACTTATGCCATTTAACCCTCATTGATATAAGCTTGACACTCCTTTAGTTACTTTACATGTATTATTTCATTAATACTCAGAAAATCCTATGAAGTGTATGCTGCTCATATACTCATTATAGAAATAATTAGGTTAACACACAGAGAAGTTATTTAACCAAGCAAAAGTAACACAGTTAAAAAGTGTTAGGGAGAGAATTTGAACCTATCCTGGCTGACCGTAACTACATTATCAAGCTAGCTCTTCAGAGTTTCTATTATATTAGATCATATATGCTTTTTCACTAAAAGTATATGGCTTTGATGACATGTGTAAAATAATTTATAGTATATATTACATTCGTAACCAAGCAGAGATATATAAAGAATGATATTAGCTTTTAAGAGTAAATTGAGTGCAAGCAAATAGTTATGCACATATATTTTTTTTTTAAAAAAAGCAATGTTAATCATGTTGTGTTACTTGTTGAAAGTCTAAGATTTAGTAGCTTATGTCAACTATAATCTTGGCCAACTCCTGAGAGTGTAGATTTTCTGGAGCCAAATTTTCATAAAAAATTACATAATAAAGTTTCTGAGATGCCAACAAGGAAGGATGCAACATTTAGCTTTCTTTTCTTAATGTCTTGTTTGTATCTTCCCCTGCAGGATTTTTCATGTTTCCAGGGTGATTCACGAAGATCATTATGGTAGTGGTGGACAACTTACTTAATGTGTTACTAATTGATCTCTCACATATTTTCTTCTAAATTACATTAATGCCAATTTTCATTTATTTTTGGCAAAATTACCACTGTTTTTATTAGTTTTACAGAATCACTAAAATCAGGAAAACATAAAATCTTTTGAGATGATATTACCAAAAATCACAAATCTGTTCAATGATTCAATACATTATTTCCCCAAGACATTGCTCATAATGAAAGTATAATATATATTCCTAAACAAAAATGACTTGATGATGAGAATTTCCACATTATTATGTATTCTGAATTTGGATATGAAACAGTTTTATTTTCTCAGTTTCCTTTTTATCACGTCTTTTTCTTCTTTTTTATCCTCACCAAAATGTGGTATTTAAGCACCCTTCTTGATCGAAATTTATGTCAGATTTTCTTAAGAAGACAATATTTATGCGGTTTTATGTTGGATTTTTCTGAAAATGAGATCTCTAGTTACTCTTTCTTTTTTGTAATGAAAGTTTTTACTGAAAATTTGACAGTTGTATCACCATAAAGGAATTTTTTCAACAGTAATAACAGAATTCAACTAAAGAAAAATAAGTCGCCAATGAATATTTATTAATAACCTGAGAAAACAGCCACAGAGAAATATATTTCTGAATCACAATAAGAGAATTTTAGAATGTCTCCCAAAGATTTTGAATTTGAGTTTCTATACTTCAATAATAATTGGTGTATATGGTAAAACACTAAGTAGTTCAATGAGATCAACTGTAACCTGCACCAGCCCCTAAAACCCCACTTTATTGATTAGAAGGAAGCGTAGAGTTTCTTATGTCTGTAAATAATTTTATTGCAATGTGGTATACTATGCCGTGGATCTATGTCCATCACCAATATCTAGTTCCAAGTGATGTACCAATAAAATGACAATATCAAGATCAAAGAGATCCTCTTTTTACCATCATGAGTTGCTTAAAGTTGTGTAAAATTTTAATCTTGTATTTGAGGATTTTTTTCTGATTTGACTTTATTTGCATTTATTTTATCCTGAATTCATTCCTAGGCCATGTGTTTTTGTTTCTTGGGTTTCTTAATTCTCTCCACAGAGTTTCTAAATAGCTCTCTTTTGTTCCTTGTGTTTTTGTTTTGAAAGAACCATACACCACTAGTTTATTGGTATGTGGCTTATATACTGAAGGATTGTTTCCCAAATCCGTTAGTCTCATAAATTATTCCAAAATGCTGCTCACATCCCCCATGCTGTATAGGGAAGAAATTCTCCATAGTGTTTTTGACTCTTCAATCTATGTTTTCAAGTAAACCTTCCTGGGATAATTTTTCCCTCCAGCCTTGAGTGGGGCATATTTAATTACCTTGTAGTGAAAGTCACTTGCTTCTCCAAGATTCATTTCCATTCACAGTAATACAGGGAATGTCTTCCTCCAACGTAACAGTGCTAAGTTTGCTAAAAGTCTTCTCAAGGGAGAGGGCTGGGCAGCTCCTAAGCCCCCTTTCCCAGTTGTGCCACAGATCCACCATGTGCTCAGGATTCCCCTGGACCCCTTTACCCCATGAGAGCTTGGGAGAATGGTAACCCCAGTGGATAAGAGACTCAAGCTACCTCTTGTGCCATGAATAATCAGTATTAGGAAGATTGGGTAAGTGGGCATATCAGTGCTCTCCACAGGGCACTTTGTCTATACTTTCTTCTCCTTGTGTTAAAATTCTACAATTTAAGGGATTACTTCTTCCAATAAGATATTAAATTTGCATCTGGCCTAATTTTCTGTCATTTTGCATTTATCTCGTATACCAGATCAGGTTTCATTTCTAAGAATTATGATCATTATAATGCTTCCTTTAAAATACAACTATCCAGGGAGTCCATTAGTAGCTAAACTCAGGTGCTATGGTTGATATGAATATCTTTATGTCAGTGATACTGCTGCTGCTTTGAAGTTTGACCCTGAGGTTAGTTAAGCACTCTAATTTCCAATGTCCTCTTCTATAAATTAGGTAAAATATAATCCACTGGGCAACTGTGAAGATTAGATTGAATTAAGTAGATGCAGTGTCCTTAGCATGGTATCTAAATGATAACATTTATTTGTCAAGATCTGCTTTGGTCAAGATTCTGATACTTCACCCTACTTGGAAGTCAACCTGCTAGCTGGTTCATAGATGGTAGCAGCACACAGCAGACTCTTAGCTCAGAGATATGGAACATTACTGCTAACACCAAAAGCTCACTGTATGCATTCATTCCACAGATGAGAATCAGAACAGTGCAGGAGAACATTCTGCACACGGTGGGGCTTAGTCTCAATTGAGGAACCTCATACATGGGAAACTCTTATTCTTCACATAAGTAGCATAGTAGCAACCTTGTCCAAACTGGGTCCCAGAAAAAGTCTTATCTTTACTTTTCTAGAAAGCAACAAATTTGTACTTTCCCATATGGAGGGTGGGAATACTGTCTCAATATCCCAACCTCATTTGCTAAACAACAGCTTTGATATGATAGTCTGGAACAAAACATTTTATAAGGTGCATGTACATACAAGGGACACTGAGGCACTCTCTCTCAACACCATCATTAGCAAATTCTTCCTTGCTTCTTAGTGAATACCCACATGCTTTGAGCTTTTCAATGCTACTTTGCCTTCTTCTCTTTCTTATGAAATCTGCCTCTCTTGCCTCACTTGAGTTCTGTACCTTTCCCTGACTACCAGCTCCTTTGCCTAGAATCCTCCCTAATGTCATTTATGAAAAGTGATCAGAAAATTATTTTTTTTTTATTGGTCGTTCATAACATTACATAGTTCTTAATACATCATATTACACGGTTTGATTCAAGTGGATTATGAACTCCCGCTTTTACCCCGTATACAAATTGCTGTATCACATCAGTTACCCTTCCATTGATTGACATATTGCCTTTCTAGTGTCTGATGTATTCTGCTGTCTGTCCTATTGTCTACTATCCCCCCTCCCCTCCCCTCCCCTCCCCTCCCCTTTTCTCTCTCTACCCCTTCTACTGTAAATCATGTCTTCCATTTGTATTCTCTTGACTTACCCCTCCTTACCTCTTATATGACATTTTGTATAACCCTGAGGATCGCCTTCCATTTCCATGCAATTTCCCTTCTCACTCCCTTTCCCTCCCACCTCTCATCCCTGTTTACTGTAAATATTCTTCTCAAGCTCTTCGTCCCTACCCTGTCCTTGTTTACACCCCTTATATCAAAGGAGTCATTTGGTATTTGTTTTTTAAAGATTGACTAGCTTCACTTAGCATAATCTGCTCTAATGCCATCCATTTCCCTCCAAATTCTATAATTTTGTCATTTTTTAATGCAGAGTAATACTCCATAGTGTATAAATGCCACATTTTTTTTATCCATTCATCTATTGAAGGGCATCTAGGCTGGTTCCTGATCAGAAAATTATTATTGAGATCAAGTGTGTTAAGTTTACAAATTAATTAGGAGTCTAAATAATGTAGTAGTAAGAGTGAATTTTAAGGAAGGGGCATTAGAATTTATCTGCATCATGGTCCTTGAAGTCAAATACATGATACTAGAAATGAATACTTTCAATAAAAAAATAATGTTTATATGTTGATTAGTTTTGGCTCAAGGTAATATTGAGCTGAAGGTACAGAGTTGTCCTGTATACCTCTTGCTCTCATGCATGTCCATCCTCTTTAGTTCTCAACATCTGCCGTAAGACTGATTTGCTGAATTTATGACATTTGCTGAAACTACATCAAAATCACACAAAGTCCTTAATTTTTATTCAGGTTCAATCTTGGTATTGTGTTCGGTCATATTTATAATGACATGTATCAACCATTATTTTATCGTGGAATAGCTTCATTGTTTTAAAAATATTCTACACTCCACCCATTCAGATCTCTATCCCCACTAATTCCTGTAAACCACTGATAGTTTCACAGTCTCCATAGTTTTGCCTTTTCCAGAATATAATCTAGTTGAAATCACAGAATCTGTCACTTTTCTGATTGGTTCTTTTCACCTCGCAATATGCATTTAAGTTTCCTCCTTTTCTCCATGGCTTGGTATCTCATTTCTTCCTAGATAATATTGCCTTTCCTGGACATACCAGTTTATCCATTCACTCCCTGAAGGACATGTTAATGACATCCAAGTGTTAAAAATTATTAGTGTCTGGCAATTAATATTGTGAAAAATATGTATATTGTTAATTCTAATACATATATAGTGGTTTATCATTATTGATTTAATTTGCATTTCCTTGATCACATATAATATGGAGCATCTTTTCATAGTCTTTATTTGACATATTTATGTCATCTTTGGTGAGCTATCTGTTAAAGTCTTTGTGTTATTTTTTAAATTGGTTGTGTTGTTTATAGTTAAGATGTAAGAGTTCTTGGTATATTTTGGATAACAGTCATACATCAGATAATCCTTTTCATATATTTTCTCCCACTTTGTGATATATATTTGAATTTTCTTGACATTTTATTTCACAGATTTTAATTTTAATAAAGTCCAGATAATTATTTTTTTCTTTCATGGATCACACATTTGATTTTAGAAGTTTAAAAGTCATAGCCAAACCAAGTTCATCTAGATTTCCTTCCAATGTTATTTTTTGCAATATATAATTTTTCAGTATACATTTAGGTATATGATCCATTTAGAGTTAATTTTTGTGACATAATATAACTTCTCTGCCTATATTCATCTTTATGCATGTATATACCCAATTGTTATTTTTTCACTTATTGAATTCTTCTTGATTTCTTTCATTAGAGTTTTGTAGTTTTCCTCATATAGAGCTTGTACATATTTTTTATAGATATGGCAGTATTTCATTTTTGGAGGTATTGAGATATATGATATTTTGTGTTTAATATCATATCCCGTTTTTTCATTCGTAATGTGTGAAAACAACTGATTTTTCCTATTTACCAAATATTCTGCAACCTTGTTATAATAACTTCTAAACAATTATAATATAATCACATGTACTATAAACTATACATGTATATAATCACTTTAGCTTTTTGTTTTCTACTGCAGAACTTTTTACATAAGTAATTATATTATTTGTGAATTAAGAGTTGTTTAATTTCTTTCTTCTCAATGTATGCCCCCTTTTTTTTCTTTGTTATTTGCTATAGTTTCCAATATACTTTTGAAAATCTAACATGATAAAGTACATTAGCTGATTTCTTTTTGTAGAAACAGTGTTACTTCTGGGAATGAATTCTAGAGGAGCATAACATAAAATCTTATTTTATACATTTCTGAAATCAATTTTCTAATACTTTGTTAGGGATATTTTGCTTTTATATTCATGAGAGATGTTAACCTGTAATTTCCTTATAATATCTTTATCTGGCTTTATCATTAGGATGTTGATTGTCCTATGAAGTGAGTTGGAAAATGTTTATTTCTCTTAAAATATCTGAAAATTTTTACGTAGAATTAGTAATGGTTTTTCCTAAATGTTTGCTTGATAAAATTCACCATTAAAAACATATGTGCTTCATATTTTCATTTTTGGCAACATTTTAGCTAATAATTCAATTACTTTTACTAGGTGTAGTACTAGTCATTTTATATATTATGTCTTGAAAGAGTGTCAATAGTTTCAATCCATCAAATAATGGGTCTGTTACATCTAAATTATGAAATGTATGAAATATAATTATTGATAATATATCCTCATTGTCTTGCTAATGTTTAGGAAACCAATATTGTTGACTATTTTGCCTGTCTGTGTATTGCTAAATTTTGTCTTCTTTATGTATTTTTTTATTTATCCATTGTTTTCCCATGTTATTCATATGTGCAAAGAACTTCCCTTTAGTTTCATTGAATTTTCTCTATTAATTTATTGTATTTAATTTCATTAATTTCTACTCTAATTTTTTTATCAGTTTCTTCAACTTAAGGTTTAATTTGTTCTTCTTCATTTCTGTTACAGTATTTTTTATTTCTGTCATTTCCTTTTGATTAATTTTTTGTATTTTGTATCTCTGCATCTTTCATTTATTGTTATTTTAATTTTTTCTGATAATTTTCAATTTCCATGTAACATGACTTTGAATCTAATGATGGATTGCTTTGTCTATTAAAGCTGTTTTTTTTTCCTACTTGATCATGCCTTTCATCATTTTGAAATATAAGCCAGAGAAGTAGGGAGGATGTATAAGTTTGTTAACAGTAAAGAAAATATGCCTTTAGTTTAGGATTTACATTATTCTGGTCAGGATATGCATTGTATTTCATGTTTTTTTTTTCTCTAACTCTAGGCATCAGAAGCTCCAAAATCCTCTTGTGTCCTTGTTTTGTCCCCTCTTCTTTACTTCGAGGCTTCTCTCTGATACCCCTAAAGAAATTGTGCATGTGACAGCACTTTAATTTACTGTTATTATTTCTCAAGACCTGTTAGTGAGGTGTGTGAGAAGAGGATGTTTCCAATTTTCCAGTTAGGACTTGGTGTTTGAGTAGCCTGTCTTAGGGATGTTGCTTCCAAGGTGATATTTTATTGCAGCCATCGGTGTTTCATTTATTAATTAATTTATTTTCCCTCTATTGCTTCATTTGCTAACCATAGAGGTCTCTATTGAGTTTACTGAAGCCTAGTGCATTATATATTACAGCATTTATTTGTTTTTAGGTGATTGTTAAGTTGGTTTTCTTAGGTAAAAGAAGAGGGGTAGAGGGGATGGGAGGTGAGAAGTTCCCTAATTCTTGCTGAGATAAATCTCTGGTAGTTTCCTTAGGTTTCTTTGTATAAAGATGAGAATGGTTTTCAAATGTTGGGCCTGAATCTGAAAATACTTTAAAAATTATAAATTATGACATAATCATGAAAGCATCATTAGTTATTATTATGTAATTTATTGGAATATAATGTTGACAAGTAGTCTTGTATATACAAAGAGGTACTGCGTCAATATTAACAGAAAAGAAAATAATGTGGTGGCATTTCTTTATTATAAATATTATAGATATTTTAATGTAGTCATCTCTGGAAACCTACAGAATTTCTCTACTTGAGGTTTAACTTTGTACCTCTGAAAGTAAATAAGAAGAGCTAAAAATCTGAATTTTGCAAGTCCACTAATGTGATCTAACACCATGTTAAGGCTTTCGACTCCATATTGACATGTATTTAACTCTGATTACTTTAACTTAAAAGTCCAAACTATCAGCAATTTACATTTTGTAAAAAGAACAACACTGTCCTTGTAACTATTCCTGCTGATCCTGCAAGATCAAGTACCAGAGAGGCCTCCCAGGCATTTGTCAGTGGTTGCTTAGTTGAGCCAAATTGAGAGCTCTGCTCCATTAGTGAAGCAGCAGCTTTGTAGTTTTCTAAATCATTAATGAAAACACTAATTCACAGTTCTCCTAGCTAAAATTTTTGTTGGAATTGATTTTATTAGCATACAGTTCTTTAAAACTTTCTCTAAAAATATTAGATTCAATTGCCAAAACTCTAAATTTCATTCAAGGAACTACATTCATTATGTTTAAGTAAACATAAATTCATGCCAAGACATCATAGAAAGAAGATAACACATACATTTATGATAATTTTGGCCATAGATTTTTTTTATTTATTTCAGACAGACCCTGATTCCAAATTGTATGGGAAGTTTACACTTTGAACATTGTCATTGTTTTGTTTGTCATTTGTGGGATTAAAGAAAAAAAAAAAAACACCTGGTATAGTTTTTTTTTTTTTTTTTTTTTTTTGCGGTGGGGGGGGGTTGTATAGTTTGACTTTTTAAAAAATGTTGGATTTTTTTCCTGATATATAAGTAAATAAAAGGATGAATTACCTTAGAACTTGATAACTCTTTTCCAGGGGAATATGAGTTTTCTAAGATTCATTTTATGATCTGTATATGAATATTTTGAGCATCCTTCTGAGATTATTTAGTTGTAAGATTTAAGAAAATTTAACTTTTTAACCCAGGTTATCCCAAATGATAGCCAGTGTAAGATTTAATTTAGATATTTTATTTTCAGAATGTGTTACAGCAAGAAATAATAGCAACAACAACAACAACAAAACAAATAAACTCAAAATTATATGGTAATTTGCTAATTTATTTTTTATTACAAATAAATTGCAAATGAAACTGTATAATTTCTCAAAAATTATTTTTGAACAATGCATTTATTTATTTTTCCAACAAGTAAAGTAAAATATATGCCAAATATACATACACACACACATATATATATACAGATATACATATATATATATATATATATATATATATATATATATACACATCTAAAGCTTTTCCTTGAATATATGTATATATTTGGGAAGTAAAGCATATTTTTGTATAAACATAAAGCATGTCTCAATTCCAGATTTTTCTTTCATTAGTAATGTGGTTCTTAAGATATTGATGTTGCCATTAAAACATTATAATATTTCTATGACCTAATTTGTATGCCTTCTATTAATATTTTATAGTCACATCTAAGTAGAATTGTTTTGCTTTTGTTTACCTTTGCATTAGCATATAGTACTCATTTTCTTAATCTTTAAAACCATTAAACATTTACCTTTAATTAATATTTTAAGCTTATTTAATTTAGTTCATTAATCAGTAATCACTGATTAACTTTTAGCCAAATGACTTTTCCATAATTATGGCACTTTTTCTCAATGTACTATACCCACAAGCCATTCATCTCAAAATGTGGATATTTATTAAATAATAAAAGCACCTCTTCTATGATGATGTTAGTTTGAACATTGCTACTCAGGCTCCCTTTGTACTGTTTTTGGAGCAAAGTGTTCCATCATATCCTATTGATTAAAATAGCATTTTCTTTTCCTCACCATTAACAGATGTTCATTCCTTCCCAACCTCTTTCTTGTGCATTTGGAAGATTTATTAGCTGGAGACAGGAAAAGCCCTTGTAGCAGTATACCCAGGAAATTATTGTTGTTATTATCATTCAGTTATTGTGATCTTCTTTGAGAATGTCACTGGCCAAAGTAATTTGAATAGAAGTGTAGACTACGTTATTCCACTCTAGAGTCTGCAAAATACAAATTAAATAATAGGTACAATAAGTTTCTCCTTTAACAGGGGCTCCTAATTTGTGTGAAGTTCATAGAGATTGAGGGTCTACTTGTTCACTTTTCTATTGTCATGGTTCAATTTAGTTAGAACAGCAATGTTCATTGGTATATTTATTCTGAAGCTAAATTTTATGTTATATGTTTTTAATATAAAATCACATGTTCAATTGTATTTTTCTTGAGATATTATCAATCCAGAAATAATATTGACATGTAATATGTATATTCTGATCTAATGATGCATTAATGAATATTAAGAGCATTTTCCATAAAGAAACACATTTATATCAGAGAGTGATTAGTTTCTTTCTGTTTTTATATCATGCTTTTTAAAAGTATTTTCTTCTAAAATTTCTCAATTTTCACAAAACTGTCAAGTACTTCTAGTTTGGCCATAAATCAGTACTAACTTACATTTTTCGGGGATTACTGGGGATTGAACTCAGGGACACTCAAGTACTGAGCCACATCCCAGCCCTATTTTGTATTTTTATTTAGAGACAGGGTCTCACTGAGTTGCTAAGTGCCTTGCTTTTGCAGAGGCTGGCTTTGAACTTGCAATCCTCTTTCCTCAGCCTCCAGAGCCTCTGGATTATAGGTGTGCACCACCATGCTGGGCTACTATCTTCCATCTTGATAGGGGACCTGTAATACTTGTTTTGCCAGAATATTGGCAAAGGAAGATAACAACTAAACTAACGCATGACAAACACAAAGAATGACTGAAAAACAAATGATAATGTTAATAGTAATAATACTAATGTCCAAAGTAATGATAATAATAATTATGATGATTGAGAAATACATTATTTTTATGCTATTTAATTGGATTGCTATAAATATTTTTCCTGGATCCTGGTAGAAAAAGTGAACATGTATCTTTTTTTCATGCTGCATTTACAGAATTGTTTTTGATATGTTATCCTGGCTCCTGTTGTTAGGAAGAGAACTTAGTTTATTTCAGTTCACAGACAACTTCAATTGTTTTATATGGTTAATATTTTTAAGTATTCTTGCATTTGTGAAAATTCTAATTTTGTTTAAATAAATATCAATTTAAGTTAATAAGGAAAATTATTAGACAGTTTAATATTTGAAAGAATATGTGTGTTTAGAGTGATTTAGAGATAAAATTTTACTATTTTTATAACTTATACTTGTATAATCTTAAATATTTGGAGATAAAAAATTATGACACTTTTTAAAAATTGAAACAAAATTTCAAATACCTGATATAAATTGACTAATTAATGCTACCTAACTAGTCATAAAAAAATATTAAGCTGTATGTGGAATATGAAGACCTAGAAATATGTCAAAAACAATAGCTATAATTGTGTAATATTAGAGTATTTGTGAGCACAAGTTATAAAGTATGATGTAAATAAAATCACTGGATAAACATAAAAAGTTTTGTGGTAGGTTGCATATGGCCACTGAAAGCAACTGAAAGAAAAGTAAAGGCAACGATCTAGTTAGGGGCTTATTTTCAATTGTCCTAACTGCTAAAAAAGGAAGAAATCAACACCAAATTCCCAAAATAATTTAGTTAATAAGCATTTTAACGCTCCATATACTCAAGAAGGTTCAGTGGTTGACTTTCATTGTTATGATTTTAACAACCACAACAAATAATAATTACCAAAGAGAATTTGCTAAATATTTTAAAGTTGAAGCTATTTTGTACTCGGTTCAATCCTCTCAGTACCACAAATAAGTAAATAAATAAAAGAGAGAAAGAGATAGAATGAACCTGCATGTAATTTAAATTCAAAATAAATTTAAAAAATATGGGTATATATGTAAAGCAATTGAAATTCTTTTGCTGAAGATATTGCTGCACTTCTATTTTTATCTTCATTCACAGTATCTATTTTTTTAAAGAGAGAGTGAGAGAGGAGAGAGAGAGAGAGAGAGAGAGAAAATTTTTAATATTTATTTTTTAGTTCTCGGCAGACACAAATCTTTTGTTGGTATGTGGTGCTGAGGATCGAACCCGGGCTGCACGAATGCCAGGCGAGTGCACTACTGCTTGAGCCACATCCCCAGCCCCCCACAGTATCTAATAAAAGGAAACAAATTAAGTGCCTTTTAGATAAAATGTATTATCAGAAAATGTCTTCCAGCTGCACATTATTCAACTAATGCCTTTAGAAACTACACACTTAAAATTAAAACTGGTCCCTAGAAGGAAAGACTCAGATACTGGTGTTTTTTAAGTACTCCAAGATATTTGGTATCTGTAGGCACCTTGTTTCATACTGTTCTAAAACTCAGAACGAGGTACATATGGGATGTCAGGATGAAACCACAATATACAGTAAATTCTTCAATGGGTAATCTTAACTCAGACACTCTAGTAGATGAAAGAGTTTTGTAGATAAAACTAGATTCTCTGTTTCACTTATTTCTGGGTTATGGATTCAATCCAAACATATATTAGAAAAGACTTAAGGCTACTGGTTAAAATCTATTTATAATAGGTAATGAAAATATACCAAAGGCTGGGTGTATTTGTGCAGGCCTATAATCCCAGTTGCTGGAGAGGCTGAGGCAAAAGGATCAAATTTCAAAACAGCATTAGCAAAAGTGAGGTGCTAAATGACTCAGTGAAACCTCATCTCTAAATGAAGTAAAAAATAACCCTGAGACTGAGTCTCAGTAGTCCAGTGTTCCTAAATTCAATCTCTAGTATCCACCATAAAAAAATATGTACCAGGGGGCTGGAGCTGGAGCTCAGTGGTAGCTAACTTGTCTTGCACGTGGCTTAATTCTCAGCACTACATATAAGTAAATAAAATAAAGGTCTATCAACAACTAAAAATTAGTTTTTTACATAGTGTACCTATTTATTGACAGCCTGTTACCTAATTTGCTGTGTACTTTAGTTTTTGAGATGGAAGTTGGCCATGCATGGTAGTGCATGCCTGTAATCTCAGTTGCTTCAGAGCCTGAGATAGGAGGATCCTGAATTTGAAGTCAGTCTCAGCAATGGTGAGAAGCTAAGGAAGTCAGTGAAAACCTTTCTCTAAGTAAAAATAAAAAATAAGGGTAGGGATGTGGCTCAGTGTTAGAGTGTCCATGACCTCAATCCCTGGTTTTGCCTCCCAAAATATGGCACTGGGGGTATAGCTCAGCTGGTAGAGTGCTTGCCTTCTAAGCATGAGGCCCTGGGCTTAATTCCCAGTACCACAAAAAACAAAAAACAAAAAAAAAGGAAAGAAAGAGAGAGATTGATCTTTCATGTAGTTTGAATTTAAGTTAGTCCCACTTTTATTTTCCTCCCACAGCAGAGAAAGGTTTACTGAAATGTTTGGAATTTTTCTATGGTTCAGGGCCATTTTAATAAAAAGATCTTACATATGAAAACAAAATGAATTGAGGACCTTTATTGGGACACATAAACTACACTACCTCATTTAGAAGAGATTAATTCTTTTTAATGTCACCTAATTTTATTCTCCTTTATTCATATGTAAAAATCTCGGATTGTTGGTAAAAATCATGCCTGGAGGGGCTGGGAATGTGGCTCAAGTGGTAGATCACTCACTTGGCATGGGTGCTGCCCAGGTTCCATCCTCAGCACCACCTACTGTAAGGGGGGTCCGGTGGAACGTCGGAGGGAGAGACCACACACAAGAGACTTACTCCATGCAATTGGCAAAAGGGGATTTATTGGGGATCCATTCCAGCCTGCTGGGACTCTGTGCCCACTCAAGAAGGGAGCGCAGCTCAGAGCCCAGAACGGAGGTCAGGTGGAGCTTAAGTACACTTTTTGGAGAGGGCGGTGGGCTTTGCATACATCAGAACAAATCATCATGAGGCGCGGGGAAATTGAACAACAACTCTGAGATGTGATTGGCACATTCATTGGCGGGCGAGGGTGATTGGTCATTCGTAAGCGGGTTACACATTCAAACTGATTGGTTTGGGCCCTGTGAGGAACTGCACAGGGCCTTAGGCTAAACGGCCAGTAGGGCGTTGTTTTAACTATCTCAGGAATCTGGGTGTAACAGAGGAACTTAATAATACCTAATCTTTTACATTCAAGCTTTCCAGCTTAGAAACTTTACCCTTTCACTACAAACAAAGATGTTGTGTCCGCTGAAAACTAAAAAAATAAAAATAAAAAAAGTCTTTCTCTCTCTCTCTCTCTCTCTCTCTCTCAAAAAAAAGGGGGGAGCTGGGGATGTGGCTCAAGCGGTAGCGCGCTCGCCTGGCATGCTTGTGGCCCGGGTTCGATCCTCAGCACCACATACAAACAAAGATGTTGTGTATGCCAAAAACTAAAAAATAAATATTAAAAAATTAAAAAAAAAAAGAAAAAGATGGTGCCTGGAACATTTCTATTCCAGGAGCTCAGGTACATGACAATGAATGGCGTGAACTTTTAATGGCACAATGGCACACCTTTAAATCCCCAAAGTGGCGTGAACTCTCAGCCAATAAAGAAGTAAGAGCCCACTCCCCCCAGTTACTCCTCATACCCCGTTGAGCTCATAAATACCAACACCCTTTCCCTCTCACCCTCCCCCTCTCTTCCCCCTCCCCTCTCTCTTCTTCCCCCTTCCCCCTTCTCTTCTGTGACAGGCCTCTACAGTCCTGCTTATTGAGTTTATGGAGCTTTTCCGCCATTCCCACACAGATGATAAATCAAATCTTTTAAAAATGCTCTCTAGTTCTTTAAGAAAAATGAAACGAAATATGGGAAAATAGTCATTGATAATATTGAAAGTGGAGTTTTGGGATGAAACAAAATTTCTCACTTTGCCAATTGTGAAGCAAGATTTAAAGTTAGGTAGTCAGTGTAATTAGGTAAATCGGGTCTAATACCGAGTGAAATCTAAAATGGAGGCCATACTGAGAATGACTCAGGGAAAACAGGACAACTGATAGAATGTTAATGAAGTCCTGAAAAGGCCCTATGCCAAAGTCCACCTCAAAGAAATGTTAATGGAGCCCAGGAAACAGCCCCCAACAGATTTGAAGATAGCCCATCACAAAGAAGTGTTAATGAAGTCCTTACTGCCCAGAATACTTCTTTGGCCCACCTGTGTCCAACCCCTCAGGTCTTTCAACCCACATTCCAAAACTATAAAAAGGGGAAAAAACTGCACTTCCATGGATTCCACCTCTTGGGTCCCCTTCTTCCTCTGGGAGAAGTCTTTTCTGCTGTCCTTTAATAAACTTCTAATTTCTACTCTGACCTTGCCTCTGCGTGCTTCTCTGGTGTTATTCTTCAACATTGGGGAAGAAGGACTGTCACCCATCAACAGAGGTAACAATGGGACAAAGGACTTTGTTGAAGGTATTTCCAAAGGTGGGCATTCAGGTTTTTTAACATTTGAAATAGGCCTTAATGGTGCTCATTAACATATCTTCCAGTTAGCCTCCAGCTGTGTTAGAATGAGGTTCATTATCCTGATTACACTGTAATTTTACTATCCCTTCTATTTTATACTAATTCACTATGAAAAAAGAACCCTAGATTTGAATATGTGAACAGAGAGCTAGAAAACTAGAGGTTTATTCTCAGACCTGGGAAGAGCTAAGCTGAAGTTCTGGAATTTATATTGTTGTTCTGAATTTGTGATACTGCTTCCCCTACAAGAAAAAAGCTCAGGAGTCATGAGGAGCATTGAGTTAAAATCCAGCATCAGCAACTTAATGAGGCCCTAAGAAACTCAAAGGGACCCTGTCTCTATATAAAAATATTTAAAAAGGGCTGGGGATGTGATTCAGTGGCTGAACACCCCTGGGTTGAACTGCACAGGGCCCTAGGCTAAATGGCCAGTAGGGCGTTGTTTTAACTATCTCAGGAATTCCAAGTTCTGGGTGTAACAGAGGAACTTAATAATACCTAATCTTTTACATTCAAGCTTTCTAGCTTAGAAACTTTACCCTTTCATAAGCAGAAGAATAACAATTTCAAATTCAGCGTAAATAATATCAGAGGGCCCTAAGAAACTAAGCAAGACTTTGTGTGAAAACTAAAAATAAAATAAAATACAATTTAAAAAGCCTGATGATATAGGGGTTTAGGAGAACTATCCTGGGTTAAGTATTCATTCCTCTCCCCTTAAAAAAGAAAAGAAAGAATAAAAAAAAAAAACAAAATTTTTACATCTGATGAACTTTTTATTCAATGGGGATAATATGTTTGAGAAAAACATCTAAAGCTTATAGCAAGGATTTAAAATAAACTTGGGAAATTGCTGAAAATTGAATGAAAAATCAAGAACAAGCAATATTTTTAAAATTTCTTATCAGGAGAAATTTGAAAAGAGCCATATTTGATTTCAGTCATGATGAAAATGCAGGATGCTATGGAAACTGCAACAAAGGACTGTATCTATATCACAAAAGTTTTGTAAATGGAGAATATGAAACACTACATTAAAAAAGTGAGGGTGAGACAACATTAAGGCCATATGTGTAATCTAAAATAAATAATATACTAAATCTCCACTATATGAATTTTATCTGGGAGTATGTCTACAAAACAACACAATACTCCTTGCATAAAGCAGAGGATTTGTGATAGTCTCAAATTAAAAATGATTTCACATCTGTGGCTATTGTGCAGGGGCCTATATCAAAAAAGCAAGGTTTGGGGCTCAAGCAGTTGAATGAAGATGTGAGGAACTTTTGGGATGGTAGGCATGCTACTTTTGAAGGCAGCAATAGCCCATAACCAAACTCTAGCTTCTATCCCTCAGCCCCCCAAATTATTAAATAGAACGTTTTTTTTTTTTTTTTTTTTATGCAGGTAAGACAAAGAAGGCATATCAACAACATTTTACTGATGTAAGAGCATGCTCACAAACAAATGTTTTTGACCTTGAGTACATAGATTGAATATGAGCTTGGTTACTTGTTAAAAATACAGCCCTCTGGAAGCCTGGCCAGGTACTAACATACTTGGTCTTTTTTTTGTCCTTAAATGCCTCATGGCATTGAGCATTTCACAACTTCTACTGTAAGGAGCAATGCTAATCTCTCCATTCTTAAGGTGCAACACAGACTGCTGTTTATCTCTATTCTTACAGACAAAAAAATAATAATCTTACTCTCTTGCCACCTGGGTAAATTATTTTTAAAAGTCAGGTAAAATGGGGTAAATTTGGATACCTGGGCTGGCCATGCCAGTTGTTCACTGGAGCCATTGGCTGCTGTTGTTTCATTGTATGCATCATCCATTGACTGGACTTGAAGGCCTTTATCCTTCTTCTTCTCCCCAGACTCAATCATCACAATGGAGAAGGTTGATGGGTATTTTCAAAATACAGAGATCTTACTCTACTGGATATACTTTGGATTCCTATACTTCTTGATTATTTTGCAATTTCTCATTCTGGTAGTCTCTCATACACTTGCATCAGTTTTTGCTGTCAGATCTATAGAAACCATTCATCCCATGACCAGAGCAGCTGCACATGACTCATTTGACTACTTCTCCAAATCATCTATGACACTGCTGCCACTTTTTTCTTTGGCCAGGGGCTGAGGCCTGGGCTTCAGCAGTTCAACTTCCAAAGTTTATGTTTGCACACAGCGCAGTCAGAATCCTTATTTCTGTTTACAAGGAACTAATCCCACTATGTAACAGCTCTCCACAGGAGTTCACTGTAATTGGACTGAGGCAACAAAATGTTGTATGCTTCTTTGTGTCCATAGTTGCCACTACTCCCCTAAAAATCTCCATTAATCTATCAGGACTGAGATATCTCTCACCTGCAAATATCCTAAAGACTATGCGAGTTGCTGTGTGGGTGTTGAGACCCAGGATGTAAAATTTTGGTCTCTAGCAATTGAGAGATGTGAGGAAGAGTTGGCATTGTAGTCATGCTTATGCAGAGGTAACAATAGCTCCCAGGTATCCGAGAGCATTCAGCTCTCTGAATCCTGCATCATTCCATAGGCCCTTTCACATATAGGCCAGAAAACAAAGGTGCATGATCGATATTTTACATAATGAAGACATTCTCAGAAGAAAATGTTTATGACAATGAATGTATACACTTAATCAAGGTATTCATTACTTAAATAAATGATAATAATACTTATAATAATCATCATCATAATAATAACAATAACCTTTTGTAAGTATCAACAACAGAGTAGCTATAGCCATGTTTGGCCTTTCCAATGATCCACACTTATAGGTTTCATCATCAAAAAATCTACACACCTGAAGTCTTCTGCAATGATATATTAGCAAGGAGGTAAGAGCTCTGCATCCACAGGCCTCAAAATATATGCTGTATTGTGATATGACTAGAACACAATCCCCCTGTCTAGGATTACTAAAAGCCATCTCCAGATGGTATCTAAACAAGCTCATCATTCTTCCAACTTATCATTGATCAACTGCTGTGTGGCTGCATCTAAAGATATCATATGTATTGAAGTCATACTGATATTATTATATGGCAGAAACCCATTCCTGTGCTGCTGATAACAAACCAACTGCTATGTGATTTTGCAACACAACTTTTTGCATTTGATATTTTTCTTTATTAACTAGAGTTATAGCCTGCTTTGAAAGATTTAAGGTTTGGCTGTGTACTCTGTATCTTATTCACGAAGGTTGCATAAAAATAAAGAAAATACCTCATCCTCATGAGTTTGAAATTTTATTTATCATATAGTCTTCTCTTTAGCTATAAGCACACCATAATTTTCCATAGGCTGTATGGTTTTAACCTAGTATCCTAATAATTCCAGAAGAAAAACCAGAAGTACAAACATATTGAGTAACATTTGCAAATTAAATCAAAGTTTAGGCAGTAAAAAATTGTCTGGATAAGATGGAGATCAACTGACTGTTGACCATAATAGATAATGTTACCTTCAGTATACATTGAAATATGGGTTTCATTTAAACCTTAGGAATTAAGCCAGATTTAATAAAGGGGTGATTATAACAGCTGCTTCTCTGCTTATCATTTCAATTTTGCCTATTCATAAACCAGGAAACAAGAGCCAATATTGTAATGCATGTCTATAATTTCAGTGACTTAAGAGGCTGAGGAAGAAGGATTATAAGTTCAAGGCTAGACTCAGCAACTCAGTGGGGCCTTAAGCATCTTAGTGAGAACTTGGCTTGTCTTTAAAAACAAATGGGCTGGAGATGTGATTTGTGATAAAGTGTTCTGAGTCCAGTCCTTGGTACAAAAAAAAAAACATTCTGCTTTTTTGTGCCACTATCTAACTTCTAAGACAATAATGAAAGATTGATAATTCATGTAGTCTAGAGGATGTGAGTTGTGGCTTTGGGGTCACAGAGAATTGATCCTGAATTCCAGTAAAGTTGCTTAATATTCAGGAGACCTTTAAAATATTCTTTCACACTGAACAGCTATGTAAACATCATCCATTACAAAAAGCAGAATGATACAGAGTGTCAACATATTAGCAATTCTTTAGCCCTATCTGTACATATAAAGTTGACAATGTGTTTTACTCCTCTTGTAGCCAAAGTGCAGAGTATATTTCCCAAATTTTGGATCTGAGCTCTTGTTTTTTGTGAGTGACTTATGTAAATCTGTGACTATGAAAGTGTATTAGTCAGGAAATACTTTGAATACTTTGTTTTTACTTTCATAACACTGTCACCTCCACCTTAATTTATTTGAGCCCACCTTAATTTATTTGATTCTGTGAAGAATGGTGCATTTTTGGCAACCATATCTCCCTCTGAAGTTCAGTAACCTTGCCAACTATCACCTAATGCAGTAAAAAGATCCCATATGAAACCAGGCTTAATTGATGATAAACCCACACTTGAGACAATAATTTTTATATGGTTTCTTCTTATTCAGTGATAGATATCTAATTCACTAAACATGGGCTGAATGCCAGAATTCAATCACATGTTGAACAGAAGTTATGTGAAAAACATATTGTGCCTTATAGGTACTGGTTAAATTGTTATTAATTTAAATTTAAACTTTAATCTCTTGACAGGCTTTTGTGAATTATTTGTAAATATGTGTAGACTTCTATGCCTTTAATGTTTGATGATATTCTCAGAGTACCCCATACTAAAGAAGAAAATTGAAATCACAGCCCTGCATTAGGTTAAAGACAAAACTGCAAAATAATTTTTTTTAAATGTTTAGACTCTAGTTTCTGGATTACTGATGATCTGATGACCTAGAGTCTTCTCTCCAGTGATACCAATCTCTTTTGGTTAAAGTATGATATCTAAAATGAAAATGGATCTGTGCCCAAAATCCTGTGAGAAACAGTTTCCACTTTTGTACACTTCTAAGTTGTAGATGGCTTCTCTTTCAAAGTGCAGAGTCTCTCCTGTTCTTTGGCCCTGAAGAATGTTGTTTAGTATCTTTATTCCATAACCTATGAAACAGAACTGAGTTGTCCATTTTTTTTTTTCACCTTGCTGAGGTCAGGGTATTTATAGATCTCAAACATGGAATACAGCTGTGGTGACCATAGATATCCCTAAGAGGTCAAGAGTGAATTTTAGGATGAAGCTTGAAAAATACATTTATTTATTTGTCAATTTATATTTTCAAAAATAATAATATTTTGGATATAGTGGTTTAAGTTATTAAATTGATTTAAGCTGTCCTTCTTAATTTTTATTATGAATACTAGAAATTTTTAAATTATACTAATGCATTATATTGTTTTTCCCTCTGGGAAAATATTAATGCCTTAGGACATTGCTTAGAAGTTTAAAATAAAACTTGCTTTCTCATAAGACCAGAGAGCACAAAAGTTGAATGAAATTTTAAAGTAATTTTGATAAAATTTTTATTCATGATATTTTGGGTGTGTGGGAGATCTTGCCTCTCGGTTTTATTTTCCCCATTGGGTTTCTCCCCACTGAAATTAAGTTTTCATCACTGAAAGGAAAGTGACCACAAAACTCGGAGTGACCAAAAGATCTTTATTGCAGCAGTGCAACAAAGAGAAAAGAAGGAAGGAGAGAGAGAGAGAGAGAGAGAGAGAGAGAGAGAGAGAGAGAGAGAGAGAAAGAAGAGAAGAGATGAACAGGGAGAGAGCAAGAGCAAGAGAGACAGAGAGTGCATGCAAGAAAGATGAAGAGCAAGAGAGAGAGAGAGAGCAAGAGAGAAAGAGCAAGAGAAAGAGAGCAAGAGAGAGAGGGGCCTGGCAGGAGGGAGTTTTTATAACCCAAATCTAATGGGGCCTCTGGGTCTGCAAGCTGCCTTGTTGGCCCAAGGGGGGTTGAGTGCTCAGCCTTGAGAGGGACTTGACACAAACAGGTGATAAAGGACCAGATAGAGGGGGGTTTGAGTGCATGGGCTATCTTGCAGCCAACATCTGTTCAGCCTGCCCTGCAGACAACACAGTTCAGCCTGCTCTGCACCCAACAATCACATGAGAAGAACATCACATAATCTTTTACCTTTTCCCTTCTCACTAAGGTGTGGCTGTAGAGTTTAAGAGTGGTGAGGATAATACAAATGATGAGAAGTGATGAGATGTCATTCCAAGTCCTCATCAGCCTCCCCAGCTCAAGTGATTTTTTATTGAGCTGGCTGAACATCTGTTCATTTGCTCTACTCTATATACTAAATTTTGGAGCTTTTTTACCCTTTTTTCAATTCTTGTTAGTTACCACCAGATTTTTTTATGACATCATTTACTCTAGGACCAGAAACATCTGGTCTGGTGGTCTGCACCTTGGTCTTCTCACCCTTCCCTCTTATTAGGTGAGGACAACCTGCCAGAGGCCTCACTGTGTTTATCAAGGTGAGGGGAAGTGATTAGTTTATGTCTGAGGGCAATATTGCAGGGCTTCTTTAGGCATGCTTGGTGAGGCTGCATGTTTCAAACTGAAGTTTTTAAAATGGAGTTTTTTTAGGCCAGGCCTAAGGCCATCCTCACAATAGTGTAGTTAATTTGTCCAAAATTAAGGTGTTTTTTTTTGTTTGTTTGTTTCTTTAATGTATTTGTCCTCAATTAAATTTTTTTCTTTTTTTCTTTTTGTACCAGATATTTAACTCAGGGGCACTGAGATACATCCCCAGTCTTTTTTTGTATTTATTTAGAGAGAGCGTCTCACTTAGTTGCTTAGTGCCTTGCTTTTGCTGATGGTTGATTTGAACTCATGATACCCATGTATAATTCTTCTGTGCCACAGGGGTTATGGCCTGTGCCACCAAATTTGCTCTCAACTGAGTTTTTAAATATGTAAAACAACTTTATTAAAGTGACATTTAGAAGCATTACTAATATTCAAGCAAACTCCTTTGTCCTGGTGTGGCAGGAAATAAAAGTGGAACTGGACTTTAATTTAAATAACAAGAAAGTTCAATTGCAAGGGCTTAATTAGAACACAGATAATTAGAAGGTTACAGGCCATAGCACTGTTGTACTTGTTTAAAATAATGTTTTTCTTAATTGTGGATGAACAAAATATCTTTGTTGTTGTTATTATTATTATTATTATTATTATTATTATTATTAATGTGGGTCCAGTATCAAACAGACTACCTCATGTATACCAGCCAAGCATTCTACTACTGAGCAACAACCCTAAATCCTTACCTGGTATTTTTAAAATATTTATTTATATTTAATTTATTTATATGGGGCGCTGAGAATTAAGCTCAGGGCCTCATATATGCTAGGCAAGCACTGTACCACTGAGCCACACCTTCAGCTCTTTCCTGGTACTTCTTAAATACCTGTTTTACATAAATTTCAATTAGTAGCTTTAACCCTTTTCCAATATTTGTTTGGATTAAATCAATAACCTAGAAATCAGTGAAGCAAAGTCTAGTTTTATCTGAAACTCTGATTTTTCTTCCTCTTTTTTCCCCAGACCAGACACCTTATCACAGTGTCTGAATTAAGATTCCCCCTTGAGGTATTTACTGTATGTTGTCCACATTTCAAACTCCAAAATTTACCTATTGCTTAGTTTTGGAAAAATCTTGCAGAATTTCTCCAGAGGTCCCAAAATTTCTTGGAGTACTCAGAAGAATCCATATCTGAGTCTTGCCTTTTGGGGAGCAGTTTGAATTATAAGTATTCAGCCTTTAAGGCAAGTAGATGGATGATCTGCAGCTGGAAGAAACCTTTTCATCAATACCTTGTATCTAAAAGGCACTTCATTTGATTCCTTTTATTAGATACTGTGAATAAACCTACAATAAAAATGAAAGTGAAGTAATATCTTTAACAAAAGTGTTCCAATTTCTTTAGATATTTATCCAGAATTATAATTACTGGGTTATAGGGCATTTTTTAAACCAAAAATTGTTATTGTTATTTATTTTTACTTATTTAGGCACTTTACCACTGTGTTACATCCCTATTTTTTTAATAAGAAAGGATATCACTGAGTCACTTAAGCCATTGCCAAGTTTCTGAGGCTGGTCTTGCATTTAAGTTCCTCCTGTTTCATCCTCCCAAGCCACTGAGAGTACAGACATTCACAATGATACCCTGCTTCAAAAAATTATTATTAGTGGAGTATATGGCATTTTTATTTTGAGCTCTTAAGAACCATGATAGGGGCTGGGAATGTGGCTCAAGCTGTAGTGCATTTGCCTGGCATTCGTGTAGCACTTGGTTTTATCCTCAGCACCACGTATAAATAAAGATGCTGTGTCTGCTGAAAACTAAAATGAATAAATAAATATTAAAATTTTCTCTCTCTCTCTCTCTCTGTCTTTTTTAAATGTATTTTATTTTATTTTAAAGATAGAGAGAGGAGAGAGAGAGAGAGAGAATATTTTTAATATTTATTTTTTAGTTCTTGGCGGACACAACATCTTTGTTGGTATGTGGTGCTGAGGATCGAACCTGGGCCGCACACATGCCAGGCGAGCGCGCTACCGCTTGAGCCACATCCCCAGCCCCTCTTGCTCTCTCTTAAAAAAAAAAGAACCACGAAATTTTTTTTCAAAAGTATCTTTATTAACTTTATATTGTAACCAAAATTTTTATCTATCCATATACACCAATACTCTGGAGTCCCTACTATCTTTCAGATATTTGTTTAGTTTGGTGTGGTTTGGTGCTAGGAATTGAACTCCATGTGTGCTTATCACTGAGTTATGTCTCCAGTCCTTTTTTTTGAGACAGGTGAAATATTACTAATCTCTCAATAAGTTGCTTATAGCCTTTCTATGTTGTTAAGGCTGTCTTTCAAAATCACAATCCTCCTGACTTGCCTCTCCAGCCTCTAGTATATTTGCACCACACCTAGCTCTTTCAGATTATTATAATAACCTTTTCAACAACTCTGCCCAGGCTACAAAAAATCTCTTTGACTGATGCATTTTATCCCTGAGAAAAGTTTATATTGTAAGGGACTAGCAAAACGTCGGAGGAAGAGACCACAAGAGACTGGCTTCATGCAATAAGTGTAAGGGGATTTTTATTGAGGATCCTGATTCAGCGTGCTGAGGCTCCAGGCTCACTCAGGAAGGGAAAGCAGCCCAGAGCAGGGGTTGAACAATGCTTAAGTACATTTTTGGGGAGGGCGGGGGCTTTGCATACATCACAGTCGCCTTTAACAAATCACCTTACACCGAGGAAAAAATCAAACAATAATTTTTAGAATTGATTAGTACATTCATTGGTGGGAACAGGGCGAGCTGGAGTGATAGGTCATTCCTAAGGAGAGGGTTACATTTAAAATGATTGGTTTAGGCCCTGAGGTGTGTACGTGCTGGATTGCACAGGGTCTTGAATGTTTACATGACAAGTTACATAGGGTCCTAGGCTATAAATCAATTAAATGGCCAGTAGGGCCTTGTCTTAACTGCCTCAGGAATTTAACTCATGCTTTGCAGTTTAGAAGCAGGTTTACAGTGCATGGTCCTTTACATTTTATCTCAGGCTTTGCAGCTTAGAAACTTCACCCTTTCAATATGAAGTAGCAAATGTAGGACTATTCTGTAAAGATTTGTTGGAATAAACAGGGATCATTGTTTTTTAAGCTTCTTTCTGAACAGCTGTTTGGTATCATAGTTCATAAAAGTGCTGGGAAAATAATGTAAATTCATTTGTTTGAAATCTACAGAGATTTACATAAGCTCAATCACCTTTTGTTCTAGAGTTTGAAACTTCAGGACATAGTAAGGTAAATAAAATATGTTAAAGTTGAGATATTCAGTACACACATCCACACACACATCCACACACACACAAAAAAATCTTTCTAGGAGCAGTTCTGCCATTATTACTAGCATATCAGGGACATAGTAACATAAACAAAATATGTTAAATGTGAAACATTCAATACACACATACACACACACACCCCCCAAAAAAAAACTTTTTCTAGGAGGAATTGGTAGTTCTGGACTTATTACTAGTGTATCAGGGTTGGGGCAGGATTCAGAAAGTGCTAAAATCTCACTCAAGCTAAGAGTAGTTTACTGGATTCCTCCCTATTTCACCTATAATACAAGCTAGAGTGAAATTCATCTGTCAGCAACAGCAATTGGGAAAATATGGTGGCAGATTTTTTTTTAGATAAATTGACAGCTTTGATATTTGGGTATTTTTGTGTCTTGGTCACAGCTGATGAAACACTTCTGAAAAATTTTATGGCTCCTAGATATCACCATTTTTTTGTATCATTTCTTTCATATTTCCTTCTTTTTTTTTGTGGTGCTAGAGATTGAACCCAGGGCCTTGTGTATACAAGGCAAGCACTCTAAAAACTGTGCAGCATCCTCAGCCCCTCTCTCACATTTCTGTTCACTAGAGGTGATGATGGTAATTGGGAATTTTGTCCCAAATATGGTACATTTCTTAAGACCGGACTAGTATCCAATGTATCTAAATCTAGTGTCAAGGATGTAAATAATTTAAAAGTAATAGTGAGCTAGTTGGAAAATTCATCTAGGTTATTAACTACTGCTTGGGAAGTTAGTCTACTCTCCAATATATAAAAGTGAGAGAGAAATTCTTTATTAAAGTGTATATAAGAAAAAAGAGGAGTTTTGACACAGCTTTTAGTTGACCCAGACTTGGTCAACTTAAGCAGGTGATTAGAGTTCTGCAAAGATGATAAATCCATGAGTTATTTGGAATAATGTGATTTTATCTAGTCTTCATAAATGAAGATTGAGGTCTAATATAAATCAGGCTTGGCAAAGGAAAAACATTTCAATGAAAACTAAATGTATGAATAAACACATTAAACAATATTTAACCAAAAGTCAACATTCAGAATATTTATGCAAATATGTAATCACCAGTAATGTAAAAACAATGACAACTAAAAAAATGAATTAATAAAAAACAAATAAATAATGTAATGAATGAATTAATTAATGAATAGCTAACAAGTGCAAAGATGTAATGTGACTGGAATTGTCAAAGTCAGCTTGTAGCTATGAAAAAGTGTAAGGTACATAGAAATGGTGTTTTACTACTTACTGAGACATACCCTATGAAGTATAAATTCCACTCCTAGGTGGTAAGAGTTGAACACAGAACCCATTCACCTGGCTCTCTCACTTGGGAACTGTGCAAAAAATTACTTTTTTCTTTCCCTCAAATTTTATTGCTGCTTCCAAGAACACTACCCTTTATATTCACACTATCATTGTAGCATGTGAACCCCTCTACTATTCAAGTTTTTCTTCTTTTTTTCATTGCTCTTTTTCTCCCTACCCCCATATCATCCACCAATACTTATTTTGTATAGCAAAATCTACATAATCAGCAATCACCAGTCTTATATCTTACTATATCCATTTCCTACCTTGTGCATGACCACTTTGAGATCCCCTCCATAAAAACATCAATAGTCCAAAGTGATCAGAATGGGGGTAAAAATTGCAGAATATTAAAGGTCAGTTAAACAACAAGAAAGCTATAAAAGTGTGCTTCATTTAAAGGTGAAAATAAAAAGAAAATCTTTAGACTTCATTAGTTAAAATAAAAGATCAAACATTTATGGGTCTCAATAATTTGAATTATACTTGTGAGTCACTTTTTTGGGGAAAGGGATATAAGAACATTGCTAAAGAGTTTAAAGTTCAGGGGCTGGGGATGTGGCTCAAGAGGTAGCACGCTCCCCTGGCATGCGTGCGGCCCGGGTTCGATCCTCAGCACCACATACCAACAAAGATGTTGTATCGGCCGAGAACTTAAAAATAAGTATCAAAAATTCTCTCTCTCTCCTCTCTCACTCTCTCTTTAAAAAAAAAATTAAAAAAAAGAGTTTAAAGTTCAAACTGTTTTTTTATGAAACAAAGAATAGAAAAATAAAAAAATATATTAAAGTAATTGTGATATCATTTTCATAAAAATATATATACATATTTATTCATAAATTGCTTTAACCTTATAAACAGTTATAAGTGTCAATATATTTTTCTCTGGGCTAGGTCCTATTATTGGAAGAAAACTTTGCCTTAGAATAACCCCATACAGAGGCATTTAATACAATTAACAGGCTAATAATAATAATAATAATAATAGTAATAATAATAAGTGAGGTGGGGAGAATTTCAGGTTGTGAAGCATACCTGTAATATAAGTTACTTGAAAAGACATCACAGAAGAATTTTATACATTGTCTGAAGACATATATGTATATATTATTTATAAAAAGTGTTTATGAGTTCTGTAGTGAGGGTGCACAAGTCCAATACAAAGTCTTTTTTTTTCTTGAATATTTTTTGTTGTACATGGACACAGTATCATTAGTAGTTTGTTTATTGGCTTTTCTAAAATATTTATTTTTAGTTTTTGGCAGACACAACTTTTTGTTTGTATGTGGTGCTGAAGATTGAACCTGGGCCACCCGCATGCGAGTGTGCTACAGCTTGAGCCACATCCCCCTCTTGGGTGGCTTTTTAATGCAGTGCTTTGTATTCAACCCAGTACCTCATGCATGCTAGGGAAGTTCTCTACCACTGATCCATAACCCTAGTCCCCAAAGTCCTTTATTTATTCTTTTTTTTTGGGGGGGGGAGTGTGTGCGTGTAGTGCAGGGGATTGAATCCATGGCCTTATATCAGCAAAACAAGAACTCTACTGACTAAGCTGTATTCTCAGCCCTGATCTGTAGTCAGTTAACAATGACAATGGAGCAGCCTGTCATTCAGACTTTGATTCTGTGCTCACTTGGCTCAGATTGGAGGCAGTGCCTGAAGCCTTGACCAGTCAGTCACTTAGGTGAGAACTGTCCAATCCTCATGCAGCCAGTGATGAGGGGGAGGGCTTCCACAATCTTCTGTTCTCTTTGTGTCTGAAACCCTCCATTTTTTCAATCAGTTTGTAGGCTTCTGTCCTGGATCTGGAGCCCAAGTGTCTGTGTTATGCAGAATCTGAAAACAAACCACAGGGAGAACGCTGAGAACCCTGAGAGTCAGAAAATGGTAAGTATGCCTTGTTATATTGAGACTGGGTAGGAAGGTGGCTTAAAGCTGACAGGAGTTGCAATGGTGGAAACTGGCAGTAATGGCTAGGGACTCCTCGTGGTCCTCTCCAGAGTCTTGTGGCCAGAGGGTCTCTCTGTGGTAGCTTAGCCTTCACCTACCTCTGACTAGTCTAGTGAGGCTTAGATTAGCAGTTGAAAACCTGGGTATTTTATTCCATAATTGTATGGTGTTTTCAGCTTCTTTCTAAAGCCCTTTGTGGGCTTCCATGTGCCATGAGTCCAGCATGTCTCCAGATTGCTTAGTGAAGACTGAGATAATTACCAGGAGAGAACTACAAATCCATTCATTGTATTTATGCATGAGAGAGGCTGTTAATTTTAGGGGTTGTTATTCATGATGGTTTGTTTGTTTGTTTGTCTAATTATTATTATTATTATTATTATTATTATTATTATTATTTTTGTGTGTATGTTGCTTTCTTTTTGGTACCAGAAATTCAACCCAGAGGTGTTCATCCACAGATTCACTTTCCCACCCCTTTTTTAATATTTTTATTTAGAGACAGGGTTCCTTTGAATTTCTTAGGGCCTCACAATTTTGATGATACTGGCTTTTAACTCATTTTCTTCATGAGTCCTGAGATTTTTAAATGTAGCAGAAGCAGTATCTCAAATCCAAAACAAAAATCTGAAATCCAGAACTTCAGTTTAGCTTTCCATAGGTCTTAGAATAAACCCCTGGTTTTCTAGCTCTCTGTTCACATATCCAAAACTAGGGTTCTCTGTTCACAGAAAATAAGTATAAAATAGAATAGATAGTATAATGACCATGTAATATGGATAATGGGCCTCACTCAAACACACCTGGTGGCTAACCAAAAGATGTTAATGAGCACCATTAAGGCCTATTTCAAATGTAAAAGACCTTGAAGCCCACTTGTGGGAACATCTTCAACAAAGTCCTTTGTCCCAGGGGTGATTCCTGATTGAATTTGAAGAAAAAAGGATGGGTCATAGAAAGAATGAAAGTGAACTCAAATGGTAGTCATGATGCCTTTTTCAAAGCCTATTATAAATGCATTATGCTTCCTGTTCTGCCCAAAACCATCAGTAAACTTCTAAGATGGCACACAAAGATGAGTTTGTTTTTTTTCTGGTATCATTCCTCATACCACATGGTGCGTGTTCTATTTCTTCTTGCTTAAATAGATTTTTTTTCCTTCATAATTTATGAGACAAGCACCCAGACAAGCCCCCAAGCAGAATAAAATTAGGTGACATTAAAAAGAATGAATCTCTCCTAAATAAGGTTTATGTGTCCCAATTAAAAATTTTTAAAAACTGTAATGGGCCATCAATTGAGGGTTTATTTATTTATTAATTTGTTTGTTTATTTATTTATGGTCAGACAATCTGGGGTTGTGGCTCAGTGATAGAGCATTCACCTAGCACGTGCAAGGCCCTGGGTTTGATCCTCAGCAACACATAAAAATATGTAAATAAAAAAAAATAACCCACACAAACACTCCAAATATTTCAGGAAACTTTTATTCTGGTGTGGCAGGAAAAAATAAAAGTGGGACTAACTTGAATTTAAATTACATGCAATTTGAATCTCTCTCTCTCTCTCTCTGAACTGGAGATTGACCCCAGGGCCTCATGCTAGGAAAGCAAGCACTCTACAAGCTGAGCTATTTACTCAGCCACATTTTTTTGGGTGGGAGACCAGAGATTAAAGTCAGGGACACTCTATCACTGAGCCACATCCCTACCCCTATTTTGTATTTTACTTAGAGACAGGGTTTCACTGAGTTGCTTAGTGCCCCACCATTGATGAGACTGGTTTTGAATTCATGATCCTTATGTCTCAGTCTTGTAAATAGCTGATATTACAGGCATGCACCACCATGCCTGGCCAACTCCAATCTCTTTTTTTTTAAAGAGAGAGTGTGTGTGTGTGTGTGTGAGAGAGAGAGAGAGAGAGAGAGAGAGAGAGGGAGAGATAGAGAGAGAGAGAGAGAGAGAGAGAGAGAGAGAGAGAGATTTTTAAATTTAATATTTATTTTTCAGTTTTGGGCGGACACAACATCTTTGTTTGTATGTGGTGCTGAGGATCAACCCCAGGCTGCGCGCATGCCAGGCGAGCCCACCACCACTTGAGCCACATCCCCAGCCCCAGCCAACTTCAATCTTAAGGGCTAAAGTACACGAAATTTAGATCAAAGTCCATGTTAATTTCTTGGTACTATATATATAAAGTTGTTGATAGACCTTATATTCCAGTGCCTCACATGTGCCAGACAAGTGAGCTCCACTGAGCCCCAGCCCCAGCCACCTGGTACATGTTTTATGGGAAATATTGGAGATTGAACTTATGAACACTTGACTACTAAGATAAATCCCCAGGATTTTTTTTTACTTTATTTAGAGACAGGATCTCACTGTGTTTCTTAGCACCTCGCTTCTGCTAAGGCTGGCTTTGAAATTTTGATAATTATTCCTCAGCCTCTTCAGCAACTGGGATTACAGGCTTGCACTAACACACCCAGCCCGTGGTACATTTTTAATACCTGTTTTATGTAGATTTTAACCAGTAGCCTTAACTTTTTTTCTAATATACATTTGATTTTAATCCATAACCCAGAAATCAGTGAAACAGAATCTATTTTTTATCTGCAACTCTGCTTTTGGTTATGTCAGTGTCTGAGTTAATATTCCCCATTAAAGAATTTACTATGTCTTGTGTTCTCATTCTGACCTCCCATCTGACCTAGTTCTGAGTTTTAGAATATCTGAAACAAGGTGCCCAGAGATTCCAAATTTTTTGGAGTATTTAGAAAATACCACTCTCTGAGTCTTGTCTTCTAGAGACCAGTTTGAATTTTAAGTGTGTAGCTTCTGAAGGGACTAATTGGATGCTTTGCAGCTGGAAGGCATTTTTTGATATACTTTCTATATAAAAGGTACTTTATTTGTTTCCTTTTATTAGATACTGTGAATAAAGGTACAATAAAAAATAGATGTGTGGCAATATATTTAGCAAAAGGATTCCAATGTTTTTACATATATACCCAAAGTTATTATTACTGGATTGTATGGCATTTTTTTTTACCAACAATTAATATTTATTTATTTTTATTTATTTAAATACTGGAGATTAATCCCAGGGCACTTTACCAGTGTGCTACATACCCAGTCTCCAACACTTTTATTTATTTATTTATTTATTTTTGAGAGAGGGTTTTACTGAGTTTCTTAGGACCTTGCCAAGTTCTTGAGGCTGGTCTTTAACTTGAGGAATAAATCCCTAGATTCCTACCTCTTATTCTCCTAAGCCACTGGGAGTACAGACATGTACGATTTTGCACTGCTATCCCAAATTATTAGTAGTGGATTATGTGGCATTTTTATTTTGGGCTTTTAAAGAACCTTAACACTTTTATAAAAATGTATTTATTAAATTTTTATTGTCACCAACATTTTTACAAATTTGTGTACCCTTGAATCCCTATTCATTATGAGATATTTGCTTGGTTTTGTATGGTTTGGTGCTGGGTATTGAACCCAGAGTTGAATACCACTGAGATACATCCACATTCTTTTTTATGTTATATTTTGTGACAGGCTCTCATTAAGTTGATTGTAGCCTTGTTATATTACTGAGGCTGTCTTTGTACTAACAATTCTCCTGTGTCATTTTCTATAGCTTCTAGAATTTCAGGCATAAACCACCTACAAATGACAATTTTAGATTTTTATAATAGCCATTCCTACAGCACTGCATAGGCTGAATAAAATCTATTTGATTAATGCATTGAATCCCTGAGGCAAGTTTATGTGAAGTATCCAGTTTAGGAGTGTTATGTAAACATTAGCAAGGATTGTGGAATGTGGTAGACATTATTATCTAAAGTACATATATGGGGCTGGGGATGTGGCTTAAGTAGAAGTGCACTTGCCTGGCATGCATGCAGCCGGGGTTCTATCTTTAGCACCACATACAAACAAAAATGTTGTGTCCACAGAACACTAAAAATAAAAATATTAAAATTCTCTCTCTCTCTCAAAAAAAAATAAAGTACATATATGAAGACAGGAATTGATGTGAACATACTTTATATACAAACAGAGGTATGAAAAATTGTTCTATATGTGTAATAAGAATTGTGATGCATTCCACTGCCATGTATTTAAAAAATAAAACAACAACAAAAAATCTTTATATGTATTGCTGAGAATCAAACTCAGTGCTTTGCACATTTTAGCAAAGTAATCTACAACTGAGACACAACTCCAGCCCATGCACCCAGCTTTTTATACACTCTTTGTAGCAATCAGAAACAACTTTAAAAATTAAAATTGCATTTATATCACTTTTCCTAGTACGGTAATGTATTACTAACTAAACATATTCTTAGTATTTTTTAAAAAGTAATCTAATGGATGACTGTTATATTTTCCAGGGATTATTTTATCACTTCTTTAGGCCTTGGTGAAGGGTCTTTTTTTTTCAGAATATAGATTTCTTCTATTATCAAATGGGTCCATGCTAACTGTGTTGAAAATAGTGATTCTAAAACTTCACACAATCCACACATTTGCAAGACTATAGGGGAAAGGGAAAGACAATATTCACAACCAAGAAACCATTTCCCATGGAAGCATAGTATCAGTGTCCAACCTGGAGTGTAATCTAGATCTTTCAGTGGTAAGGTTGTTTAAGAACCACAACCATAGGTTTTTGGGATCCTCTAAAGTACACTGAATGACTTTAAATCACTTACTCTTCTTCAAAATAAAATTTCTGCTACCTACTTAAAAAATAAAGCACTATGAATGAGAAAGGTGAATGAGACTTAAGTTCTTTGGAGGTACCAAGGTTGACGTTTAATTATAGTTTATAAATAGTCAAATAAGAAGGGCCTTTGAGTTGCCTCAACTTTTCCAACACATGATGTAGAATATTTAGATGAACTGACATGAAATAATGAAAATGCATTTCAGGGAAGTGATATCACAGAAATTTTCATGGTAGAATCTTGGAAATGTGGGAAAAATATATTCATATACATATGCATTTCTATAGAAAAAAATAAGTGATAAGTACATGAGTATGAAGGTAAATTCCGTGTGCCTCATGCATTGTAGGTTAAAGGTAATGATGAAGTAGTAATTGAGGAGATCCAGAATTCTATAATCCTGGAAGATATTAATAGCAATTTAGAAAAAGAAAATATATTTAAATCCCTTTTGATTTACCTCTGTTCCTCTTATGAATTTGATTCTGTCAAATGAGATCATATGGGTATGGTTCTCTCTGAATTTATAATTTCTTTTATGTTTTCTTTTGTTTTTAGGATTTTGTCAGCTATGTCATGTAAAGCCTTGTCTTAAACTCACTTTGGGGGCTCTTTTACATCCTGTTCTGGACTGTAGAGCAGAGACTCATCTCACTCATTCTGTGCAATGAATTGACTTTTGTCAATCTTTTGTCAACAATGGTTGGAAGAACAAGCATATTGCAGGGTCTTTCATATCCTATAATATGGTTGTCAGGCCCTGTAGGTTAAAGGGTAGTTGCTTGCTATGTTTGAAAAATCGTCCCTATGAGAAGGGCTTATCTATATTTTTTTGTTTTGGAAGCCCCATAAACACAGAAGAAAAGCATCTATGGTCACAACAAAGGAATGCCAGAAGCCATTAGATATGAGAAAATACAAAAATAAATAAAATCTTCTCTTAGAGCTTTTAGAGGTAAAAAGTTTATTTCTGTTTTGTGTAAGAAAACTAAAATTTCTCTTTGGCCTGACAATATTGTGATTTTTAAACTTGCTTGTAATTTCTTCCTGTGTTTTGAATTCACCTATGCCTGGCTATCCCTTACCAGATAACAACCCTTTCTAAAACCTTACTGGTGCCTCATAAATTCTGGCTCCTGCTGACCAAATAACCATTCTCTCTAAATCTCAGTGGCAACTTATAAATTCTAATGTCTGGAGCTGAATTTATTTTCCACCTTGAAATGTTAGCCACATAGATCCTTAACCTGCTATTTGTCTTTGTATTGATTGTCAAAATCTTGTTAGCTGTAAGTACCTTAGATACCCACCTCCTTTGTAACTTTTTATGCTGTAAAAACATTTTACTGAAGATCAGGGGGATGATTTCTAGCATAGAATCTTGTAAGAGGCAGTCCTGGCCAGCTTTTGTGTACACAATACAATCTTTTTTTTTTTTTTTTTTTTTTTTTTTAGAGAGAGAGAGAGTGAGAGAGGAGAGAGAGAGAGAGAGAATTTTTAATATTTATTTTTTAGTTCTCGGCAGACACAACATCTTTGTTGTTATGTGGTGCTGAGGATTGAACCCGGGCCGTACGCATGCCAGGCGAGCGCGCTACCGCTTGAGCCACATCCCCAGCCCCCACAATACAATCTTGATTTAATTTGATTTAAAATTTGAGTTGGTGGTCTTTTGTGTTTTGTTTTAACATTAACCTTTTTTTTTTAACATCACTGTAAAAAAGCTAAAGAACACAACAAAACTCCTGTAAATGAGCCAGGTGCATAAAAATAGTCTTTCTTTACTGAAAACACAGTATTCATTATAGAAATGATATAAGCTTAAAAATTAAGAGATATCTCAAATATCAAGTGAGTTTAGGAGTTAGAAATTTTTCTTTCAGAATATAGGTAGTAAAATATGACAAAAGAGAAAATGTGAAGCATAAATATAATAAGTAATATGCAAAAAATAACCAAAATATTTATTACAAAAAATCATATCTACAGAAATGGTTCAAAAGAAGCAGTCTTTTTGTCAGGAATAAACATTTGGACAGGAATGGAAGTTTTGTTTCTCTTTTTAAGTAGTTTTACTTCTGGTGAATAATCTTTACACTATTTCTGCATTTTACTGGTTGGAATTAATTATAATTCATATATCTGCAAAAAAGTTACTGAATGCAGAAAAATATTATTGCTCATGTTTAAATCACCTCCATTATTTGATCTTTCCCTTTTTAAACCAAAAATATGCATAAGCCCATCTCTTAATATATATCTCTATCTGTGTATATTAGCAGCAACTGAGTTATAAAATATGATCACTTGTTTCTTCATGTACTTAAAGACTATGAATTTCCTATTTAGCACTTAGGTATAATTCTCTATGATGTTCTCTAGTTATTTATGTCTCTATGCCAAGTTTTATACCAAGCTCTTAGTATGTGCTTAATTACTCTGTGTAGCATTGTAGGATTTATGTCTTATTTGTGACACTTTGTTCCCAGAACTGTGTCCAAAAGGAAATACATACAAAATGATTATCCAGAAAAAAAATCTAATATTGTATTTTCTTTTATATTTATTTGTATATTTATGTATATATATTTTTATTATTTAGAAACACCTTTGGTCTGAAACTACAGTGATACTAATGTATTTTAGCTTGAATTGGTTGTGAGAATCAAACTAACAAGACTTTTATCTGTGTTGGGTGGTGATTTCTGCAACCTCAGGAACCTAGTGAATAATAGCAGAAATAAATAAATAACTCTTTAGTTTGAGGCAGAACCACCAAACTAGATGATGTTTTGCTTCTGCTTTCTATTTTGAATATTAGAAACATACCTTTAAATTTACATGGAACACTTTTGGAATTCTGTTCTGTTAGTTCTTCTAAAAAAAATCAATGAAACTGAAAAATAATGCAGGAAAGATAAATAATTAATTTCAAACAATTCATTTTTTAAAATAAATACTTTTTTAAATCAACAAAAATTCTGAAAAGTTAGAAAAGTTAAAAGCTTTAGAAATATCCTAAGGCAATTTCTCTTTTGCCCAGAAGAGTAGACTATATCTGCAACTCATTCATCTCTAGAATTGGACTGCTTGCAAATATGAAAAAAAAGTGTGCTAAGATGCCCTAAATGGCTTATAAGTTTTAGAATCCTGAAAGGAGCTCAAATCTGCCATTTTTCTACTTTACAAAATACAAAATCTTAAATTTGAATACTTAACAAACATTTGCAGAAGTGTAATTCAAAATGACCTAAAAAAATGAAAAATATCATTGAAGGACTGACCCACTGAACATGAGGGACTTATAATATTGAATCCCTTATATTAAATGTCTTTTTATCATTGTCAAAATTTTCCATATTTATATTATAAATATATTAATCAAAATTTTTATGCATTTAATAACAAATATCTTAGTTCCTATTCTATTCAGTCTTTTAAAAAATTAGTAGTAATTAATATTAATAATTTAATTCTCATACTTGTTAAAGTATGAAACATATACTTTAAAAGCTATGGCTATAGCAAGTGAAAAATCCAGCCTAATTTTCTTTTAAGATTGGGAGCTATCTCATCACAAAGGCATGAAAAGTTAACTTCTGCTTCATTATAAATTACTGTGATTTGCTTGACATGCCTACCAGTACCTTGAACTCACCCATGTCTGGCTTTCCCTGATGAGATAACAACCCTCCCTGAAACTTTAGTGATGACTCATAAATTCTGGCTTTCCCTGACCAAATAAAAACACAACTCTGAAACTTTAGTGGTGCATCATGAATTCTGATGGTGTGATCTAAATTTACTCCCTAAGTGCTAAACCATTTAGACCATTAACCTACTACGCTGTCTTTGTATTATGCTTGTGAAAATCCTGTTATTCATGTAAGTTCTCAAGTCACCCCCCTTTTGTAAATTTTTGTGCTGTAAAACTACAGTCCTAGAGAACTGGAGTGCTGAATTCTTTTTCCATGGGTTTCAAGAGAGACTGTTATGCTTAAATGCAGGACCCCCAAAAGACCACTAGAGACCAATATCCATGTAAGCACCAAAGAGGTGTTTATTGAAAGCTAGCTCAGTCCTTCATGCACACAGAAACTGGTGGCATAGAGGCCCTGAGCCCGGGGTTTGCAGCAGTTTTATAACTCTTTGGGGAAGGCAGGAACCACACATACAGCATAGCATCTCTTAGCAAATCATCACACACCTTGGGAAAATCATAAACAACTCTATAACATGATTAGCACATTCACTGGTGGGAACAAGTTGGGTAAGCATGATTGATTAGTACAAATGGGGATTCATTTGAACAGATTGGCTTAGGCCATGAGGGGATTATATGATGAACTATATGGTTTCCCAAAATTTTATCAACCACCATAAACTACTGGAATTTTCATTTGGAATTCCAGGAATTTTCCCTGTATCATGCTGATTGGTGGCTACTAGGGGGTTGCTATGGATCCCCACCTAGCCTGACTGAGTCAGAGACACCAGGCAGAGCAGATCTCTTCTGTTATTTGTAGATAAGCAACTCAGCAAGTTGGGTATGAGCCTAGGAGTGCTCTGTGTGTCTTTCCAAGGACAAGAGTCATGCCCCCTTCCTTGGACAGTCTTTGCTCTGAGGTAGAGGCTGGTTTCTCACCTTGTACCTTATATTTTGTATGTATTTTTTTTAGATGTAGCTGGACACAATACCTTTATTTCACTTACTTATTTTTATGTGGTACTGAGGATTGATACCAGGATCTTGCACATGGGAGGTGAGCACTCTACTGCTGAGCCACAATCCCAGCCCCTTATGTGTTGTTTTTGTTGGGCAGTTTTACTTTAGGGGTTTTCTTCCCAGGTCAAAGTTCAATCTGTAACCTAAAAAGAACAGAGATCAAAAAATAAAGAAAGAAAAATTGATAATTATTGTCATTATTTTATATTAATTCCTGAATAATATACAATATATAATTCATAAACTGAAATGACTTTATATGTAAGTTTAAATGAAAATGTTCTGTTGGTTGAGTTAGTTCCCAAAAATGGGAAAACAACCCTGCCTTAAAATAATAGCATCCTGAGACTCTGGGGTACATTTCTCAGTTTAAAAACAACAACAACAACAAAAAAAAAAAAAACAGCACTCAACCACCTGAGATTCTAGCCCTTATTCATGCCTGGATTGGATAATATTCCCTGTCACTCAAAAAAGAGCTCACTTCTCTCAGATTCAATGTTCATGATCTGAAGCCCCTTCCAATCAAAAGCATTTTGTGGGAACTGTCCAATTGTGTGTCATCAGGGAGGAGGAGGGTGGGCTTTCACTTCTTATCTCCTGAGTCCTCTATTTTTTTTTTAATTTTTAATATTTATTTTTTAGTTCTCAGTGGACACAACATCTTTGTTTGTATGTGGTGCTGAGGATCGAACCCCGGTGGCACACATGCCAGGCGAGCGCGCTACCGCTTGAGCCACATCCCCAGCTCATGAGTCCTCCATTTTTGCCATCTGTAGTCTCACACTTCAGAGTCACAGGTTGTTCTACTGTGCAGGAACTGAGGATCCCAAGTAGCCCTACTCCTGAGAACCAGGAAATGGTGAGTGTGCATTGGCCTAGCAGGCTGAGGGAGGAAGACTATTGGAACCACAAGACTGGCTGTGTTGAAAACAGGAGCTAGCACATTCAGACTCTGGGCAGTCTCTGGAGTCTGCAGGCTTAACTCCTCCACTTGGCCACTATGACCTCAGTCCTACTGGCCAACCAGGTGGGGAACATGTCTGTGGCAGAGACTCTTTGTTGCCTTCCTTATGCTCAAAGGGCATCCTCAGAATCTGCATAAAATACTATGTGGCAGGTGTGTTCCTGCAGCCCAGTGTCTTACCAGGTGCTGGAGATTGACAGGTGGAATAATTTTCAAAATCAAATCTTCAAGGTCCATTTTCCTGCAAGAAAGGAGCTGCCATTTTTGGGTACCTAAATTCCTTTTGAGCTAGCTAATTTTCATTTTGACATTCTTTTATTTTTACTTTCTTCATCATTATTATTTTGTAAAAGTTAGGTGAACTCAGGGATACTGTTCTACTTAGCCATATCCTTCCTTGGTAGTGGAGCCAGATTTACAGATAGGTAGTTAGTGTAGTTAGGTAAATTGGTTCTAATATCCAGTAAAATCAAGAAAAAACACCATATTGAGGATGGAGCCCAGGATAAGGGGAATTGAAAATGTCCCCAAGGCCCTGAGCCCATCCCAAGGAAATTTTTTTTTTTAGAGAATTTTTTAATATTTATTTTTTAGTTCTCGGCTTACACAACATCTTTGTTGGTATATGGTGCTGAGGATCGAACCCGGGCTGCACGCATGCTAGACGGGCGCGCTACCACTTGAGCCACATCCCCAGCCCCCAAGGAAATTTTAATGAAGCAGCTCACAGCAAATATGGAGATGCTAATCCAAAAGCCCTTCCTGCCCAGATTACTCCTTCAGCCCACCTGTCCTCCACATTTTGGGCCTTCCCATATATATTCCAACACTGCAAGAAAACAGAACAAAGGACACCAATGTGACAGGAATGCAGGATAGCTAAAGGAAGACCTTAGCTATAAAAAAGCTAAAAAGACCTTAGTTTAAAAAAAAATCTGTTTCATGGATTCTACCTCTTTGGTCCCCTTTTTCTTCTGGGGAGAAGTCTTTTCTACTGTCCTTTAATAAAGCTTCTACTTTCTGGTCTAAACTTGCCTTGGCGCACTTCTCTGGTGATACCCTTCAGCACTGGGGAAGCAAGGACTCTTCACCAGTAAAACAGCCCTAACAGGTTTAAATTTATTTTGAGAACGGTCCTAGCTAAGTTGCTGAGATTATTTTTGTTATGGTTTGATTTATCTAGAATTTGCTATTGCAATAAAGCATAGTGATTTTACATACATATGCATTCATATGGGAATCTTATTTATATTGTGATTCTTTATTATTGTAATATTATATTTTCACAATATATATGAATAGTAGGCCATGATAAGTTCTTTTATTGCTCTTATAATTGAAAAGGTTTTTGGCTAAAGTTACATATAACTTTGTAGATGAATTTTAAAAATTTATGCTTTGGTTTTCTATGTCATTTAAAGTAAAGCTTGATGATTTTTTTATTATTACATTATTGTTGTATTTAATAGTCAGGTTTATTTTGACATAACCATAAAACATGAAATATAATTTGCTCCCATTAAGTATCCAGTAGTTCCCCTTTTCCTATTCTCCAAGTTTCTTCTATCATATTTATTTATAGTTTTTTTAATTATTGCTTTATAGAATACACATAAAAGTAGACTTCACTGTGATATATTCATATTTGTACATAGCAGTTTTGGTTAGATATATTGTCGGTTAATTTGGGGGAAAATGATCACTTTTGTAATGATGAGTTTTATTATTTACATGGGATGTATAATTCAGTCTTTTATGTGCTTTTTGTGACTTTTATTTTCTCATAAGTTTTACATATTTTGTTTCTAAAAATGTACACATGTGAAATACCACTTGCATAAGGCACATATGTAAAATTTATACATAGTGTTTTATGCTCTTTTTTAAACTGGATATGTTATGAAATGTGACTGGCCCCAGTGACCATTTTTCCTACAGATTATTTTTTATCTCTTCCAAGATGTACATTGCATTGAGCCATGCCCTTGGGCTTCAAGTGTTTGGATGAGTACCATTGCATACTTACATGTTATCATGGTAACTTATGCTCTAATTTCAGTAAGTCTCTGTGATGGGGAGTATCATGTATATTCAATAGCAAACTAGTTTCAACAAATAGATACTAATTTGAACTCCTTTTGAGTTAATGGTTATTAATTTGTTTTAAATGTTCACCAATATTACTTAATTTTTACCATGATGGGTTTTTATTTTGTATTTATTAAATTTCTAAATATTTTGAATTTTTATAGTTAATAAACATATCTCATGTATAAATTTGAAGTTCAGTCCTCTTTTATATATTTTTGGCTTAAAAGATGATAAAAGGATCCAAAAATGCATCTGGAGATTTATTTCAAAAAGAAAGAAAAAGGTTTAAATTATTTTTAAAAATTGACTTTTTTCTTTACTCATCATTTATTTTAGGTTTCTTGTATGATTGTAAATGTAGGTTATTTAAAGTAGATTCTAGAGCTTATCTTTTTTAATTACCAGAGGAAAAATAAATAAGAAATTTCTCTTCACAATGGCTGCAGGAAAATGAATAAATTTCTTTAGAATCATATGGTAATAAAATTGTTAGATGACATACTTACTAAACATCCACTCCTTAAAAATTTTTTTTCTGTAATATTTTTGGCAGTGAATCATGAATTGTATTATCTGGATTTTGGGATTTAATATAAAATAATATGGAATAAAATTTGGCCAATCCTAGAAATATTCATATATAATTTGTTTTTGACTTAATGACATATTGTGGAGATAGCAAATAATGAACATATTTATTTTTAGAAATAGTTACTTTTTTTGCTTTTCAGTTTCTAATAAGCTTTTTAGATTTATTTCCTTCCTGAGTCAAGGGCCACTGATTTTTTTGTAATCTTCAGGCATTTACCCTTCTAAGAAATCTGTCTTTTGAGCTCTATTTCTAAAGAGTTTCTTAAAATGAAAGAAAAATGTCTTTATGTTGCCCCTTAAATGTATTCTCAATGCACTCTCTTCAAAATGGAGAGAAAATAATATTTTCCCAGACTGACATCCCTGCGTAAGGAGCTAACAATACATTGATGGTCTTTGAAGAAATTTCATACAGTTCTGTCTCTGGGTAGTTTTCTGTGGGCTGCTGAATTGCCAATTAATATCCAGATACCCATGTTTTTTATGTGTACAATGGGAATAATTTTAGAGGGCAAAGATGAATAATGCTCTTCATGAGCCTATGAATACCTGTATGATCTGTAGTGCACAGGTGACAAAGGCCCTGGAATACACTGTGCAGATTCTGTTTGGTTAACCATTATCTGCCACTCACATGAATTTTCTTTCAAAAGCTTGTAATAACTTTTTCACTTTAGGCATCCATGTCATCCACATTCCCAAGTATAAAAGTTTGAATCTTTCTTTTCTGAATTCCAGGTTCCGTTTCTCTTGTAGTTCAATGTGGTACAAATAACTATGTTTTTTTTCTTTCTTCTACACTGTGTTTCTAATAAAAATGTTCTCTGCCCCAAACCTATATTTCCCATGTCCAGCTATGTTTAGAACATGACACAGATAATTTATTTGATAATTTATAAAGGAGAGTTGAGAATAATTCTTGCTCATGTTTCCCTTCCTTAGAAACTGAGCCAGAACTGTTCTTGGACCTGAAATTTGAGGACCATAACCAATCAGATATATAAAAAAAAGTTGATTGATTTTATATTCTCTCCTAAAAACTCTCTGTTCAGATCCTTGGCTCATTTCTTGATTGGGTTATCATCATCATCATCATCATCATCATCATCATCATAACACATGACTATTATTATTATGTGTTTAGTTTTTTTGAGTTCTTTATGTACGCTAAAGATTGGTGTTCTATCTGATATGTGAGGGGTAAAATATCCTTCCTAAAATGTAGGCTCTGTCTTCACCTCACAGATTGTTTCTTTTGCTGAGAGCAAACTTTTTAGTTTGATTCTATCCCATTTATTGATTATTTGTTTTAATTCTTGTGCTTTCAGTGTCTTATTAAAGAAATTGGGGCCTAAACCCACATGATGAAGATTAGAGCCTGTATTATTTTATTCCATTGGACACAGAGTATATGGTTTAATTCCTAGGATCCTGATACACTTGGAGTTGAGTTTTGTGCATGGTGAGAGATAGTGGTTTGTTGAAGAGGTTATATTTTCTCCAGTGCATGTTTTGACACCTTTGTCTAATATATAATAATTATAATTTTGTGGGTTAGTCTCTGTGACCTCTATTCTTTTTTTTTTTTTTTGCAAATGCAATGCTGAGTTTTTGTTACCAGTGTTCTGTAGTATGGTTTAAGGTCGGGTATAGTGATGCTACCTGCTTCACTCTTTCTCCTAAGGATTACTTTAGATATTCTTGGTCTCTTATTTTTCCACATACATTTCATGATTGCTTTTTCTATTTCTATGAGGAATGCCATTAGGATTTTGATCAGAATTGCAGTAAATCTGTAAAGTGCTTTTGTAGCATTGTCATTTTGATAATATTAATTCTGCCTATTCATGAGCAAGGTAGATATTTCCATCTTCTAAGGTCGTTTTTGATGTTTTTCTTTAGTGTTCTGTAGTTTCTCTTGTTTAGAACTTTCACCTTTTTCATTAAGTTGCTTCCCAAGTATTTTATTTTTTTTTTGAAGTTATTATAAATGGGGTAGTTATCTTCATTTCTTTTCAGAAGATTTTTCACTGATATACAGAAATGCCTTTGATTTATGGGTGTTGATTTTATATCCTGCTACTTTGCTAAATTTATTTACTAGTTCTAGAAGTTTTGTGGTGCAGTTTTTTTGAGTCTTCTAGGTATATAATCATATCTGCCATTTGAAGGTAAATGGATAGCATTAGAGAAGATAATGCTGTGATGTTATCCAATTCAAAAAAAAAAAAAGGGAGGCTGACTCATTATGGGGTAGGGAGGGGGAGCATGAGAGAAATAGATGGATTCTCAATAAAGAAGAGGGGTGGGAGGAAAACAAATGGGGCAGGGGATTAGCAAGAATGGTGGAATTTGATAGAGACCATCATCAAAAGTACATGCACGAAGACACAAATTTGTATCACCATACTTTATATACAACGAGAGATATGAAAAATTGTGTTCTATACATGAAATAAGAATTGTAATGCTTCTGTTGTCATTTCTTTAAAAAATTGATAGAAATATGAAAAAAATTGTTCATAAATTATATATATTAAATATGTTATATATACTCATATATGTCTATGTATAGATCTAGGGAATGGCAAGTCTCTTTCCTGGATTTTTAAAAATCAGTTAATTTATTAATTTGTTCTAACTTGCTAATAGAGCAGAATGCATTTCACTTTGTAGCACACAAATGGAGCACAAGATTTTATTTCTCCTGTTGTTCAGAGAGTATAGTTACAAAACCCATGTAACTCTACTTTGTGTACAACAAGATTTTCATCTCATTCCACCATCTTACCTACCTCTATACCATCTCCCCTCACCTCCCTCCCCTTTGTTTTATTGAAAGTTTCTTCATTTCTTCTATGCTACCTCCCACTTCCCTCATTGTGGATCACCATCCACTTAGCAGAGAATACATTGTCTTTCGTTTAGGAGGATTGGCTTACTTTCCTTAACATGATATTCTCCAACTCCATCCATTTACTTCCCAATTCCATAATTTTATTCTCTTTTAATGCTCAGTAATATTCCACTGTGTAAATAGACCATATTTTTTTATTCATTCATCTAGGGAAGAGCATATAGATTGGTTCTATAGTTTACCAATTGTGAATTGTTTTGCTATGAACATTGATGTTGATAATCCTCTGTATTATGCTGTTTTTAGCTCTTGTTGGTCTAAATTGAGGAGTGGGATAGCTGGGTAAATTTTGGTTTCTTTCCAAGTTTTCTAAGGAATCTTCTTATTCTTTTCCAAATTGGTGTCACCAATTTAGAGTCCTACCAACAGTGTTAACAGTGGGCCTTTTTCCTCATATCCTCACCAACATATATTTTTGCTTGTATTTTTAATACTTGTAATTCTGATTGGAGTAAGATTACATTTTGGAGTAGTTTTGATTTGCAATTCTTTGCTAGAGATGTTGAACATTTTTAAATTTATTGATTGATTGTTTGTCTTCTAAGAAGTGTGTCTTTTCAGTTCCTTAGCCCATTTCATTTAAGGATTGGGAAATTTGTTTTTTGTTATTAACTTTTTTAACTTCCTTATATATCCTGGAAATTAGGTTTCTATTTGATGTGCGTTTGGTAAAAATTTGCTTCTATTCTCTGGTATCACTTTTTGCCTCACTGAGTGTTTCCTTTGCTGAGAAGAATCTTTTCAGTTTGAATTCATCCCATCTAGTGACTCTTGCTTCTATTTCTTGTGCTTTAGTACTATTCTTAAAAAAGCAAAATTTCAAATCCCCTACTTGGGATTACAGGTGTATGACATTATGATAGCAACACAATTCATCTTCATTTCAAGCCCACTTTCTTAAGGGACTTTCATCCTAGGAAGAAAAAGAATGTTATAGACAGGCCACTGGGTCTAAGGCCATGGCATAAAATAAGGAATATAGCATTAATCAATTTAAGTAATATACTCAAATCTTTGAGTCTGGGGAAACACACACACACACACACACACACAAACATATATATATTATACACACACACACACACCATAATACACTTTCTGGTTAAATCTCCTTGCCCTCACTCAGGGCAGTTTCTCTCTAGTTTTTTTATATCTCAGGAGAAATATTCTTAAAAAAATAAATGTATCTTTCACCTGTAGCATAAAAGAAGTGATCATGTCCTTCATCTTCTTGAACTCAGGATAAGCATAACTCTCAAATATGGTTCTGCGAACTAAGATTTTCTGGAGTCTTGACATAGTTTTGAGGGTGCTGTTCCAAAAATATATATACTTTATTAGTAATAATATAAAAACATAATGGTAATTTTCACTTAGTGGAAATTATGGGTAGTATAAAATTCAATTTTTACTATTTTTATATGAATTCTAAAATATAATTATCTTTCCACCTCATATAATTTTAATGATCAATCTGTTTCCATTCAAGAGAAGTTAACTGAAATTTTACAAGATTTTCACTGTATTATTTCCATCAATAAATAATATATTTACATATATAATCTTCAAATTCAAAATCCTCATATGCAAGTTTAAATGCAAATGCTTTTCTGGGTTGGCTGGATTTTACTTCTCCAAGGATAACTTGCCTTAAATTCGCTGCAGCCTGAGGATCTGGGTTTCAATTCCCCGAGCCTCAAAAGAAAAATAAATAAATTAATAAATGTACAGACAAGACCCTACAATTGGACATCATTTATTTCTGGATTTGAGGTTATCTTCTGACTCTCAAAAAACTCACTAGGCTCAGATTGAGCATATGAAGACATAAGTTGTGTCTAATCAGGATCCCTTATATAACCATTGTCCAATCTACACATATTCAGTAAAGAAAAGCAAGTTGTGACCATCTGATGTGAAGTCTGCCAGAGTGGGTATCCATTTCTAGGCTTCCTCATTATGTTCAGTGAACCTGATTTTTTCTCCTGTATCAGTACTTTGTGATTCATAGAGAGGACACCTGGTTCCTAAAAATACAGTAAATGATGAGTGTGCAGTGAAATCCTGAGACTGGATGGTGAGTCTGGTTGAAACTGGCTGCACTGACTATGGTGGTAACTGGCTATGGTTGGCTAGAATGTCTGGTGTAATCTTTGGTTTCTGCAGTCCTGTGTCTTCTCCTGAGAAAAGTCAGCCATGAATTTCCACTGGCCAGTCAAGTGGACCATATATTAACAGTAGACACTGGAAGTCCTATAGTATCCTATAGAATATCTTCAGCCCTTACCTTAAATTCTGTGTGAGAACATTTGTGGCAATATTTCCGAATCTTCTCGGATTGTTTTGTGGATTCTCGAGTGAGGAGATCATCCCAATCACAACTCCATGTATTTTTTCCTCCAGGAGTGGGGTGAGATACTCTATAGGTATCTCAGTTTTTCTTTCTTCCTGAATTCATTCTTCTTCTTTTTGGAGATTGTGGTATTGTGGATAGAGCCAGAGGTACTGTACCACTTAGCTACATACCTGGTACATTTTAATATTTTTTAATCTTCAAACAGTTGCTGAGTGTGATTTTAAATTTATGCTCCAGTATTTTGAGTTGTATTTATACATAAATTTTAGCTTCCTGTTCAATGACAACTTTCCCCCTTCCCAGTATTATCAGTTACATTTTTGCAGTATTATCAGTTACTTTACCCATATTATATTTCAAATGAACATGGTATTTTCAATTGTTATACCAAAAACTGGATGGGACTTTAAAGTATTTTTTTCTCTCTGGGTACAATGATACATGCATATTAATTACAGAGACTCAAGGGGCTAAGTCAGTAAGATTGCAATTTCAAGGTAAACACCAGGAACTTAGGTAGACTAATTAGACAATTAGAAAAACCTGTCTCAAAATTTTAAAACATGGCTGGGTATGTAGCCCAGAATTAACATGCTGCTGTTTAAAATCCCCAGTACCATAGAAAAATATCAAAAGCAAAATTTTTTGTTGTTGTTTATGAGCATTTTACATGATTGAAAAGTAAAAAAGAATCACTTGATCTTGGAAAAATCATGTGTTTCTATTCTTCCTTTGTGTCTCCAAAGGCAGACAACCTGTCAGAGTGTCTTTATGCTCAGATTTCCTTTTGTGGAATGTATATGAGAGCATTCTCATTCCCTACTCTGGTATTCTCCTGGAACTGTGTTTCAGAACTATGTAATATGAGGATCCCACAGCTGGCACATCTAATGCCTCTCATAAGTCCAGACCAGTACTTGGGGCTTTTCTAGTTCAAGAGCAATACAAATGTAGAGAGCTTAGTTTCTAAAAGAAATAACTGAGAGAACTCTCAACTTCCATTTTTTTTAAATGTCTTCACTAATTTTATAGTCTAGCACACTGTTTCTTTCTTCCATATTTATATAATTGGAGTACTACTTACTATTCCACCTTTTGAGAATTGCCATTCTAACAGCTGTGCTCATGCAGAAGATCTTATAGTTGCATGGTGCACTAAAATTCTGATGCAAGCTTTTTAGATTCCAGGGTGCCATATGTTCACTGGAAAAAAATTGATGTGCACCTATTTTAGAAATAAAGAGGGATCTGTGATTGTAACCAGTTTTCTTCACTAATATTCAAGATTTTAGCCCATTACAATATTTGCACACCAATGTGAAAAACACTCCTTTTTGATCTAGGGAGATTTGCACCTGCACAGTTACCAGTGCTTTCAATGCTTTGAGGTTTCAGATGTAGTCCATTGAATGGAAAAATTTAATTTCGGGACAAATTACTTACAGAAAGAATTGGTTAGGTCTGGTGTTATTAGTAAAGTGAGCTGGGTGAGAGAGATCAGGAAGTGCTAAACTGCCACTTTGGCATTCAGTGGTAGTCCGCATTTCCCTGTTAATTTTTTGGTACTGTCTAGATAAAAGTTCAACTGTCAGCAACAGTTATTTGCATTTTTAGAGAATGTTGACAAATCCCTCTAAAGGATTAAGGGATTGCCTTAAGATTTAACACCTCTTCCACTCTGGCCTAATAGAATAAAGCCCATGGGTCTTGCATGGCCATAGAAAACCATTTATTCCCCCCTCCAATAAATACTCATGTATATCTTATTCCTTCCTCTGTGTGTACAGATAAATTAGCATTTAAACTACAGGCAATTTAGAGTTAAATAGTATATTTCAAATGCAAATCAATCTTTCTTTATTTATATTAACACTGGATTTGGGCATTTTGTTCCAGTAACTTTGCATATTGCTCAAATCAGAAAAATCTTCAAGTGCATTCTACTTATCTCCTCCTGGTCGATATTTTTTTTTTTTCAGTTTTCCAATTTGTGTGCCTCTAATTCCTTTACAGTTTTTAGAAGGACTCAAAACAGGAGTATATATTTATTTGGTGTATCCATCAATGGAGGTAGGCTTGTATTCTGCTTTTATTTATTTTTATTTAATTTTTTAAAATTATCTCTCTTTATATCTGCTCTTTGGTGGATGCTTGTGTATAATTTCAGTGTCACACACATTCTGCACACAAGTCACTTTTGTAATCTATGCCTTTTATTCTAACATCTACCTTGAAGTTGTATTGTAGCATTCATTAACATTAAATATTTTATTGATATGTTTTTATTTATATACTTATAATAAATAACAATAAAAAGATATTTGCATACATATGAACTGCCCTATGTAGTTTTCTGTATTGTGATTTCCTTATCTTAAAATCACTACACTGTTGTAATATTATAGCATGCATTAGTCTCAGGTAATGATCACTAGTACATTTGTTCTTATATGTGAGAGAGTACTTGTCTAATTTTATATACATTCATCTTTCCAGGAAAATTTTAGAAGTTTTTGCTTTGATTTCTTCTTTAATAAAAAGTAAAGAATGGTAAAATTATGACCAGTTATTATTAAAGGGTACCTTGGGAAAAATGATCATTTTTATAATAGTTCTATTCTTTGTAAATATGTTGAATATTAGAGTCTTTTATGTTCTTTTCTGTATTTTTATTTTCTCAAATACTGCATATTCCTTTTGTAAACATGCTTGCATATGAAATACAATATTCATGTGACATCAGCATAAAACATACATGGTATTTTATAGTATTTGTCAAACTGGATATAACACATCAACAAAAATTCTAGCTCCTAGAATTTATATTTTACAAAATTTAATATTTATTTCTTCCTCTTTAGCCATGCCCCTTGGTTTCAACTCTGGAAGAATGTGGATGTATTCTCATGAATAGTTGCTGTAATTTTAGTCTCTGTTTCCTGTGTTGGTGTATAATATACATATGATTACAAAACAGTTTCTACAAATGGATAATAAAAGCTTAAATTATTATTTTCCTTTTTTTGTGAATGCATTTATTCCACATATTCATCAATACTATTTAATTCATCTATATGATGTGATTTTATTCAATGTTACCTAATTTCTAAAGATTTTGAGTTTTTATGATTATTTAACACACACACACACACACACACACACATATATATATATATATATATATATATATATATATATACTTTTTAAAGCGACTCTTCAAGAATTTTTTGTTTTTCTTATGCATTCTGTTGTATTTATTCTTCTTACAAGTGTTTGATTATATGTGAGGAAATTAGGGTTTATTTTTTATTTTTGCAGCTTTTAATGTAATCATTTGATGAATAGATTTTTTGTATTAATATTTTGTAATTCATAAGTTTAATTCTATTATATTGTATAATTTTGAAAACCAAAAAAAAAACAACTTTTTTTTTCTTTTGTGATATTAGGGATTCAACCAAAGTGTCTTAATGCTGAGCATATTCTCAGCTCTGTTTTAAATTTTATTTCCAGATGGGGTTTTCTCAATTTCTTCAGTTGGCCTTAAATTTTGACCTTCATGCCTTAAACTCCAGAATAGTAGATATTTCAGGTGTGCACAACCATATAAACACTATCTTTTGTATGTAAACTTTTGATCTTTGTACTTTCTTATTTATTTCAATATTATTTATTAATAACTTATATTCAGCATTTAATGTGTCAAAATATGTTGTTAAGTTTTATGAGTGAAGGGATAAAATAGAATTTCATTATCATACTTATTTCCCAATATCCTGGCATGTTTTAAGAGTTTTGTTGTTGGTGTTTTCTGTAGTTCCACCATTTAATTTATTATGAGGTTTACCCTGATTGATTTTACTTCATAACATCAATCATGTGGCATCATGGTATTTTGGTCAGCAGTAGACTTTATGTACAACCATGGATCTAGCAAATATCTTAGCCATGTACTAGTCTATACCATCTAGATTCTATCATTGCACTCAGAGTATTGGAAAATTGCAGAAGATTCTTAGGACAAATTTTCCAGAGTGTATTTCCATAAAGTGAGAAGTCATTATGTATGCCTATATTTGCAATTATATACTGTATAATTGATATAATTTTTATAAATTGAATTTTCAAATTTGCTAGTGCTTTTTTAATTGTATCTGCTTTTTTAAAAATTTGTACTGAAGATTGAACCCTTAACAATAAAGCCACATCCTCTGTCCTTTTTTTATATTTTATTTAGAGACAGAGTATTACTGAGTTGCTAAATGCCTCACTAAGTTGCTCAATACTAATATATATATATATATATATATATATATGACAATATTATATATAATATTGTCTTAGAATTTATGATCCTTTTTTCTTATCCTCCTCAGTCACTGGAACTACAGTTGTCCATCACTAGACTGGGCTCATTTTCTTTTTAAAAGCACCAACATTGATACTGGTAACTCTGTGTTATGTTTATCTTTAATAGCTTCTAATTTTGGTCTTTTACTTAAGACTTTCTTTACTTTTAGTTTTTAAATTTTACTTTTTATTGGGATGTATGATTTGATAATAAATTCTAGTCATTTTATGGCTTACTAATTTTTTTGTATGTTCTATTTTCACCTCAGGTATAGATGAATTCCAATTTTTCCAGCTGTATGGAGGTCTAAGTGAAACATAATAACCTGTATGGATATTGTTAAATAAATGGAACCACAATTTTACCCAGTTTTTTTTAATGCACTGTATATGGCCAAAGGACATAAAATCAGCGTACTACATTGACACAGCCACATTAATGTTTATAGCAGCACAATTCACAATAACCAAGATATAAAACCAACCATTCAATGATGAATGGGTCCATTCAATGATGACAGCATAAAAAATGTTGCTTATGTACACAATAAATTATGAATGGGCCATAAAGAAGAATGGCTTTATGACATTTGCCAGGAAATGGATGAATCTGGAGATTTTATGCTAAGTAAAACAAACCATTTCTTTAAAATCAAATATTGAAAGTTATTGCTGATATGTGAAATCTAAATCTTATAAAGTGGGGAAGGATAAGAAAAGAAGATCAGTAGATTGCACAATGGTAAACAAAAATAATTAAGTAAATAAATAAATAAAAGGGACAAGGATAGAAATGTAAAAGATATATATCCATAAGTGAATCCTACCATTGAAGCCACCAACAAGAACAGGATTTTAATTAGAATAAGATATATCCCATGCTTGCATAATACTATAAAAATCAATTTACTGTCAGGTAGAACTAGAAAGAACCAATAAAATAAAATAAAAACAAAGTATATTTGTTTGAAGATCTATATGTATATTCTACTTTACATATCATACAATATAAACATCGATCAAAGTTTGTATGTATATATATATATATATATATATATATATATATATATATATAATTTTGTATGTTAAAAAATGGAAAAAGGAAAATTCAAACAGGATTGTTGTTGCTATTTTTTATATTAATAACATACATAAAACCATAAAATGTTTGAACATAAACTATTAAATATTTACATTAAGTGGTCTGCCTACCTTGTTGCATTTCAAAATTTCTCTTATACCATTGATATTGGAATTGCCAGAGACCTCACTACACATTCAGAATAGCCAGCTCTATCAGAAATAACAAATAAGATTCTACACATTAGTAAATTTCTGATTAGTGGTTGTACAATTAAAATTTGTGGATTCCCTTTCTTAATTAACATGATTTTCTCATCTGAAAAATATGTATAATTTAGATCAAGATATAAAAAATTACAAAATATATATTTTTGTGATAATGCCTGAGTTTTATATTGTGTTTCATAAATGTGGAGTATGTATACTTTTTTTGAACTTAAATCACTTTTTCTGTAGATAATAGTATCAATGTGTTCCAAAACACTACCTACATGATAGTCTACTAACCCTAATTTCAACTGTATTTACATTACAGACTGTGCAAATATTCCTGTGGTCAATGTGTTATTTATTTACATATTCTTATTTTAGGAACTGTTAACGTTTATGGATATAGCCATTGATTTTACTGAAGAGGAGTGGGAATGCCTTCAGCCTGCTCAGAAAAATTTATATAGAGATGTGATGCTAGAGAACTATAGAAACTTGGCCTTCCTGGGTAAGTTAAACTTCCCTTTAAAATTATTAATTACTAATTATTATTTAATTTACTTCTGTTGCAGAGTATCTTCTGGGAACTTCTCTATAAAAATGAGTTTCAGATTTGTGTTTCAAAGAAAAAATGACATTTTTAATACAGATATTTCTCTCTCTCTCTCTCTCATATATATAATGAAAACTATTGTAGACTACACATAGCAGCCGACACAGTTGAGTCATTCAAATATCAAGGAGAAAAACAAACTAAAAAATGTTGAAAGAGTAGTTACCCAGTAGAAGATATTTTCAGAAGCTTAGGTTTATTTATTTTGATTGTAATCATTGAACACATACTGCCCTATATTTATCACATTTTCAAATTCCTTGTTGTTCTCTGTTTTCTTCTTTAGTGATGTCCCAGTTTATTCAGATTAACCATCAAAACTTAGCTTTTGTTGTGAGGGCCAGCATGATCTGTTTCAAATCTTCTTGTGTGGAAACCTTTAAAGGAGCAAACAGAAGAGAGAGACACACACAGTGAAAAGGAAAAAAGAAAAAAAAACTGGCCACCCCTCTTAGCAGCTGCACATATAATATCCCACAATTACATAGGTTCTGGTACCATGACTACATTCTAACCCAGTGTTGCTTTAACCCCATGTGCTAGCTAACCAAGATTAGGTCCAGTTAATACAAATATAGAACCCCTTCTCCCTAAGGACATTACCACAGAAACTAGGTAGTGCACCTGTAGAGTTGTCTTAATATCTTCAGTGAGAAACTGCTGGGCATTACAATTGTAGGACTCAGGGTGCCAGTTACAATCACCCCCACACTTTCTTGTCAATTCCAAGATCAGAATACCTAATACCTCCCCTATTTTAAGGCCTTTTGAATAAATAATATTACTTATCTCCTTCATGCTGGTGGGGGCAAAAAATAGGGCAGGCATAGACAACAGCAAGTTCCAACATCAGTAAACATCCACCTATGAATATTTTTGACCCAGATGAAATTGAGTAAACATGAAATTAACCAATCCAACAAGTCCAAAATCCATCATCTTGTTGAACCTTAATAATGATATCTTTAAGGTAATCTAAGTGTTTTGAAATAAAATTACTATTATAACTTAAATTGAAGGAACATGTGGTATTAAACTTCTGATATCCTTTATGATGTAACAATAACAATCAATTGCAGCATAATTGTCAAGTATGGCTTGACAATGTTGTTTTTGATCTTCATTAAGCATATTTACATCCATGGAGGCATGACTAATACGGTTTATGATAGCATAGGTGAGTTCCAAACATTTTTAAATGTTTTTACAAAAATCTTTATAGACATATGTGTATATTTCTTAGTAAACTTTTTGTTCATATTTCTTTTTAAGAGTCTATTACCTCTTTACCCTTGTTGAATATTTATGGTATTATCATTCAAAATCTATTAGTTATTTTCATGTCTCCATGTCATGATAGACAAAAACGATTTTTTGGACACCCTTTAAAAAAGCCAGAAATGAAAAAAAAAGCCAGAAATGTTTGTATATGATTTACATTTCTCTTATTCTACTGACAGTGAAGGTAGCTGGTAGATATTTCCTAAATACCCAATACTACCTTATGAAGGACAAAAGGATGTTAATGATTCTTTTCTACACTTTATTATATTACTCTTTTTAATGATGTACTCCTTGAATACTGTGGTCTCTACAAGAATTTGGATAATATTCTCAAGGTAATTTTTTCTGTACATTTTTATTGAACTAATATATTTTTTGGATTTATGGTGACTTTAGACTTACTAATCTGCTACAGTCCTGATGTACTTATTTTACCTTAATTTCATGTTATGTATGCAAAATATATTTATCCCAGTCTAATAGGTATTTTTTTATTTTTGTTTATTTTAGCCATGACTTCTAATCATATCCAAGAATATTCAACAGAAAAGGGCCTAAAACATATATTACATGAAGTGATAAGTGCAAAATATGGCAGTGGTGATCTTGACTATTTACCACAAAAGAAAATATGGAAAACTATAAGTGAGAGTGAACACCAGAAATCATATAAAAAATCAGGCCTTGTTCATCACCAGAAAATTTATACCGGAGAGAAGCCCTATGAATATCAAGAATGTTGCCAAGCTTTTAGTAAAAAAAAGGTCTTATTTTCCACAGAGGAACCCATAATGGAGAGAAGCCCTACAAACGTAAAGAATGTGGAAAAGCTTTTGGTCAAAAATCAAACTTTATTCGCCACAGAGGAACTCACACTGGAGAGAAGCCCTACAAATGTAAAGATTGTGGAAAAGCTTTTGGTCAAAAATCGCACCTTATTTACCATAGAGTAACTCACACTGGAGAAAAGCCCTACAAATGTAAAGATTGTGGAAAAGCTTTTGGTCGAAAATCAGACGTTATTTGCCACAGGAGATCTCACACTGAACAGAAGCCCTACAAATGTAAAGAATGTGGCAAAGCTTTCAGTCAAATATCACACCTTACTTGCCACATCAGAACTCACACAGGAGAGAAGCCTTACAAATGTAAAGAATGTGGCAAAGCTTTCAGTCTAAAATCAATAGTAATCTGCCACAGAAGAACCCACACTGGAGAGAAGCCCTACAAATGTAAAGATTGTGGAAAAGCTTTTGGTCAAAAATCACACCTAATTTGCCACAGGAGAATTCACACTGGAGAAAAGCCCTACAAATGTAAAGAATGTGGCAAAGCCTTTGGTCAAAAATCAAGCCTTATTTGGCACAGCAGAACTCACACTGGAGAGAAGCCCTACAAATGTAAAGATTGTGGAAAAGCATTTAGTCAAAAATCCGACCTTAATTACCACAGAGTATCTCACACTGGAGAGAAGCCCTACAAATGTAAAGATTGTGGCAAAGCTTTTGGTCAAAAATCATACCTTATTTACCACAGCAGAACACACACTGGAGAGAAGCCCTACAAATGTAAAGATTGTGGAAAAGCTTTTGGTCAAAAATCACACCTTATTTGCCACAGCAGAACACACACTGGAGAGAAGCCCTACAAATGTAAAGATTGTGGCAAAGCTTTTGGTCAAAAATCAGAACTTATTTGCCACAGTAGAACTCACACTGGAGAGAAGCCCTATAAATGTAAAGATTGTGGCAGAGCTTTTGGTCAAAAATCAAACCTTATTTGCCACAGAAGAACTCACACTGGAGAAAAGCCCTACAAATGTAAAGATTGTGGAAAAACTTTTGGTCAAAAATCACACCTTATTTGCCACAACAGAACTCACACTGGAGAGAAGCCCTACAAATGTAAAGATTGTGGGAAAGCTTTTGGTCAAAAATCAGACCTTATTTGCCACAGGAGATCTCACGCTGGAGAGAAGCCCTACAAATGTAAAGAATGTGGCAAAGCTTTTGGTAAAAAATCAAACCTTACTTGCCACAGAAGAACTCACACTGGAGAGAAGCCCTACAAATGTAAAGATTGTGGCAAAGCTTTTGGTCAAAAATCACACCTTATTTGCCACAGAAGAACTCACACTGGAGAGAAGCCCTACAAATGTAAAGATTGTGGCAAAGCTTTTGGTCAAAAATCAGACCTTATTCACCACAGCAGAACTCACACTGGAGAGAAGCCCTACAAATGTAAAGAATGTGGCAAAGCTTTTGGTAAAAAATCAAACCTTACTTGCCACAGCAGAACTCACACTGGAGAGAAGCCCTACAAATGTAAAGATTGTGGCAAAGCTTTTGGTCAAAAATCACACCTTATTTGCCACAGAAGAACTCACACTGGAGAGATGCCCTACAAATGTAAAGATTGTGGCAAAGCTTTTGGTAAAAAATCAGACCTTATTTACCACAGAAGAACTCACACTGGAGAGAAGTCCTACAAATGTAAAGAATATGGCAAAGCTTTTGGTAAAAATAGACCTTCTTCACCACAGCAGAACTCACTGGAGAGAAGCCCAACAAATGTAAAGAATGTGTCAAAGCTTTTACTCAAAAATCAGGCTTTATTTGCCACAGAGAACTCACACTAGAGAGAAGCCTTACAAATGTAAAGAATGTGGCAAAGCGTTCAGTCAAAAATCACACCTTATTTGCCACAACAGAACTCACACTGGAGAGAAGCCTCACAAATGCAAAGTATGTGACAAAGTTTTTACCCAAATATTACACCTTATTTGCCACAGAAGAATTTACACTGGAGAGAAACCTTACAAATATAAGGAATGTGGCAAAGCTTTTAGCAATAAAACAGGCCTTATTCACCACAACAGAACTCACACTGGAGAATAGCCCTACAAAAGTGAATAATGTGGAAAAGCTTTTAATAAAAAATAAAACTTTATTCATCACAGCAGAAGACATCCTGGTGAATTTGAAATGTGAATAAAGTAATAATACTTTTAAAGAAACACTAAACCTTGGGGCTGGGGTTGTGGTTCCATGGTAGAGTGCTAGCCTTGCATTTTTGAGATCCTGGGTTCAATCCTCAGCACCACATAAAAATAAATAAGTGAAATAAAGGTATTGTGTCCAACTAAAAATAAAAAATAAACATTAAAAAAAAGAAAGACTAAACCTTATTAACCACAGAATTTATACAGAAAAAAACCCCTACAAATTGAAACAATGCAGCAAAACTTTAAATAAGAAATCAATTCTTTTCAATACTAGGCTACTTATTCTGGAAAGAATACATCTGAATGTAGAGAATGTAGAAACATTTTAAATTATATATCATATATTACTAGGCATCAGAGAAAACCCACTGGACAAAGGAAACACTATATACATTCTTGGCTGAGCTAATATTGCACAATTTGTTGATTATTATTCTCTGAACATCTCTACATTTTTAGTGTTTGATTGATGCTTGTGCATGAGGCATACTCACCTCCTGGTGAGTTCAATGTCATTAAATTGACTTTGGGCCCCAGGTAGGAAATTGAGCAGTTAGGTTAAAAAGTGTTCTATAGTATATGTCATAATTATTGAATGTGTCTCTAAGAATTACCAAAGAGTTAATTAACTAATCAGAAACCCCTTATTTCTAACAAGTTGCTAATTCCAATTCTTCCAAGATCAATTTATTTTTCCGTTTCTATACTTATTTATTCAATTTATTGAAGTCAGGCTTTCACTCCTTCTCTTTTGAATATTGCCTTTAACTGTTCAAAGTTGGCCTGAAGTTGAGCCTCTGCCTTAATGCCAGATAAAGAGTTCTGAAATTTTCATCTTATTTCTCCTGCTCAAACACTCTTTTCTGTGTGCACTTCAATTTTAACAGAATAATACTCAAATTCTTTGGTGTCTAATTTTTAAAATAGATCAAAATGCCAACATATCATGCAGTACAGTAAGAGTCTACATTGAAGGAAAATGAAAACCCAACGTGCCTTCCACTCTGCTTGTAGCACATGAACTTGCTGGATTCAGATGGACTTTGCTCATTATCACATTCCTGGTGCTCAGTAGCTAATCCTTTCTAGACTTTACATCTCCTTTAGCTTATATCCCACCCTTTGGGTTTTGTTGCAGATTCTGTTTTTTTTTTTCAATTTGCCCTTAATATTCCCTAATGGAACTCCACAAAGATTAATATGGGACTGTAGGAAAATTTTGTACGAGCCATCAATGGTGTTCTTCCTTTACAACTTCTAAAGTTTTCTCTGTCTTACTTCTTTTTTTTTAAACATGTTTTAGTTGTAGTTGGACACAATACCTTTATTTTATTTATTTATTTTATGTTGTGCTGAGGATCAAACCCAGGGCTTAATCATGCTAGGTGAATGCTCTACCCCTGAGCCACAACCCCAGCCCTCTACAATTTTCTTTTGATATCTTAAACCCAGATGGTTGAAGGAAGCCTCTATTAGGCTTCCTTCTATTTGCAATTTGTGTAGACTTGACTTGCTCATGTCCTGCGTGGGCGAGGAGGGTGGGTACCCCTAGCAGTGATGGGCTGGCTGTGCAATAAAAGGTATGAAACTAATATATCAAGAAATTAAAGACAAACAGGCAAGAATATATGTAAAGCAGTTGCATGGTCAGTTGAGCCTACTAGAAGGGTCTAGCTTCTAACAAAGAAGAAGCCTGTGCCTGCTTTATTTATAGTGGTACAGATCAAAGGGGATCAGTATGCATAAGTTTTCCATGTGGGAGGAGTCTTTTCTTGGTGCTTGCTTCTCCAGGTGGCAGGGATGCCACAATAAACAGGTTATTTGTCCTTTGGCAGGCGACGCCCATCTCCAGGAGGCTCTTTGATCCTAAGGCTGTTAGTTAGGACAGCATGATCCAGGCATTCTTGTGGTGGAGGTGGGGGGGGTATTCCACACAGGAGTTTCTGAAAGAGTGTCCTCTCTGCCTTAATGACTAGAACAAATAAATATTTATATATAATTATATATTATATATATATAGCCTCCAACAGACTTGGTCAAAGATGATTCTTTATCTCAATACTCTGAGTCTAGGAAATTTAGAATGTTACAATATTTGTTTTATGAGTTGGAATTTTTAAAGGAGTCATTTGACTGATAAGAAACCACTTGGAAATAAATTCAGTACTAATATATAGCCACTGTAAATGAAATAAAATCCACAATTATAAATAAATAATAAAATATATACCTTCATTAATGCAATTAGGCATGTGCTGTTTAACAATAGATATACGTTCTGAGATATAGAAGTATATCCCCAAATGGGAAAATATAACAGTCTTGGAAGTGTACAGTTCATTTCACTTCCCTTTTGCTTAAAGTATTAGTTGAAAAACACTTGTACCTGAATAGAGCATCAGGTTACGTAACTAATTTGGGTGCAAAATCTACCATTGAGAAAAAAAATTATGAGCTTATCTTACATCATTAAAAGCAAAGAGAAAAATCACTCCACACAAAGAAAAGCTGACCTATGTTCCCAGCCTGTTAGTATATTATTAGTGTCATGATGCCATTGGCCTCTGGAAGGTAACATTTGGTTGCTGTTTGCATTGTTATTATTGAGTGTTTATATAGCACATTCATCTTTAATTGGGTTTAAAAGGTCACTTGTGATCTAAGCATTTTCCAGGTTACCCTTCTTTTCTTTTCTTGAAGTTGGTGACGGTGTTTATTTGGTTTGTTGTACTCTGAAAGATTCCATGCTCTGAAAGATACTCTGGACACTGAGGATATATCCAGGATACCTGTCTTTAGAGCCTACCTCTGTACCTGTGGGAAACATTTAAGATCTATGTGTCCTCATCTGGTTAGAACAAGGCTCCCATCCTCAGCATTCATCATCAGTCTGTAGATTTTTGTCCAAAGTAGATAGTTGAAAGAGGTAAATTGTGTCTGGCTCAAACTTCTCTCTCTATTGGAGAGAATAAACTTGCTCTTCTTCAGTAGGTAAAGTAGACTGTCTCTAAAATTCATACACTGTTTTGCAACTATTTTTTAAGGACTTGCACCTAAATGACTTAGATTGTCAATGTGTTCATAGTCACAATTATATTGATCTGTGCTACTCTTTGACCTGCTGCCTCAATTTTATCTGGTCATGCAGTTCAAGGGAGCTAAATTTTTGAAAAATTTTATAAATTCTTGTCAAAAATGATAGGGATCTGATTTCAGTATTGTGGCTTCTCAAGGTTATATAGAATTTGAGTTGCCTGTGTACAGGACAAACTGCAAGACAATTTATCTTTTCTTTCTACATTCTTCCAACTCTCCATTCACCACTTCTGGTCAATTTGGAATTCACCTCAGATCCATGCTAAGAATGGGATTAACCCTGAATCCTAACACAAGTAAACCCATGGCTATCACTTGGATAAATGTCCACCAAAAGCCTATGTCTTAAAGAATTGGTTATCAGCCTTTAGTGTTTCAGGGAGATGGTGGACCTTTTAGGAGGTGGGGCCTATTGGAGGGAAGTTAGGTCATTGGAGCAATGCCCTTGGAGGGGATATTGAGATCCCAGACCTTTCTTGTCTCTCTTGGCTCTCTGGCAAACATGCAGGAGTGCTGCATATTCCCACCATGATGGACTGCCTCACCTCAGGCCCAAAGGCCATGGGGCCATGCAACCATCTGAAACTGTGAGCCAAATGAACCTTTCCTTATTAATGATGATTATCTCAGTTATTTGGTCATAGCATTGGAAAGCTGACTAACACCTATTAACGTCAACTGATCCAGTTAATGCCCAAGATGCTTCCACCTGGGAGTCCCTACATGAGATGGCACTCCTTTGTGTGCAAATATGTTTGTATGAAAACAGAAGAACTCTAAACGTGTCACCATGACTCTTACCTAGCTATGCCTACTTCCCTCCTAAGAGGCCTCAAATTTTAAGGCAGAAAGTCAGCCACCGGGCAGAGATTATTGTCTGGCATATAGAGCTGAGTACTCCTGTCTGCATCAATAGGGAAACATTTTAACATTCAAGCTCTAGAAAGAGTTTGAAAATCAACTACCATCAAGACCTTTATCCCTGGCTTTCATCACCTTTTTCATTAGCCCGAGCCTGTGCAGTTCCTTTTCCATTTCTATTATTCTCAACCAAGGCCTTGGGTTTCCAAATCTTTGTTCTTTTGAGCCCCTAGCTATTTCTTCCCATTTTATTCCACCGAACTCCACCTCATACTCAATCTGTCCACCCCAGGCTCACAAGTCCTTGCCTGAAGTATGGCCACGTCTTTTGGATGAAGCCAGAGCTGCATACTGTCTGCATTCCATCACTTCTAAGCAATTCCTTGTTCTTCCTTCTATAGGGGATTGTAGGCTGATTATTAAATCAGATTCTTGCATATACCCTGTACTGAGATTTACTTCCCATTTGATCCCCAACTGGGGTAATTTTCAGATATTTAAAAATATTCACACATGGCTTAAAGCTTTGACAGCACCACTAAACCTCACCATCTTCCACCCATGTCAAGACACAATCAACATCATAGCCTCACAGTTACTTGCTTTTCTCTATTTCTTTCATCCATCTACTCCCATGGCCACACCCTAAAACTTGCCATCCCCAAAACTATCCCTTTTCTGATGCTTTATATTTCAATACCTCATTCCTTACCCACTTTCTTTGGTGATGTTTGTCACTCATTCTCTTCCCTTCAGTTTTTGGACACTCCCTTTTGCACACTCTATCAGCAATTCTCTGACCTTTCATCTTTTTCTATTGAGCCTAGACCTCTTCATAAATTCTACTTTTCCTGTAACTCCATTAGGCTTATCTCATTATATATTTCATTATACACTCCAGTTGTCAAATCTTGCTAAAGAAACCCAAAACTTAAAATATATAGCATCCTACCTCTGGACTCTCATCAGATACTGAACATATAATTGGATGCTATTTTACCATCCAAGTGACATATATTATGTTAAAAACTGAACTTACTCTATCAAAATTTGGTTAAACTTGAGTGAAGAATTTGTTGTTGACTTTCACAAATTACTGTTTGTAAGATGTTTAAAATCATTATCTTTTTTGCATTTAAAAATGAAGAAATGTCATGCTATATTTGGCATGGTATCTTCTAGACCAGGAATGGAAAATATACTTCTTTGTCATGTCAATTTCAATTGCTTAGAGTACCAGTAACTCATTTGTATTGACTACTGAACATATAATGAATAATTTGGTTAACAGGATTTGGACATTAGAGGATTAGAGAAGGTAGACTCTTTTCCAAGCAGTGCTTAGATGATATGTATTCAACCATCAGGTTTCAGCTTAAACAGTATTTCCTCAAAGACAATTTATCTTGAAACTTGATCTAGATCCTTATCATAGCTCTTAACTAATATCCCTGCCCTAATAGACTTTTCTATTATGATTACTATGGTATCCTATGCTTAAGTGTTTAGCAAATGCTTAATAAATATTTGCTGAATAAGCTGCATGGTTCTAACCTGCAAACCTGCTTTGCACATACTTTTTCTAGCCAAAAAAAGCCATTTGTTGTCTCCCTAAGGACAGCATATATCCCAATTTTCATTCCTGCCATATGCTCAACACTTATAAATGAACCTTTATTAAAGATACTTCAATGCCATTTGTTAGACACTTTAATATTTTACATGTTTTCAATGTACATTGTACCAAAATTTCTATAAATAAATAACTTTGTATATAAAAATAATACTTCCTCTTTCACATTGCCTCTCAAAAGCAGCAAATTCACATATTTTGTGGAAGTAACATTTATCAGTTAATAGTTGAGGACAAAACAATGGATCAATGATGACCTCTGGAACAATGATGAACTCTGACAGGAAAATCTGATATAGGTAGCCATTTGGCTAATATCTCCCTTCAGCTTTTTGGCTAAAGAAATGTACTTTGAGATTTTCTTAAGGACCTTATTTGTTTCAATGTAATTTTCAGTGAATTATATATTGGCATTCACAAGACTGTTAGCTACAGGTCTCAAAAGTGCAAACACACCCAGGTCTAGGGCTAAATCTTATGTAGTCCACACCCAGTCCCATCTGTGTGAAGGGAGGGCATGGGTGGGCCTGCTCAGGCTCCTCAGTAGACATGAGCTAGCCCTGGAAGGTGAGAACTTGATCTTTTTTACCCCCAATGTAATATTATATTGGCAGAATTAAAACGTCACTATTGAAAAATCCACAGGTACCAACACCAGCAGCCTTTGCCTTAATAAAAAGCCTCAGCTAACAATCCGGCAACGTGGACAAGACCACATTTGCTTTTAACAAAAAGTGAGCTTCAGAGAAGGGAGAAAGTCCTACCATCCTAACCCATGGTTTGTGGTGGATTAGCAACCTTCACTCCACCCCTCAAAGAAGCAAGCCTCCAGGGAAAAGCCCCTCACAGCAAAGACACATTGCAGGAGCCACCAACGCAGGCCAAACATGACTACAAAGAGCACACAACACCAAGGACTCCCTTTCCTTCCAAACCCACCAGGAAACCCAGGAAACAAATGTGGTTTTTGTCTCTAAATTCCTGCCATGCACTAAGGCACCGGAACTATTCCTAACCCCCCCTCCAAGGAAACAGCAACCTTATAGGAAAATAATATTGTCAAAATTGTATAATTCTGTTGTTAAACATGCACTAAAGATTAAAATAGCCTCTGTCAAAGATATATAATATATAGGAAATCTCTGAAAACTCTTATGTACAACCGTATCAAATACTTTTTCTGCCTTTTGTACACAAATAGCCTCTTGCATTTCTGTGCTTCAGATGCGAGTCCTCTGCCTGGCTTGTACTCCACACGGAAGTGACAACTATGTACTGCTCAGCGACGCTGACCCTAAGCTGCCTCCCTGGCTCTCCTTCCCGTGGACACTGGTGTGACAGGAGCTGAGGTAGACAGAGCCTAGCTTTGAGGGCGCTGACAGCAGTGGTCCCCTCCGTTTCCCAGGGAGCTATCCTGTCAGTGGTGTGGACTCAGGACTGGAGTCACATGCATGGGGGAGGTGGCCATTGGAAAGGAGCTGGGCTTCGCTGAGTGCTGGGCTTCGCTGGGGACAGCAGGAAAGGCCAAGGAGGCCTCTGGGAGCTCCGTGCTGCCTGAATGGAATGCAGGGCAGGGCTGCAGGTCTGCGGGGTCCGTGTCGCACAGCCTCACTATAGAGTACAGGCGGAGAACCCTGGGGAAAGAGAAGGCCTTCAGAGCCAAGTTCCAGCATGACCATCTGTGGTGGCTAGTGCAGCTGCCAGGGAGGCCAGGAGGACAGTAAGGGATCACCTTTTCCATCTAGGGACACTGCCGGCTTCCTCAAGGATGTCAGCATTCTGTCGTGGTTTCTGGGGTAGAGGGACCCGTCCCTGGCCCCGCTGTGAGGATGATGTGGAGAGTCTCCTTGGTCGCCCTGGCTGGGATCCTGGCCACGCAGTGCACTTGGCTGTGTGCTGTCCCTAAATGTGGGCTGAGGGTAGGGGGCCTGCTCCTTGGAGTAACTGTCCACGTCAGCATTGCAGTCACTGCACACGAGTGGGCCACTGGGTTCTGAAGGAGAGATGGGCCAGGTCAGAGCCACCCCCACAGAACAGGCCACCCACCCACACCCAAGTGGGGTCCTGCCCCTCGGCCCTGCAAATGCCTTCTCCCCAAAGACCTTCACAGAAAAGGCTGGGCACATGCCACACTGTTAGTGGAGATGGGGTCCTTCTTGCTCACATGCCCCAGATTAAGCAAATCTTATACTTAGAGAATGTAGTCATGCTACTGTGATCAGAGGCAAAAAAAAATAGATAAAAGAAAAACCCCAACAACTGAATTAGGTACCATGCAGGGTTAAGAGTTTTCTGAACAATTAGAAATTTAACCTCAAAACAGCCTTGGTGAACTGATACTAAAACCCCATATGTTGCTTATTATTCTGGAAAATTCTTGCTCAGGTTTACTGTACCATGAATAGTAACTAACAGACACACTCCTATAGAATTAAAAGGACACCAGGCAAGAGCTTCCTGTTTATATACTAAATCCCAAATTTAGAGAGTGCTAGACGGAAATGTAGGAGCCTCCCCTCTTCATTTAGTGAGTGGGTCAACCCAGATTTTGATTTCAAAAAGGCATTGTTTTTCCTGGTGGAAGCATCACCTACCCATCTTAGGTGGACCAGGTGTCCCAGTGGCTTTTTCTGTTACTTTCCAGGGCTCTTTACTGTATCTAACACAGAGCTTGGGCTACCTCCACATGATGCTGTGGACGTCAACCTCTGGAGAGGCCTGCATCTCTCAGACACACACCTGCAACAGACTCCCCAGGTTAGAAACTACAGAGGACGTCTCAGTGAGCTTGAGGAGCAGGATGGGTGGGGCTGCTGCTGTAGTCTCTCTATCAGTGGTGAGTTACTACTGTGCCACCACGAAGCTGGCAATGGGCTTGTTTTCTAGTACCACTTTCCCAGCAAGCAGTCCTTGAGCATCTGCAGCCATGTTAGAGGAGCAGCTCTCTCAGGCCCAGCCTACAGCTCAGCAAGCGCTCACAATCTCCCACCAACTGAAACAGCACCCCCTGCAGAGATCTTTCCCTGCAAGTCTGGAATACAGAGCAGGTCTAGGCACTGCCCCTGCACTCGCATCCCTTGGTACCATCATGGTGCCGGAGCCCCCACAGAAATCCCAAAATCCAGGGATGCTCAAGTCCCTTATATATAATAACACACCATTTGCACATAACCTAAATACACTGTCCCATGTAAGTAACCTGTACATTAAGCATTGTGACTAATAAAATGTAACTTTGTGTGCACAGCTCTTGGACTGTGTTTTGGGGGAATAATGGCCAGGAGAAGAAGGCTGCATGTTCATGTACCTTCTCTGCCCCGGATATTTCTAGTGTGTAGAGACTCGAACCCACAGATACCAAGGGCCAACTGTGGAAACAGGGCTTGGATTCAGGGCCTGGGGTTTCCCTTCAGCTGTTTCTGACAGTGGTCCTACCTTATCCCCACTGGGAGGCTTACTGCTAAGCCCAGATGGTGACCTTCCTGGGAGACAGGATGTTGAAACCTCTGCAGAGTTTGCACAGACCAGGACTGAGCTGAACAGCAGAGTCCTGGGCCAGCAGCTGCCTTGTTCACCTAACGCTCCCTCCCACCTAATGCCAGACACCTGAATAGGGAGCTAGAGGCCATCTCCACTGATGGAGGACAGTCACCTAGATAGAGCTCCATCTCACTGTGTCAGAGGCCTTACCGTTGCTCTCGATGTGCTCGTTGGCCCAATGGCCACCCTCAGTCCTGATTGAGGTTTCTTGCCGGTCAGAAAGGGTCCCCTGAGAAGAGAGGTAGCTTGGAACATCTTGTGGCACAATGGTTTCATCTGCAAGGAGATAAGACAATGAAGTATTCAGGATTTCTGTGACAACAGATGCAGATGTGCATTCACTGTCAGGCCCCGAACAGGATCCCCTGGCAACAGCCATCGAGGCTGTGCAGAGACCAAGAGTCGGTGCAGGTAGGAGGCCCTCCCAGAACTGAGCTGAACCTGAGCCCAGGTCAAAAGCATGTGAGATCACAAAAGATGGTAAAGAGTGACAGGAAGGGAGACAGAACTAATAAATCCACAGCACTGTGATGTTTCAGGGACAATCCACTTCCTCTTATGTGGAGGACATCAGCAGGAAGTTCTTTTTTTTTATTTTTACTTGTCAATAGACCTTTAGTTTATCTATTTATATGCTGTGCTGAGGATTGAACCCCAGTGCCTCACTTATGCCAGGCAAGTGTACTACCACTGAGCCCCAGCCCCAGCCCCAAGGCAGTTCCATTTCTGGCTCTGCCCTGAGTATGAACCCAGTGTCCGCAGGCAGGACCAAGGCTTCAGGTATCCAGAACCACATTCCCAGAGGTCCTGAAGTTCCCAGAGCATGAGAGCTTTTGACGAAGAGTGTGGACCTGGCTTCTCCTGCCCTGGAAATGAACGGCCACTGTGCCCACCTGTGTTGGTGATGCTGTAATCCTCGCTCTTCTTCCTGGTTTGGTAGATGATGCACACCCACACCAGCGACATCAGAACGATGCTGCACACCATGGTGATGGTGAAGATGCCATGGTGGTCCTTCCTACAGCCAGGCATGGGCAAGATGCTCAGCTGGCTGTGAGTGTGCTCCGTGCCTAGCGTGTTGGACATCTCGCAGGTGTACTGGCCCGCGTCCTCCAGCACCACGTTCTGGACCACCAGCAGCTGGTTGCCAGGGGTGAAGTGGTGCCTGTCGGTGAGGCTCAGGGGGCGGTTCCCCTTGAGCCAGGTGATGCGGGGGGAGGGGCTGCCAGTTGCTGTGCACTGGAGGGCCACTGTCTCCCCCACAGACACCACGAAGTCTTCCAAGGGTACCACCAAGGATGGGGTCTCTGCAAGAGATCAAGAGACGGCACGCTCACTCTGGGGCCTCAGTGCTGTGGGTCTGCTTGATTCTCTAGACATGGCATAATCCCACCTGAGGGCTTTCGTCAGTGTGGCAAGCTTTTCAGAAGATGGCTGATCTCTGGTCATAAAGGTTCCTGTTCCCAAACTGTCCTGTGTCCCTGTTCTTGACTAAGACCACACCCCTCCTGCATGCTCATTGGTCACCAGTTGCTCAAGGCTCTGACACTGCACTGGCCTTTAGTCTTTTTAAAGAGATAGGAGCCAGGATGGTGGGGCATGCCTGTAATCCCAGCAGCTCAGGAGGCTGAGGCAGGAGGATTTCAAGTTCAAAACCAGCCTCAGCAATTTAGCAAGGCCCTAAGCAACTCAGCGAGACCCTGTCTCTAAATACAAAATAGGGCTGGGGATGAGGCTCAGTGGTTGAGTACCCTGGGTTCAATCCCCAGGACCCCAAACATTTTTTTTAAAGAGGAAAATACTCCTAAAAGCAGCCCCAAATTTCAAACAGTAGCAACACCTTCCCATAACCCCCAGGGTCCACAGAGCAACTCCGCAGGCCTTCCCCTCAGTGCCATTTCAGACTCATACACATGCACGTGCACACATACCCCCCAGAGTACACCAAGGGTCGAACCTAAGACAGTCAGGGTGGCATTCGCTGACACAGAGCCTGCTGAGTTCTGGGCGATGCAGCTGTAAAGGCCCATGTCATCTATTTTTGCATTAGGATGAAAAACACATCGTTGTCATCTGGCATGACATGCATGCGGTGCTCCCAAGCCACAGGGAAGTATGTACCTCCGTCCTTCTTCCAGGCAATCTGGGGGTTTGGGTGGCCGGTGGCCGCACACTCAAGGGGAGCCATGGTGCCTGTGCTGGTGGTGATGTCTCTTGGCATTTTGGTAAATGATGGCAGCACTGGAAAACACACACAAAGGGGGAGGTCAGAGGACAGCTGGCTGCAAATTCTGGGAACACCTCTGGGGCAGAGACCCCCAGTGTGCGAGGGCCACTGCTCGATACCTCCCCGCACTGTGCCACCGCCAGCCCAGGACTGCTGCAGCCACTTCAATCAGGAGCAGTAAGCTTCCCAGAGAAAGTGGCAGCCTCTCCCCACCACGGCCTGGCACTTCCTCCACCTGTCCACTCCAGCTAGGGATGGAGTCTCAAGCTGTGGCTGAAATTCTGACTACTGCACCTCATAGGAAATGGGTCACACAGGTGGGACCCTGGGAGTCGGGGCCTGAGGCTCGCCTGCCTTTAAAAGCCACCAGGACAGAGCCTAGGAAACAGAAATACCTGCTCACCAAGCTGCAATCACAGAGGGAAGGTCCATGCATCCCCAGGGCAGCCTGAGGGCCATGCTGCTGAGCACACATAGGCAGAAGCACTGGGCTCACTGGCTCAGGCTCAGCAAGCAGTGGGACACCAGAGTCAGTGTCCAGCTGCAAGGCAGGCATCACCACGCTTCCGGTCCAAGCTTCTCTGGTCAGCCAGGCACCATGGCACTCCCCTGTCATCCCAGTGGCTCAGGAGCCTGAGGCAGAAGAATAGTGTTCATAGCCAGCCTCAGCAACTTAGCAACTCAGTGAGACCCTGTCTCTAAATAAAATATAGGAAAGGACTGGGATGTGGGTAAGCATCCCAGGACCTCATTTACCTGGTGTAAATAACAAATGCCCTGGCAGAGAGTCACTTAGTTGCCTGAGTCTTGAGGTGGCAGTGAGGCCTCTCTCTAAGAATACGCCAAGACAACATGAGTGTGGTCAAGTTTGTTCTGTGGTCGGCGGGACTGACTGAGCGCAGCCCACCAGCACTTCTGATGACCTTCGAGCCAACTCTGTCACTGGCACTTTAATGATTAGAAAAATCTCCCTGGGTTCTCAGGTTGTGGGGAGATGCCCACTCACACTCCTCCCGTCCCCCTCCCAAAATAGCAGCCCTGAAGAGAGCAGCTCTGACAAGCTGGTTTCTGAGTACAGGACCTCGTCCCACCCTTCCCCACACCTGTCCTGCTCTCTGCTGTCTTGAGAGGTGGGGACCTGCCCCTGCCCAGGCTGGCCTGTGCTTCCATAGCAGTGCCACCCACTCAAGAGCACAGCTTCCCCAGGGTCTGGGATGTGGGACCTAGAAACTGGACTGCGTGGTTCCAGAGAAGTTTAAGGCTCAGCTCTGCCTCTCACCCTGCCTCCCAACAGTCACCCAAAGCCCAGGGAGAGGGTGCTTTAACCTGCAGAACCTGCCCTAGGCGAGCCCAGGGTACAGTGCGGTCTAATCGCAGGTCTGCCTTCGTCCTCTCCGAGGTGGGCAGCTACCAGGGCAGGGTGCCTACGAGAGACCAACAGGGGACACCTACCATTCACCTTGAGCCGGGCCTTGTTAGAGTAGGTGGAGCCAAAGTGGTTGGTGATGACAAACTGATAGCGATTCTCATGGCCAAAGGTGACCCTACTGAGGTGCAGGGTGGTGGTGTACTCCATCACTTCCCCGTCCTGCATGCGCACTTGGGAGAAGTTCTCTGTCGGCGTTGGCCAGAACCTCATTGTTCTTCTTCCAGGCAAAGGTCATGGGGGAGCTGCTGCTGCTGCTGGCTGCTGAGCACTTGAACCAGATGCCCTTACCCACCACAGCTGTTGTTGTCTCTGGCTGGGTGATGATCTGTGGCTTTGGGAAGTAGTCTGGGGAGAGAAGGGCCACCATGAGGAGACGGGGACCAGCTGCTGTCACACTCGCACAAAACCAGGCCAGGGACACCAGGCCCCACCCAGTTGAGGCCTTGAGCACAATCCTGGACTAGAAATGGGCCACCAGTGCTCAGTCACCCAGCCCTCTGGAAGCTTCCTAGAAGCCCACACCCACTGCACCTGTTGACACGGCCACACAAGAGGTGCCACTTATTGTGGCCACACAAAGGACTCTGGCACACTGGCTTCCAGAACGTTGGGACTCCCAGAAATCTGAACTCCCTTAAAATGATGAAAGTACTACAAAAAATGGTCAAAATCAATGGTTCCAATTTCTGGAAAATCAAACACAATGATCCACAGGGTGTGGACTCAAGAAAATGGAGGCCTCTTGGAAAGAGAGAGGAGCTCTCTGGTGTTATGAGTTACCCGAGTCCCACTTGCCTCCACCCCACTCTGTGACAGCCTTGAGACTCAGCAGCTAGCAACAATTGAGGGAGAAGGTGGAGCTCCCCCAAAAGCCCCATGCGAGCAGTGTCACTGTGTGACCTGTCAGGCCAAGACCTGGAAATCCCCACTCATGAGGAAGGCTCACCATAGGAAGCCCTGTCCCCAGGTAACTGATGAAAATAGTGGCCACTGTGTAACCATACCACTGTCCAAGGTGACTGTGCCCTTCAGGGTGAACAGGACAGTGGTCAAGAAACTGAAGGAAAGTCAGGTGGAGGAGATGCCAGCAGCAGGCCCTGTGAGGTCCACCAGAGTCCTGGGAATCAGGAAGTACACGCCCACGTGCAGGGTGGACACACACCCTGGAAAGACCTCAGGGGAGCCCTCGTTTCTTGCCTGGGCTGAGATGGCAGACACGCACAAGCAGGAAGTGAGAGCACATGCCAGCACATACATACCCGGCCTGGGTGAAGGACACAGAATTTGCTGATGGGTGTGACTTAAGGACTTCTGTGTCCAACACTGGCTACTCACTAGCATGCCAAGCAGGAACTCAAGGGGTTGTACAGAGCAGGCTCCAGGACACTCATCTAGGAGAGGCCCTAAAGGAATGGTGACGGGCCAGCAAGCCCTGGGGGAGGACGGGAAGATATGAGTCTGGACTTGCCATGTCATTTTACTTTTTTTGTTTTTTGGTACTGGGGATCGAACCCAGGGTCACTTGACCATGGAGCCCCATCCCCAGCCCTATTTTGTACTTTATTAAAGACAAGGTCTCACTGAGTTGCTGAGGACCTCTGCTAAGTTGCTGAGGCTGACTTTGAACTCGAGATCCTCCTGCATGGGCTTCCTGAGCAGCTGGGATGGGGCCTGTGCTACCACACCCAGCATATTATTTTATCTTAAATGTCTAATTTTCAACAACAAATTATGAAACAGGAAAAAAAAATGTCAATACAAACTGTCCCTGAGGAAACTGAGATCTTGGACTCATTAAACAACATCAGCTATTATAACAATACTTGAAAAACTAAAACTATGTCTAAGAGAATTAAAGCATGAGAACACTTTCTTACCTGAGAGAAATGATCAATGAACAGAAACTATAAAAATGAACCACATACAAACCATGGCATTTACAAGTATAGTAACTGAAATTAAAAATCCACCGTTAGGGCGGATATAGCTCATTGGTAGAGTGCTTGGCTTGCATGCACAAGGCCTTGGGTTCAATCCTCAGAACCAAATCAAAATAAAACAAAATCCACCCTAGGGCTAGGGCTGTAACTCACTGGTATAGCCCTTGCCTAGGATGGGTGAGGCCCTGGATTCAATCTCCAGGACCACATAAAAAGAAAACTAAGTAAAATAAAGGTATTGTGTCCATCTACAACTAAAAATATTTTAAAAATCCATCCTAGAGGGCTCAGTAGCAGAACTGAGCTTGCAGATAAGTCAGTGAACTTGAGACAGGTCAGCGGAGATATCCAGTCTGAGAATCAAAGAGAATGAAGAAAATACAAAGAACTTCAGAGATCTGTGCAAGAGCATCCAGCATGACAACACACAGATCATGCAAGTCCAAGCACAGGACACAAGGAGGAGGGAGAGTATGTCTGAAGCCCTGATGCACCCAAACTTATAAACTGGATGAAAAACATGCACCCACATATCTGAAAAGTTTAATTAACTCTAAGCAAAATTCATTCAAAAGGCCTAGGTTCATCATATTCAAGTGTTAAAGGCCAAAGACAAAGCATTTTCAAAACAGCACAAGAAAAACAACTTATCACGTACAGGGGATCCTTGAAAATATTTGTAGCTGATTTCTTATCCAAAACCAGGAAGGTCAAGAGGGAGAAATATTCAAAGTATTTAAAAAGTCTGGAAATCTCAGGTGCAGCAAAATTATCTTTCAAAAATAAAGATGAAATAAAAACATTCCCAGATTTTTAAAAAATATCCAAACTGAGAGAATTTACTGCTAACAGACCCAACCTACAAGAATTACCTGTGGTGCATGCCTGTAATCCCAGTGGCTCAGGAGGCTGAGGCAGGAGGATTGTGAGTTCAAAGCCAGCCTCAGCAAAAGTGAGGCCCTAAGCAACTCAGTGAGACCCTGTCTCTAAATAAAATACAAATTAGGGCTGGGGATGTGGCTCAGTGGTTGAGTGCCCCTGAGTTCAATCCCTGGTACCCCCTCCTCCAACAAAACAAAACAGTAAATGAATTAAACACTCTGATCAAAAGGCAAGGAGAACCATAATGGATAAAAAAACTATGACCCAGTATACACTACCTACAAAAGGCAGTTTAGATCCCAAGACAATTAAACAGTCACCCAATATGAGACAAAATATTTTATCATGTAAATGGGTCAATCCATCAGGAAGACATAAAAATTATAAATATATGCACCTAACAGAGCTTTACAAAATGTAGAGCACAACCTGTCAGAACCGAAGAGAAGAACAGACAATGTAACAATAATACTCTTATTTCCAATGAAAAGCTAGGCAGAAAAACTAGGCAGATGGACAAGGAGAAAGAAGACTTGAACAACAGTATAAACCAACTAATTCTAATATACACCCATGGAACTCTCCACCGAACCATAGCAGAATACTCTTTTGAAATGTACACGGAACAATCTCTAAGATAAGTCAATATTTTAGGTCAAAACATAGGTCCAATAAGTTTAAAAAGATGGAAATCACACAAAGTATCTTTTTTGATGACAATGGAACGACTTTTAAATCCACAGTGAAGAGAATATTTGGAAAGCAACTTGTTGAAATTAAGCAGTGCACTTCCGCACAGCAGAGAAGAAGTCACAGGGATGCTGGAAGATGCTATGAGTTGAATGAAAACAATGTGTTTAGTTTTCAAGTCTCGGAAGCTGCGACTAAAATGGTGCTCGTGGACTTATTGCTGGAAATGCCTGTATTGAAGAAGTTTAGGACTAATAATCCAGTTGTTTAACCCAGAAAAAGAAGAATAACTACAACACCCCAAGCAGGAAAAAGAAATTAATCACGATTTGAACAGAAATGAAAGAAGGAGGACAGGAAAATGAGAAAATCACTACAAAGCAAAAATTGGTTCTTTGAAAACATCAACAAAATTGAAAAAACCTTTAGCTCGACTAGTAGGCAGGAGGGAAAAACAAAAGGCACAAAAAAGGGCACCCTACTACTGTCCTTCTTCCAGCCAAAGGAAAATAGGGAACACTCTAAAAAACTGTACCCAGCTAACCAGACAACCTGGCTGAAATGACAAACTCCTAAAACTGACTCAAGAAAAAGCAAATTCTGGCTCAACACTAAGGAGACACTTTAGAATTTAAGAATTTTTAAATGTAGAATTAAGAAATTCCTATAAAGAAAAGCTCAGACTCAAGTGAATTCTACCAAACATTTAGAGAGAGAACCAATCCAAAACTTCCAAAGCATTTTTTCTCCTCTTTCTTTTTTTGGACAAGTAGATGTAAAGAGAATATCTTCCAACTAATTTTATACAAGTATTACTCTAACAACAAACACCTAAGAAAAACATCACACACACACACACACACACACACACACACACACACCAACAACAACGTAGAGAACACAATGTCTTTTATAAGTATAGATGCAAAAACTTCAGCAAAAATCCCAGCAAACTGAAATGTACAGCACCTAAAAAGAACCACATACTATAATCAAGTTAGGTTGATCCCAGGAAAGCAAGGTTTACCATTCAAAAATCAATGTACTGGGCTGGAGATGTGGCTCAGCGGTAGCGCGCTCGCCTGGCATGCGTGTGGCCCGGGTTCGATCCTCAGCACCACATACCAACAAGCATGTTGTGTCCGCCGAGAACTAAAAAATAAATATTAAAAATTCTCTCTCTCTCTCTCTCTCTCTCTCTCTCTCTCTCTCACTCTCTCTCCTCTCTCACTCTCTCTTTAAAAAAAATCAATGTACTAGACCATTATCAATAAAACAAAGGGGGGAACCCTATACAATCATCTCAGAAACACACACACATAGATTACACACAAGACAGAATCCAATAGATTTTCATAATAAAATATTCAAAAAATTAGGGTTAAGAAAGGAACTTATTCAACCTCATAAAGGTCATCTTTGAAAAATCCACAGTTAATATCACACTTAGCTGGGCTCAGTGGTGTGCACCTGTAATCCCAGCAGCTTGGGAGGCTGAGGCAGGATTAAAGCCAGTCTCAGCAATGGCAAGGCACTAAGCAAGTCAATGAGATTCTGTCTCTAAATAAAATACAAAATAGGCCTGGGGATGTGGCTCAGTGGTTAAGCACACCTGGGTTCAATCCCTGGTACCTGCCCCCCACAAAAAATCATTGTAAATGGAATTCTTTTCTTGTTTGTTTATTTAGTGCCTTGCAATTGCTGAGGGTGGCTTTGAACTTGCAATCCTCCTGACTAAGCCTCCCAAGCTTCTGGAATTATAGGCATGCACCACTGCAACTGGCCCTAAAAATATTTCTAAAAAAATTTTTGCACAACTGTCTAGAAACTGAAAAATCACCACCACAATTCACAGACTAGGAAATTGTATTTACAAATTATAGACCGTATGAGGTCTAATATTTTGAATATTCTAATATTCAGAACTGACAACTCATAACAAATATAGAATTCTGAATGTGCTAATATTCAGAATTGATAACTCATAACAAAATAGAGAAATGAATAAATGACTTGAGTAACTATTTTTCCAAAAAAGCTATGCACGATCCAATGAGCATCTAGAAAAATTATTCAACATCATAAGTCATTGTGGAAATGTTAAGACTACCATGAAATTCTACTCTGTTCCCACTAGCAAAATCTAAAATAAAAAAGATAGCAAGTGTCTGAAAGCACGAGGAAAAACCAGAATCCCGTACATTGCCAGCAGGTGTGTAAAATCCTGAAGCCACTTTGAAAAAACAGTTTGACAGTTCTTCGGTCACACCTAGAGCTACCACAGGACCCAAAGATTCCCTTCCCAGGTGCAATCCCAAGAGAATTCACATAACTAGTGCATGAATGTTCACACCAACATTAATCATAAAACCCCCAAAGTAAGCACCATCAAATATCCGCCATCTGATGCATGGATGAAACAAAACCTATATCCATACAGCAGGATGTCACTGAGTCACAGAAAAGGGACTGATGCTTTAAAACTATGCTCAGGGGCTGGGGCTGGGGCTGGGGCTCAGTGGTAGAGTGCTCACCTAGCATGTGTGAGGCACTGGGTTTGATCCTCAGCACCACATTAAAAATAAACAAATAAAATAAAGGTGTTGTGCCCAATTATACCTGAAAAAATATTAAAAATAAAACAAAACTATTCTCAGGGGTGCGGGCAGCTCAGGCCCCAGATCCAATCCCCCCACTGGGGGAGAAGACCCAGCAAAGTGAGAAAAGGAGAGTTCCTCAGGCCACATGCCGTCCACCAGCACTCATGTTAACTGTCCAGAGCAGGCAGGTCACACACACCCATGGACTAGTGACCGCCATGACTGGTGGCCAGGAGAAGAGGGAATGCCTGCTAAGGCGTGGGGTTGTGGTTTCTTTCAGAAGTGATGAAAATGTTATAAATCAGTGATGACACAAATTTCGAAGACTCTAAATCCAAAGTTCATGTTTTAAAGAGACACATTTTTATGACATGGCTGTGCTGGAAGATGTGGCCATCACACTGCATTGCCCCATCTGGATGGGCTTGCCCCAGTCTGCGGGACTCCCCTGGGCAGTGTGGAGCATTCCAGCACAGAGGAGCCATGCGGAGATCCTGAAACCCTCAGCCTGGCTCTGAGGTGACCTGAGAACAGCAAGCTTCTAGAACTGGTCAAGGCATGCATCAGTGACCCCCAGCCCCTCTAAATGGCACAGCAGACAGTGGTCCACAACCAGAAAGGGAAGCAGGGAACTCAAAGCCCCATCAAGGCTCCAGAGCACAGCTTCTCCCAGGAGGTCACACACCATCTGCCGAGTCGCAGGATGGTGGCTCCTCACGCTAGGAAATAGACAGGTTCAGGACGGTGGGACTCAACACCTGCCCTGCTTCCCCAGGGCTCCCAGCCTAGGACAACACAACTCCCAGCCTAGGAGAACCATGCGTCCCTGGAGTTCCCTCATGCGGTCCCTGCCTGAGCAAAGAGCTTGTCATGCAATACCACAAGATAGATGAAGCAGCACCCTAAAGCACCAGGAGGGTGAATCTAATATCCCAAGTCCAAGGGCAGTGAGCAGGAGGAAGAGGCAGGCTGCTACATGGCACACACTCTGACCACAGACCCACAGAGACTAATATGCCAGGTCACCAGAGGGATGCGTGTGGGCCCGTGATGCGAGGGACACACAATGGGAGGGACCGGGTAAGGACTCCGGCAGTGAGTGCAGCATGAAGTTCCAAGGCCCCCCGGGAGTGTGCCTGCCACCCGTAACGCTTGCTCACATTAAGTAACAATTTTTATAGGCCAAGCCTACTAAAAGTGGGAAAGGAGAACTCCCCCCCAAACTCTCCTGAAAAATAAAGAAACCCAACTGGACTAAATTAGAGCATTATAAAACTGAAAATTTCCACCTAGCAAGGACCTGTTCCCCCAACACAAGCAGAGATCTAGAAACAGGTGCAGACACGCGAACATGGCCACATTCTCCAACCCTTGGCTACGCAGCTCCGGCAGTGCATGCAGGACAGAGAGGGGACCCAGGTTCCCTCTCCAGGGGTCACCACTGTGGCTCTCAGCTTGGGCAACAGTGAGCTCAGGTGCCCTCAGGCCCAGCCTGGGTGTCTCACCTGGGGATCTTCCAAAGGGATGCGGGATGGGGGGTGTGGCGCTGTGAGCCTCCATTCACATCCACCTCGTCCACCAGGCACGACAGGTAAAGAGAAGAGCCAGGTCCCTGGGGAAGCTGACCAAGATACAAGCACTGAAGACACAAAAATTTTTCCACAGTCAATGGGTCACCATTGCTCTGTTCATGCTCCCAGTTTGGTTCAAACACACTGTTTCTGTCTGTCTCTGGTGTTGGGGCTTGAACCCAGGGGTACTCTACCACTGAGCCACATTTCCAGCTTCTTTTTTTTTTTTTTGAGATAGGTCCCACTAATTTGCCGAGGCTGATCTTAAACTTGTGATACTCCTGCCTTGGCCACCCAGGTCACTGGCATTACAGGTGTGCCACACCATGTCTCAGAGGCCTAAGGTACCATCACTCTCCAAGAAGCTACAGTGAGAAGGGTTCTTTAGGTTGCCCTTCCCAGACAGAGCCCTTGACTTCAGGAGCTTTTCCATACCCAAGAAATCCCTGGGGACAGAGGCTCCTCATGGGGACCGACAGGCTACACCTCTATTAATCCAAAATTAGGAGGTAGGAAGGGCCTGGAGCTCAAAGCCCTGACAGTCCTGCTTTGGGCCTGGCTGGCCTGGACATCTATCCTTCTTTCTGCCAGAACAGGGCCACTGGTGGGCCTGCCTCTGAGCTGCTTTTGCCCCCAAGGCCTGCCCCCCTTTCTAGTCCACTGCTCTCTGGGCTCTGGAGGATCTGCCTCCACAGACCAAAGCCAAGGGCACTTACAACTCACACAGCTTCTGACAGAAGTTCCACCTGCTGCGGTGGATGTGCAAGATGGAATTGTGGCTGAGGTACAGCTGGTGCAGGGCCATGAGGGTGAAGAGGGAGCCGCTATTCACTTCCACCAGGCTGTTGTGCTCGAGGTGTCTGCAATGACAGTGCCCAGGGTCAAGGGGTCTGACCTTTACCCAATACCCAGTGTGCCTGGTCAGCGCTCCGATCAGACAGGGCGGTCACACTGAGGATGTAAGAGCACATGGGAAGCATGGAGACCCCCTGGTGTGAACTCACATGATGGAGAGAAGATGGGCAGACCTCAGTGGAGGGTCTGAAGGCCAAGACATACTCAGAAAGTTCAGAAGGGCAGGGGACGTTAGCTATAAGTCAGTTTTAGCTGAGTCAAAGTGAACCAGACAGATGAGAGGGCAGAGAAGCTCTCAGCAAGGGCAAAGCCAGGAGAGGAACAGAGAGAGAAGGGGAAAAGGGAGGCAGCCCTTATCCTCATCCAACTGATAAAATTCACTGTGCCAGGAGACATGGCATTAGCTCTGGGGTCCAATGACTGTATGATTTTTGTTTTTCTGGTACTGGGGATTGAACCCAGGAGTGCTTAAACACTGAGCCCCAGCCCCAGCCCTATTTATATTTTTTATTTAGAGACAGGGTCTCACTGAGTTGCTTAGGGCCTTGCTAAGTTGCTGAGGCTGGCTTTGAACTCATGATCCTCCTGCCTCAGCCTCCTGAGCAGCTGAGGCAGTGTGTGCCACTACTCCTGGCTCCATGACTACAAGATTTAAATCTTGATTTTGCCATTTTGATGGCTTAATGAGTCTGAACACCTGCAAAATGGAAATATCCAGAAGAATCCACCTCACGGCGCTGTATGGAGAGGAAATAGAGAATGTACCTTGGGGTTGTGGGCAGTGTGAGGATCTGGCTCCGAACAAACTCATTAAGTATGCACAGTAGGTCCCTGACTTACAATATTCCAACTTGTGATGTCCGCACTCTATTAAGGTGTGAGACTAGCACACATTCTGCAGAAACTCTGCTTGGAATTCCGAATCTAGATCTTTCCTACCTGGTACAATCCTTTCTCAATGCTGGGAGTGGCAGAGAGATGGCTCTCCGTCAGCCCTGTGCTCACCAGAGACAACAGCTAACACTCTACCATGTGTTGCGCTGCAAGCTAGGATGCCCTGGGGACTAGGAATTAAGTGTATTTTCAACTTATGACATCCTCAGCTCACAGTGGGCTTCTCGGGGATATGACCCATTGAATGAAGAGCATCCATGTGCCATTCCCTCACTTCTCAGAATCCTCACCAATGACAACTCTGCCCAGACACCTGGTTTCTCTCATGGAAGTTACTGATGCACATATTGCTCTTTTTTTTTGGGTACCAGGGATTAAAATCAGGGGTGTTTAACCACTGAGCCACACCCCCACCCTTTTTTATATTTGATTTAGAGACAGGGTCTCGCTGGACAGGACCTTGATAAGTTGCTGAGGCTGGCCTCAAACTTGCAATCCTCCTGCCTCAGCCTCCTGAGCCACTGGGATTACAGGCACATACCACCATGACCGGCCCTAATTTGTATAAATTCCTTCCACATAAAAATGAAATGGTAGAGCCTCACACTGTTTTCTTCTGAAAATTCTCTTCATCCTCAGACCATCATCAACTTAGAACTTCAGATTCTAAATGACAGGCTTGAGGAAGGAAGAGTGTTCTGGAATATGCACCACAGAGCTCCAGCCCAGCTGAAGTGGCAAAGGAGAAGAAGCCACTGGCATCCCAGTCATGCAAAGCAGAGATGCTTCTGCACCATACAATGTGGGGCCTGGACCTAAGCTTCTGGGCTTGGTTTCAGTTATAAAGACAAGTAGTGAAGGAAAGAAGTGGGTAAAGATACTGGTGCAGGTGTGTCAACTTGGAAGTAACCAACTGCAAACCTGAAAACAGGAAAACCAAGAGGAACTGCTGAGACCCAACTGTCTCCTGTGAGAAGAACGGGGATGGGGAAAGAGGGGGAGGGAGGGGATGGATGGACGATGGGTGGGCAGCAGCTGCTTTCCTTTACTATCTGATTCATTCATGCAGAGGCATTACCTCTGATGAAAAATAAACAAATTTAAATGTTGAACCACAGCAGATTGCATTCCTCTGCTTTTTTTTTTTTTTTTTTTGATGTTGCCTTTATTTCTGGCAGGCCTCAGCTCTGATATTGGACACATCTGGCTGAAGAAAACATTCTCTTGATAAAAGCTGCAGATCTGCACCAAGTGCCTTGATGAGCTCACAAAACAGAAATAAATCTCCTGTGATGAACTATACATTCTGGGTCCACCTGCACATCAAGGAAGACTGTCAGACCCAAAATGGGGAGGGAAGGAGCTTCCTGTGGAGTTTGGGAGTGAAGAGGATGTAGGGAAGCATCTATTCCACAGTGAGGAAGTGGGGGTGGGAGGAGGCCCAGGAATGGGGCTGCTTCCTGCAACACCTGACCTGATTCACAAAAACCTCCTCCAAGAGATGTTCCTACTCTGCTATGGAAACACAGATTTGGTTGAGTCTGCAGAAACACTGAGTTGGGACCACAGCAAGGCTCAAAGGACAGGTGGCCTTCTGGGCGCGGTGGCGCAGGACTGTCATTGAGGCAGCTCAGGAGGCTGAGGCAGGAGGATCATGAGTTCAAAGCCAGCCTCAGCAAAAGTGAGGCGCTCAGCTACTCAGTGAGACCCTGTCTCTAAATAAAATACAAAACAGGGCTGGGAATGGGGCTCAGGGGTCGAGTACAATCCCTGGTACCAAAAGAAAAAAAAAACAAAAAAGAAAGAAAAAGGAAAGGTGGCCTGTTCTCCACCTAGTGCTCAGCTGAATAGAAACACACAGGCTTCCCCACTCCCCACAGAGGCAGGGTGCAGAGGCCATGGCCTCACCCTTGGGCTGGAGCCCTGCCAGGGCCCGCCCGCACTTACAGCACATGCATATTGGACAGCCCCCAGAAAGCGCCATCAGTCAGCTTGCTGATGTTGTTTCTCTGGAGCTTCAGCATCTTCAAGCTGTCCAGGCCCTGGAACATGAGGCCCTGGATCAACTGAATCTGATTCTGATTGAGGTCCCTGAAGACAAGAAGCCCACAGACTCAGAGACTCCCTGTGCACATTCCATACACACACACATACATACACACACACACACACACACACACACACACACCCATGCCAAGTTTCCCAGCCAGTGAGCCAGCGGGTATCGAATGCAAGAACATTTACAGTCAGGGCATCTGACGGGATCTCCATGTACGGGGCAGAGTGAGCAAGAGCAGTGGGGGACACCCCATGAAGCATACACATTCATCTGCTTGCTCTAGTACTAGAGAGCCTTGGGGGACTGAAAGGACTCTGGGTGGCCTGGAGGGGCAGGGAAGGACACACGGAGCTAATAGGAAAGCCCTGGTTTCCCCCAAGTATTTCTACAGCATCTCGTGACCCAACCTCCTCAGCATCATGGAGACCTTCTCCACAGACAGCCCAGGATCCACACCCTGCTGAGCCTCAACAACTGTTCTCATCAATTTAAACCAAATTTCTACTACTGGCTTGTTTTCCTGATATTTACTCTTCCAATAATAAAAAGAAGTCAAAAATCAATCAATCAATCAAGAGCCAGGCGTGGTGGCACAGGGCTATAATCCCAGTAGCGTGGGAGGATTGTGAGTTTAGAGCCAGCCTCAGCAACTCAGAGAGGCCCTAAGCAACTCAATGAGACTCTGTCTCTAAATAAATTACAAAATAGGGCTGGGGAGTTGGCTCAGTGGTCGAATGCCCCTGAGTTCAATCCCCGGTACCAAAAAGAAAAAAAAAAAAAAAGCAAGAGACAATCATAAATCAACCACCTTGTAAGATTTAGGAGATAAAGATTGCCATCTCCTGCTTACTGCCTCTAGCCATGCTAACTTCCCGCTAAATTCAAGAAATGTCAAGGATACCATCAAGCCTGAGGTACATATTTTACGGGTACCTTTAAAAACAACACTAAAACCTCTGAGATAAATAAACAGAATGCATGCAGCCTAAGCACTAGCCATGCTAGCTAACAAGCAGGATTCCTCATGTCATTGAGGAGGACACCAGCAGGGACCCATACTAAGTGGACCTCATCCCTGCAAGATGAGGTGCCCCACCGGCACCAGACCCAGCTCCAATCTGCTTTTACTAGGTGTTGCCATAGGGGCATTAAATACGGTTCATGCAGAACTTTACTGGGGGCGGGAGGGAGAGTAGGGGTTGCATTTGGTGCTAGGTCCTTGGGGAAGTTTGGCCCACATAAAATTGGGCTATAACCTTAATTAAAGTGCTGGTTTCCGTACTCACAGTTGTGTCAGCCTGGGTAACTTGAATGCTTTTATAGGAAGCTGGGTGATCCTGTTTTTGCTCAGGCAAAGAAAAAGCAGCGACTGTGACAGGCCATCGAATGCTCCCAACTCCAGGGTGCCAATGTGATTGCTGGCCAGGAGAGTCAGGAGAGAAAATGTCACAGCCACAGGAGGCCTTCCTCATTCTGTTACAGTCACCAGACCCAGCTGGATCCGAGCTGGGAAAACATGCTAAGACATACCCAGAGGGACAGGTTTCCCAAGGAGACATCTGTCATCACGAGGCTTCAGAGCCTGCCCTGCCACTGCAGGTGGCAAGACTGTCCAAGATCAACCTCCACTCAGCCCAGAGCACCCAGCACCTGTGGCTAGTGGGCCCAAGAAGGCAGGAATGACTATCAGACACCTTCACCCCCAGCCCTGCTGCAAACCTGCCATCCTCAGGCCACAACTGGCCCGCCACCCTAGGGCAACCGAGAAAAGCCCTACACAAAGCACAGAGTCAGCTCAGAGGCCCGGTCAGATTCCATTCCACGATTTGCGGAATCAGTCTTTAATCCTGAAGTGGGTCTCATTTTTGGAAGTACATAATAAGTGTGTACAAGCCAATTCCTTTAAATTATTTTAAATACCTGAAAGAAACCCTTTAGTTAAAGAGACCTGAGCCAAATTCTTTAAAAAGCAAGCCATACCACGCCTGTAATAACAGTAGCTCAGGAGGCTGAGGCAGGAGGAACGAGAGTTCAAAGCCAGCCTCAGCAAAAGCGAGGTCCTAAGCAACTCAGTGAGACCCTGTCTATAAATAAAATACAAAATAGGGCTGGGGATGGGGCTCAGTGGTTAAGTGCCCCTGGTTCAATCCCTGGTACCCCAGACCCTGCCAAAAAAAGACAAGCAATACTTTTTCAGGGCCATCTCCTTTGACCGTACCGAGTGGATGGACTGCAGTGTACAACACAGATATGTGTGTCACACTGTTTGCAAAGCATAGCAAGCAGTGGAAAAAAAGGGGAAAAAAAAGGGAATAAAATAAATCAGTATTCCTATAGGAAGTTACCCCTCAACACCCTTCTTACTGCTTTTCCTAGACAAAATTTTGGGTTTTTTTTTAAACAAACAAATAAACAAAAAACAGCACCTAAGTGAAAAGGAGAAAGCCCAGAGATCTTCTACCATGGATTGAAGGAACAAGGCTCCTCTGGATTCTTTACCAGGCAGAGCCCCAGCACAGGGCACATGAGGATTCTCTACAAACGGGGCTGGACTGTTTGTTCTTGACATTCCAGATTAGAGAACAGCCTCTGGGATGAAGATAGAGCAGCCACAAGCTGCCAAAAGAGAACGTCCCTCCTGCTTTCCTGCAGGGACAGAAGGTCAGTGCAATTCCATTTAGCAGTTGGTGGTTTCTTGGTTCTGAGCAAGGGAGTATCGGGTGGCAGCTGGACACCTCGGGACAGGCTCCACCTGAGGCTTAACAAAGGCCAAGTCCTCCTGTTCCCTATTTTAGCACCTTGATGCAGCCTGAGAATGACTTGGAAAATTTAGGGGCCAAGGTTCATCTTCCCTGAAGAGATGGGTCATGACCACCTCTAAACAGGACTCGCAAATGTGCTCCAAAATGACACCGAAACAGTGATGACAAAGGAAATGGAAACTCACTCAGATTTGGAAATGTCTCTTCAGATTCTTCCCCAGAAGGCATGGGTGCTGCAGGTTTTATCATTTTTACTCCTGTTTACCATCCACACCGCAGGTAAGATGGGGCCCGAACACGGGTAAGAGACACATCAGCACAGTTCTGAGAACCCACAGAACCAGGAGCCGCCTTCCCAGTCAGATCCCGTGAGCTGTCTGATCACTGTGCGACTCTAGGAAGAAAGAGCCTGGAGAGTCTGCAAAGTGCTCTCTCTGAAGTGTGGGCCTCTAAGCTTCCCTGAGCCTTCTCTCCAAGATCTGCTGGGAAGCAGCCAAGTAAATATGAGTAAAAGCAAGCTTTGTGGTCAGGGCAGACCTCAGAGTCTTGAACTCTTCTGTCTGAGGGGTGAGCTTCCTGGACAGGCGAGTCCACCTCTGCCAAAGGTGTCCACCTTGAGTGTAACACAGATGAATACTATGGGATTGGAAATGTTCCATCAGTGGGCATCAGAGGCCAATCCCTCCTGCCTTGCACCATCCCCAGGGCTGAAAAATTGTTATGGTTTGGATGTGAGGTATCCCCCAAAAGCTCACGTGTGAGATGGTGCAAGAAGGTCCAGGAGAAATGACTGGATTGTGAGAGCCTTAATCCAACCAGTGAATGAATTCCTGATGGGATTAACTGGGTGGTGGCTAGAGGCTGGTGGGTGTAGCTGGAGGAGGGGGCATGGGGGCGTGGCTTTGGGGTCTCTATTTGTCTCTGGAGAGTGGAGTCTCTCTCTGCTTCCTGATCACCATGTGAGCTGCTTCCCTCCACCACATTCTTCCTCCATGATGTCTGCCTCCCCTCGAGCCCTGAGGAATGGAGCCTGCTATCTATGGATGGAGACGTCTGAAACTGACAGCCCCCAAATAAACTTTTACTCCTCTACAATTTTCTGGTCAGGTTTTTTTAGTCACACAGTAGTGAAAAAGCTGACCAAAGCAGAAGTGAAATATGCAGACTGTGTACAGACCTGGGCAACAGAGGTCTCCAGCTGACCTAGAAGCAGAGGGACAGCCCCAGCCACAGAAGTACTTACAGCTCTCTTATGTACAGTCCAGGGGGAAAGCAGGCACTCCCGATCTCCGTGATATTATTTCAACTCAGATCCAACACTTCCAAGGAAAGTTAGGCATTCAGCTGGCTCCCATTCACGCTGCAGATCCTGTTGTGTTGCCTGAAACACACAAGTGGAGGGGTGACTCTGGAATTACTTTTTGCAGAGTAACTATAAGAGCCAGGCATAGTGGTGGACACCTGTAATCCCAGTGGCTCAGGAGGCTTAGGCACGAGGACCTTGACTGCAAAGACAGCCTCAGCAACTTAGTGAGGCCCTAAACAACTCAGTGAGACCCTGTGTCTAAATCAAATATAAAAAAGTATAAGAATTCTCTTTCCTATTTTACTAGTTGTTTGCTCTTTCATAACATGACCCTCTAGTGACACTCGAAATGAGCTTTCCTGTTGTTCTTCCCATCCATGATCAGATGCTGGCTTCAGAGAGTATGCTGGATTTTCTCATATGGGACAAGCTGTTTGCAAAAGTATGGGGCAAGAACACAGGGGTGATCTCTAAGTACACAATCATGGCATGACCTGCATCTACCTATATACCCACCATAAAGGATGTACCAGTTCAATTGGGCAGCTCCAAACCAATAACCTTCTGCAATCTTCAGGACCCAGTCCACTGCCATGAGATAAAAGGCTTGTAGGCATGAGCCCAGGTTAGTCATATGGCTGTGTGCAGTATAGGGGATTAAACCCAGGGCCTCATGGATGCTAGGAAAGTGCTCCACCACTGAGCCACATCCTCAGCCCTCCCTGGGTCAGTTTAATCCAACTTCACAAATCACTACGCACTTTCACAATTCACTCCATGTGCCAGGCATGGAGACATACAGGAGATTAAATACACACACACACAACACACACACACACACACACACACACACACACAGATAAAATCATGGTAATCCTCATACTTTGCTGGTGGGACTGCATTTGACCCAGTTACCCCACTCCTCAGCATAATACCCAAAGGACTTAAAATCAGCATACTACAATGACACAGTCACATCTATGTTTATAGCAGCTCAATTCACAAAAGCCCAGCTATGGAACTAACCTAGATGCCCTTCAAGAGATGAATGAACAAAGATAATGTGTTATATATACACAATGGAATATTACTCAGCCTTAAAGAAGAATGGAATGATGGCATTTGCTAGTAAATGGGAGGGGAAATGGAGACTATCATCCTAAGTGAATGAAACACACCAATTCAAAAAAAAAAAAAAGGCTGAATGTTCTTTCGGATATGCAGGTGCCAATTCAAAATGGTGGGTGAGTAGGGAAGAATAGAGGTTCTTTGGATTAGGCAGAGGGGAGCAAAGGGAAGGGAGGGTGTTTGGGGGGTAGGAAGGATAGTACAAGAATGGGACATTATTACCCTGTGTGCATACATAATTACATGACTGGTGTGATTCCACATCATGTACAACCAGAAGAGTTATACTCCACTTATGTTGGATGTTTCAAAATGCATTGTACTGTCATGTATAACTAATTAGAACAAATTTTAAAAAATAAAATCCTGGCACTCTGCAAAGGGAGAGAGGAGCTCACTGCTGGGTATCACTGGAATCAAATCCCCTGCAGCTCTAATGGCGTTGTTCCTCAGTTTTCTTATATAAATGATGCAGCCGAAACCTGTCATTTCTGGAATACGGGCAACCCAACTTGAAACCATGCTAAAGGGATAGCAGACATTAAGGAAAGTGCTCCGAGGGTGCCCTGCCCACCTAGGAAGGCACTGTCCACTATGACTTATTTGCATCTTTAACCCTGGAGGCCTCTGGCAAACCCCAAATCTAACCAAGGGACCAGCAGTCATTAATCAGGACAAAGGTAACTAATGCTAAGTGAGGCGGGGCTACGGGCCTGTTGTGAACATGGCTCTGCCTCGCAGATTCAAACTGAGACAGGAGATGCATGAGAATCTGCTTGGTTGCCAGGCACAGTGCTGCCTGTCATCCCAGTGGCTCTGAAGGCTGAGGCAGGAGGATTGCAGGGTCAAAGCCAGCCTCAGCAACTTTGTGAGGCCCTGAGCAACTCAGTGAGACTCTGTCTCTAAATAAAATACAACATAGGGCTGGGGATGGGGCTTAGTGGTTGAGTGCCCCTGAGTTCAATCTCTGGTACCCACCCTCCTCTCCCCACCTTAAAAAAAGAATCTGTAGGGTAGCAGTGCTGTCCTGAGGGTTCTAGGCACACACTTCTGCCAGGTTGAGAAAAGAGGGGCAGCTGTCCAGCCGATCGGAGCCAGGAAGCCAGCCGTCGCTTACCAAGTGGCATCTCCTTTAAACCAACCCTTGAACATTGGTTCCAACAAGGCAGGAACGAGGACCTCTTTCCCAGAAGTTTGGGGGCCTCCCTCAATTCCTTTTGTTGTTGGTGATGTTGGTTTTTCTTTTCACAAGTCTCCCAGGCCCTAAATTCAAAACTCAATTTACAAGGGCCCAAATGTGCTGACAGGGGGTGCCACCTTCCAATGAAAGGAACCTTCCCTCCACATCCCCTCCTCACCCCCCCCAACCTTTGAGATCTGTATTCAGTTCCTAAATAAACAGTCTCTTACAGTTTTCAGAAACCCAAAGCAAAAGAACAGAAAACCTTTATTATGCAAAGTATGTGAAGAAAAAAGATCAGGAAATAAAGGAGATAGTACTATGCCTCATCCAGGAACTCTGGATACCATGCCAGGGAGCCAGGAAACAGGGGGTCTAGAAACCAAAGGGACGTCCCGGGGCCCAAAGCTGGACAAAGGGGTCGGTCCACTGGGGGGGGGGAGCCCGGAGGACAGCTGACCCCTCTCTCTGCTCCCCAACATCCCCTCCTCTGTCTTACTTGGTCTTTGTCTTGGGCTTCTTCCTTCTTTCTTGTCAGTATGTCTCTTCACATTCTCCCCCCCAAACCTGTCCCCCCACCAAAAAAGGACACTGTGAGGAAGATAAGTCTCTGGAACCCGGGGAAAAGTTCCCCACTGAGCAGAAGAGGCAGCCATGGAGATTGGGCCATGGTGGCCTGGGAGAAGTTGCCAGGGCTAGTGCCCAAGCCAGGACGCTGGGGCTGGGAGGCCAGGAGCTAGGCACAGGGGACAGAGCTGGCAGGGCACCCTGGGGAATGGCTCCCCTGGGCCAGGCTAAGGAGCTTAGAATCCGGCTCCCCACGGGACAGGTGGGAGGGGTGGCAATTAAGAGGCAGGCACAAGAGAATGGTAAGGGGGCGTCCCTCCTGGGAGCTGGAGATGACATCATCAAATGGTAAGGGGGCCCCTGGGTAGGCTACAGGACATACCTTCCATCCCCACCCACCACAAAAGGCTGTTTCTTTTTCTGAGAACTATTTTTATGAAATTAGCTCCCTCGATCCAACCCAATCCTATTAAAAACTTTCCTGTAGTTTTATGCTTTCTGTTATTAAGGACAAATGGCTCTGGTATTATCCTCAGGACAAGATGCAAATAAATCTGCTCTCTGACAAATACTTTATTTGAGTTAGATCACTTTAATCAGAAAGTATTAACCAATTGAAATTATGCTTTAGGACCCAAGTTCCCAAAACTCTAGAACTCTCTCTCTCTCTCTCAAAGCCCTGATATTAAAGTCAGGCACAAAACAAAACCTCTTCCCAGGAGACCTTTCCAAGGGTGACACCCAGCAAAAAAGAGAACTGGAGTCTGAAAACTCAGGGCACGCCTGTGTGACAGAGAAGAATAACTCAGCTCCAGAGGCCAAGTCTAGGATGACAGGTGTCTGAGCTGAAAACCACAAATCTGCTATTTCTGCTGAAAGACACAAAGTACAAAGAGCAGCTACTGGACAGATGGACCAACCATGTCTTCAGTGACATTGCCCCTGCTCTCTACTTCTGGGTCACCCAAGAAATTGATGCCTGATTCAACAAAAAAGAAAAAAAGAAACTTGTCCCAGGTCACACCTGCATCGGAGGCAGAGAAGGATACACACCAGATATCCACTTTTCCTTTCTGCATTAGTCTATAAACTTATCGCAACAAAATTGTCTCCTGGAACTCACATGGCCTCACAGTAATCATATTTTGCTTACTTTTCTGATCCTCCACCTGCTCAAAAAAAGGGAAATGAACCACTGAACAGGGTGGCACATGCCTATAATTCCAGCAGCTCAGGAGGCTGAGGCAGGAAGATCGTGAGTTCAAAGCCAGCCTAGGCAACTTAGCGAGGCTTTAAACAACTCAGGGAGACCCTGTATCTAAATAAAATACAAAATAGGGCTGGGGATGTGGCTCAGTGGTGAGCTCTCCTGGGTTCCATCCCTGGTACCAAAAGTGGGGGCGGGATAAAATACTGAGGGACTAAGGACTCTCAGATGTCAGAGTACAGCTCAGTTGTATGGCACTTGCCTAATATGTGAAAGGCCCTGCGTTCCATTCCCACTGCCACAAGCAAGCAAAAATGAAGTTTGTAACTATTAGCACATTTTCAGAAAATGTGTTAGTGCTTCCACGTCACCTTGGAACAGCCTCTGGGACACAACTTCACGGGGCACAGGAGACACCTAATAATTACAGAACACGGGACACATTTTAATTCTAAATTTCTGCAAGGCAACAGTACCTATCAGGAACACATGTTCTTCTAAGCTGATCAATGGGCACCGCTTCATGAATGGAGATGCTAAAAGCCTTGTTGGGTCAGAATGGGAAAAATGTCCTTTGGCTACAAAGTGACCCTCATCCACTCTTTGCTCATCCTCTGTTGTTCTCTCCTCCATCCTTCACGTAGACCACAAAGAAAACCCAGAAATACATGCAGGGTGACCGCAAAATCATCTAGACTCCTGTTCCCCAGAGGTCACGCTGCTAACCTAACTGTCTGCAGACAATCGGTCCAGGCATCCAGTCTGAAAATCTCCGAGAAAATGAAAATAAAGACCCTTCCATTTCTGTTGTCTCAGAGAAATCACTGCCCAAGTCAGATGGAGACTAATTTCAGGACAGAGAGGTTGCCAATGCTAACCTGCATTTTCCAAAACTGAATCACTGAATCGGAGTGAGAAGGGAGTCAGTCTCTCTCTCTCTCTCTCTCTCTCTCTCTCTCTCTCTCTCTCTCTCTCTCTCTCTCTCCTGTACATATTTCAACGCAGTCTAATGGAATAGCAGGAACAAGGAGAGACAGCCCCACTGCTACTGGCACTGGGGCCAGGGAACAGAAATGTATTTTTAGTCAGCAGAGCAAGGAGTGATTCAAGTGCCACAGGCCCGGGTGCAAGCTGGGGGCCTTCCTGCCTCTGGCATGGGATACCTCACAGTCACCTACCATGCTCCTTATTCCAAGGTTAGGGTGTGGACAAAGAATCCTTTGAAGAACACACGAGTCCCATCTCAATTCCACCTCTCCATTTTGCAACTTAGTATACATTCGGGGAGTCGCACCTTCTTCTCTAGCAACTCCAAGATATGCTCTGCTATCCTGGCTCCCTCACTGAACAAGAAAAGGAGGAATGAGTGGCCGAATGGCCTGGGAGCTTTTTTAAAATGTGGTTTTGGGGGATATGGCCCTGTATTTTTCTTTTGGGGTGGTGTTGGGGTGGGGTGTGCCAGGGATTGAACCCAGGGACACTTGACCACTGAGCACCATCACCAGCCCTATTTTGTGTTTTATTTAGATACAGGGTCTCCCTGAGTTGCTTAGTGCCTTGATTTGCTGAGGATGGCTTTGAACTCACCATCCTCCTGTTGTAGCCTCCCGAGCCTCTGGAATGACAGGCAGGCAACACTGTGCCCGCCTGGCTATGGCCCTGCATTTCTAATGGGCCTGGTGTGGATATGATACTGCTGGTGCACAACCTGGGCTCTCAGGATTCATGAGCATCTCCGTGCACTTGGCTTGAGGAACACTCTGGGGGTTTCCACATCCCCAGCTCACCTCTCCAAAGGCTGACTCATTTAATGTAGCCCATGATTAGGCACCTTGCAGGTGCTGTGCACAGAACAAGTGGGCACAAAAAAGAAAGTGAACCCTCTGCTCATACTTCAAGGGCCATGGTTTTCCTGCTTTCAATATTCATTCCTTCACAGGGAACAAAGAACGTCCTACAATGCCTGTGGGCCTACAGTGAGGTCTCATCAAGACCCAAGGAGTTATGTGAGAACCAGCCACCATTAAGAGCCACCAAGTATCACATATTTGCTAAGTGACCCTCATGATAGCAAGTGCTACATGTATGTTCTGCTTCCCTCTAGGCCTGGCCCTGTTCATTTGTAATCCCAGTGACTCAGGAGGCTGATGCAAGAGGAAAGCAAGTTTGAGGCAAGCCTGGGCAACTTAGTGAGGCCCTAAGCAAATTATCTAGGCCATGTTTCAAAATATAAAAGAGTCTGGGGATGTGGCTCAGTGGTAGAGTGCCCTGGTTCAATCCCCAGTATCCCTTCCCTCCAAAAAAATGTCAGAATCACATTTTTCTTTTATGAGATTTAGAGATGATGTCAACTGTCCAGAATAGGGTGAGCCACCACCCAGCCCCTTCCCAGGCTTTCCTGAAGAACCCTCAGCATCCTTGAAAATGGTTTAGCTCCAGAGCATGTTTCACAAGGCTGCTCCCTGAATACAGGGCCCGCAGCCAGCCAAAATCCAAGATTGAAAGGCTAACCCGAGATCTTATTAATAGTGCCTTCCTGCCGAATCCCCCTGCTCAGTCTGTTGAGTTCCAGAGTTCCAGAAAAAAGGACACACACATGTGAGCAAATGACTTATAAAACCAGCAAAATTAAGATAAAGTGGACAGGAAATTCAGTAGACAGGAAATTCAGTGGACAGGAAATTCAGTAGGAAGCGGGTGCTCTCCTCAGGAAGCCGCCCAAAAAATCTGGTGGAGCACATGGCTGGAATCCTAGCTGGGAAGACCTGTCAGGCTGCAGGAGCAGGGCCAGGCCATGTGCCTTGTCCCCAGCAAAAGCAAATGGCTCAAATAATCACACCCCGGGGCTTCCTCAGTGTGTTTTTTGGTTAAAACCCTTTATGTCCTTTGGCCTCAGTTTCTCCATCTGTGAGACAAGAGTTCCTATCTCAAAGGTTTTTAATATTCCTGAATGCCAAGATTAGGTGACAGTTAAGTGTGTACATAACATTATGAATTCTTGTTTCTGGCAGCCTTACTTTAATTTTAAAAAGCCGAAGCTTGAATCTTACTCATATCTGCAAGTACAAAGAAAATGGGCCATAACTGGGTAAGGGAGGAAGAAAGGCTTTACTGTACTGTACAGTAATAGTCTTAAGAAACTGATTCAGAATCTTATGTAAATATAAAAGAAATATCATATAATAATACTATTTAGGGCAACTTTTGAAATTTTCATGAGCCAAGAAAAATTGCTTTTTTAACCCATATTTGGATTCTACTGACCTATCCAAGCCCTTAGTTTGTGTTGATGTTGTTAGATTCTTTCACATTTAAGTTTTTAAAACTTCATAACCATGTCGTTTTAATAATCTGGTTGCTTCTGGCCTGCTCTTGCCATTCAACTTCAACACTTTGTTCTAATCCATTTAATGTCACCACCAGAAACTTTGGTTTCTCTATTCCCTATTTCTCAAGTCTTATGTTCTCTGACCCTAACTCATACAGCTACCCTCATTTCTAATTATCCCTAGGGCTAACCATGACTCCAGTCAAGATGGTATTTTCAAAACCATGTTTATCCTAGTTTACATATCTTTCTCTGTGTTCTTGTAGGGAATGCCCATTTTTATCTCCTACTCTCCAAACATCATACACATTCAACTGAACTCATTTTCCAGGTTCCTGCTCAAGATGTGTCACTTCTGCTAAGTCTTCTCTTTTTCTTTATTGTTTCAACACCTTAGTACTCTGAGGATTCCAACACCTAATACCCTACAATAACACCCATGTACTTATTTCTTATCATTTTTTTCTGCCACAAATGTGTTCAAGAAGTATTTATTAAATGCCCAATGCCCACCAGGTGCTTTGTTAGAAATACTGTGTGGAACAAGAAATATGCAAACATTACCTTTATTTCTTCAAGTATTTTTCCTTCCTAGTCATTCTGCACTCCTTTTGCCTCTAAAGTTAATTTTCACTGTTAATTTTGTTTTTTTTTTTTCAAGTTTTCCCTGTTTCCTTGTGGTTAATTCCCATGTCTTCATGTTCACTAATTTGCTTTTTCAATATCATACATTCCTTTAATCCCACGTGTTTCACTTTTCATCTCAGACATTGTTGTTTTCCCTCTAGTCATTTTATGTGTATGTGTATGTGTCTTCCATGTCTTTATTTAACATGCCAAATCTTTCCTATAGCTTCTTCTATAAAGTTATAATGATAACCTTGGTGTCTTTTTCTACTAATTCTTTTTTTTCTACTAATTCTATCATCTATGCTGTTTCTGACATTGTCTTATGTTAATTGAGTTTTCTATGTATTATGGCTTACAATTTTTTGCTTATTTGAAAATAGTTTTCTCCTTTTGACACTTAATTTTAATCTTTGCTAGGTGGAACAAATTTGGCCTTTAGTGGAGGGCTAATTGAACCTCACTACTAAGGCAATAACCTTCTAAGTTTTTACCCCATGATCCATGTAAATTATGTGGATTTTCTATTCTGTCAGGAACGGGATCTCTTTTCATGAATTGGGATTATGGATTGTTTACTTTGCACTTTTTGTATAGTCTTTTCCATGTCTCTGGTAATTAACACATAATCATCATTACATTTCATAATACCAGGGATAAGTAGAAATAATAAAAAGTCACATTCTAAAGATTGGGAACCCAAATAGCATGTATTTCTCATTAACAGCACTGGAAGCTAGGACACAGCTATTACATTTTTAGGAAAAATAATTCCCAACCTTTAATTCTATATTCAACTGTATTAGCTTTTCTAGGACAGCCATAATAAAGTATGACAAATTGTTTGGCTTAAAACAAGAGCTATTTATTGTCTCAAATTTCTGGTAGCAAGAAGTCAGAAATCAAGGCAGTATACTCTAAAGCTGTAAAAGAATCCTTTTTTTGTCTTTTCCTAACTTTCTAGTAAATTCCTGGCAATCTTTGATGATCCCTGACTTGAAGCTACATTATTCCAATATTTGCTTTAACTGTCCCTTGACATTCCCTTGGACATCTTATAAGGATATGACCTACTCCAGTATGACTTAATCTTAATTAATTACATCATTAGTCACATCAATGGCCCCATTTCCAGATGTGTTCACCCTCTGAGGTACAGGGATTGATTTCAATGTATCTTTTTTTAAGGGGGAGAGACACAAATAAACCCATAAAACCAAATTGTACATGAAAAGTTAAGGTATAATAAAAATGTTTTAGGGCTGTAGGTATAGCATAGTGGTAAAGCACTTGTCTAGTATATACAATGACCTGGGTTTGATCCCCAGCACCACCAAATTTATCCATCCATCATCTATCTATCTAATCTATCTACCTATATATCTGTTACATAAGTTCCAAAGAAAATTGTGCTTTCCATATATATATATACTTTCTCAAGAGCTACTAGAAAATGTGTTCCATCAAAATTAGGAAGTTAGCTGAGAAAGAGGTTCTATCAAGGAAACAGAATCCAGCACAGACAAGATTAATATAATTTCACAGTTTTTAGTTTATTAGAGCTGTACAGAGAAACAGAGTCATTAGCATGTACAGCCACACACACAGGGATTTATTATGAGGGATTGGTTTAGGTGACTATGGAGGCTGAGAATTCTCACGATCTGCTGTTTGCCAGCTGGAAATGCAGGAAAGATGGTAGTATATTTCCAATTCAAACCCAAAGACCTTGAGATCCAGAGAAGCCAATTGTCTGTCATAGTCCAAGTAAGAACCTGGAGCATCAAAGTCCAAGGCATAAGATGGATATACTAGTTTAAGCAGAAAGAACAAATTTCCACTTTTTCTTCCATTCAGGCTCTTCATGGATTTGATGAGCCTACTCACATTAAGGAAGTTGATCTTTACTCAGTTTACCAATTCAAATGCTAAACTAGAAGCCAGCACACAGAGAAATAATATTTTACCAGCTCTCTGAGCATCCCTTAGCCCAGCCACATTAAATTAATCCTCATAATCATGAAGGAAAGCCCAAAATAACAGCCATGCAGCTTGCCTGCAGAGCAACTCATCCACACTAGAGCAGGGAAGAGGATTAGTGGAGCTATAATCAAGGAAAAAAAGAAATTTGTCATTCTAATGGAATGACAATACAACAAACTATTTTTGTACCATGGATTGAACCCAAGGACACTTAACAACTGAGCCATATCCCCAGCATTTTTAATTCTATTTTTTTGAAACAGTGTCTCCCTGAGTTGTTCAAGAACTCACTAAGTTGCTGAGGTCAGCTTTGAACTTGCAATCCTCCTGCCTCAGCCTCCTGAGCTGCTAGGATTATAGGAGTGTGCTACCATGCTGGGCATTAAAATAAACCTTTCTGTGGAGAATTTGAGGATGAATTGGTGACAGGCACATGTAAAATGAAACAAACATGGGTAGGGGAGTGAAATAATTATAAAATCAAAAAAATGGAAATATAATGGTAGGATACAAGATGGATCAGCTGCATATAACATATCTATGTCGAGTAAAGAGTGTGCTGAAAAATGGGACTCTTGTGATCCAGAAGTGACTGAATCACAGGGCTGTGACCTCATCAATGAATTGATTCATTCATGCTTTCCTAGCTGTGGTCATTATTGGAGGTGATAGAAACTAGAAGGTGAAACCTTGTTGAAAGGAAAGGGTTCTCAGGGGCATGCCCTTGAGGACTATATCTTTCCCTGGCTCCAACCTCTTTCTCTTCCTATGCTACTGCTGCCATAACGTGAGCAGCTTTTTACTGCCATGCCCTTCCATCATAATGTTCTGCCTTACTTCACGCCCAAAGCACAGAATAAAGTGCTTTAGAAATTGCTTTGGAGGGGGATAAATAATTTTCAAATTAACTAACAACCCATTTGTCCTCAACATAACAAAATAAACACAAGAATGAACTATTGTGTAAGGAAAGGGTTCCAAAATGCTCCTGTATAATCAATCAATCCTATTAGGAAGAGAACTAGAGAGTCCAGCTCCTTCACTTTACAGAAGAGAAGATAGATCAGAGTCCTGTATCTCAAAGTAGGATATTCTGAGCATGAATAAGGGAGAGTCACATTTTCTTTTCTACCTCTGCCAGGTTATTAATGCACCTGGCTTCCTATTCTAGAATTGTCCTTTCTGTGTAAAAACCCCTTTCCTCTATTGCTGTGCCCTGTAACTTCCTACCTCAGAAATGAAAAGAACCTTTAAAATCAGAAAAGGAAGTTTGAGTCTAGACAAATCCCAGGGAAAGCTAAATTATGCAAATTTAGGTTTTTTTTATAACAAATGAGAGTCCCAAGTAGGTTGCCAACATACTGAAAGCTTAACCTAAGACACTGCAAATACAGTATACTAGGATAGCATTAATAAAGAGAAAAAGGGAGTGGGTGTGGCTTGTTCAGGGAAGGAGGCTGTTTCTCGGGAATTAGGCAAATGGAAACCAAATGGAATGTTTCCGTGTTTTTCTTGCTTGTTGATCATACACAAATAGGCACTGCTAGATGAAATAGGTATTTACAACAGTAGAAAGCTGCTTTTAAGAAAAGGGATATATTCAGGCTTTTGACAGTATGATCTTTTGTGTTTTCACAGAGTTTCTATAATATATACTCAGAAAAGTAAAATTTTAGATAAATGGCTTTCTTTATTTGATGTGAATGATACCTTCAAATGGTAAAATAGACTGCATTTTAAGCAAATTAAACATTACGAAAAAGTACTTGGTCTAATCAATTAAACATAGCAGTATGAGGAAATCTCTTCATGAACATCCTTTGAAGGGAAATTTTATAATAGAGCTCAATTCAGATCATAAAACCCTGTGTTAGAGTTTCAAAGATCTGAAGTAAATCCTAATTCCTGTTAGGATGAGTTTCAGATTATATTAAAGTGTAAGAGTTGACTTTTTTAATGTCAATTGTTTCATCATCACTCCATAGTACATGGAAAGGCACAGATTGATGTATTTTTCTGGCATCTTCCTGATGCACCCTTGCGCTAAATAAATCTGTTTGCCAGGATCTTGTCACTTAAATTAGCCATCTCAAAATCTTGGTCCTGCCAACACAGGCAGTCGTGCCAATGTTCTCAGCATCTACTGGCACATGAGTTATTGCCTTTTTCTTTGGCTTTCTACAAGTACCTGGGGCCATTATACTTCCTTCACAATACAGCAGTCTGGCCTAGGTGTCCCTGAGAAAGACTTCAGGATTGGTTGGACTCACTCTGGTTATCTCCAGGATGTGCATCCTTCACAATATATTTTCAGCCACACAATATATTGTTCAAAATTTGTCGTGCACATACTTGCCGATTGGCAGAGCCACCTGCCAGAGATGAGAACCTTTTAAGTTGTTGTCAAATGTCATAAAATACGTTCCATGATTAATTTTGTGGGCACAGATTGGTTTTTGCATAGAGTCCAAAATTTGGGATATGTCACAGTGACTAAACGGCACCGGCATGCTGAATGAATTTGGTATTTGTTTTGTCAAGTGTGGGAGCAGGCACGCAGATGGGCTTTGATCCAGTGATGCTGCTTGGAATTCTCATTATAGCAATGGTGTCACTTGTCATGTGGAGTTGGTGATAATGCTGCCAAGTTATGGAAAATGTACCACAAAGAGGAAAGTACAAAGGCCAAGTAAAATGGCTTAGATAGCACAGAAAGCTTTCACTATTAGCTGACTTTTGTTTAAAGGATGTAAACATTATTTCAGACCTGTCAAAACAGGCATAGTAGATAGATATACAGGCAGAAAAGAAAACTTCCAATTGACAGGGCCCTTTAAGAATGGTTCTTGTTAACCTAGGCTGAGAATATGAAGTAAAACAAACATATCCTTGATTTTTCTATTAGGTGATGAAAGAAACCTTTGAGCTGCAAAAGAATCTTTCTGCAATATGTAGCAATACCCAAGGTATTTTACTTTATATGAAAAGCTTTGTCTATTCAAATGGTCAGCAACCATTGGGAAGTAGATACACACACACACACAAACACACACACACACACACACAATGGCAAAGAAGTACGGCATAATTTTCACCAAATCTCCACAGGACTTTGCGAATGTATTTATGAGGCAGCTAAAGCAGTGCTTGGAGGGAAATTTATAGCTATATATGCCTATATTTAAAAAGAAACAAGATCTCCAACCTCCAAAGAGGAAAAGACTAAACAAAAAACTAAATAGAAGGAAGGAAACACAAAGGCTACAGCAGAAATAAAATATAAGTAATATAGAATAGAAAAAAGTAAAATAATTGAGGGAATCGGTGAAACCAAAATTTGGTTTCTTGGAAAAGGACAACAAAATGACAACAATTTAGCTAGACTGAGAAAGGAAAAAAAAAGATATTACTAACATCAGGAAGGTAATACCAAACTTAAGGGAATTAAAAGAAGTATAGTGAATATTATGAAACCCTCCCCCACATGCATGCACACATATACACATTAATATGTGAAAACTATATATATATATATATATATATATATACACACACACACACACATATATATGCCATTTAAGTCATCTAGTTTGCTGACACACATAATGGTGTGTATGTATGTGTATATATGTGTATTTGTACATGTATTTATGTACATATGTGTATATACATACACACATATTCATTATGTAAATTGTGATTCTGAAACTCTCCATGGGTATAAACCTTTGTATTTCTAAAAATTTCAATTTTTTTTTTGTGTGTGACATGCATTCTTTGTTGAGAACTACTGGCCTAGCACATAGTAAGCATTAAAAAAATGTTGACTAACAAATACTTATGTATCATTCAGGATCAGGTAAAATTGCATATAAACACAAAAGTCCAAAATAATAGTGCAGTTTGTGTAGGAAAAGGAAATCCAGAGAAAAGTAATTTGGAACAAGTATGATAGCTCCACAGTGACATCAGAGATCGTGGTTTTTGTTATTTTGTACCATTATTCCAGGACATGGCTTCCATAGTCAAATTTACTAATGAGCTGGGAAGTTTTCATGAGTTGCAGTCATTACATGTAAATTATACATGAGAAAAAAAGAATAAGGATTTGCCGAAGGGTAAAAATTGCCCTTCCCAGTTGAGTCAGCCTTTATGAAGCTCTTTTCCAGAGGTTCCATGTAATATTTTTACCTTTATATCAATAGCCAGAACTTAGTTACATGACTCCATCTGCTGCAAAATAACCAGAAAATAAAGTATTTATTTTTGTCTTACCTTATTTTATTTTTGGTTCTGGGGATAGAATTCAGGGCTTGCATGCATAATAAGCTATACTCTACCACTTCCAGCCCTGAAGTCATTTGTTTATTTGATTTTGGGCACTAAGGATTAAACTCAGGGCCTCACACATGCAAGGAAACCACTCTGCCACAGTGTTATACCTCAGGCCCCTGGAAGTCTTTTGTTTCAAATGATAATAGATGCAGCTATGAAATCTCAACTCTGTCCCTAAGGAACAAGGGGGAAATGGACACTAGGATAAGTTCTTCCCAGCTTTGCCATATCATATCCAACTTCTACAACTCACCTATAAACTTAGTTTCTAGAGCAATCTAAGTTGATGGATTGATTTTCCCTCACTGGAGTTTTTCAAAAAATTATCTCAAGAGTACTTACTAAGTAGGTGCTGTTTGAGAGAGGAGAAATAGCATGTTCCTGCTCCAGGGAACTTTTAAACAGTTTGGGCAAAAGAAACCCATATAAAAGGAACAATCCAGAATGCTATGTACCAGTATGTTCTGGAGAAATGTTTTGTGGTTTGAACCACTACCTTAAGCTTAAAAACTTACTTGATCTAAAAACGATCTCAAACTAACTTTAAATGAACCACATTACTATGTTGACCTATACTGAAGAGGAAACTTAATATTTGTCAACAATAAAGCATTTCAAAGTGTGAAGGTTAAAACAAACCAATAAAAAATGCTCTTCAGATCTGTTGTTCTTAATGCTTCTTGTAACTTTTCAGGTATAGATGAAACCTTGCAAAATGATATTAGAATACTTTTTAGCTTCTTAATCTTTCCACTGATGTAATCATCAAATGACTGGTTGGAGAAAAAACAGACCTAGACTATAACCTTATCAAATCAATTTAGCAAATATGTTCTTATTACCCACTAGAGAAAGGCACTATACTGGGCCCTAGAGATACCAAAAGACACTTCTGTCAAGCAGCTCACAAACCAGGGGAGGAGTCAGGTATACAAGGAGAGATGGTGCTAAAGGTTTTTCAGATTATTGCTGTTCATCTTGTTGCTTTAGTCATAGGGATTTTAAGAGAGGTGTAATGTGTGGTAAAATAAAGAGTGGGAAGAAATGATTCCTCATTGGAAGCAACCAGAAAACACCACAGAGCAGTGGTTCCCAACCAGAGGCAATTATGGAGCCCAGAGCACATCTGGCAATATTGGGACATATTTTTAATTGTCAGGACTGTGGACAGTGGGCAGGGGTAAGGATTGCTATGAGCTCTAGGGAGAAGAGGCCAGGGATGTTGTTAAACATTTTACAATGCACAAGACAACTACTCACAACAAAGAAATTACAAGATGCTTATAGTTAGCAAGATCGAGAAATCCACTTTAGTAAGAAAAAAACCACTGTACAGGGATGATTAGAATTTTCTCAAGCAGAGAACAGGAATTCCAGAGAGAAGGCTGTGCAAGCAAAGCCATGTGGGAAAAAGGAGAAAAATCATGTACTGTTTGGGAATTGCTTAAGGGTTCCATGAGATTGAGGCAGATTGTGGAGCCTCCTGCGTTCTTGGGTTTCATTTTCTGGACTGGAGTAAGCCACTAAGGGTTAAAAAATTTGAAGCAATTAAATTAAAACTGTGTTTTAGAGATATAATCATAGGGAGAAGAAGCTTTGATTCTTAGCATATAGTAAGAAAATTATTCTTGAGGAAGACAATCACCTTCATTTAGGAGTTGTCTGTTGTTAAGCACTGGTTGTTGCAAAGTCCCAAGGAGAAAGAAGGAGGGATTCTGTGTCATTGGACTGGGGTGAGATGGGAAGTGAGGAGATAAGGAAGGACAGTGAGTAAAAGAGGTACAACCCTGGAATTTTCACCACCACCTTCAGATCTTCAGTAAAGTTTACAAAAATCACATGTTCACTGTTTGGAATTCTTTTTTAAAAATTTTTTAGAGAATTTTAATATATGTCTTTTTTTAGTTTTCAGCAGACACAACATCTTTGTTTGTATGTGGTGTTGAGGATTGAACCCTGGCCTCATTCATGGCAGGCTAGCATGCTACTACTTGAGCCACATCCCCAGCCCTGTTTGGAATTCTTTTGGGAAATGATTGCATTTGGCTTGACTAAGGATTGGCAGGGAGGGTGGTGATAATTGGGCAATGGCAGTTGGAGATAGGACACTGAATTGGGAGGTTTCTGTAATGGGCAGTTTCACCTCCCTCTACTTCCATCTATATGTTGTTGTCCTGCTCCAGAAAGCTGCTGATGCTCTTCTGATATGCTGTGCTTATGCACACCTTCTGCCTTCTCTCGTGCCTTTCTCTGAGTTTGGTATATTTTTTCCTCTTTCCTGCAAACTTGTGTTCACCCTTCAAGGCCCACTTCAAATGTTCCATTCTCTATGCTATATTTTATATCAATTCTCAGTATTCTATTGTGTTTACTAAAGTGTTTATTTTCCTTAACCAGAGAATAAAGCCCTCAGGGGTAAGAATGCATTTTATGGGTTGGGGTTGTAACTCAGTGGTAGAGTGCTTGCCTTGCACGTGTGAGGCCCTGGGTTTGAACCTTGGCATTACATAAAAATAAATAAATAAACAAAAATAAAGATATTCTGTTCATCTACAACTAAAATAATGCATTTTCTAATTCCTGACTCCCCAACATAGTGTCTAGCATAATACCCCTGCTCAGTGATCACTGAGCAAAGCATGGGCAATATCAGCAAGTGGCAGAAAGAGCAGCTCCAGGACTATTGTCTGACTATTAAAACTGCACTTTTCCTCCTTATTAATTTCATGTTTTAAATTTCATCCCCTTGTTTAAATATTTCCTTCCGATAGATGATATGCTATCAGGAAGGGAAAAACCAGAATATGGCTTTAAGCTCTGAATGAATGGGCCAAAATCATATTTTAATATGCTTTTTAGAGTACTTCCATGTTATTAAATTAACATTGACCATCTTATTAAGATTCCATTATTAAGGAAACTATTATAAAAATCATTAAGAACATTTTTATAGATCTTAGCCTCTGACTCATCTTGCTAGTTTTTCAATTAACTTGACCTAAACTTTCCTCATTTGGAGTATAAGGTAAAATTGTATTTTCCTAATCATTAGTAAACACTTATCTTTGGGCTGATGTTTGTGTTTTTACTGTTGTTGTTAATGTGAGTTCTATACAGGAACAGGTGCACATGTGGGATGATGTGCAGGTCTGATTTAAAATCACCTTTCCAAAACCTATTCCCCATGTTATGCACTGTCTTTGTCTAGCACTTCCAAAGTATTTCCTTTAAGTTAACCCAGAATGCATATATCAATTTTAGCTTCTCTTAAGCTAGGGAAAAACTCTTCTGGCTTCAGACACCTGTATTTGGAATGTGGATCATTTGTCCTATTCATCATTTTTTTTGTGGTGCTAAGTATTGAACCCAGGTCCTTACACATGTGAGGCAAGCACTCTACCAACTGAGCTATATCCCAGCCCTCTGTCATTTCATCTTACTTCAGAATTTAGTCAACCCCTTTTATGAAAGTATATGATGGCTCAGGTTGGGGGGGGTTCAAATATTTTAGGCTAAGATTTAATGGAGGAGTCACTCACCTGTGTTTGGGGAAGTAGTAGAGGTAATACCACAGTTTCAAGAGCTCCCAGAGCCCTGGAAAATTTCTCATATGACTCATTTTTCTTCTTTCCTCAACACTCTCACAGCCTCCCCATCACAATGTTCATAAGAGATGATTAAGAATAATCTCATTACTTCCCTTATCCATTGTCCCATGCTACCAGGCCATTCTTAATAACCTGCCCTATATTCCTTTGTTTATTCCCTTTTCTTACTCCATTCCTGTTTGTCACTTCTATTCCTGTTTTGTGCTCTGTAATCCATCACCAGCAAAAACCTCTTCTCTGAATGTCCCCTACGTTATTGTTCTGACTGAAACTTGGACCTCACAGAATCTTGCTTTCTTGCCCCCTGGTGAAGTGGTGCTTGTTTAAAAGTCCACTCTCCTTTGATTGAAAGTGAGAAAATTGTAACCATTTCAGCCTTTTGGGGGATATAGTATGATTCTTGTGGGATCAGCACCATATCCACATATATGGAATATGAACTTGGAATAGAATTATGGATTTAGAGGGAAAGAAGATGTCACTTTGGTTTTCATTACTCCTGCTAGACGAGTTCTCATCTCCCTTGAGGAGTGTCAGTGTGAAACTGATGACATCCTTACCAGTTACCCTTCATTGTTAAAGTCACCTGCTAAGGTTGGGTCACTCCTTCATGTTCTTTGAACACTTGAGCTACCAACTGCCCTTATTCCTATATGACCACCACTATCCATAGTGATTTAAATGTACATGTGGATGATCATTTTAATATTCTGACCTCTGACTCCCTTGATATCTTTTCTAATGATCTCATTCTCTCCCAGCCTCAACCATACATTCTCATGGAATGGTCCACTTATACTCTACTTTCAACCTTGTCTTTATCAAGGAGAAGCTTACCCTTCCATAATCCCAATCTTCAGCATTCCTCTCTAGGACCACCACCTCATATCTTTCCAGCTTACTGTACCTAGGACCCTAACTTAAAATTTATATGACTTTTGGGCTGGGAATGTGGCTCAAGTGGTAGCGTGCTCGCGTGACATGCATGCGGCCCGGGTTCGATCCTCAGCACCACATACAAACAAAGATGTGTCTGCCGAAAACTAAAAAAAAATAAATATTAAAATTCTCTCTCTCTCTCTCAAAAAAAATTATATGACTCCATAATGCATTTGTCTCACCATCTTTTCACTGTCTTTCATACCCCACATGTTCTCATTACTTACTTATCCATCCTAGGTCTTGTAGTCTCTCATAATAATAACCCATATGAGGGACTACATACCTTAACTCCTCTTTCACACATTTTTCCTTTGGCAAAGCTCCAGTCCCATTTATTTTGTACCTGTTTTCTGGTTGTTGAACTTGCTAGGGGAAAATACCCAGTATCACTGCATGGATCCATTTTAAACTCATGACCCATGAACTCAAATGGTCCTGGCAATTCTAACTCATTTCCCTACCCAATTTATTCTTACCTCACAAAAATAATTTCAAACATTCTCCTCAAACTTTCAGCACTTTCTCCTTCATTTTTAAATGACGGCCTTGATTCCTTTTTAATGGAGAAAGTCAAAACAATCAGAAGGGACATTCCACAAAGGCAGCTTCCATGGCTTCTACCACCAGGCTTGTACCTGTGACAGTGTTTCATCTTCTATTCTCTAGTGAGGGATTGTCTGTGTTTCTTTCTAAGGCACACTCCTTTTGAACTTCACCTCTACTCAAAGACCAGAAATTTTATCAATTTTGAAGAGAAATTTTCTTCTTCCTTATCAATTTATTTCCATCAGCCCACATAAGCTATATTACTCATGATAAAATGCTCTCCCCTGATCCCATGCTTTCCTCCAGCTACCTTCCTATTTTTGTACCCCCCTTGTAACAAAACCCCTTCAAAGTGCTGTTCACCTTCAGTATCTGTTTCTGCTGCCAATGCTCTCTTTTGAATCACTTTAATTAAAACTTTCCAAACCTTCCCACCAAAAAAGCCAGTGACTTCCATCTATCAATGCTATTATTGGTTCTCAGTCCCCATCTCACTTTAGTAATTGATTACTCTTCCTTGGAACTTTTCTTCATTTGGCTTCCTGGGATATCATCTGCTTGAATCTTTTCTAAACTCACTGCACACTTATCCAATTTTTTCTAATGGTTCTGTTTTATCTCCCTGGACTCTTAATTTTTCATACACCTCAGGATTCTATCAGACCTCTTCTGTGTTCTGTCTATACACACTCACTAAATGATCTCCTTCAGTCTCATAACTACAAGCTGTCTATATCAGTGCTGTCCAGTAGAGATATAATGAAAGACAAATGTGAGCCAGAGACATAATTTTGAGAGTTCTAATAGCCTTATTTAAAAAGTGAAAAGGAACAGTTTAAACTAATTTTAATAATATATTTTACTTAACCCAATACAATGAAAGTTTTAACATTTCAACATGTAATCATCATAAAATGATTAATAAGATATTTTTCCATAGTAAGTTTTTGATATCTATTGTTTTACACATAGAGCATATCTCAATTAGAACTAGCTACACTAAGTGCTTGGTAGCTGCATGCTGCTACTGCATAGGACAGCACAGATCTGTAACTTGGTCGTTGGCTTTTTCTGAGTGACATGGAAGCCCATGGTAAGTTTTGAGGAAGGAAATGACATGAATAAATTTACTTTTAAAATGTTAATTTGGATGTGTTGTTAAACATAGGCTACAAGAGAGCAAGGAAGATTCATTTAGGAGGCTGATGCAGGTAATAGATGAAGGAGGTACTGAGGAAGGCAGGGAAAAATGATTATATTTTGAAGGTAGAATGAATAGAATTTCCAGATGAATGTATAGAAAAAAAAGAGTTCAAGATGACTGCTTTTCTTTAAATCTGAGCCATGGAAGAATGGGGTTGCCTTTAAGACAGATAGGGAAGACAGAAGATTGAGCAGCTTTGGAGAAGGTAGAAGGCAGATCAAGTTTGGATGTTAAGTTTGAATTTTCTATGAAACAAACAAGCAAGCAAGCAACAAACAAAACAACATTAACAACAAATGAAGTTCATTTCATACAGTGAAATGTGTCTAAAAAATATCTATAGTAATACACTGTGAAGGTGTACTATTTTTTCTCCCTATTTTTTTCAATTTTTTATTGTTGCATTATAGTTGTGCTATATATTCATATGTGCATGCAATATAACAGAATAATTTGGCCAATATCACTCCCCAGCACTTCCCTCCCCTTCCCATCTCTGAACAACCCCTGGTCCATTTCCTTTAATGATTTCCCTTTGATTTTCATGGTATCTACCCCTACTTTTCATTTCCTTTTTCCTATCTTCCACATATGAGAGAAAACACAATCTTTGACCTTTGACTTTGGCTTATTTCACTTAACCTAAGGGTCTCTGTTTCCATCCATTTTCCTGCAAATGACATAATTTCATTTTTCTTTATGGATGAATAAAACTCCATTGTGTGTGTGTGTGTGTGTGTGTGTGTGTGTGTGTGTGTAATGTGATGTGTATAGCACAATATCACATTATTTTTATTCATACTTCTGTTGACAGACACCTAGACAGGTACCATATTTTGGCAATTGTGAATTGTGCTACTATCAACATGGGTATGCATGTATCACTGTAGCATGATGACTTTAATTCTTTAGTATAAATATGTAGGAGTGTTATAACTAGGTCTCATGGTGGTTCTATGACTAGTTTTTCGAGGAACAGGTGAGGTGCACTTTAGATAGGCTTGTCAGTGAAAATGTCTCTAAAGGAGCATTAGAACTGGGTCCTGAATAAAGAAACAAGGCAAAAATCTGGAAAAAAAATAGAGAGTACATGAAAGATAAAAGCCTTGAGTTGAGGCAGGTATGTTCAAGGAACAGAAAAGGGGTAGGATGGGAAGGCAGGCAGAGCAAGTCATACATTGCCTCATCAGCTGTGGTGAAGAAATTTGGATTTTATCTTATGCACAAAGGGGAGCCTTTGGCAGATAGCAAGCTAGAAGGAGTATGATCTTACTTTTATCTTCCAAATAAAACTCTGGCTCCTGGATGGCAAATGGTTTTAATATATATATATATAATATATATGCTATATATGTTATATATGTTATATATTATATATATTTTATATATTATATATATATTATATATTATATATATATGTTATATATTATATATATGTTGTATATTACATATATGTTATAGATGGACACAATATATTTATTTTTACGTGGTGCTTAGAATCAAACCCAGTGCCTCACATGTGCAAGGCGGGTGCTCTAACACTGAGCTATAGCCCCAGCCCTCATTATTATTTTTGTCATCACAGCAGAGGATAAAAGTCAAAGCAGGGAAGGTGGTTAGAATCTTTTATAGTAACTGGGAAAGATGCTAGAGTTCTTTCCATTATGAAGCTCTCCCTCTCTTGGATCTAAGTCTTTTGATTTCAAGGTGTTTTGGGAGGTATAAAATGTGTCTTCCCAATCTCAGTACCTCCATCCATCATGCTTTGCATTTTTCTACCTCTCATGGTAGGAAAATCAGTTCATGTTTTTGAATGAACTATAAGACACTTCTCTTCAAGGCTCAGGTGTGTGTGTGTGTGTGTGTGTGTGTGTGTGTGTGTTTCTTGTACACAATATATTGTCTGCCCCATAATTAAGTCTCAAAGTGGGGCAAGGCCCTGCTTCAAATAACCGGTTTACTGAGAGGCAGCCAGAGGCAGAAAGGAGGATTTTGGGCCTTGCTGGGGTGGGGAACAAGTAGAAGGCAGGGAAGGTGGAGAATGTTGAAAGAAGGGAGGCAGTTAGAGACACCAGCTTTGAGCAAGTCAAGGACAGGTTTGGCCTACTTTTTATTTTGGCCTCAGGCTGGCCTGGTTCTATTGATGGTGATGTGATACCTATGTGTGGGAATAGCTGAAATGGTTTGATCATCAAGGAACCATAATCCATCATCCAAAGCTTCATTAAGGAGATATTTCTGTTCAGCCTTGTACAAAGCCATGCCTTCAGGAATTTGCTATCCAGCATCACAGTTCTCTCTGGCGATACTGATGCTGCAAGTCCAAGCCCACCCAGGATGGCAGATTGAAGTCAAGCTTTCTGGCACTCCTTCTCTTCTGGCTAGGACAGATGTCTTCAGGCTTTATCTCAGACTGGCAGAAAATTAAGTCCTGGGCTTTGTCTCTGCTTTCGGCATACATTGGACTTGGGATTGATTCTGTCCAAAAAAAGTCTGTGGACTAGAGAGTTGACATTTGGCACCAAGAAAACAACCCGGGTGTCTGGTGGGTTTTCAGTCCCCAAAATCTTCTTCTTTTCCTTAAAGTTTCTGCAGCCATTTGAAATCCATCACTCAGCACCCGCAGTTTCAGTACCTTTATATTAGGGATCTAAACCTGTAACTGATGATCCATTAGACTGTCACACTTGGCATCCAAACAGAGCTGACAGGTCTGGTTACAAATTTGTCATTAATTACTGTGTGTAATCACATTAACCCAAGGTTCCCGACACTTTGCTGTTTTGACGTTTTATATTTGTATTATATGTATTCTTTAAAAAGAGCATGCTATTTTGGTTTTGAATTAGGATATGGGGTTTGGAGTGGTATCTATTAAGTTTTTTAATTGTGCTTTTTTTCTGGGAGGGGAGAAGAGGAAAAGACTTTCCTTTTTCTATCAACAATTGCTCTCATTTCTACATAGGAGGGTGGAAACCTGGTTCTTCCCTCAACCCCTCTAGGCAATGAGTCCATGGCTCAGATTCATAAAGGTTATTGATTTTGACTTTGGGTTGCCCTACTCTGTTTTTCCCCTCCTTTCATGTTCCTAGCACAATCCATAAGTCCTTCTAGCCAACACTCCCTAAGGGTGGGGTAAGAGAGACAGACCATTTAAGTTGTCTTATTCTACGCTTTGGGTAATCTGCTTTTATATTCACCAAAAGATGCCAAGTTGGTGGCATATTCTCCTTTGTTCTTATATCTGACATGAACTTAAACTTTAAATGGTGCCAGAATGAATCACATTGCTTGCATTCTTATAACTAACTGCAAAACATTCCAGACTTGGGCCCAAGAATCCAAGGAAGATGTCATGTTTCCATATATTATCTGATCCCTGTTCTGATAAAAAAATTTTGTTTATTATATACTGCCTCATCTCCCATGGAAGTCTATTGTCATTCTAATATTCTTGCTCATCATCTCTCTGCCTTTGAAAGGAAGTCGACATTTTCTCTTTCCAATCTTACCTCCATTCTCTAGCTCTGCTCCTTGTTATATCACCTTCCTGAGCCTGGGTTGTATTGACTCATGGGTAAATGGAGATAATAAGGAACACCTGCCTTTCCAATGCCACAGAGTTACTGAGGATCAAGTGAGACAATGGACATGAAAGTACTTTAATTCTGCTAATGTAGGCAATTGTTATCATTCACTTAGTGCTCTTCCCTACCTATCTACATGGTGTATTCTGCCTTGCTGTGTTTCAAATGTGGACACTTTGCTGCTCCTGTTAGTGAAGAACTATTCAAAACCCAAAGAAAATTATAAGAAATAAATCAATATAAGAATCCTTTCTTGATGTGTAGTTCATTTCATTATTATGTATGTCATATATATACTTTTCCATTTTTATATAGATTGAATTCAGCTGCCAGCTGAATATAAAAACTGTAAGTCTTATGGTGACCAAGCACTTCTATCCAAATGGCTACCAGTCAAAATTCCTCTAGATTATCAATAAAAGGAGAACAACTGCATGTTATTCATTTAACTAGCAACAGGAATTCCAAGCATTGCCTTACATATGGATGTTTTTGTGTCAGAATGAATTTTGTGGTGAAGTGCTCTGAGCTTTTTAGTATATTTGTTTCCACTCATGTATTCCTGTGAAGAAGATGGATAAACCAAGGTACAATTGTGTGCATAATTCTCTAAAGCCACAGAATTGGTGTCAGACTTATGAGAGCTCCTTGCCTCCTTCTTTTCCGTTCATACATTCAAAATATTTTAATAGATAACTTAGTAAGTTTATGTTTATGGTTTTTGCAATGGCTTTTAATTTATTTTAATTTCACCCTAGGTTTCTGAGGGTTTTAAGCTGCATGCTTAAAGTTTCTTTCTCAGAATTTGTAAGATGAGGCCCATCTATACACAGAAAGAGCAAAAGTAATTAATATGCACTGAATTTTTACGCCATGCTGATCTCATGCTAAGGCTCTTCTCACACAACATTTTATTTAATTCTTGGAGCAATGACTCAAATTACATAATATTATCCCCATTTTGTTGAACATTAAACTGAGATTAATAAATTGCATTAATATGGGATTTAACCATACCTGTGCTGTATCTCTATGAAACATCAAATTCACTATAAGTTTAGTATTTCCAATTTTGAAGAATTTAATCTTTCCAAAATTATAGTTATTTATCCTCACTTTTACAGATTCCACTGTAGTATTTAATTTAAAAAAGAAAATATAACTGGGAATGGTAGTGCATGCTTGTAATCCTATTGACTCAGGAGGCTGAGACAGGTGGATCACAAGTTCAAGGCCAGCCTTAGAAACAAAGCGAGGCCCTAAGCAATTTGGAGGATGTGAACTTGGCCTTGGATTTGATTGAACTGCCTGTCAAAAAAGCACCACCCTGGGGCTGGGATCATGGCTCAGTGGAAGAGTGCTTGCCTGGCATGTGTGAGGCTCTGGGTTCGAGTCTCAGCACTGCATATAAATAAAATAAAGGCCCATCAACAACTAAAAAATATTTTTTTAAAAAGCACTGCCATTCATGCTTCCCTTGTAGTCCCCAGATAGAACCTCCAGTCATGGTACAGCATGGCACTAAGATGCCACGGCATCTCAGTTCATTTCAGAACAGAGCCAAAGCGACTTCAGGTCTAGTGGTGTGGTATCCCCAGAATATCGCCCTGCAGTTTGGCTTTCATGATGGTAATTTGAACGAGTTGCAATGATAAAAGCTTCTTTTGGAATCGAAGTTGAAAAAAATGAGCTTAAAACAGGAACTGAGCAGCCTGTGAGGGGACTGTGGGTGTGTCAGAGTGAGGGGGCGACATAAGGAGGGCCAGGCTGGAGAGTGCTGCTGCCCACAGCCGGTGCCGTTCAGAGGTTCTGCAGCTGCGAGGTGCTGGACTGAGGTGGCCCAGGAAGACGCTGTGTGTGTGGGATCTGCGAGAATAAGGATTGCATGTGGCACGGTGGCCAGGAGAGAGTGATCAGGGCTGGAGGACCTTTTTGTAAGTGGACAGAGAGAAAATGAAGCATTGCAGGCTCCTTGGTCTCTGTCCATTTGCTTTGCTCAGCCATGGTAGCAGGAAAGCAGGAAAGCAGGCCTAAGATGACACAGAACCAAATGTGGGAGTGTGTGTGTGGGTGTGAGTGTGGTTGTATGGGTGGGTGTGTGCTAATGAGTTTGGAAGTACAGAAACAGGTGTTGGGATGTGTGGGGCCTGAAGCATCATGGTATCTGGGGAAGTGAAAGGAAGGTCACTTGGGAGCCTATGGCTGCTGCCGGTAGGGGACCTGAGCCAGGCAGGTAAAGCACCTTCTCTGGTGTGAGGAGGGTGGCAGAGGAGTGCTCACTGGTTCTTCCTGAAGGACAAGAGGCACTTGCACTCCTGGTAATGCCCAGTGCCTGGGGGAGAAGTCACTATGTCATGCAAGGCCCAGAGAAGCTGACTCAGAGGCCTGAGTCACTTGGAGAGTGTTTGCCAAGCCAGGACGTAGGTGACCCCAGACCCGAGCTTCACCCACGGGACTCAAACCAAAGCACTGCTGTTGGAAGTCAGAAGTGGTTGTGTTGTGGCATGTGGGGCTCAGTCACAGGGGCCGCAGACATGGCCCTGTTATTAGGGTACACCTCCACCCACTCCCCCGCTCCTTCCTCCTGTGTGGCCTGCGTGGCCTACGTGGCCTGGTGTCCAAGCCCAGACCTGGACTGCAGTCTGGCTCACAGGCCCTGGTCACTCCAGGCTTCCTAATTTCTCAGCACGGCAGTGTGAGTCCTCACTTGCACCCGAGCCTCGGCACAGCTGGAGGAATTTCCCCAGGACCACAGATCTGTCCCATGGCTGGTTTAATCTTGATAGCTGATATCAGAAGCACAGTTCCTCATCTGCCTCATCCTTCCTCCAAACCCCTTTCACCAGCCCCCATTCTGCCCTGCAGAGGTGATGTCATTCCCTGCTCCGTCTCAGAATCCACCTGTCCTTCTCGCTGCCCTCCCTGTGACATGGGACATGCTCTGCCTTTCCCTCCTGGCCACGTTCAGCATCTGGCCGCTTCTTGCTTCCTGTCCTTTGTCATAGCCAGATTCTCAGCTCAGCTGCCTCCTTCCCTAGGTGTTTAATATGCTTCTCTCTCTCCGTGCTCCCTCCTCCACCCCCCACGTTGCCAATGTAATATTGTACCCTGAAGGCCGTGTCATATCTACACTGTGCACACTGGTGGCCACTAACCACCTGTGGCTGTGGAACCCTCAAGCTGTGACTAGGAGTGGAGTTTCACATTTTATTTTAGTTAACAGTAGCTCTGCCAGGTGCAATGATCCATACCTGTAATTCCAGCAACTCGGGAGGCTGAGGCAGGAGGGTCACAAATTCAAGGCCAGCCTTAAGACTTAGCAAGGCCCTAAGCAACTTAGTGAAACCCTGTCCCAAAATAGAAAAGGGCTGGGGATGTGGCTCAGACACTTGAGCGTGGTGTGACTCACAGGACTTCCATGTCTAAAGGGGCCTTCCCCCAGGTGTTTTTTGTGAAGATTGGGACTACGCTGAAGGAGACGTGGTCCCCCGTTTTAGGGCTTGGAAAGAGGCTGGGCAAGGGCAGCAGGGCTGGGGTGTGGCTCCACTGTGGAGCACTTGCCCGACATGCAAGAGGTCCTGGGTTCCATCCCCAGCCCCACCAACACCCACACCCCCAAATAATTAAATTTTTAAAAAAAGTATTTTGGCACAGGAGGAGTACCAACCAGAGGGTCATTGTCAAAATGGAAGGACAGGAGAACTTGGAACCAGGGCACTGGTGACATCTGTGTGTTGAGCAGCAGGCTGTGTGGACAGGGCCGTGGGCTGTGGACCTATGGGATTGCAGACCTGAGTGCTCTCATTTCTTCCCAAAGCCATGTGAGGGGTTGTATCAGAGCAGCATGACTCTCATCTCCAGTCCCCTTACCCATCTGGCTAGCTGGTCAGTGCATGGGAGATGTGCAGGAGGTGGACCGTACAGGGGGCACCTGAGCTGTTTCCAGTACCTGTGCCAGGGGGAGATGAGGAGTCTGTGTGGAAGGAGAGGTTTAAATAGGGGCGTAAGTTCCCTTGGTAGGTGGCATAGGCCTCCCCTGTTCATCTTTATATATATATATATGTATATATATATATATATATTATCTCATGTGGTGCTGAGGATTGAACCCAGTGCCTCACGCATGCTAGGCGAGTGCTCTACCACTAAGCCACAAACCCAGCCCCTCTCCTGTTCATCTTTTAAGACTATCCGAGCCTGTGCTGTGGCATATGCTTGTAATCCCAGTGACTTGGAAGGATGAGGCAGGAGGATCACAAGTTCAAGGACAGCCTCAGCAACTTAGTGATACCATGTCTCTCAATACAAAAAGGGTTGAGGATGCAGCTCAGTAGTAAAGCACCCTGGTTCAGTCCCTAGGATCCCCCAGCACCAAAAAAAAAAAAAAAAGCTTTTGCCTAAAGCATCTGCTCAGGCCTACAGAGGAGAATAGGAACTAGAACAGGGATCTCTCCCCAACAGTCTCTTGCTGGTTCTGATTCTTATTAGCATCCTCTCCAGTAACTCCATTTCTTGATTTGATTTTTAGACAAAAGGCAAGTGTGAGGTCCTCTTGTGACTTCCTCCTTCAATGTCACTTAGGCTACTACTTGGGGGCTACCTTGCAGGCCGAGTCCTCAACACCCCCTCTCCTTGCTCTGCTGCTGGAGGCACCATCCACTGACCCCACTTGACCGCCATCTCCTTCTCCCTCCTTCCTGTACCCTTTTGGGGATAGGAGCATCTGCTCTGTAAGCATGGTCAAGTCTCTTTCTGTCCATCGGAGTCTGCAAAGGTGAAGGGACAGTGGCCACCTGCAGGACTGGGGTGGTGGGGTCATCCCGGAGTCCCTGGTTGGCTGTGGTCCATTTCCTCCTCAGGCTTCCTTGCCCCTGGAGTCCCCGACCCCTGAATCTTATTTTCAGTTTTTACACCAAACTCCTGACCACTCCAGTTATTTCCTTGAGACCCCTTTCTTCCACTTTTAGCCTCTTTTAGCTGCAGGTTTGATTTGCGGGCAAGGAGTGGCCCTCACCCCTCTGCAGCCATGTCCCCCCTACCAGCTTCTCCAGCGACCTCCATCCCTCCCTGTGCCTGGCCGGGTCATCACTGTCTTCATTGATCAGGGTGCTGCCTTCCTCCCATGGCGTCCAGCACCTGCCTGTCTTCTTTTTGGATTAGGCTGTTAGCAGATAAAGTGGTTTTGAGGATTCTGCTTTCAAAATCCTGACTCCCTGGGGCTTATCAAGTGCCAGTGGCTTTCCCGTTATCTAGCGCCTTGTCCCCTGCCTGTGGTGTGTGCTGTGTGCAGTGGTCCTGTTGGAGTTTGATGACGTGTTTGAAGGCCGCAGTGGCCTGCGGTGCCCAGGGTGGGAGCTCAGGGTGCCAGCACAGGAGCCAGTGGGTTCCGGAGCCAGCTCCCTAGGGGTTGTGTGGAACTGGCTGGTGACCAGCTCTGAACTGCCATGGTATCTCTTCAATTAGCAAAAGGTGTGACAAGCAGCCTGCCTCTACCCCAACCACCACAGACTACCAGCCATACCCCAACTACCCTGCCCAGAAGTGTAAGTATGACCCTGTCCGGCTGCGGCCAGCTCAGCTCTCCAAGCCTTGTCCTGTGTGTGTCCATGTTTTCCTGTGGCCGTGTCCTCCTGTCCTGTGGAGTGGGCTCCCCTTGCTCTACAAGTTTCTTCTTAGTGGTGCCTCTCGAGGCCACTGCCCGCTGCTTCAGGGTGAGAGCCAGCTGGGCTGGGCTTCTGGAGGGTCAGCCTCCATCTGATCCCAAGACACCAGCTCTCCGCGGCCAGTGGGACAAATCCACTGGCCCCCCAACTCCCTCTGCCCCCTCCGCCAGGCTGTGTGGCCATGCTGCACCAGGCCCGCTGCCCCAGGTCTTCCAGGACCCCAGGTGATCCCAGTTGTCACCAGAGCCGCAAGGGTGACTGCCTTGTGGGATTTTTTTCATGTGTAGTGATGACCAGCAGAGTCACCCCCTAGGGACTCTCCAGAAGAGCTCCAAGTGCAGGGATGCCTAGTGGGGAGGGGCCAGAAGATCAAGGCTCCACCCCCAGCCCCGTTTCTGCCCGCCATAACACTGCGCCCTTCTGGCCAGCCACACAAGTTGCCAATAAGTTCTCTCCTAGTGACACCTGGCTGCCATCCGACCCTCCTACCCCTTGTCTTCCAGAAACAGAGCTCCCTACTTACATCACGTGCCTCTTGGTAGGCAATAAGAATCGCAACCCTGTTCGGTAATAGTAGGGTCCCTTCCTCAGCCACCCTGATTCTGCCTCTAAGTTTGATCCATGACCCTTTCCAGCCCAGTGTCCTCCCCTCACCTCAAGAATGCTTAAAAAAAATTGTCTGAAGTAGTAACTTGGTAAGTGACCCAAGGCTGCGGGATCCGGCTGCTGGCCGTGAAGCCTGCAGAGCTGGACTGCTGGAGGAGGGCTGTCACTGGCTCCTCTCTCACTCTTCTGTCACCTCACTTGTCACTCAGCTTCCTCCTAGTGCTGTGTCTATGTGTCCTTGAAGCCATCCTAGGTCTTGCGCTGGTTCTGCATCCTTTTTTGACTCCTACTTGTGTCCTTCCTGGGAGCCACTTGGCCTGTGCATCCAGGTGGGCTTAGCCCTCTGGTCCACAGTTGTCCTTTTTTTTATGATCCTCCCCCTTGGGTGGACACTTGTGATTTGGTCTTAGGTTTTATTTTTCAAGTTGCCTCTAGATTGGTTTGAGGACCGCAGTGGGTGGAAACACACTGCCCACCAGTCTCCAAAACCTGCCTCCCTGGCTGAGCCTGGACGCAGGAGTGCGGGACATAGTGAGGGTACAGGTCTAGCTTAGGAAATCCTTCCTGGTCAATTGACACCCTACTGATTTTGCAGCCAGCTGTGTTAAGTCCTAAAAATCCTAAGCTAGAGGTCCTAAGTTCCACCTCTGTATTCTAGAGAGCCACAGATTTGGGGAGATGGATGTGGCGGGATTTGGACTGTCCATGGTATATGGGGTGGGGAGGAGAAGATGGCTTCCCAGCTAGGAGAGCGTGTGGCGGGCGGAGCAGGCAGGGGTGCTGACCGGTGCCTTCCCTCCGCAGACCATTCCCGGAGTAGCAAGCCCAGTTGCTGTGGTGGCCGCAAAGAGAAGCGAGGGTCAGCCTGCTCCGAGCTTGGCCCCGGCTCCAGTGCCAAGAGCCACATCCCGAAAGAGTCTCGGCTCCATGCCTTCTGTGACTAGGTGCAAGCTGTGACCAGACCGGCCCGTCCCCTTCCAGCTGCGATGCCCCAGCTCCTCTGAGCCTCAGTTTCCCCCTCTGTAAAACAGGGCTTATAAGATCAATGAGTCCTTGAATGAGCTCGTTTGCAACGCCTGTTTGAAACTGGTGTTTTTCAAATCCTGGTCTGTGAAACTGATGTAAAAGATTGTGACCTACATTATTAAAAACTCAAGGGTGGAACGGCAGGATGTGTATAGTGGTATAGTGGGTGTGGCTTTGTGAAATATTTAAATGTGTATACACTGGCTCTTATCTATACACAAACGTTACACTGGGTCTTAATTTAATCTTTTCTTCTGGTTTATTGCTATATTCAGAATATATTCTTTTTTTTCCTTAAAGAGTTCGGGTCTCATTATGTTGTCCAGGTGGCCTTGAACCCTGGGCTCAAGTGCTCATTCTGCCTTAGCCTCCTGAGCAGCTGGCACTGCAGGTTGGCCACTGTGCCTGGCTGTCATATGCAGCCTAAAGGTTTGAAAGCCACTGTTCTAAGTGCCGTGTCTGAGGGCACTCAGGGCAGGCAGTGATGCTGGAAGGCCATTCCGCTATCTCATTTCACAGCTGAGAAAACAGGTTTGGAGAGGGGAAGCTCCTGTGGTTGGAAAGGGAAGGCTGGGGCTCCACCTGGGCCCCAAATCTCAGCTCTTCCTCTCCAGGCTGGGGATAAGGTGGGCAAGGGGTTTTCCCAAGGCCTGGTATGTGGCAGAGTTAGAAGTGGGCTTGAGATTGTGCCCTCATTGGCCACACAGGTGGCCAGGAGGATCCCTGACCTGGGCTTCTGTGGGCCCAGATACCAGCAGGTGGGAGCAGGCAGGGCAAAGAGGTGCCCTCCCCATTAACAGCTCACCACATAGTTCAGGATGACTTTTATACTCAGTGTCTGTCCAGCATCAGAGTAGTGCCATCATTGAGAAATTTCTGCATGTCAAAGTAAGCCCCCACATTTTGTCACTTGATCTACTGCTACACCCTGGAGGCCGGTGGGAGGGTTGACATCGAGTGAGCCTTTGTTTCAAGATAAAAAAACATGAAAGGACAGGGCCGCAGATCTGGGCTAGAGCACCCTGGGCTCAGTCCCCAGCACAGCACACACACGTGGGGTGCCCAGGTTCAGAGCTGGGCAGAGGGCAGGACCTGCCTTCTCTATCCCTGCGGGCTGCCTGTTAGTGCTTGAAGCCACCAGCCCCCTCACATTGTGTCTGCTGAGGCCCAGTCAGTGCAGAAGGGACCTCATGGGAAATCCTAGGCCTGAACAGGCCAAAGGTGAAGCTCCCATCTCATCAGAGTGATCCCAGCAGCGAGCACAGCCTGAAGGAGATGCTTTGGGAATCTGTTCAAGAGAGGACCTGAAGTCCCCCAGCATATGCACACACAAAATGGAGGTGCGTTACCTGCAGTCCCCCAGCACACGTGCACACACATGGTGGGTGTGTGTGTGTCTTGGTCCCACCTCAGGGCATCTGAGGGCAGCGCCAGCCAGCTATGGGCTTGCACTGCCTCCTGCTGGTCACTGGCAAGCACAGCTTTAGCAACCATTGCCTCAACCTAGGCTCAAAGCACCAGGAACACTGTCCAGTTCCTTAAACCCTTACCCAGAACCAACTTTGGCCCCAGCAACACCAACACGGATGCACCTCGAAGATAGCGTGAGAGGGCCTGGTGTAGTGGCACACACCTGTGATCCCAGTGATTCAGGAGGCTGAGGCTGGAGGACTGCAAGTTCAAGGCCAGCCCAAGCAAGGACAGACAGTGCTTCACCACTGAAAATCTTGGTTGGGTAACAGCCTCACAGCTTCATCTCTAATTGTGTCCATGTGGCCCACAGACGGAAACCAAAGGAGAGGAACAGAATTTAGGATGGAGGGCATGACGGTGCAGTTGAGGGATATGTCTTGAATTCTGTATGGGGCGGGTTATCTGAGGTCACCCATTCCTGAAACTTTCAGTCCAATGAGCCAAGGAAGTCTGTTTTGTTTTAAGCCACTTTGTTTCTGTCATTTGAAATGAGGGAAAAAAAAGCCCAAAGACAGCTCTCTGAATTCTAAATCCCTTGGCCAGGCAAATCCCTGCTTCCTCTCCAGAGGCCAATCTGGGGACATCTGAGGGGTCTCCATCCTGCTGGGCTTCTCTGGAAGATCTGGAGACATTCGGAACCTCTGAGAGGCAAGTCCAGAAGAGTCGACCTCCTCTACTTCTAGAATGTTCTGGAGAGCCTCAAGGGACACAGGAAAGACAGGCAGGTTGGGACCATAGACTCTGTGATTTGTCTGTTGGTCCATTCATCCAACCATCGGTCTTTCACCAGGGATGTGTCCATCCATGTTCCACCCACACCTGTCCACCCAACATGCACAAAGTTCTGCTTTATGGTGGGGACTGAGACTACAGAGAAGAGAAAGATGCCGTCCTCTTCCAGCAGCTCTGGATCATCCAGAATCCCAGCTGAGACACCTCAAGACTAGATTACCACCTCTTCAACCCTTGGTCATCACAACAGAAAAGCAGTCCACACCCATTAACTTCAATGTTAAGGGGAAGGTCCATCTGTTTTGCCCAAAATTTTCCTTTGTGCTCGACTGAAATTCCATTAGTGTTTCTAATGCGCACCTGTTAAGTGAAAAAGTCTTTTAAATAAGTAATTGATTTTATTTTCCCAGATAGTGAACTTTGGTGTTAGCAGAAGGGGGAGTGGAAAGATTGTCACCACACATGGTGCCTGTTGAAGGGGGGCTGTGCGGAGATGGGGCACCCAGGACTTTCCCTCCTTGGATCTGGGCAGCTCTGCTCCATCTCCTTCTCCACTTGAGCCAGGAACCAGTCCATCCAGTAAAATCGTCTGTTCATCCCAGAAGAAGCCTGAGCTTGCAGCCCATAGGAGCCCGAGCCAGGTGCTCCAGGCAGGGCGAACTGGCGGTTGGGGGAGGGCAGGTGGCTTTGTTTTGTCCCGTTGTTAATTTATGGCCTGGCCTGCACTCTGGCCATGCTCTGGAACCCTGCTGGTTCCTTGGTGGTTGATCTAGTGGCTGAACCTGGGGTGGGGGCCCAGGGGCAGCTCTGCTTTCAGAGCTCTCTGCTCAAGTCATGCTCTGGGGGGACAGTCATCCTCTAGCATCTGTGAGGGAGGTATCAGGCTGTTGGGAAGACTGTGGCTCACCTTTGTTTTTAAAGATGGCTGTGGACAGCACAGGCACCCCTCAGAACAGGCTGAGTGGGAGCAGCCCTGGGCTGTGCTTTCGAGGGTGCGGCCCTGGATCTAGGCACCAGCAAGGCCCGGCCCAGGGCGTCGGGGACCCTGGGGACCCTGGGGACCCTGGAGGCCAGCACAGGCCCTGACTGCCCCACTGCAAAATGTAAACATGGTTTTATTTAATGCCTTTTATCCATCACAAAGCACCGCTCCCTCCCAAGTGTACTCCTCTCCCCAGGAAACAAGATGGCAGCATAAGGCCTGATAAGCCACTGCTGTCACAACCTCAAGGTCTCCAACCCCCCAAGCCCTCATGGTGGGGATCAAACACCAGCGAGAGCCTGGAGGGGCCTCACGACATAGTGAGAGCAGAGTCTGGACTGGAACCGCTCCCTCAATGTGTGACATGGCCCTGTAGCCCTGTGGCCTGCACCCCAGAGGTAGACGGGAGAGTCGGTAGGTGCCCAGCTGGCAGCCGTGCAAACCTGCACTCTGTCCGCAGCACAACATGACCTTCTGTCGGATTTCCTGCCACGCCAACCTGGAGGCGCTCAGGCAAGTGCTGGAGCTCCAGTACCTATAGCAACACTGGACACCTGCCACCGCCACACCCACTGGGCCCCCTGGATGCCCCGCCTCCCCTCCAAGAGCCCCAAAGGCCCAGACGCCAGAACCTAGGCATAGCGTTGCACCCCTAGGACTGTCCAGTGGCCATCGCAGAAGCCGTCCAGGGGGACCCTGAGAGCAGAGGGCCAGTGGCGTCGTGGCAGAGGCTGCTTGGAGTCCCGACTTCTACAAGACACACAGGACACCAGATGCAGGCCTGTAGCCCCAGGACCACCGGCCAATGGACATACACTGCAGAACTCACCCGCTGTGGTATAGGGGGTCCCCAGTCCTGCTCCCCCAGGGAGTTGGGCTTGCTGGGGCAGGGATGGCTCCACTGGAAGGAGCACAGCTGCTCTGTGAACAGCTGCTCTGAACTCCTCCTTCCTTCCTTCCTTCCTTCCTTCCTTCCTTCCTTCCTTCCTTCCCTCCTTCCTTCCTTCCTTCCCTCCTTCCTGCCCCTGAGCCACCATTGGGGATGAACCCAGGGGTGCCCACACCGAGCTGCACTCCCGGTCCTCGCCATGGGGGTGACAAGAGCGAGGTGACTGGACAGCTGGCCAACTAGGAAATGGCAGAACATCTGGGCGGGTAGAGGATGGTGGATAACAATGTCTCGCAGGTAGTTCAGGTAGTTGGGTGGACTGTGGGATGGATAATCTGCAGGGACAATCAGACAGTTGCATGGTGCATGAGGGCATGACTGGAAGGAGTGACAGATGGCCACCAAAGTCAGTGAGTGGACATGTGGCAGGGTGGCGGGGTGGGTGGCTGTGAATGGAGGGCCCAGGAGGTGACGGCTCTTTAATGCTGCCTAGAGCACCTGGCTCGGGCTCCTATGGGCTGCAAGCTCAGGCTTCTTCCGGGATGAAAAGAGGATTTTACTGGATGGACTGGTTCCTGGCTGGAGTGGAGAAGGAGACGGAGCAGACCTACCCAGATCCAGGAAGGGAAAGTCCTGGGTGCCCCATCTCAGCACGGCCCCCCTTCCACAGGCACCATGTGTGGTGTTCACCCACCATGTCTGGCTTATATACTTCTTTTTAAAGGCATATTTATTTTAAAATAAATTCATCTGGAGGGTGTATTTGAGGCTCAGAGAGGTTGACTAAGTTGTTTGTTAGATGATTGAAGAATCACTAGATCCATCCCCATGTGCACACACTAGGTCCATGGTTTTCCCGGACCAGGTCTTAACCCTCTATGAGTGGCGGCCACAGAACCCCCTGCCCTCTCCTCACACCCGAGATCACAGATGCGGGATTTTCTTTTTCATTAGCTTAATGCTATCTTTATTAACTGGAACACGGATTGGGGAGCATTCAATGAAACGCACACACGTGCGTGCACCCTGCTGACCAGCCCCCGCCGAGTGCCTCTGGGATCCCCGCGCGGCGCGCAGAAACAGTCCAGGGCTACCAGGGGCGCAGCCAGAGGCACAAGGGGGATTTGCAGAAGGAAATTACCCAGGATGCTTCTGCCATTTGCAAATGGGAATAGACTGGCCAGCGGTGGCCGGGAGGAGCCGGCTGCCCGCGGGAGGCAGAGGGAGAGCGCCTGGAGCAGGAGGAGGAGAGTGGGGCAGGGCGTGGAGGATGGCAGGTACCTTTTTGGCTCCTTGCTCCTCTTCCACACGGTCTCCTATCACGATGTAGATGGCTTTCCTGCAGAACCTCTGCATTATCCGCTAGAAGCAGCTCTCCTTCCCTGTAGAGGGAGGGAGGAAGAGACCGAGGGTTCCGTGAGGATCCGGGAGTGGCCAGCAGCCCACTCCTGAGGCCGTCTTTCACCCAGACAACTCGCGCTGGGACCATCGCCACCCAACGGATGGCAATGCAGCCTCATGGAGGTCTAGCACTTGCCCAAGCCCGGAGACATCAGGAAGAAGTCTCGCCGGGCAGCCCGAGGCCACCTGGATCCGGTGCCCAGAGCACCTGCCCAGCCAGCTAGGCCCTGGGTGACCCCAGCCGTGCCAAAAACCAAAGCAAAACCAAATCCCCAAACCCACGGATAAACAAACATTTTATATTGTTAAATTATCACAATTAAATTTTTAAAAATATCATTAAATAAGAGGTACCAAGGACACCTGCCTAGAGGAGCCAGGGAAGAAAATGAGAAGGCCCCCAAGGTTTCGTTTGCAAATGTTAGTCTAATAACCTTTATCGCCTGAATTGCAGTTATTTTAAACTCTAAAGGCTCCATTTCTAAGTCATGGTCAGACTTAGAAAATCACTACAAGCAAAAAGCAAAGAGCTGTTCTAAGACACTTTGCATCTGAAGAACTAGAAATCGATTTTTTTTTCTTCTCCAGAAAAAAAAAGTAAGAATTTCTGATCAAAAACACGTCCACTAACTAGGTTTATTTTGAATTCATATACATTTCCAGGTGATATGAAAATTGAAAAAAATGCCAGGTACACCTGTAACCCCAACGGCTTGGGAGGCTGAGGCAAGAGGATCTGGGCACTGGATCCAGGTGCTGCAGGGGGTGCTGCAGGGGGCACTGCCGGGGGGGGGGGGGGGGGGGGGAAGTGCACCTGGACCTCGGGAAGAGACCATGGTTCCATGAGGATCCGGGAGTGGCCAAGCCAGTTCATCAAAAAGTAATGAGCTAAGCAACTCAGTGAGACCCTGTCTCTAAATAAAATACAAAATAGGACTGGGGGATGTGGCTCAGTGGTTGAGTGTTCCTGAGCTCAATTCCAGGTTACCCCAACCCCAAAAAATCAGCTCCCCACACACAAAAAAGAAAATCAACATTCCCTGTCATAAAAAGAAGATAAGTGGTGCAAATCGGGTGCTCATTCTAGTCATGCAGGAGGAGAGCCCTCAGTTCCATTCAGTGCTATTAATTTCCTGTTATCCAATTCTAGTTGTCCACCCTGGTGAAAGGGCTGTGAGGGTCATGGGCAGGTCAGTAAACCTCCCTGGTGAACTTTCCCTGGCTGCCCTGTTCCCAGGACAGGAAGCCAGCCCCTGCCACCCCTGCCAGCCCCCCCCAGCCCCCTGCTCCTGCTTCCCCGAAGGCTGGCTGCACCCTACCTGTCTTGGTGGTACTGTAGAACATGGAGAACATAGGAAACATGGAGCCCAGTCTGTACAGCAGGACTTTGGCCAGGGCAGGGTTCAGTAGGGTGGTGGAGACCACCACTATGACACAGTTGGGCCTGAGGAAGGAAACTGGGGATTAGAACTCAAATGTACCCAGGCCAGGCCTCCCCACCCTGCAGCAGGAGTCTGGAGTCAGTGATGACTCTGGAGCCATGGTCAGGTGTGGGTGGAGCCCAGGGATCCCCCAGCTCTTCCTGTCTTCAGACCTCTAGCTGATTGATGTTAACATGCAACATGGGTGTAATACTTTGCTTATTTTAAAAAATATTTTTAGTTGCAGATGGACACAATACCTTTATGTATTTACTTTTATGTGGTGCTGAAAATGGAACCCAAGGCCTCACACATGCTAGGCGAGTGCTCTACCACTGAGCCACAAATGTTTATTGTAAGATCCATGTGTTTGTTTAATTAGCTGCAAATGTCTAGGTGACGTAATTGGTCACAGGGACTGAATGTAGGAAAATAGGGAGGGTGGGGGCAGGGGCAAACTGGAGACCAAGTGCCAGTTCTGAGCTCCATTCTAGCCCTTTTTATTTTATTTTTTTGAGACAGAGCCTTTCTAGGTGCTGAGGCCAGCCTTGAACTTGCATTATTCCTGCCTCAGCCTCCTGAGTCACTGGGACTGCAGGTGTAGACCACTGTGCCCAGCCCCTTCTGATCTTTGGAGAGAATCCAGAACCCTGAGGTCTACTGGACCCCAAGAAGTCTCTCCCACTAGTTGCTAGGGTATGCTATGCAGCCACTGTGCCTCCCACAGGAACCTTAGGAAGGGCTACTGGAGGCATCCAGCTTTCCTATGTGTGGGAGGTGGAGCCACCAGTCTCCTGGAAAGCTCAGTGGTGCAGAGTGAAACGGGGCTCCTACTTGCCTGGAGTTGATGAGGTTTAGCGCCTTCAGGGAGTGCGTGAGGCAGAGGTCTGTTAGCGCCTCCAGCTCCGCTCAGAGCTATAGCCAAGTCTCTCTTTTGGGAGCTCCTATCAATCCTGCAGAGAAAGGAAATAGAGGTGCTGTGATTATATTAAAAATGGTCGAGGGACAGAGTTGGGGAAGGGGATTGAGCTACTGTACCCGGAGGACTCAATCAGATGGCACCTAGCACCAAATTCAACCCAGCAGCCCCTCCTAACCTCTCCTGGGGTCACCTGATGGGTTGATGAACCCATCCACTGACTGATACTGCCACCCTTCATCAGGCCATCCATCCACCAGTTTATCTACTCAGCCATCCATTCACCATCCATCCATCCATCCATCCATCTACTTATCCATCCACTCATCCATCCATCATCCATTCATCCATCCATCCACCATCCATCATCTGTCCATCATACATCCATCTATACATCTATCCATCCATCCACTCATCCACTCATCCAACTATCCATCATTCATCCATCCATCCATCATCCATCCATTCACTTACCCATCCATCCATCCACTTATCCATCCACACACGGCAGGGCTGTGTGTGCAGGGACGATGACCTCGCTGTGACACAATCCTGCCCTGAGTCTGTGCTGTCTGCCATCACCTTCTCCACTGGGTGACCCACCACCCCACAAGGCCCAGCAGGATCTAGACACTCTCCTCCCATTCCCCCACCTCGAGCCCCTCCAGCTTCCCCTGCCTCTTTATCTTCCTGAAAAGCAGAAAAATAGTTGTTCGCAGGGATTTTTCATTTGCTGTTTGTGGAAGAAACACAATGATTGGCCTCCCACCATCCATCCTTTTTTTTAGTAAATATTAAAAATTTTAAAAATCTTCATTTGTAATAAAACCTTTGGTTTTAAGGGGCTGGTGCTCTCCGGGCTCAACGTCTCCATTGCCAGCTTCCGCTCAGCTATGTGTGCTCATGTGATGGAAGTTTTGGTAGGTGAGCAGTGGAAGTGCTGTGTGGCTTCTTGGAATTGTCCTTAAAGAGAGGACAATGTCAGGCACAGGCTCCAAGTCTGCTCTTGGCCTCTGGGACGCGACTCCCCGCGTGCCTCCTGTCCAGCCTGTGTCCTGCAGTCACCCCCTCTGAGCACCCTCCCCCCTCAGCACCCGAAAGTCTGTGCTGGCCTCTGGCTAGAGGCTGCAGTCCTGCACCTGGCTCGTTCTCTGGTGCTGAAGTAGCTGGCAGGGTGGGGCTGGCTCCTGTCAGTGGTGGTGCCCTATTGACACCAGGGTACCTAGCCCCAGCTTGGGGAGAACAGAGCAGACTGACAAAGCCCAGGGCATTTCCTGTGGTGGGGGAGCAGCGGGCCTCCACTGTCTCCCTACCCAAGCACACGGCTCCCTCCTGTCGAAGGCCCTGCAGCTAGGATGTGTCAGCATGGGGCAGAGACAGGTCCTGTCTGGGATTAAAACCGACTTTCCTGGTTCTGGGAATGGAGGGCCCAGGAAATGGAAGGCCCACCCCTGCTTTCTTAGACCCTCATTTTCCTCCAGGTGCCAGGCCATCTGGAGACCCCAAGGCCTCCTGAGGTTCTCCCATTGAGAACCACTGGCCTGGAGAATCCTGGAATTACTGATCCAGGACCTGGCCATTGCCCACCAACCCAACTCCAGCCCACTTCAGACGCCTCCTTGAGGTAGTGAGGAAAGGCTGTATGTGACAACCCGGGGACCCTGAGCCTCAGGCAGCTGCAGCCAGACCCAGAGAATCAGCCAACCCAGAGAATTGGCTGCAGACATTCTTGAGGGAGGGGAGTCGGGGAAACTTGTTTGGGAACCAGTGGTTCCTGGTGCCCCATTGTTACTGAGGGAATTGTATTAAAGACACAGATTCTGAGTTAGTGGCTTGGGACAGAGCCTGGGGTTGTGCATCTCTGTCCAGCTCTGCACTGCTGTGGACCCAGCCCTGGCCCTCAGGCTGCAGGGCCCCAGCATTTCCTGGATGCCTGCTGGAGCACAGACCCTGGCCCAACTCTTGAGTTTTGGATCAGCAGGTGTGAGGAGGCACAGACCCTGCATTTGTCAGGAGTCCTCAGGTGGAGGCTGCTAGTGAGGTCAGGAGGAGGAGACCAGCCGTGTGGGGGAGTGGGCTCCTGGAGGTCTCCTGAGCAGCAGGGATTTGCTGAGAAACTTGGGGAAAGTTTATTTTAAAATCGGGACAAACGTGACCTGGAGTCCGCAGCCTTTCCAAGGAAGGGAAAATGCCTGCCCAGTCCTCTGGGGTCCCCTTCCGCCCCCGGAGCTTACTTCACTTAGCCTTGGTAAGTCCCTACAGCTGCCTTTCATCTCGGACTCCATGAGTCTCATTCTTTGAATTCATGAGACAAAAAACCAGCCGACTCCAGGCTCCATGACGCTGTCATGGGGAGCACTTTGGCGAGCCTCAGGTCCAGCTAGGGGCACTCAACCAAGCCCAGCTTATGCTCTGGGGGCCCAGTGCTCAGGGACAAGAGGTGACCTCTCTCCCAGGCTTCCTCCCCCTCAAAGTCAGGGAATCAAATGCTACCGGCTGGTCCTGGGGACTGTTGCTGCTCTCCCACTGCCCAGTCCCTCCTGTGGAAGTCCCCGCACTCACCGCCCACGTTGTCCCGATAGGTGTTATACATCTCCTTCACCCGCTTGTAGTGGAAGGCCAGCTTCCTCATCCAGTCCACTCCGCCGTGCACCCCATTGCTCAGGCACAGGCCAGCCCCCAGGGCTGCACTGTGGAAGCCATCGATGGAGAAGTTGTAGGTGCTGGGGAGACAGGTGAGGGCACAGCAGGATTAATGTCCTTGCTCTGGGAGACACAGGGCCTGAGGACCCACGGGTGGCTCTAGAGTACCTTTGTGCCCCTGGATGAGCTCAGGGTATCATGTGCGCACCTGGGAGGAGCAGCACTGGCACCCCAAGAAGGCCATGTCTCCTGTTCCTCTCTAAGTAGCCCACACCCCTTTCTTCTGTGTCAACAGAGCCTCTAGCTTCTTCGGGACAAGATGGCTGCCCCTGCAGGCAGTGGCCACCCCAGGAAAGCCTCTTTCCTCTCCCTTTGGAATTCTAAGCTCCAAGGGAATTCCACAATAAGTGGCTGGGTTCAGATCATCCTGACGGAAGGTCCAGTTAATCCCCACTACGGGGATCCCCAAGTCCCCCGGAGAAGGCCTGGCCCCACCACTCCTCCTTCCCATGTCTTCCCACAGACATTATCCCGTCTTTTGTCAAAGGAGGCACACTCCACTGCCAGGTTGGTGCTTTGCAGATATGAACCTCGACCCCCAGAGAAGCATGTTAGGCTAAGGAATTCTCTGGCCAGGAAACTTTAGAAGTGACACAAAAATGGCATTTCCAAAGGTCAAGGAAACACATCCTACTAAAAAAGGGGGCGGAACCCATCCTCTGGGACCATGCCGGGCACTTTTCCACCTCATTCTCTATCCACTGAGGAAGGGGCAGGACTTCTAGCCATCAGAGCCCCCTGAGTCCAGACCCCAACTCCTGACCACCCTGCTACCCTCCTTGTCCAGTGAGGCTCCCATTCTGCCAGGACTTATTCTGAAAGAACTAACACTGACTATCAATTTGGAGGATGCCCTGAGGAGATGCCCAGAGATAGAGGCCCCTTAAGGAGGGTGGGGTGGGATGCCCAGGGAAACTGAGGGGTCAGTAAGAGTGCGGCTCTGGAGCTGGGCTGTTGGGGTTTGGATCCTGCCTTTCACCAGCTATGTGAGCCTGGGCAGGTGACTTGATCTCTCTGTGCCTCAAGTTCCTCAACTATGACAGGGGTTGTCAGGAGAGACTCTTAGGGCTGCCTCAAAGATGCCAGGGGTTAACCCACAGGAAGCATTGAAAGCAGGGCAGGCACTCAACAAGGAACCTGAAGTTGAGTCTCACTGCCAACCGAACCCTTGTACCCACCAAAAAAAAAAAAAAAAGACATTTGATGCTTGGTGCTGAGCCTATAGTAGGCTCAATATAGTGAATATTTCCTGAATGACTAAATGGGGAATTTGACTTGGGGAAACACCCTTGGACTGTGGATTCCTGGCATGAGATACCAGACAGCACAGCCCGAGGCAGGCTCCCAGCAGCTGCAGGGGAAGCACTAACCCTGGACCCTGGTGTCTCACTGCCTTGAGAGGGAGCCTGGCTCCCAGAGATGACTTCATGGAAACGACCCATTAACTCTGATCTGGCCTTATTTACAACAGGAATCAAATCACGGGATGGCATTGCTCCTCACCAGCCTGGGGACAGACGGATGTTCTGGATGGCTGATCAGATCACTTCTGATTGTGCTGGGCTTTGGAGAGACTGGCAGATCGCCTGGCAGGGAATCTGTTCTGGTTCAGGCATGGGTGGGGAAATACCCACACCCGTAACCAGTATCCAGGATGGATTGGAGGTGCTGAGCTGTGATGATTTGGGGTAGGCACCGAGGAGCTGTGGTTCTGTTTTGGTCACGTCTCCCCAGGGGCAGGCTTGGGACATTTCTATCTCACTCCTCTGAAAGCTGCCTTGTTTTAATCAGGCAGCCAGTTACCTGATTTCCAGAAACCATCTTAAGAGAGATTTCCCCTGAAAACCAGAATCACCACTTATTTGTTCAGGAAGTGTTTCTTGAGTATTGACTGAATCAATTTTTTTTTTGTATTAAAAATACATGCCAGCTAATGAATGTCATGAAGTCTCCAAGGGACATGGATCAAACTCTTGATGTCAATGATTTTGGGGGGGTGAGTTTTTATGATATGCACCCACAACTCCAGTAAACTGGGACAGAGAGTGAGTGACACAGCAGAGCCTGAGGTCAGAGGTGACAGAAGAGGCTGCAGAGGGGAGCGGGGTTTGCTTTGAGTTCAGAGGGGCTCGGGGTCCAGATCTGGCTAGTGACGGGTGCCTCTGGTGCACGTGACTAGCCCTCCCCTGCTGAGAATCAAATGATAGACATTTCTGACTCCCCAGATTCCCACCTTAAATCTTGCCCATTGTCATCTGATGAAACGTCATCAATGTGGATCTGGTCACAATCCTACGGGGGATTTGGAGAAGAGAAAGAAGAAACAGGCCTGGTGAATGTGATGTCGGCTTGCAGAACCGGCTCCTCTAGCCACAGGGGCGGGTAAGCTGGGCCGGGAGCCCATGCTGGGGTCCGAGGTTGGGCTTTGCCACTGGGGGTCAGAGGTGCTCTTGTGGGGTCTCCTCTCTCTCTCTCTCTCTGGATTCCTATTAGGCAGCTGGTTGGCCCTGAGGGAGTTCGAGCAGAAAATTTACCTCCCAAATTGGGACAGTTTTGCAAGGAAGATGGGACTTCAGGTGAAGTGTGTGACACTGGGGGTTGTAGGTGCAAACCTAGCCTCCCCAGGCTTCCATCCTCCAGGAAAAATGGCAGCCCTGGTCATGATGAGGTGGAGGCCTTTGCCTCACTGTCCCCTCTGCTTGGATGCTCTCCTGCCTCTGTCTCCAAGAACCCCATGTTCTCCCAGTGTTAGCTTCTGGGGCCACCCTCTGGGTCCCAAAATCTGTGACCATCACTGACTGAACACTGTGTCCCAGGCATGCTGTTTCCACCCCCACGGGACTGTGGCCTCCTGTCTTTCCTTAGTCCTCTTCAAGTGCTCAGCGGCCACCTGTACCCAGGGAGTTCTGTACTGGATTCTGCACACATTTCCACCATCAAAGAAAATTTTATGGGCAGTGCAGCTCTAGAGGGATACAGGCTGACTCTCCCCTGGTTGTAAGTTCAGTTGGGGAAGAGCAGAGACCTCATCATTTAGCCTGCCATGGGTTGCAAAACATGTTTTTGGAATGAGGGGCAACAGGTCATCTCGGGGGAGCTCTACAGGAATAAGCAAAGTGTGCTGCCCACAGCCAGTGGGGCACTAGTGACCCTCGAGAAGGAGGGAACTCTGACACACCAAGCAGCACCCATGCACCCAAGTCAAGGTCATGGACAGCAGGTAGAGCAAACAGACAAGGACAGGAGTGACTTCCTACAGGTGCACTTCCTAGAGTCACTGATTTATGGAGGGAGAGAGAATGGAGGCTGCTAGTGGCCTGGGAGAAGAACGGGGAGTTCTCTCTAATGGTGCATGGTTTCATTTTGGGGAGATGAAAAGAGTTTTCAAGGTAGACACTGGTGAGAATTGTATCGATATGTGATTATACTTAATGTCACTGTGTCACTGTTCACTTAAAGATGTTTAATACAGTGCAAAAAATTAAAGGAACTTGCCCAACATCCTAGAGTTACTGAATTACATAATGATTTCTAAACAGGTCTAAAGCTTAGCCCATCTTTAACACTGAAAATTTGGAGTAGGGAAGAATGGGTTGGGGTTTCCTCCAGGCTTGGGAAGCCAGTGAGATCCATGCTAGGGTTTTCATGTGGTCACCAGGCACACAGATCATGCTTCAGAGATTCAGGGGTGTGAAGAGCACAGATGTTGGCAGGTAAATACATATTTGACAAAGAAGAAAGTCCACAGGGTGGAGCAATCCAAGGCAGGATGCTCTGCAGGCACGACTAGCATTTGGACTTAGGGTGGATCTTGGCACTCTGTAAGAGCTGCACACCTTCTGCCATGTGAGTATGATGAAGCAGGCAGATCCGTGAGGACAGACTAGTAGCCATATCTGTCCAGTTCTGGGCTTCTTCATCCAGTTCTAGCAGGAGAAGATCAAAGACAAAAATTGATTTAAAGACTTTGATTCTATGGGGAATGAGGAAGAAATTAATGTTTCTGCACACTTTTGTAATAAAGAACCAGATTTTTCCTTATCCAGTAAATAGTACATCTTTAAATCAATACAAAGCACTGTTGAAGGATGAATGAGAGAGTGCATTGAGCAATAGAGCTCCCCACTAACAAACTCAAATAACACTGGTTACCTTAAGTTTGAAACTGTGGAAGTGACTAAGGTACTACCAACTTTACATAAAATTATGCTTCTGTCTGCAGACACTGTTTTCCTGCCTTCTAGATCTGAGAAGGTAAGCCCTCCAGTTTTAGAAAGGGCTTTCCAGATTCAGTCAGGGTCAGGGAAAACTCATGATTTGGGTAGTTTAACCAAGTTTCATGTGTTTTAGATTTGGAATCTTCATTATTAAGTACATAATTTTTCGAAAGTAAGATATTGACAATTAATCTCTAAGAGTATTGATCATGCAGGACACCACTAAAGCATCAATATGAATGACACATGTACACCATTTCCTGCTCACCTATTTATTTGGGCACCAAGTAACTAAAAAGCCTCTCTTGCATGTCAATTGCAACTTCTCAGGAATTAGGATTTGGTATGCCAATTAACACTCAACATATGAGGCATTTATCATGTGAAAGTTCAAAATGACAAAAAAAACCTTTAAGTTAATTTTATCTTGATTTAAACATGTTTAAAAAGTAGATGAAGCCAGGCGCGGTGGCACATGCTGGTAATCCCAGCAGCTCAGGAGACTGAGAATTGCAGGTTAGAAGCCAACCTTAGCAATGGTGAGGCACTAAGGAACTCACTGAGACCCTGTTTCAAAATAAAATATAAAATAGGGCTGGGGATATGGCTCAGTGGCCAAGCACCCCTGAGTTCAATCCCCAGCACCAAAAATAAAAATAAGAAGAAAAATGAGAGATGAAATATTTGAAATAGGTTTCATTAATACACATGTGATTATTTAAAAGGATATAAATAACAAGGGGCATTTAAAAAGTTAATCTCTCTCCTATGTTTCCACTGACAGTGTCTCTTCTGTTGTTTGAAATCATGGAAAATGGGAACACCGGTTTTGACTTCATTCTCCTAGGTCTCTTGGGTCACTCCAGAGCCCAACAGTTTCTCTTTGGGATGGTTCTGACAATAGCTTTCATGGCTCTAGTAGGCAATGCCCTCATGATTCTCCTGATTCAACAGGACCTCTGGCTCCACACACCCATGTACTTCCTCCTGAGGCAACTTTCCCTCATGAATGCCATACTGGTTTCCACCACTGTGCCCAAAATGGCTGCTGACTACTTGACTTGAATCAAGGCCATCTCCGCTGCTGGCTGTGGCTTGCAGATCTTCTTCCTTCTCACTCTGGGTGGTGGGGAGTGCTTCCTCTTAGCAGCCATGTCCTATGACCACTATGTGGCCGTATGCCACCCACTGCGCTATCCCATGCTCATGAGCTGGCCACTGTGTCTGAGGATGACCATGGGGTCCTGGTTCCTTGGAGCATCTGAGGGGCTGATGCAGGCAGTTGTTGCCCTGAGCTTCCCGTTTTGCAGCAGGCAAGAGATAGACCATTTCTTCTGTGAGGCCCCTTCTCTTGTGCGCTTGGCTTATGCTGACACGTCTGTCTTTGAGGATATCATGTACTTCTACTGTGTGTTGATGCTCCTGGTGCCCTTCTGCCTCATCCTGACCTCCTACAGTCTCATCCTGGCTGCTGTCCTCCATAGGCGCTCCACAGAAGCCCGCAAGAAGGTCTTTGCCACCTACTCTTCACACGTGGCTGTGGTGGGGCTCTTTTATGGAGCAGCCATTTTTATCAACATGAGACCCAAATCCTACAGGTCAGCTAACCATGATAAGGTGGTGTAAGCCTTCTATAGCATCCTCACCCCTATGCTGAAACCCCTCATCTACAGCCTGAGGAACAGTGAGGTCAAGGGTGTCCTGAAAAAGTGTGTGGCCAGTGTGTGCCCTTGACATTTTATTAATAATACACTAAGTTGTCCCAGCTTTTTGTGATTGGGCAGAGTGACTGGTGGGATTTTTAGAGTTGTAATTACAGGGACCCCTACTTATGAATGGGAGAGAGGATCCACATTGCCCAGGAGAAACCTGGAACCACTGATGTTCTCTTTGAAAACATTGTTGACCTTAGCTGAACACTGAGTGCTGTGGCCATAACTTTTAAAACTTGAGGTTCAAGAGCAAAAGTAGCACACTTTTCTTTTTCCTTCTTTGCAGTTTCACATGTATATTTACTCTTAGCAAAGATCTCTGCAACCTCTGCCTATAATTCTTTTATTTTCTCATTAAGTGGAGAGGTTCATCTTTTCAGGTCAGACTGGAGCATTGCTGTGTCAGATTCTATATTTATGGATTATTCATTTCTGGATTTTTAAATTTTAGGTTTTCAGTTTGTAGTTGATTGCAGGTAACTGAGTCTCTGGTGCACAAAACCAGAGATAAGGGAGAACTACTGGATTCCCTTGGATCTGTATATCTGCCCCCCACATTTTACTTATCAATAAACCTGCATGTTTTAATGAACTTTTACTCAAAAAGTGAATTCACTATTCCAGCAATTTTGGGATTATTATCTATATTTCAACTGAGGTATACTTCTTAAGAAGTATGGTGCTCACAACCCAACCTTTTCTTTCAAGTAATTTCAATAAATACAAGCCTAATAGTCTACACTGTTATCAAGAAAGGCTATATTCACCAGCCGCCCAAGTCCCTCCACCACCAGTGAAGCACCCTCAAGAATGACCATGGATCTTCTGTTTATCAGATCATTTAGTTTGGCCTGTTCTATTTTTGTCCTTGGAACCCCATGATGAATAGTCCAACATCCTGTGTTTTTTCTCTCAGTTCAAAGACTCCTCTGCAACTCTGCTCTCACCAGTTCTTCACCCTGTTTAATTCCTACAGGTCTTCCATTGTCTAAAATGACACAATGTGTTACCCCATGTGTTTTGGAGGATGACTGGACTATGTTCAGTTTGTATCTGTGGAAACTAAAGCTCATTTGTGGGATCAAAAGTTGTTGTTGTTGTTTTTAATTACTATTATTTAGGTAGATGGATGGTGAACTTTTTCATGACTTGTTTGCTGAAACAGAATGTTAATATGACATTTCTACCACCACAGTGCTCGAGATTCTTTTGCATTCAATGTTATCAGACATTTTTTAGAACTTCTAGTGAGTGTGTTGGTAACTAATTTTGTTTTTAGTTTGGCTTCCCCTAATGGCTGTGAAAGTTCTATATTTTTGTATTATTTTACTGTCTGATTTTTTTAAAAAATTTGTTAACTGGATGTTTTTATTTTTGGTAAGAAATAATAAATCATGTAGTCTCCCCAATGAGCCCAACTTGGTAGTTCATTCATAGACCATATATGACATTTAAAATGCTATATAAAATTTAATATAAAAGAAAAAAAATGAAATTATATATTCAGTTGTTTGTTATGTATTTTCAAACACTCACTTTAATTCAATGGCTGAAGATGAACTGTTTTTACTAATTGTGTATTTGTGTAATATAACTTCATCCTCTTTCATTTTACTTGAAATAATAAAACTTACATGTTTGGTTATACTATGCATTTTGTTTTGTTCAGTATTTTTATGTTGTGCTAGGGATAAAACCCAATGCCTCATGCATCTTAGGCAAGCGCTCTACCACTGTACCACAACCCCAGCCCTAGAGTAAACCCTTTAACACAGTCTTCCATTTCCATTGGAATAATGATGACAATGAGAATCTGAATTTTTATAGAAATATTTTATGCTAGATTATAAAATATTAGATTAAAATGATAAAAATAGAATTTCAAAAATGATGTTTCAGGTGGTCAGACTATATGTTTTATCTTTAACTGGTGAATTTTTATAAACCTATAATAATTTTCAGGCAAGACATGTGGCAAGCTTGCAAAGCTCTTAATTTCAAAATAAAATAATTAAACATATTTATGTGTTGTAAAAATGTCTAGATATTATTTGTATAAAAGCCAAAGGAAAAAGTAATTAGTACAAATTCAACTTCAAGACAATAAAAATAAAATACTCAGAAATTAACTATTTTGTTTTTTACTTTGACTTATTTTGTTCTCATCTGAATTACTTCTTTCACAACTTTTTATTTTCTTGAGTAACATTTAGACCAAATTTTGTTTTCCATTTTAAAATAACATATTTTAGAGCAAGTTATTTTTAAGACACTCTATCCTCTGTAACTTTCAGATCTTTCTTGACACATGGATATTGCTAAAGTACAGGCCAACAGAGTGGATTGCATTCCCAGGAAAGAGAGAATTCATTTGCAAGTGGGGGGTGGAGGGTGAGGGGGTGGAGGGTGGTGGCGGCTGGGGAAGACAAAAACAGGTTGAGCACCTGTACTCTAAACATCCAAACTCCAAACCCTGAAGGTCTCTAACTCCATGCAACAAATGGAAAATCCCAGCCAGGCAGGGTGGTGCACACCTGTAATCCCAGAGGCTTGGGAGGCTGAGTTAGGAGGATTGCAAGTTCAAGGGAGCCTCAGCAACATATCAAGGGCCTAGCAATTCAGCAGGACCCTGTCTCAAAATAAATAAATAAATAAATAAATAAACAGGCTTGGGTGTGGCTCAGTGGTGAAGTGCCCTGAGTTCAATCCCAGTACAATAATAATAACAATAAAGTTGCAGAATAAAATTCTAAAAACCCAGGCCTGGTGGCATACAGCTGAAGTTCCAACTATGTGGAAGGAAGGGGCAGGAGTATTGCTTGAGCCCACAAGTTCAAAACCAGCTTGGGCAAGACAGAGGCCCCATCTCAAACAAACAAACAAACAAACAAAACCAAAATAAGTTACTATACAAAACAACCTTGAGTTATGCATACAAGGATGTATCAAATGCAAATGAATTTTGTGTTTACACTTGGGTCTCAGCCCCAGGATATTCAAAATTTTAAAAATACTAATTCTAAAACACTTCTAGTTCCAAGCATTTCAGATTCTCCACACTCAGGAAAAGGGAAAAACTGGCCCATTAACCTAGGTCACTCCAACCCTAGAGCCAAATTATTTACCACAGGCAATGAAGCCATATTCTGTTCTGGGAATTACAGCTTGTTAATATGCCCAACTTATGCTTTTAGCTAAAAATACAATGAGTCAGGCATAGTACTACACACCTGAATCTCATGGACTCCAGAGGTTGAGATAACAGGATCACAATTTCAAGGTCAGCCTCAGCAACTTGGAAAGGTCCTGTCTCAAAATAAAAAATAAAAAAAGACTGGGGCCAGGCACAGTGGCACACACCTGTAATCCCAGCGGCTTGGGAGACTGAGGCAGGAGAATCAAAGCCAGCCTCAGCACAAGAAAGGTGCCAACCAACTCAGTGAGACCTTGTCTCTAAATAAAATACAAAACAGGGCTGAGGATGTGGCTCAGTGATAATGCACCCCTGGGTTCAATCCCCAGTACGAAAAAAGGGGGGTACAGCTCAGTGGTAGAGCACCTCTGGTTCCATCCTTATTATCGCAAACACATGCACACACACAAATCAATCTATTTTTAAATCTTTTGTTTCATACAGCATTTTGATCTTTCTTTTCTTTTTCTTTTTTTTATGCAGCAGTTTTCAAGACTGATCTGGGTTCTAATTCGTTTCTGCTTTAAATAACTGCCTAACCTTTCGGAACCACAGTTTCCTCATCAGTAAAACAAGGATTAAAAAAAAGGCCAATATCAAAGGCCAGTGTGTTATAAATGATAAACTGTTGGCTCAGAGCCTGAACCTGCAGGTCCTAAATACACATTTGTTTCTTCCTCCATGGACAGGTAGTGAGTCACACAAACATGGTGATTTAAGTTCCGGGCTCTCAAGTACAAGGTATGCATGACCTGGAAATGCCTTGAAGGCACCCATACAGGCAGGCTCCCAGATACCCCAGGGGATGGGAAGCCTAGGGTGAGAGCCTGTGCCCAAGATCTCTCCATCCCTCCCAGCTTCCTCTGGTTGCTGTAACAAACTACCACAAATTTAGTGGCTAAAAATAATGCATATGTGGGCTGGGCACGGCTCAGTGGTAGAGGGCTCACCCAGAATGCCTGAAGACCTGGGTTCCATCCCCAGCACCACTAAAGGAAAAAAATAAATAAAGCAAAGCAAATATATTGTGGCTTCTATTACAGTTCCAGAGAGTAATACTCCAAAATGGGTCTCACTGGGCTAACACCAGGTGTCAACAGGATCTGCTCCTTCCAGGGAGAACTGGCTTCATGGCCTCCCCACAGGCATGGCCTCCCCAGAGACCTGGCCTCCAGGCCTCCTGGCTGCTCCTTCCTCTCCAGGAAGCAGCACAGTACCACCTCATCTTCCTGATGCCCTGAGATTGCAATGGGCCCACAGGGACAATCCAGGATGGTTCTCCATCTCAAGGTCATGAACTTCCTCTCATCTGAAAGGTCCCTCTGCCCCTACTCTAATACCTTATCAGGTGAACCAAAGCTAGGAAATGACTCCAATCCTCACTGCACACAAGCTGTGACCTCCGGAGGTTAACACTAACACTTAACACTCTTAAATCCATGTGTTAGGAGACTTAGGCCTGCTGGGCATGGTGGTGCACATCTGTAATCCCAGCAGCTCAGGAGGCTGAGGCAGGGGTATCTCAAGGTTGAGGCTAGCCTCAGTAACTTAGCCAGGCTGTAAGCAACTCAGTGAGATCTTGCCTCTAAATAAAATATAAAAAAGGGCTGGGGATGTGGCTCAGTAGTTATGCACCCCTAAATTCAATCCCTAGTATAAAAAATTTAAAAAGAGAGAGATGAAGACTTGATTCCACCAACCAGCATATTTCTGGCCACTAAAGAGCAGTCAGGGGAGGAGAGAAGGGCCTCCTGAGTTAGGTGGTCATTCAGGCCGTGGGTGCAGATGCCCTCGCCAGCAGGGGAGGAGGTCCAGGACCAAACCATGGGCAACTGCCTCATGTAGGAACCAACCGAGGGTGGTGGGGCAGGAGCACCCATAGTGCTGGTGGGGAAGAAACAGAGAACAGATACAGGATCTCAACGACTCAGGGCAAACCAGGGGAATGAAAGCACAAGCCCACCAGCCCACAAGGCTTGGAATGTTCTCTGCAGTGTTATTAACAAAGCCCCGAGCTCAAGACCTTCCCAACGTCCATCAAGGCCAGTGGATAAACCAAAGTGGCAAATCCTCACAATGGAACTCTAGTAAGCAGTAAAAAGGGACTTCAGTAACATTCTACTAAGTGAAAGAAGCCAGATGAAGTAAGGTTCCATTTATATCAACTTCCAGAAAGGGCAAACGTGTGGAAAAGAAAGCAGTCAGCGGTTGCCTGGAACTTACAAGAGGAATTAATGGGGACTTAGGGGTCAAGGAAATGTTCACAAAGTAGATTGCATGACTTTGTAGATTTATTTTTAAAAGAAAATCAATGAACCATAGCCTTACAACAGGTATATTTTATGTAATGTTAGAGTACATCTCAATAAAGCTGTTTTTTTAAATCCTAGTGATAGAATATGTACCCAGATGAGCAGCTCTTCCTTCTCAACCTACTTCATCTACCAGACTTCCTCATCTCCCAAGTGCAAGTACATCAAACATCAAAGCATCCCTGCCCGACCTGGCCACAAAACCTGGAATTATCATGGCCAGGTGAAGTGTTGGGTTGGCCAGAGCTCACTGCACCTCCCAGGTAGCACAGGGCTTCCACATGCCTGGAGGAAATACTTGAAATAGTTATTTATTTTCCTGAATTTGGTAAGAAAAGAACAATAAAGTTGTGACATTTCTAAATTTTCTACCACATCAAAGGCAGGCCCTCCTCTTAACAAAGAATCCTGGAGATCCCCAAAGGCAAACCACACACACACACACACACACACACACACACACAAACACACACATATAATTATTACTACCAGCCCCAGCAAATACCTAAGGCAAATTAAACATCACTGTTCCAAACTCTACATGCACCAAGGGTCAAAGTGACCCTGTCATTGTACAATTTACTCCCACTGAACAGATTAAAGACCCAGACCCACAGAGATGAAGCAGGCTTCCCAAGATCACCCTGCTAGTAAGGAGCAGAGCCTGGACTGGAACCCAGCTCCTTGAATCCCGAGTCCAGGCACCTGACACCCAGTCCCTGGTGTTCCATCCAGAGGGACTCCACACCGTCAGAAGCAAAGGTCGCAGTGTCATAAAAATGCTTCCCAGCAGACTGGCACAAGCGCCTAGTTTCCCAATTCAGTCATTTTGACAGTCCTCGGTCCCCAGATGTGGAACCTTTCTCAAGGGAGGAAAGAAACTTGGGGCCAGAGGCCTCAGCAAACAGGCAAATCTTGGGAAGTGTTAGTAACACTGTCCCCTGGGACATATGGCACATTTTTTCTGACTTTTCACCTAAATCCCACCCTACAGCATTTTCTATCTTTTGGTTTGGGGACTAAGGATTGAACCCAGGGCGCCTTGCCACTAAGCCACATTCCCAGCCCTTTCTTTTTTTTCTTTTTTTTGGAGACAGGCTCTTGCTTAATTGCTAGTGAAGCCTTAGACTTGTGATGCTCTTGCCTCAGCCTCCCAGGCGTGGGCCACTGCTGCCAGCCTCCCCATAGCTTCATTATGAAGGACATCAGGCAAAATGAGTAGATTGGATCCACATTTATGCCCCCTTCATTGATTATCTCTGTGATCATTTGAACATTTAATATCATTACATCTTTGTCTACAAAATGAAGAAACTAGAAACTGACCTCAAAAACATGTTTTTTTGGTGGGGATGGACACAGGCCATTCATCTCAAGTGCCCAGCAGAGGCTGACTATCTGGCAGGAGTCTCTCCTTCCTTTAGCACACCCTCCCATCCCCACAGTTACATTCAGGAAGCCTTTGTTCCCAAGGTATTCCAAACAACAGAATTCCCACATTGACATTGCTACTCTCCAAAAAATGCAGATTATAACTGAACTGGGGTTAGATATCTGTGGAGTGCAGGCCTAGCATGCTCCAGGCCCTGGCTTTAATCCCCTAGATCTACCCCCCCAACACAAAAAAAAAGGCAAATGCATAGCACTCCAGATACATGACTTGAATCTGAATCTAGATCACTGTTTAGAAAATAAATCAGTTCTTGGGCTAGGATTGTAGATCAGTGGTAAAGCACTTGCTTAGTATGTGTGAGGCACTGGGTTCAATTCTCAGCACCAAATATAAAAGAAATAGATCAATAAAATCCATCAATAACTACTAAAAATATTTTAAGAAAAAAGAAAATAAGGGAACAGGCCCCTCCCCCAGTGCCTGCAAGTTAGGCGAACCTGCAACCCACGGGCGGGTCAGGCCCAGCAACCTGTCGAGTGACAGAGCAGCTACACGCACCTGCAGGGAACGCGGACCGGACCCACCAGTAGGACAGGTCCGGCGGCCTGCTGAGGGGCAGGCCCATACCCTCTCCCAGTGTCTGCAAGGTAGGCGGGACTGTGACCACCCGCAGATCAGGCCCAGTGGCCTGCTGAGGGGAGGAGCCGGCCCCTCCCCCAGTGCCAGCAAGCTAGGGAAACCTGTGACCCATCGGGAGGTTAGGCCCAGCAACCTGCGGAATGACAGAGGTGCCCCTCATGCCTGCTGGGTAGGCGGACCTTTGACCGACCAGCAGAGCAGACCTAGGGCCTGCCAGCGTGGTAGACGGATCACACCAATTGGAGGAGGATCACAGCCACTACCTGCCCTGCAAGGGTGATTTTTCAACTATACAAGAGCAATATAAATAAATAGAGGGAAAATTTCAAAAACACAACAGTTTCACCAAGCAGAAAGAAACGCCAGCAATATGAAAAGACAAGGAAAGAAAGGACCACAGGCAATGCAGGTCAACTCAACTTTAGAAGAGGTAATAGCTGCAACAGATGGAATGTCAGATAGAGAGGTCAGGATATACATGCTTCAGATGGTCTGGAGTCTCAAGGAAGACATGAGACAACAAAATCAGACAATGAAAGATCACATTGACAAGGAACTACATAAACAAATCCAGGAAGTAAAAGATCAATTTCACAGGGAGATAGAGGTAATAAAAAACAAACAAATAGAAATCCTAGAAATGCAGGAAACAATAAACCAACCTAAAAACTCAATTGAGAATACTACCAGCAGAGTGGATCACTTAGAAGATAGAACATCAGACAATGAAGACAGAGTATTTCAACTTGAAAAGAACATAGACAGCTCAGCAAGTCTGCTAAGAAACCATGAGCAGAACATCCAAGAACTATGGGATAATATCAAAAGACCAAACTTAAGAGTCATTGGGATACAGGAAGGCACAGAGCTCCAAACCAAAGGAATAAACAATCTATTCAGTGAAATAATACAAGAAAACTTCCCAGACTTGAAGAATGAGACAGAATCCCAAATCCTAGAAGCCTACAGGACACCGAATGTGCAAAATCATAAGAGATCCACACCTAGACACATTATAATGAAGATGTCCAACATACAGAATAAGGAGAGAATTTTAAAAGCTACAAGAGAAAGGAAGCAGATTACATTTAGGGGTAAACCAATCAGGATAACAGCTGATCTCTCAACACAGACTCTAAAAGCTAGAAGATCCTGGAATAATATATTTCAAACGCTAAAAGAAAATGGGTTCCAACCAAGAATCGTGTATCCGGTGAAATTAAGCTTCAGGATGGAAGATGAAATTAAAACATTCCATGACAAACAAAAGTTAAAAGAATTTGCAGCTAGATAACCATCTCTTCAAAAAATCCTAGACAAAACACTACAGGAAGAGGAAATGGAAAACAACAATGAAAACCAACAGTGGGAGGTAGGACAGTAAAGGGGGGGAAATAATCAAAGAGGAAAACAAATCAGGTTTAATAGCATTAATAAACAAATTATGGCTGGAAGAACAAACCATATCTCAATAATAACCCTAAATGTTAATGGCTTAAACTCACCAATTAAGAGACACAGGCTAGTTGAATGGATCACAAAACAAGACCCAACAATATGCTGCTTACCGGAGACGCATTTGATAGGAAAAGATATACATAGACTGAAGGTGAAAGGTTGGGAAAAATCATATCACTCATATGGACTGCAGAAACAAGCAGGAGTGTCCATACTCATATCAAATAAAATAGATTTCAAGCCAAAGTTAATCAAAAGGGATAAAGAGGGACACTACATACTGCTCAAGGGAACCATACACCAACAAGACATAACAATCATAAATATATATGCCCCCCAAAATGGGGCTGCTATGTTCATCAAGCCAACTCTTCTAGAGTTCAAGAGTCTAATAGACCACCATACAATAATCATGGGAGACTTCAACACACCTCTCTCACCACTGGACAGATCTTCCAAACAAAAGTTGAATAAGGAAACTATAGAACTCAATAATACAATTAACAACCTAGACTTAATTGACATATATAGAATATACCACCCAACATCAAGCAGCTACACTTTTTTCTCAGCAGCACATGGATCCTTCTCAAAAATAGATCATATATTATGTCACAGGGCAACTCTTAGACAATATAAAGGAGTAGAGATAATTCCATGCATCTTATCTGATCATAATGGAATGAAACTGAAAATCAACGATAAAAGAAGGAAGGAAAAATCATGCATCACTTGGAGAATGAACAATAGGTTACTGAATGATCAATGGGTTTTAGAAGACATCAAGGAGGAAATTAAAAAATTCTTAGAGTTAAATGAAAACACAGACACAACATATCGGAATCTATGGGACACATTGAAAGCAGTTCTAAGAGGAAAATTCATTGCTTGGAGTGCATTCCTTAAAAAAAGGAAAAACCAACAAATAAATGATCTCAAAATCCTAGAAAAAGAAGAGCAAAACAACAGCAAAAGAAGTAGAAGGCAAGAAATAATTAAAATCAGAGCTGAAATTAATGAAATCGAAACAAAAGAAACAATTGAGAAAAATTGACAAAACTAAAAGTTGGTTCTTTGAAAAAATAAATAAAATTGGCAGACCCTTAGCCATGCTAATGACGAGAAGAAGAGAGAGAACTCAAATACTAGCATACGGGATGAAAGAGGCAATATCACAACAGACACTTCAGAAATACAGAAGATAATTTGAAATTATTTTGAATCCTTATACTCCAATAAAATAGAAGATAGTGAAGGCATCGATAAATTTCTTAAGTCATATAATCTGCCCAGATTGAGTCAGGAGGATATAGACAACCTAAGCAGACCAATATCAATTGAGGAAATAGAAGAAAACATCAAAAGATTACCATCTAAGAAAAGCCCAGGACCGGATGTGTATACAGCAGAGTTTTACAAAACCTTTAAAGAGGAACTAATACCAATACTTTCCGGCTATTTCAGGAAATAGAAAAAGAGGGAGAACTTCCAAATTCATTCTACAAGGCTAACATCACCCTGATTCCGAAACCAGACAAAGACACTTCAAAGAAAGAAAACTACAGACCAATATCTCTAATGAACCTAGATGCAAAAATCCTCAATAAAATTCTGGAGAATCGGATACAAAAACATATCAAAAAAATTATGCACCATGATCAAGTAGGATTCATCCCTGGTATGCAAGGCTGGTTCAATATACGGAAATCAATAAATGTTATTCACCTCATCAATAGACTTAAAAATAAGAACCATATGATAATATTGATAGATGCTGAAAAAGCATTCGACAAAGTACAGCATCCCTTTATGTTCAAAACTCTCGAAAAACTAGGGATAACAGGAACATACCTCAACATTGTAAAAGCAATTTATGCTAAGCCTCAGGCTAGCATCATTCTGAATGGAGAAAAATTGAAGGCATTCCCTCTAAAATCTGGAACAAGACATGGATGCCGTCTTTCACCACTTCTGTTCAACATAGTTCTCGAAACACTGGCCAGAGCAATTAGACAGACGAAAGAAATTAAAGGCATAAAAATAGGAAAAGAAGAACTTAAATTATCACTATTTGCAGATGACATGATTCTATACCTAGCAGACCCAAAAGGGTCTACAAAGAAACTATTAGAGCTAATAAATGAATTCAGCAAAGTGGCAGGTTATAAAATCAACACGCATAAATCAAAGGCATTCCTATATATCAGTGACAAATCCTCTGAAATGGAAACGAGGACAACCACTCGGTTCACAATATCCTCAAAAAGAATAAAATACTTGGGAATCAACCTAACAAAAGAGGTGAAAGACTTATACAATGAAAACTACAGAACCCTAAAGAGAGAAGTAGAAGAAGACCTTAGAAGATGGAAAAATATACCCTGTTCATGGACAGGCAGAACTAACATCATCAAAATGGCAATATTACCAAAAGTTCTCTATAGGTTTAATGCAATGCCAATCAAAATCCCAACGGCATTTCTTGTAGAAATAGAGAAAGCAATCATGAAATTCATATGGAAGAATAAAAGACCCAGAATAGCAAAAACAATACTAAGCAGGAAGTGTGAATCAGGTGGTATAGCGATTCCAGATTTCAAACTATACTACAGAGCAATAGTAACAAAAACAGCATGGTACTGGTACCAAAACAGGTGGGTGAACCAATGGTACAGAATAGAGGACACAGAAACCAACCCACAAAACTACAACTTTCTTATATTTGATAAAGGGGCTAAAAGCATGCAATGGAGGAAGGATAGCATCTTCAACAAATGGTGCTGGGAAAACTGGAAATCCATATGCAACAAAATGAAACTGAATCCCTTTCTCTCGCCATGCACAAAAGTTAACTCCAAATGGATCAAGGAGTTTAATATCAAATCAGAGACACGGCATCTGATAGAAGAGAAAGTTGGCTACGACCTACATGCTGTGGGGTCGGGCTCCAAATTCCTCAATAGGACACCCATAGCACAAGAGTTAACATCTAGAATCAACAAATGGGACTTACTCAAACTAAAAAGTTTTTTCTCAGCAAAAGAAACAATAAGAGAGGTAAATAGGGAGCCTATATCATGGGAACAAATCTTTACTCCTCACACTTCAGATAGAGCCCTAATATCCAGAGTATATAAAGAACTCAGAAAATTAGACAATAAGATAACAAATAACCCAATCAACAAATGGGCCAAGGACTTGAACAGACAGTTCTCAGAGGAGGACATACAATCAATCAACAAGTACATGAAAAAATGCTCACCATCTCTAGCAGTCAGAGAAATGCAAATCAAAACCACCCTAAGATACCATCTCACTCCAGTAAGATTGGCAGCCATTATGAAGTCAAACAACAATAAGTGCTGGCATGGATGTGGGGAAAAGGGTACACTTGTACATTGTTGGTGGGACTGCAAATTGGTGCAGCCAATTTGGAAAGCAGTATGGAGATTTCTTGGAAAGCTGGGAATGGAACCACCATTTGACCCAGCTATTCCCCTTCTTGGTCTATTCCCTAAAGACCTAAAAAGAGCATGCTACAGGGACACTGCTACATTGATGTTCATAGCAGCACAATTCACAATAGCAAGACTGTGGAACCAACCTAGATGCCCTTCAATAGATGAATGGATAAAAAAATGTGGCATTTATACACAATGGAGTATTACTCTGCATTAAAAAATGACAAAATCATAGAATTTGGTGCGAAATGGATGGCATTAGAGTAGATTATGCTAAGCGAAGCTAGCCAAGCCCTAAAAAACAAATGCCAAATGTCTTCTTTGATATAAGGAGAGTAACTAAGAACAGACTAGGGAAGAAGAGCACGAGAAGAAGACCAACATTAAACAAGGATGAGAGGTGGGAGGGAAAGGGAGAGAGAAGGGAAATTGCATGGAAATGGAAGGAGACCCTCAGGGTTATACAAAATTACATACAAGAGGAAGTGAGGGGAAAGGGAAAAACAATACAAGGAGGAGGAATGAATTACAGTAGTGGGAGTAGAGAGAGAAGAGGGGAGGGGAGGAGAGGGGAGGGGGGATAGTAGAGGATAGAAAAGTCAGCAGAATACAACAGACATGAGTATATCAATATATAAATCAATGGAAGTGTAAGTGATGTGATTCTGCAAGCTGTATACGGGGTAAAATGGGAGTTCATAACCCGCTTGAATCAAAATGTGAAATATGATATATCAAGAACTATGCAATGTTTTGAACAACCAACAATTAAAAAAAAGAAAAAAAAAAGAAAAGAAATCAATTCCAAAAAAAAAAAAAAAATCGGTTCCCAAACTGGCAAACTCTAAAATGAATATTACCCTCCATTCCAATCCCAACCAGAAATCTTACTTTTTAAAATACAAAATTACATACAGCACAACCTCCAGACCTCCACATGAGCAGTGCATATTTCTATTATCAATTAAGAATAATTCCTTGTGGGGCTGAGGTTGTGGCTCAGAGTTAGAGTGCTCACCTAATATGCGTGGGGCATTGGGTTCGATCCTCAGCTACCATATAAAAATAAAGATGTTGTGTCCACCTTGGTACACAGGCAGTTTTTTCCATCCAAATCTTTTCAACCAGTTTATTGAATCCATAACCACAGAGGGCCAGCTGTTAGAAGGGGGTCTGGGATGGACCTTAAGTTCCCAGGAAATTACACAGTTAGAGCACCCACACCTGTTGGGCAGGTGGAATCACTTGGCACAGATCCTGCACTTGGTAGGCAGTTCTTAATTATTCATGACACAGCTTTAGAGTCTGTTTATCATTTTAACTCATTGAAAGGTTTACTGCGGGTGGGCTATGCATGATCTAGGCCCAGGCTTCAATCCCCACCACTACCAAAAAAAAAAAAAAAAAAAAAAGGATCAATGCATAACACTCCAGATACATGATTTGAATCTGAGTCCACATCACTGTTTAGAAAATACATCAGTTCCAAAACAAAAACAAAAAGTCAATTCCAAAAGTGGCAATTCCAGGCCTGGAGCGCAAGTGAATGTAGAAATTAAAATATAGGACTGGGGCTAGGGATGTAGTTCAGCAGAAGAAAGTTCGCCTAGCAGGCAGGAGGTCTTCCGTTTGATCCCCGGCACCACAAAAAACCCAAGAGAGAAAAACACAGAACAGTAGCCACTGTGGTGGCACGCGCCTGCACCCTGGGTGCAGCCCTTAACCTCAAGCTTGTTTCTTCAGTATAACTTCAGCCAGGCTTTCTCACCGCAAGACTCAGGAAAGCCAGGGGCGAGGGGTCCCCATCTGGCCACGGGTAACAGAACATACACACGTGTATATGATCATACATGTAACTCATACTCGTGTATATGTATATTATATATTTTTACATTTTTAAAAATTCCACTGACACCGAGGGAAGTCACCCGTCCCACCGCACTTCTGCATCTCAGTTCCAAGCTACTGACGCTGCAAGAAGCGGCTGCCACAGAGAAGTCCCAGAGAGGGCGGGTCCTAAGGCCGCAGACCCCGCCCCGCTGGGTTCTCACCCGTCAATGGGCATCACTCACACCTGCGTGGTCTGTGAAAATGCCCGTCTCCAGGTCCCACCCCCCAGGAACTCTGATTGGCACGTCTGGGAGAAGCCAGGGAATCTGTATTTTCATGAGCTCCCCCAGTCCTCATTCCCAGGTGCGTCTATTCCAGGCGATGCCACAGCCCCTCAAAACCTCAACAGGTCACCTGCATCCACTGCATGGGAAAGCGGCAAGACACAAAGTAGCAACCCTTGCTCTAAGGAAGGGAAAACCCATCAGTCTGGGATGGCTTCAGAGAGTCCCTTTCCACAGCCCGGCCTGCCTCTTCCACACCTAAACTGCCCTCGCAGTCAGCCGCTGCGGGAAGGGCACGGCATTGGCAAATCCTGTCCCTACCAGGGGACTCTTTCCCCAAAACTGGGGAGGGTTGCGGGGACAGTGTTGTCAATCCACCAACAGGAGCCCCTCCCACCGTGTTGCAGCTGCCAGTTCCAGCCCACCTAAGGTCGGGAGGCAGGTGGTCTCCCCTCAGCCTCTACTAACTGAGACCTGGAGGCGCTGATGGGGGACCCCGGGGAGAAGGCCGCGCCCTCCCCCCATAAGGCAGCACATCTGCGCTCTCGAGGAATGTTCCGCCAGCACAGCAAGCCTTCCTCCAGACCAAGTCGAGATTACAACTGCAAGGAGTGATCTCAAAACAATAAAATGAGGATAAGGCAAGGAGGATTCTAATTCCCCACGCCGGTAAACAGCCTTGGGCGGGCGGGCTTCCCAGGGTTTCCAGAGGAAGGTGGGCGAGGGAACGAGGCAGCCAGGCGCTCTGGCCCAAAGGGACGGGCTCAGGCTGGGATGGCTTCAGAGAGTCCCTTTCCACCGCCTGGGCCGGCCCTGCAGCAGCTCTTGGCGCCTGACGCGGCGCACAGCCAATCTGTCATGCCCAGCTGGCCAGAGCTCCTGCACCCAGGCTCCCAGGCTCCCAGGCGCGCACGGAAAAAGGAGGGGCAGCCCACCGGCCCACTCTCGCAGCGCGGGGCCTGCTGTCCATCCGCTTCTTCTGGCTCACTGGCAGCAGCGGGATGTTGTCCTTCATGTTGGTGGCGACGCCTGCCTTGGCCATCTCACCGCCATGCTGCCGCCCGCCAGCGCCGCGCCGCCCTGGGGGAGGAGGCGGCGGGAGCGGGCGGGTCAGGCCTGCAGCGAAGGGGCTAGGTCGCGAGCGCCAGGCCACGCGTGGAGCCACCCGCGCAGCTCGACTGACGGACACCGGCGCATCACGAGCCCGAGCTGCGAGCTGTGCCCGCTTGCTGCCCGCGCCACCGCAGAAGCCACAGTGTCCCCCGGCCCGCGCAGTGCTGCCCCCATGCGCGCCCACTTGGCCACACGCATCCTGGCCACGCCCGGCCCTACGCGCGGCGCCTTGCCGCCGCACCCCCAGCACTCACCCACCGGCCAGCCCTGCTCAATGCCTACCCATCTCCAGCGATCAGTCATATGCGCACCTTTCCACACTCACCCCATCACAGGCACAGTCATGTTCACACATGCACACATCCTGCCACACTCAACCCCCAGCAACACCCCATATCCTCAATTACGCGCACTGCACACGCAGGCACAACCAACCACATCTCACCCCCTTTTGGTCTCCCTAGTCTGTACACCTTACATCTCACACACATGTGCCCCCAAGAATCTTAATCACATGGGGACATACACCTTGGCACACTCAGCTTTTCAGACTCCCTCACCCTTTATTCACCCTGTCTGAATCCACACCCTAACTCTCCACTTATACTCCTGGAATTCACAACCGCACACACTGCCTCATTCATCGGAACACCCTCACACTACCTGGCACACTCTATTCCCACATTCACTCCACCAACCATCTCTTCGGATTTACACATGTGCCCCACACTCAGTACTCAGACATGGAGTCAGGCTCTACCACGTGTCCTGTGATTCACAGTCACACCCGACCCCTTCCACATCCACATTTGCACCCACACAATGTCTACCACCCACAAAATTTCCAAAGGGCTGATAAATTTTTGTGAACACAAGAAAAAAATTTAGGAAAGAGGAAGGAGGTTAAAAGTCAATATGTAAAAAGCCTCAAAATGTAATAATAATAAATCAATCTAAAACTAAAGCAAACTTTTATTTTTTAATTTATTTTTTTTTTTATTTTTGAGTACCAGGGATTGATCTCTAGCATTTAACCACTGAGCCACATCCCCAGCCCTATTTTGTATTTTATTTAGAGACAGGGTCTCACTGAGTTGCTTAGCACCTCCCCATTGCTGAGGCTGGGTTTGAACTTAGGATCTTCCTGCTTCAGCTTCCTCAGACGCTGGGATTACAGAACATGCCACCAAGCCTGGCTTAAAGCAAATAGTTACATGTAATTATATTTCATGTTGGATGTGGACAGCTTTTAGTATGTTTGCCTCCGTATAGGGTGTAACCACCAAATACCCCATTGTCTGGGGCACTGGGTGAAAAAAAAATGTGGAGGTATAAGGATCCCAACTAAGATGTGTGACTTATGTCCTAAAGAAGTTGCTTAAGAAAGGAAGCATTTCAGGGCTGGGGATGACCCTGGGATCGATCCTCCAAGGCTGCCATTAAAAAAAGAAAAAAAAAAAGGAAAGGAAAGAAACTGTGTAGTTAGAAGCTCCTGCATGTAACTTTGAGGAGGAAATAGCATCCTTTGGCTAATAGGCCTTTGCTTCCTGTTCTCTCTCTCCTACATCCAGAAGGATGCTCCACATGTAGGACAAATAGCCACCCGCTAAACCTCCTTGGGCCAGCCCCTTCAAGCCCCATCCACAGATCAGCTGCAACCAGTTGATATATTCAATAAACATGAGCTATTATTTTTATCAAGCACCTAAAAGCTGCACAGAGTTCCATGTTCACCCAACTGTAATCCAAGTGTGAATGATCAAACCTACTTCACAAGTGAGGAAACAGAAGCTCAGAGCGGCTGCACAAAGCCAGGGGTTAGCCAGCAGCTAGGCTGGGCTAAAAGCCGGGTCTTTATGCTGCAGAAAGCAGGACCCACACTTTTCATGACACTTCCCGGCACTAACTAATCCTGATTCCAAATACATTCAGTCTCCCTCTGGTCCTTAAGGAGGAACCTATGTCTACTTTCCCAACTGCCTTATTTTCTAAAATATTCGGTACCAGGCATGGCCCCCTCATCGAAGGTCCTAATGTCACTTCCACCTCCTCCCAGCTTCAGAGCTTGAGGCAAGTTAGGAGATCCGCAGGACCTCGGCTTCCTGATCTTAAAATGGGGATAGTGATTGTAACAGCCTCCTAGGATCCTTAGAAGGAGCGCATGAGTGGACCATGTATGTTAAGAGGGTGCCTGGCACAAAGGAACCTCTGTGAGGCTCCTCACAACAGAGTGTCAAAAGGATTCAGTGCTATGAGAGCATGGGAATGGATTTGTTTGTTTGTTTGTTTGGACCTTACTAAGTTGCCTAGGGGACCTCAAACTTATGGTCCCTCTGACAAAGGCTCCCGATCTCTGAAATTAGCTGAACAGGGTGGCACATGCCTGTAATACTAGCAACTCAGCAACTGAAGCAGGAGAACAAGTTTGAGGCCAGCCTGGGCAACTTAGTGAGGCCTTACGCAACTTATAGAGCACCTGTCTCAAAATAAAATACAAAATATATAAAAGGGCTGGGGAAGGGGCTGGGGATATATTTCAGTTAGTAGAGTGCTTGCCTCACATGCACAGGCCCTGGGTTGAATCCCCAACACCACAAAAAATAAATAAAATAAAATAAAAAATAAAAGGGCTGGGGAAGATATAGCTCAGTTAGTAGAGTGTTTGCCTCACATGCACAAGGCCCTGGGTTCAATCCCCAGCACCAAACACACATACACACACACACACAAAAAAAAAATGGCTGAAGATGTAACTCATGTTAAGCATCCAGGCATTAAATCCCCAGTATCCCACCCCCCCAAAAAAAAAGTTTATAGTCACTGGGATTACCAGCATGTGCCATTGGGATGGGACAGATGGATTTTGAAACATAATTAATAGTCTTTTGTTTTGTTTTGTTTTTTGGTCATAGTAGTCTTCAGTTTAGAGAAAACTAGATCAGACCGTAAAGAGACCTTCACATGTTCCAAATCAACCCCAGGCTTGATTCACAGTTTCTCTCATTAACATTTTGCATTAGTATGTATGCACATCCAGATGAAACTTTTTTTCTTTTCATTTTATCAATATAATTTTTCTCTAGTCAACATATATTACTACTTTCACAATAATGTTTTCTTGAAATATTTTTTTCTTTTTTAATGTTTATTTTTTATTTGTAGTTGGACACAAAACCTATGTTTTATTTATTTATTTTTATGTGGTGCTGAGGATCGAACCCAGGGCCTCTCATGTGCCAGGCGAGCGCTGTGCCATTGAGCCACAACCCCAGCCTGAAATAAAATTACTACATAGAAATTTTCTTTACTTTTTTTCATTAAACAGAAAATCTTAAAGACCAAAAAAAAGTCCCTATGAAGCCCCTCCAAAGGTAGTAACACCTGCATATAAAAATAGGGGGAATTATGGGTGGCTTTTTATTGCTTTTGCTTCTCCAAATATTCTTTTTAATAGGAGAGGAGGCATTTTTAAAAAACTGCCTTTCAGCAAGGCTGCCTCAGAAAGCAAGACTCTTTTTTTGGGCGGGGGAGGGGTATTGGGCATTGAATTCATGAGCACTCAAGCACTAAGCCACATCCCCAGCCCTATTTTATATTTTATTTAGAGATGGGGTCTGAATTGCTTAGTGCCTCAATGTTGCTGAAGCTGTCTTTGAACTCGAAATCCTCGTGCCTCAGCTTCGAAAGCTGCTGGGATTACAGACTTATGTCACTGCAAAAGTAAGACTCTTAAAGGCTTTTATTTCATTTTATCTCATCATGGGAAAGATCCAGATGCAGTAAAAAGGCCAGGAGTTCCTCCAGGGCAGTTCCTGGAGGTATATAATGTGGTATATCATGTGATCTAATGACACAGTTTAATATGGTTCATGGTAATAACAGTAAGAGCTTAAGAGCAGTCCTTGGGGAAGGACTGAGCATGTGGCAGGCCCTGTACTAAGTGCTTCTTAGATGTTCTCATTTTTGTCCTGAATCCCTCCAACCCTAGGAGAGGGGCAGGGTCTGTGCAGGGACAGAACAGGCAGGTTATACAGAGCTGTGCCTCCAGGGACACAGTGTCTCTTCCTGGCCCCATGGTACTACCTCATAGTTCAGTCTTCTTAGGGACAGCTCCCCTTTGAGGGGTGCATAACAGCTCTCTCCAACCAACAGGCCCTGGGTGCAAGAAGTCTAACTCCTAGACTCCTGGAAAGGTCTCTGAAAGATAAGCCAGTCTAGGCAGGCAGGTGGTGCACACTAATCCCAGTTGACTCAGGAGACTGAAGCAGGACATTCGCAAGTTTTGAGACCAGACTGGGCAATTCAGCTAAAACTGTTTCAAAACTTAAAAAAAAAAGAAAGAAAGAAAAGGACTGGGAATTTTGCTTTCCAGAAACCAAAGAAACTGGTCCATAGACTTCATACAACATACTCCATGATGTCAGGTATGGGCCAGAATATCCCTGAGACTCTCTGTTCTGACCTCATAAAGCCTCAGTTCAGAGATCTCCATGCTGGCCAGTGGCTGCTTGGATCTGCCTTAAGGAGGCGGTGCTTGGTGGTAAGCTGGCAAGGTGTCAAGGCTGGGGAGAGAGGACATGAAGTTCTCTTGGAGCCTAGAATCTTCTGCCTGAATGAATTATCTCTGAAAGGACACTCTAGGTATTCCCCAGAGTGGCTTCTCTGCCTTGGCAGCATTGACATCGAGCTGAGTGTCTCTGTTAGAGAACCATCCTGCATGGAAAGATGTTACTGGATGCGAGTGGCAGCCCTGTGCCAGTGTGATGACCACAAATGTGTTCAAACATTGTAAAATGTCAGATGGGGCAAAATTGTCCCTGGCTTGAGAATCACAGAACCATAGGTGATGTTAAAGAATTTTTAAACCTTTGTCTCTGAACACTTGGTAATCCTGTTCCACCACCTCACTAAGGACACCTTAGGTTAATAGCTTTCTGCAACAAACATATAGAGCTAGGAAACTGTGTGTGTGTTTGTTGGGAGTGGGGGGTGCTGGGGATGGAATCCTGGGCCTTTTGCATGCTGAGTCAGCACCAGGAGAAAACCAACAGAAGAGGCCATCACTCAGGTCTTAGAATGTTTCAGGTGCAAGAGACAGTTAAGAAGAAACAAACCCTGCTTCTTAGAGGAGCTGTAAATGACCTTGAAAGGTGACAAGGACCTGATGACAAGGACTCCTCATGGTTAGCAGTGCCCTTCACCAACTTTGAGCTATTTTGCAACTATGTAAGTTGCAGAAAATTGATAGTAATGCAAATAATTGTTTATAGAAAAACAAAGGAATTTCCCCCAAATATAGCTCATTATCTGCCCTGTGGCTACTGTCCATGTGTTGCCTGTTTTAAAATTCAAATCAATATTCCTAGTTGCCTGAACCTGAATGCTTTACCACTGAGCTCCACCCCCATGCTACTGCTTTTGTTTCTGTAGTGGTTACTGGGGATTGAACCCAGGGTTGTTTAACCACCCAACCACATTCCATCTCTGTCCCATTTTTTTTTAGCAGGTCTTGCTAAATGACTTAGGACCTCCCTATACTTGCAATTCTCTTGCCTCAGCCTCTCACCATGCCTGGCCCCTGAGACATTTATTTATTTATTTATTTATTTTGGTACTGGGGATTGAACTCTGGGACACTCAACCACTGAGCCACATCACCAGCCCCCATTTTTGCATTTTATTTAGAGACAAGGTCTCACTGAGTTGATTAGTGTCTTATTGTTGCTGAAGCTGGCTCATGATCCTCCCGTAGCAGCCTCCCATGCCACTGGGATTACAGCATGCACCATCATGCTTGGCCATTCAATTTTGTATTTTTAAAGCCAACCATCAGGAGACAATTAGATATGCCAGGAAATGGATGTTCATAACCTTGGACCACATTTAAGGTAAAGGTGGTGTCCATTGCAAGCAGCCGTCTAACCTGTGACCTCCCCCATCAGTACCAGAGATATCCATTTGATCCAGAGCTGGAGCAAATTCTAAACAGTTCTTACACAGTCTTACTCTTACATCTATGCACCCAGTGTTAGATCTGCTTTGCATGCAAGGTAACCTGAGATCCCACGAAGCAAGCTATTCTGCCCAGAGAATCCAGCCACGGAGTCACGTAGGGAATTCAGATATTTTAAAAGAATTAGCCAGAAATGGGTCAGATTTTGGGAAGACATCTAAAAACCTTACTGGGAAAATAGGTTCTCCCCCACCCTGAGAACCTTCCCTTGCACCAAATACTCCCTCCTGTGTGACTCTCAGCACAATCTCTTTTTTTTTTGTACTGGGATTGAACCTAGGGGTGCTTTACCACTGAGCCACATCACCTGCCCTTTTAATTTATTGAGATATGAGTCTCACTAAGTTGCTGAGCTAAACTGCTGGAACTGGGGTTGTGGATCAGTGGTAGAGAACTCGCCTAGCATGTGAAAGGCCCTGGGTTCATTCCTCAGCACCACATAAAAATAAATAAATAAAATAAAGGTATTGTGTCCAACTATAACTAAAAAATAAATAAATAATTTGCTGAGGCTGGCCTTGAACTCCCATGCCATCCTCCAGAAGTGCTGGCATTATAGGTGTGCACCACCACACCCAGTTCCATTCCCTTTTAATATAGTTTAATTATGGCAAGAACACTTAAAGGAAGACCTAAATTAAGTGCACAGTACACCCCCAGTACCAAAAAAAAAAAAAAAAAGAAAAAGAAGAAGATGAAGAAGAAGTGGCGGTGAGGTTAAAAACCGCAGGTAGAAAGGTCTCATGTATGCCCTGGAAGCAGGTCCAGTGTGGATGTAACCAGATGTGTATCTTTAGGAAACAGAAGGTCACAAGACAACTGAAAATGATGGTCAAATTCTCAGGTTTGGAACTGAAACTATCAGAAAACATACACACCTGGTAAGTGGAAAATAGAACATTCAAAGTTTATTTTGCAACAGACAAACAACATCAGCAGGTCCTACAGGGGTTTCTCCATTGGTCACACATTAACTAGGCACTGTGAGCTCAGCAGTGGGAACCACTGGGGTGGTTTCTGTAACAATATCTTACAGTGTAAACAGGCGCTATGACTGTGTTCACTTACAATTCCAGAAGGAAAGGCACAACTTGGCAAAAACATATATTATCTTTCCTTTTCTTTCTTTCTTTCTTTTTTTTTTGGATCCTAAAGCTAGGTGCAATAACTAAGACAAAACTTTGGGTAACATTCTTGATCCACGTTTCAACAAGGGCCATCCAAACAGAGGGAAAGAATCCTGGGCCCCAATGTTGGGTCCTTCTTTCTCCTTCCTCATTCAACCACTAGAGCAGTGTTTCGGCATCTGCTCTACATTATCACATGCACAAAAGGAGATTTTAAAAAGGAATCACAAAGACATCCAGAATGTCTGCACCAATAAGTCAACTCTTAGGTTAAGACAGGGCCTGGGAATACTTCAGCGGTTATAAAATAGGAAAATAAAGACTATGGCTACTAACATAAAAAAATAAATGAGGTAGATAAATTAAAGCTTTCACACCCAGAACTTGCCTGTTTCAACTTCGTAGCCTTCATGCAACTCAAGGAAAAGTAAAAATCTTCATTATTACTGGACATAAGTTGCACTGGGATAATTGAAAAAAAAAAGAAGAAGAAGAAGAAGAAAATGTGAACCTGTGATAGAAGTACACCCTTCCAGGAACTTCTTCTTTGAACTGTCTTTAAATAAGCGGCAACACACACATTGGCTCCCTAATGACTAAAATAAGTCCATGAAAGGGCATCCTACTTAAGATTTTAAGGTTGAAGGAATTTTGTTTATTCTACAACCTTAGGGGGGTTTTTTTTGTTTTGTTTTGTTTTTTGTTTTTGTTGTTTTTTAAAGTACATTCAAAAATTAAAAATAAAAAAGATGGACACAGGATTGAAGGTCAGGTAAAACAGGCCCCTAAGCAGAAGGTGTCCATCCACTTACTTATGAACATTTGGTTGCCCTGGAGGTAGAGTGTACCCCCAACCCACCCAATTAGGCTAAGTAGTTGTCTTTTCCACCAAGGTGCAGTAAATTCCAACTGTTTCACCCTGAAAGAGGCAACAGTCTTTAGAAAATCACTCTAAGTTGTACAAAGCTTCTATGTATACATACAGTTTGTCACAAGTAACAAAGCTATTTTGCATGACCCACTTCTTTCCAAAAGAAAAAAATAAATAAAAAGATTTCAGTCTGTTTTGGTATGCCTATTTTTCTGTTTCAATTTTTCCTTTTTTTGCAAAGCAGCATAGCAACAATCATGATTGTATGACTGCCCAAGGTTGAGGTCACAACTATAAACATCATTTGCATATCAGTAAGAATAAAGAAAAGAGGAGATGGGTTCTTGAAGAAAATAAAAAACCAGTCCAGCTCCCATCCATTCCACAGGATCTGCATTTCTCATAGCAGGCAGGTTCACCTGGGCTTAGCTGACTGCGATCTTGTTTTCCTCCAGGAAGTAAGGGAACTGATGTTTGGCAACGCTGTCGGCAACACCTGGCTTCTCCACCTCGGCACTGCCCGGGACTGGGAGTCCGTCTTGGAGATCATGGCGCTGCTGGCCACAGAGTTGGCCCCCAGGGAAATGGGCAGGGTGGGAATACCACCACTCTGGATCATAGAGATCTCGTTGTTCTTCACGGCCAGGCCACCATTGAGCACACTGGTGTACTGGTTCCACAGACAGGAACAGGGTTTCCATCCACACCCAATGGGGCCGTAGTGTTCTCCATGGCCAGCTTCCTCCTGCAGCAAGCTGAGTTATTGTTTGCCCTATGTGTCATATAGTGGACCTGCGGACAGGACAGAGTTTTTTTAGCAAATATTCTACTGCTCCCTAGCAAGTGTGGCTTTGGCTCTACCCAAAGAGTATCTCTCAATATGCTTTTTTTATTTAGGAAGTCAATTATGTAAAAAAATAAATAAAAATTCAAATACTGGGTAAAGGGGAAGCAAAGATCTGGCAGTATCTGGCCAGCACTCTTGCCTAGAGAGACCAAGGCAGTACCTAGACTCTTGTCTGTGTGTGTGTGTACTTATGCAAACACCTGCTACATGCCAGGCACTGTTCCAAATTTCAAGGTCAATATTTGTCCTATTCAGCTTGTAATCCCAGTGGCTTGGGAATTGGGAGGCTGAGGCAAACGGATTACAAGTTCAAGGCCAGCCTCAGCAATTTAGCAAGATCCTCAGCAACATATCAAGACCATGTCTCAAAATAAATAATAAATAAAAAGTGCTAAAGATGTGGCTCAGCAGTTAAGTTGCCCTGGATTCAATTCCTGGTACCATTAGAAAACGACAACAACAAAAACCAAGGCCTTGGGTTCTATCCCCCAGCACTGGGAAAAAAACAAAACAGAAATCTGGTTGAGAAAGCTACAGAAGGCCATGGTGAGAAGGAGATGCTATTCAATGTAGGTCTTACTAAGGAAAGACCCTACTACCTGTCCCCTGGCTTTTCTTCAACATGGATGCTTTCCATAATTGTTTCCCCTGCCTGCCCTTCAAGTTTTTGAATAATTTTTAGCTTCTTTAAAAGTTTAAAAACCCTTGCATGAGGTATCAGGTTTCTCAGGCACTCAATGCATCTTTACTGACACCCTGGAGACCAATGGCCACCCCATGGGCTGGAACAGAAGAGCCTGCTTGTGAATCACTAGCGCTGCTGTTGCTAGCAGTGACTGGGAAGGCTCTACTTAAGAGCACTTGGTCTTGCTCCAGGACAACCCTGGAGTTCATCATTACCACCATCCAGGGCAGCTAGGGAGACCAAGTCACAGCAAGCCACCTCCCAAACAAGCCAGGGGCTTACGCACTGATGAATCCTTATAGTTCTAGGTGTCACAAGAGGCTGCCACTACATATTCCTACCACAAAGCTTTTACCAACTGGATTTACATAATTAAAATAGAGAATGTGTTTTAGGTCAACTTTAAGATGAAGTTTTGACCTTTATTTTAACCATAAGGAAATGAACCCATCTACTTGTGAGGTGGGAAAGAAAGATCCAGAGGGATGCACATTGCTCAGGGCTATACAGAAAACCAGAGGTGGGGCCAGGTGGAAAACCCCAGAGCCCTCTTCCATCTGCAGGACACTTTCACCCTTCACAGGGGCAGCTCCTCCTAACAGCAGTAATAGCACAGACCACTCTCTGGAAGGATCCAGCTGCATGGCTATTAACCTGGAGGCTACTGTTTGTTTTAAACTCCAGTGCTTCTGGACATGCATCTATATAATACTCATATTTAATCATGGTATTTATCTCAACTTAGCAGGCCAGGAAACAGAAATTCAGTTGTTGTCAAACCTGGAAGGTTATACCAATGCATAAATGATCAATATTAGCTCACTACTAATAACAAAGATTTTCTGTTTCCAGACTTATTCTATAGATCTACTTAGCATTTTCTTCTTTGGCTGTACTGGGGATCAAACCCAGAGCCTCATGTATGCTCGATGCCCCATCAAGTGCTGTACCATTGAGCTACAGCCCAGCCCTTAATGATTAAAAGAAAATTAGAGCCAGGTGCAGTGGCGCATACCTATAATCCCAGAGGCTCAGGAGACTAAGACAGGAGAATCACGAGTTCAAAGCCAGCCTTAGCAAAAGTAAGGGGCTAAGCAACTCAGTGAGACCTGTCTCTAATAATAAAATACAAAATAGGGATGGGGATGTGGCGCTGGCGCAGGGGTCAAGTACTCCTGAGTTCAATCCCTGGTACCAAAAAAAAAAAAGATATTTCAAGAGCCATCACTTAAGAGATATGATTATATATCCCCTTGCCTTTTTTTTTGCAGTACTGGAGATGGAACCCAGGGCCTTACACATGCTAAGCCAGTGTGCATGTATTCGTGAATCTGAAGGGCACTGTAGGATGAGAAGTTCTTCGCACACCGCGTGCAGCCATGTTGCTTGGCCTGTCTTGTGGCTGGGCCACTAACAAAGGGGACATGCCTGGGGACATGGTGGAGGGTCCTACAAATGTGCCTGGAACTTCAACTTTGACATAGGTGAGCTGTGCTTGAACAAACTTTGATGCGAGACTGCTACGACCTAGTATGTGAGGGGAAGAAAATCCAAATCTTTATCATTCAACACCCACTCATCCTTAGAAACAAGACAGTTTTGAAAACAACTAGATAGAGACTGGAAAATGGACCATTTCGGTTTTGCATCAGAGAATAGGCAACATGGGAATACATGTAACTCAAGTTCAAGTTTCTGCATCAAGAGTTACCTTTAAAACCTGCCCAGAACGTATCTGTCTGATTCTATGATGCCCCTGTTACCCTATCTTACCATTAATGACATCAATATGTGCTCCAAAATATGTGCCCCAAATTGATTTTTACACTTAAGATATTACCTACCCCCCCCCTTCATAAATGACTTGTGAACATTCCATTAGGGAGCAAGACCTCAGAATCAAGGAACTATAGTTCATTTCAGTGGCCAAAAAGCAGTTTTGCCCACTGCTACTGGGATTTGGTTAAGATTACCCCTAGATCCCCATGGGGTCAAAAACAAAAACAAAAACCAACAATAATGATGCTTGTCCATACCCAATTTGCATTAACCACTATAAGTAAAAAACCTGTTCACGGCTAGGATAGCGGTGGTTATTATGTCCCTGTACCCAGAAGTACAGGAAAGCTAATTGCCCTACAGAGGAGCTGCTTCAGATCACACTCCATTTGCAAAGTTCAACCCAGGTTCCCTTTTGATGACCTTGAGCCCACAAGGGACATAAGTGAAATCCAAAGCTCTATTACCTTCCATCTCGTGGCAGCTGTTCTCGGAGGTCTCAGCTTTGGCCCCAGCACCAGGAGACATGGACTTGATGCTTTCTGCTTGGCTATTGGTAGGGGACATGGCCTGGAAGGACATGGTTTCCATGGCATCTGGGCTTCGGGTCTGATACTCCTGGTAACCCATGAGCGAGGATGAGTCATTGGTCAGGCCGTTGCTCTCCACTGAGCCATTTCTCGGCTGCTTTGGCACTGCAGGCCCCCAGAGGCAGGACCCACCTTCACTGGGGCATCTAGGGAAGCCATCACAGGAAACCCCAGGGTAGGTGATGCCACGTGGGTGCTGGGAAGAGGTGCAGGGAACTTTGAGGAGCCAGCGGGGGCATCCTGAGATGTTACTTCATCTACATCAATGCTCCCGACCTCCTCGGGGCAGGAGGCAACTGTGCTGCCACTCTCCTGGACCATCATGGGCTCAGAACCCGTAAAGTCACAGGGGCTGTCTGGCAGAGGCATGTTGGGAATCTGGCCACCCATGTGCATCCGATGTGCTGCTGCAACATGACCACGTTGGTAAACTTCTTCTGGCAGATGGGGTATGAAAGCTGGGTCTTTACAGATGTGTTGGCTCGGTGAACCCCAAGATGTGTCTTCAAGTTGCCTTTGGTAGAAAAAGCTCGACCACAGACCTGGCACTGGAAAGACCTCTCCCAGGTGTGGGTGTGGTAATGCATCCTGAGAGAGCTCTGGCAGCTTAAGACTCGGTGGCAAATGAGACATTCTTTGGGGTCGGTGGTGGCCTTGTCCATGTTTTCCACTAGCTGCTGTAACTTCAGGGTCTCTGTCCCTGGCTCAAGGGTCCCACTCCCCTGAAAGCTACCAACCTTTAGGGAATTATGGTTGGGTCCCACCCCAGATAGTGTGGGTCCACCCTCACTTTCTGGAGAAGGCCCAGGCTGCAGATCGCTGGGCACCGGGCCACCCAGGAGGTCCTTAGGGTTAGTCCCTGGAGAGAGATTTTGAGGTAGCCCCACACAAGGGGTCCCTGTTACAAGGACAGGTTTGCTGTCTAAAGAGAGACTCGATTTATCTACAAGGATGGGGACAGATAGTGCATAGGGGATGCCATTGCCTGCTGCCATTTTGTCCTGGAACTCGGCAAACAGCTGGGGGTTCGCCTGGGAGTGTCGGTTAAAGTGTACTTTGAGGTTGCCCTTGGTGGTGAAGCGGTGACCACAGACAGAGCACATGAAGGGTCTCTCTCCAGTATGGGAGAGGAGGTGGATCTGCAAGAAGCTATTATTCCCCAAAACCTTGCTTCAGTACTTACACATGTGCTTGAAGAGGGCGGCCTCCTCTTTGGGTTTAACATCCACAGTGGAGATGTTCGGTGGCTTCCCTTTCCCTTTCTTGGATGGGTCTAGCACCGTGGCGGAGAAAGGGCTCTGGAAGAGCACAGAACCTGGGGACTGAGGTAGCAAAGCACTTGGGAGCCGAGACACGACATTCAGGAGCACCTGCAACCCGTCTGGCTTCAGGGCAAAGGGGGTCAGCCCTGGGGACAGAGAGCCAGCCGTGGAAGGGATGTTGGCATGAGGTAGCTTGGCTTGTTTCAAGGCATCCAGAGACAGGCCTTGGCTTCTGGCCTTCTGGCTGAGCAGAGCCACAGTGGCAGACACCTGCTAGGACACATGGCTGCCCAGGGTCTTCAGGGCGTCGGTCCCACTGGAGTGCAGGGTGTGCGCCACCCACATGTTCACCTGCACGCGGATCTGCTCAGTGAGTTGCAGCTGCTGGAGCTGCTGCTGCTGCAGGCACAGTATCTGCTCCAGGACCCACGGAATGCCATGGGCGCTGGGCAATGGGGTGGGCTGGGCATAACCCCGGAGTGCCTGCAGAGTCACGTTAGTGTTGGCCACTTTGCCTTTGGGTAAATAGCTTCTGTCCTGGGGTGAGGGCGGCAGGGCGGCCTCTGCCTTCAAGTACATGACAAGCTCCATGCCCGGCTTCTCCTTGGCACTGCCACTGCTCCCCTGGTGACCATCCTTACTGCTTGGGGTGACTGGTGGGTGGTTCAGCATCACTCTGGAGAAGTCCTCTGAAGGCACTGGTCCCTCACTGTCATTCATGATGAGGACAAGTGAAATCTTAGTGCAATCTTTCTTATGTTCCAAGAACTCTGAGAGGCTGAAGAACGTGGCACAGCATTTCTCACAGATATGAGTGTCCTCTTGGCGGAGCCGCTTCGCAGTGGCTTTGTCCCCACCTGCTTCATCGCCACTGCCTGTGTGGTTCATTGAAGCACCTGTGACAAAAGAGAAAAAGGTAAGAACTTAACCCAAGGAAAGGACATGGTGACACCTCGGAAAGAACCATGACTTCAATGACAGGCACTCCTCAGGTGTTCCCACAGGAGAAGGCCGGACTCAGAAACAGATGCACCCAAAAGGTGGGAATGAACAAAGCTGTGAGCTGAATTATGCTCCCCCAAAAGACATGGCCAGCGCCAGCTCAGTGGTAGAGCGTATTCCTCATCCATGTGAGGCCTTGGGTTCCAAACTCAGCACCGGGGGGGGGGGGGGACAAATTAAAAAAAAAAAAAAGATGGTCGTACTTCCCCATGTGGCACACCCCCCCAAGAACCTGTGCATGTGACCTGATCAGATAAGGTCTTTGCAAATGTAACTAGATTGGGCCTAGGCTTTATCCTAGGTTGGTACTGTTATTTAAGAAAGGGAGATTTGAGATGTACCAGATGTGTCTCCCTCAGATCCTCTAGAAGGAATCAAATCTGCTATCACTTACATTTGCACCCTCCTGGCCTCCATACCTGTGAGACAATATATTTTAGTTCATTTAAGTGATCCAGTCCAAGACAGTTGGTTAATGGCAACCCTAGAAAGCGAATATAACTTATCCAAACAATCCACATCCCAATCCCTGCACCTCTCTCAAGAGTCAGCTTGCAGAGGCAAACAGATGGGTTATGCTGTCTAAGAGAAGGACATTGAACCTGCTCAGATCATGGCTGCTGACCTCCTTCTTCAGCTCATAGTAATGAAAGGCAGTCAATGACACATTCAACCAATGCACCCAGCACCCACTTTCCAGGGGCAACAAAAGCTTAAAGGTGCCAACAATTCAGATGGTAACACTAAATTCATTTGAAATACAAAGCACAGCAACTTGGGTGAATTGAGATAGGAAGGACAAGAAGAATGTTCCCAGAACAGCTTCACATGTGGGAAACACACAGAAAAACACTGCAATGGCCAAGCAAGACACGAATACAGAAAGACTTCATTGACTTTTTCAGATTACGACAAACCCGTTGCAGTGTCTTAACATTTAGGACTTTAAAAGGAAAACGAAGCCATTATAGAAAGTGAGAAGTATGGAAGTAGGGGAAAGGAATGGTGGACCCCCCACCACATACACAGACTAACAACTTCTGCTATAATTCTATTTTTCTGAAATGAAATACACGATCCCTGATCCAGGATCCTTCAGATGTTTTTTTTCAACTTATGACAGTGTGACAGCAACACAGGCTTAGTACTTGGAATTCTACATTTTGACCTTTGCTTGGGAATTCTCTCTTGTGATGCTGGAAATACACAGAATCACCAGCAGCAAGTGAGATCTTCAGCACGACAGCGTGGTTAGGCAGGGGTGCTCAGTCAGTTAGGCATATTAACTGCATTCTCTGCTCACGATAACTTCCACTTACTCTGGGTTTATTGGGATGTAATCCCACTCTAAGTCAAGGAACATCTGTGTACAAAAGCTAAGTCCTATTTTGAGTCTTATCTTCTTAAAAATGACTGAACCGTGGATTTTTTTGGCAAGTGGATCCTATCCAGATTAGGGTTAAAATTAGCGTACACATTCTGATTCCCTTTTGAGGACTGTGATGTACCTAGAGGCTTGGGTCCTAGGAATCTAAAGCCTAGTGGGCAGTCTCTGTCCAGCCCCCTGCCACCCTATCAGGTAGGCTAGGTCCTTCCCTAAGAAGGCACTGGAGCTTGGAGTCTCAGACCTAGCACCTCTGGGCTTGTGAACCTGAGCCATGCACACATTTGCACAAGCACAAAGATCCATATGCTATCAAGTGTGCACGATTGTTTGTTTGTTTTTAAAGGCAAAACTGTTTACAGTGGTGACAAAGGTAATCCTGGTTCACCCACAGTGCAAAAAAAAGAGTATAAATTCTGCATGCTGCACAAGTCAGGTGGTGTAAGCCCCAGAAGCAGGAAGTAGCAGGACTTCTTTTGTTTAAAATGAAGCCTATGTGTGACTTCTCCATGTAGATGGCGAGGATGCACACCACTTTCAAATAAATAAACAATTGCTTTTTATGTTAGTAAACCATGGGTTTTGACTGAAAAGCTTCCAATAGTTTGGAGGAAGGATGGATCTTGAAGAACAACCTTAATAAGCTGACTTCATTTTTACCAATTTCAGACTGAGTAAAAAGACTTCCAAAGTCACCCAGTGCCTACCTCACCAAGCACACTCACCACCTACTGTGTGCAGAGGAAGCAGGGCTGTGGGGGCAACGATGGACCCACCATTTGTATGTTTCCTTTCATGTATTTACATTGCAGCTATTTTTTCTCAGGGATATTTTTGAGATTCCAAAGTGTCCCTCCTTCTAACACACAAACACATGTAAAACACACACAAGAAAAACCACACATATTCCTTCTTTATGGCACTGGGATGAACCAGGGATGTTTATTTTTTATATGAAGATAGAGCCTTGCTAATTCTCCCAGGCTTACCTCAAATTTGCAATCCTCCAGCCTCAGCCTCCTGAGTCACTGGGATTAGCCATGTGCCACCACTATTCCTCCCTCCATTTCCTTTTTTTTTCAGTCCTGGGTATTAAACGCAGGCCTCATGCATGCTAGGAAAGTGCCCTACCACTAAGTTATATCCTCAGCCCCAGAACGGATATGATGCCACAAGGCTACTTCCAGAGACAGTTGCATAGGGGAGGCAGAGCACAAAGACCTAAGGCCTCCATAGCACTCTGACTCAGTCCTAAGTTAAGATTCAAGTTAAAAAACAAAGATGAAAGAAAAAAATATCATCAATTCCCAGATCAATGGTATCTGTATATGCAATTAATGTGCTCAAACGCAGTGCTTATGGGTAGGTAATGTGGGTGGTATTAACTGGCACAATCTTTCTGGAAAAGCAATTTTGTAATTATGTGTCAAAAACTTTCTCTGAAGGAAATACACCCATAGGTAGGGAACATAAATGGATATAACTTCTTCAGGGAGTCATCTGGCAACATCTTAATTTTAGTTTAATTCTCCTCGACTCAGCAATTCCTTTGTTAGTAATTTACTTCCTGTATTGCAAGGTATTTCTTGCAGCATTTCTCATATTAACAAACAAGTACACCAATGGACACACGCTGTCCATCAGGAAGTTTCTGGTTAAATAAATTAGAGAGCACAAAAGATGAACATTGTATCCTACCAAGACAAGTAGACTGTGTTAGTGTGCTCCTCCACAGAACAACCACGCAGGAGTTATTTCATAAGAGGGGAAAAAGGGGAAGAGAACAGGATGTGTATATAATGGGCTCCCATTTGGGCTCACAGATAAAGACATAAATGTGTACATGGAAACGAAAAATGATACAAGAGAAACAGTTGCTGGTATCCACCTCCTGGAGAATGCACCTGGGAACTCAGTTGGAAGAGAAAACTATAAACTGTACCCACCTTTGTCCTACAGCTTCTTTTAGATTGACATTAAACATTTAAAACACATCTAAAACTCCTGGGTCAGGCTGGGGATGTGGCTCAAGCGGTAGTGTGCTTGCCTGGCATGAGTTTGGCCCTGGTTCGATCCTCAGCACCACATACAAAGATTTTGTGTGTGCCAAAATATAAAAAATAAATATTAAAAAATTCTCTCTCTCTCTTAAAAAAATAAAATAAAATAAATTAAAAAATAAACTCCTGGGTCAAGCTAACTCCTCACGTCACCCTTGTGTCTCTCTCGTGCTTCTGAAGACCCAAAGTTCCTGCAAAAATGTCAAGCTCTCCATGCTGCTCCTTAGGGCCCAGGCAAACCTCTACCGACCACCCATACTCGTCAAAGGCCTGCACCTGAACTCATTTATCTTCAAATCCACTTAACCAAATAAGCATCTTTCTGCCATTTTGTAGATGTGAAAACCAAGGCTCAGAAATAATTAAGTGGCTCAAGGTGATACACAGCTAAACTAAAAATAAATAAATAAATAAATAAGTACTGAGTTCTTAGATACTAGTTAAGGAGGACAATAAGACAAGGGACCTAGTCCACCCCCCCCACCCCAGCATGGTACTGGGATTGAACCCAAGGGTGCTCCACCACAGAGCCACATCCCCAGCCCCTTATTTTTAGACAGGTCTCTGTAAATTGATGATCCACCATGTCCTGCTATAATGTATCATAATTATATCATACTGTGGTTTCTTTGGAGCATCACAAACCAGTAGCATATCAATAAATGTTTCTGTCCCTCTCCCCGGTAGATTTTAAACATTTTAGGGGCAATATTCTCTCACTGAAGGTACATTCTAAAGCAGGAACTTTTGTTGTTGGGCAGAGTGTTGGGGATTGAACCCAGAGCCCTGTATATGCTAAAGATGTGATCTATCAATTAACTACACAAACCCCAGCTTCTAAAAACAGTCTTTTTTTTTTTAGTTTTATATGGACACCATACCTTTATTTTATTTATTAATTTTTACTTGCTGCTGAGAACTGAACCCAGTGCCTCACACATGCCAGGTGAGCTCTCTACCACTGAACCACAACCCCAGCTTCTAAAGCAGACATTCTTAAACAGGGGTTCATGAAATTAGGGAAAAAAAATACTTTCGTAAGAACTGAAAATGGACATTTCTTTTAATTTGGCATGTGAGGAATAAGTTATAGTGGTATCAGCAGAGCCTGTGACACTGTCACAAACACACACATTTTCACATGGCGTACATTTGGTCCAATGACTTGACAATATGGTGGTTACTTGAAAGGATGCTGATCTTGTTACTTATTGTATTATATTAAATAATATAGGCCCCTGGGTACAAGCAGGAGGACCAGGACCCAGTTCCAGAAACCTGGAGGATACCCAAATCCATGCCTGCTAAAGTCACTGATACAAAATGGTGCAGCATTTGCATATAACGTGGACATCCCTCTGTATACTTTGAATCCTCCCCAGGTGACTCATAATACCCCTAATACAATGTAAATGTAGGGGAAATCATTGTTCTAAAGTGTGTGGCTTAGGGAGCCAGGACAAGAGACAAAAGCCTGTGCATGGTGGGTACAGATGCAAGGTTTCCCCCAAACATTTCCCCCCCTAGTTGTTGATAGACCTTTATTTTGTTTATTTATATGTGGTGCTGAGAATCGAACCCAGTGCCTCACACATGCAAGGCAAGTGCACTACTGCTGAGCCACAGTCCCAGCCCTTCCCCAAACATTTTTGACATGTGCTTGGTTGAATCTGCAGATGCAGAGCCCCAGACATGGAGGGCCAGGCACACATCATGAAGGTCTAGTTTTGAGGAACAGCACTTCCCTATCATCTGCTCTCTTGGCATCCCATGGATCTTCAACATAAAAAAGCATAAAAAAGGTTAAGCTCCTCTGCTGGAAGGATCTACTGGTTCCCAGAGTGATTTACAGCCCCAAAATCAGCTGCCTTCACTGTATACATAACCCTCGAAGCCACACCAGCAACATCCCACTTGAGTCTTAAAACAGCAGCAGCTCTGTTTGCCTGTGCAGTAAAAAGTACTTGTGCATCCCCACCACCACTGGCACATCTTGAAGGCGTATATGCCAAGGAGTAAGAGGACTCTGTTAGGAACAATGGCTGGGTATGCTTAAGTTAACCTGGAAAGAAAAAAGCAAAGTTCAGAGGAATTACACAGCAACTCCTTCTTCCATCCCTCTGCCCCACCCCTACCCCAATTGTAAGAATGTTTTCTCTCTGCATCTAGTTATCCAGTAAGTTGGAAGAATGCAGTAAACCCAGCAGGGGTCTTAGATTCAATCACAGTCAAATGGATAGAGAATACTCCAGGTATTGTGCAGGGAGAAAGTTAATCTGCTAGAGGCCAATCAAATTCTGGAGACTCCAAAACACTTAAAAATTAAAACCTGTGTATCTTTAGGGAAGCATTATGATTTGGGCTTATCTGCTTTCTCATTCCTATATTAGAAGAATGACTATGCGCAGATTATCTAAGGCACACAACATCTCCTACCCACCCCCACCACCCAGATAAGGGTTTACCAAAAAAAAGGAAATTAGATCCCCAAGTGTTGAGCCAATGGCAAGGGCCATGTTAACCAGTTTAATTTTAAAACGTGTAGATGGCAAATTAGACCCCACATTAAATTTCTACTTAATTAAAAATTTTAAAATGTTTCAAGGAGACTTGGATCAATGTCCAGGGAGGCTCTATGAAAAAGGAAGAGTAAGAAGATCAAAAAAGATGTGTGATCAATCTGGCCATGGGGTTAGAGATGTGCCCCATTTTGAAATCTGAAAACTCCAGAGGGCAAGGGGCTTTGTTCCCTCCTGAGGATCCCTCCCTGAACAAAGCCTGACAAGAGTGTGAAAAAAAAAAAATTTAATGGCATGACTAGTGATGCAGTTCTTATCTGGATTCAGAAGCCTTTAAACATATCTAGAATTTTTATTTTTAAATAATCCAAAGTATAATAGGTTAAAAGTGCTAAGAAAGGGATCGAATTTCTTGAATTCTTCCCCCTATCACTTTGTCCAGGGCAGTAAGCCTCAAAGGAACCAAGTGCCAACATCATTTTCAACTTGCTTCCCTAGAACCTCTTCATCTAAATCCTGGAAGGGCATATTCAAAAAATTGAAAGCGTGATTACCAAACCCAACCAGCTTCAAACACTAGACTTGTCTTTTTCATTTGGGAAACAAGGAAGATAATCCCATCCCACTACCAACTGCTCAAAGACCACCACAAACGCAACCCCTTGGATTTAGGGCAAGGCTGAAAAAAACCAAGCAGGCCAGGCACCAGGGGCAAAGTCATCCCAACCTGAAGCCACAACTGGTTGTGAGAACTAAAGATCATGTACTTGAGGTCCAGAGTGGGTGGACCACAGAGCAGGCTATTTTCTCTGCAGAATTATTTCAGTGAGCAGCACAACACCATCCTGACACAATAGTAAACCTAAAAACGTTTTCTTTTTAACAAAATTATTGTTCACATTCCTAACACACTTCTACAATGCAAATAATCTAACTATCATCTTATCACTGTTGTAATAAGGAGCCCAAAAACTCAGGGGGAAAAATGAATTTAGCCTCCTGTTCACACTACTGAAGCTCATGTAACCAGACAGGAACACATCCCCTGCTCTAATGCCTTAAAAAAACACCACCAATGAGTTCCCTAGCACCCACCAACACTTCACATTTCAAAAGAGGAAAAGCTAACCATCTCCAGCCTCCCAAAATGGTTCCCAGCCCCTACCTACAAGGAAACTCACTAACTGAAGGAGCCACACAAGTGTAACTGACTTGAATCCAAGAGTGTAGGGTCTGGTTCTTACAGTTGAGGAACGTATTTAACAATGCAATTTATTTTTAATAAATAAAAAGGGATTGTAGGCAAATTGCAGTCCCCTCTTCTTTTTTTTGGGGGGGGGGAGGGACTCAGATGAATTGGCCTGAAACCTCACTAAAGCCAGTGTAGGTCATTTTAGGAAGTTACTTGAAACTTGGGAATCTTAATCATAGATGGTTGTAATCCAGTTTAGCACAAAGGGCATTTGAAACTCTTTTGAGAAAATGCTAATTTTCCCTAAGTAGTGTAAGCTCCCTCCCCAACCACCTGCAGATTTTTTGACCTGCTAATTATTACCCTGATTTCATTTTCCTCCCCACCCCAACTGCATTCTCAAAGAGCATGGCAAAATAAAGCCAGCGGGGTTGCTGTGCGCTGGCTGCCCTGGACCCCTGGGGCCAGCACCCCTTTGGTTACCTCAGTTATTTTGAGGAAGTCGGAAATCAAAGATGGATGGAGGTCAGACCCAGAAAGGTTAGGGCGAAGATCAGTAGGTAGCATAGCCTCAGGGAAAAGGGGAAAACCAACAGAAGAAAAAGAAAAAAAAAATGAAAGGAGAAATAGAGTTTTCTTCTCCACCAACTCTCAGGGCGCTCCAGCCCCCTCCACAGCGCAGGTGGCCAGCACACCAACCCCTGCGGGTGGGCAGAGGTCGCGCCCCCTCCCTCACTTGGCCTGGGAGGGGTGCGTGCAACAGATCGCCCTCCTCCAGGGGGTCTTTCATGGGTGCGCCCCTCCTCCACCCTCCTATAAAATCCCCCAAGGGGTGGTGGACAGGGAGAAGAGCCTTGAGGTCTCTTTCTTTTAAAACCTGTGCCAAAGAGAGAGGGGGAACCGAAGTTACCGCGGTGGGGGGGGGGGGTGTGTTACTAGTTAAAGAAGTGGAACCAATTAAGATAGAAGCTGAGGACTAGGAGAGGAAACCCTTTTAGGAGTGAGGGAGACAGCAGAGAGTGGGGGTCAATTTTACAATAAGAGGGGAAAGAGCTGGGGGTGAAACATACAACAGAAGAGAAAAAAAGTGTAAAATCTGCAAAGACGGAGGTGGGGGTAATGAGGCTGCCTCCCTTCCCTTAGAGGGAGTCCCCAGAACCCGGTTCCAGAATCCACACTAGAAGCCGCAGCACCCCGCACGCAGCCCGCGCCTTCAAGGGTCCCGAGAAGGTCCGGGAAACTCCAGTGCCCCGGCGGGCGCTCCAGCCCCACTCACCCGGCTCCCCCGCTGCCAGCGCCGCTGGGGCCGCATCTTCGAACTCTGGAGTCCACAGCTGCCGGGGCTTCTCGCCCTGGTCCTCCTCGGAGTTGATGTGCTGGAGTCTCACCTGCATGTGTCTCTACATGGTGCGAGCATCAGGGCGCCGGGAGAGCTGTGGTTATTGGCCCTCTCTGCCACAAACTCCTGGAATTGGGAAATTTACCCCCTTATGGCCAGAACAGGGGGCGGGACGCGGAGGTGGCGGACGCTTGCAGAGTGGGCCCAGCGCCTGCCCACGTCCACCCTCGTCTTAGGGGCTTGCAATGCATGTTGTAATGTGTTGACTTCCTCTGCCGCCAGTGTTTCTCAAGGGACCTCCATCTGCATTTGTTTATGGCTGTCTCTCAGTGACATTTCCTCCTTTACCTGATCCTTGGAGATAATTTGCTTCTCATTTCAGCTTGAGCAGCCAGAGAGATAATGCCAGCTGCTCAACCCCCTGCCCGGGGTCTGGGCCACCACAGCATCGTCCTGCCCTGGAGGACACTCTGCCTAAGATCTCTGATAGCTGACCTTGACCTCGGTCACCATGTACATCTGGAGTGTCTATCCCCTAAACAAAGCTCATGTGTTGAAGGCTCAGTCCGGGGGTGACCCTACTGGGAGGTGGTGGGACCTTAGGAGGGGCAGCCCAGGGGGATGGACAGATGATGGCCAGATGGATAGTTGGATCCGGGAGAGAAATAAAATAGGGAAATGGTGGATGGATGGATAGATGATTGACTTATGGCAGAGTTCATGGACAGATGGAAGGACAGATGGACGTTGGGTGGACACATGCGTGGGTGGATGGGTGGACGGATAGCTGGATCTGGTGGATGGACAGACACAGAGGTAGATGATTGATGGGTACCTAAAGGTTCACTTTCCCTGGAGACCCCTCAGCACCCAGGTAAATATGTAATAAAGGAATCAATGCAGATACAGAACGGTCACTAGAGGTGGTAGATGGACACACAGGCAAGTGGACGGTCCAGACAGTGGTCACTGACCCAAAGATACCCCTGGTTGGGCCTCCCTGGGGAATCCTAAGGTGGATACGCTCCCAGAAACAGAAATGCGTATTTTACATACACAGCCACATACACATGCATGTACCCGTGCACATAAACACGGATGCGTCTTCAGGTGTGTGCGTGGGCAAACACACACTCACGCATGTGTTCAACCTTGCAAAACCATGGGGCCTGGCAGGTTTCATGGGCTGCTGTCTGAGGGGGTCTGGGGCACTCAGGAGGGAACGCGGATGTCAAAGAGGAAGATCAAGAGGTGTGACAGGACCCCAGCTCAGGCTGCCAGCAGCCACCGCAGGACAGGGACCCATGATGGTGGCCACAGTGACCCAAGCACACACCGCACACTCACAGGGCACAGGTGACCTGGACCCAGGACCACGGGGGTGGAGGAGGGGACCACAGGGACAGGACACTGTGCACTCAGGCAGGTGCGCGGGTCCAACCTCTAGGGTGGTCCCAGCAGTGCTATGGCTGCTGTTGCCCCTGCGCCTATGGACCCCGAAGATCTTGCATGAGGTCACCCCAGGGAGACTCTCGGGGGAGGCGGCGTGTGCTGAGACTCCGCAGAGGCCGACCAAATCTCAGGTGGCTCTACCTGACGTGTACGCCCCGCATCTGGCCTTGAGGAGAGCGGCCTCCAGCTCTGGAGCGTCTCAGAGACCAGCGTGAGCTCCTGCGAGGGGGGTGCACTGGTGGCCACATCGTCCTGCGAGACCAGGAGCCCCCTCGCGTCTCTCTGTGGCCTGTTGGTCTGGGTTCATGATTGGGATGTCACGGGTAGTGTAGGTACAACATGGCGCAGGGACACAGGACAGCATGTGGGTTCCCCTTGAGGAAACAGCACGGGGGGGGGGGTCACCCCACACCTGTCTGGTCACTGCCCATGGGCCCAGGGGATGGCAGCCCAGAGCACCTCCCTAGGGCTGAGACCTGCTATTTGCAAGAACTTGAGAGATGAGAACAGAGGGTCTGACTGGCCAGCTGTGAGGCACCGATTCTGGGGACAGTTTTGCTTATATTCCATAATATTTTGTCTTTAAAATTCTCATTAAAAATTACCTATGAATCCTTGTTCTTGTTCAGAAATCCACTGAGTGTTCTTGTGACCACTTCCCCACATAGCATTCATCCCTGCTCCCCTCTTCCCACTCTCTTATTTAGAGAAGTTTCTATGTTCCAAACCCAAATGCTAGTCTAAGACTTATTGTTAAAGCATGGTGGACTTATCAAAGCAACTTTTCAAACAAGTGAGTTTACTTTTACAAAGGAATCTTCTCCTAAAATTATTAAAAATATTCCTACATACTACAGAATGTTTAAGGTTCTATTCCATGAGGCCATTAGAATTTTTCTAGCAGAAAGTAATTGCTCCCTTTAGTAACTAGACAGTAGTTATTTGTGTAAGTGACAGAGCCCTTTATTTTGCCCTATGCTCTTCTAGGGCAGAGGACATTTCCATTCACACACACCTATTGCAGTCCATCTGACTGTGGGCCAGAAGGCATTCAACAAGTTTCTATTAAATTGAATGAATGCAGTGAAAGTCTACATTTTAAGTGTATTTGGCCATAAATGGTTACAAAATAATCATAGCACAAGAATGGATCTCAGTAGTCAGGAAATCTGCTTAAAATTCTATGTAAGATAGGTGCAGTGGCATGTGCCTGTAATCCCAGTGGCTTGGGAGGCTGAGTCAGGAGGATCACAAGTTCAAAGCCAGCCTCAGCAATGGTGAAGTGCTAAGCAACTCAGTGAAACCCTGTCTCTAAATAAAATACAAAATCGGGCTGGGAATGTGATTCAGTGGTTGAGTGCCCCTGAGTTCAATCCCTGGTACCAAAAACAATAAGAAAGTATATGTAAGTAATTTTCTACCCTAGATGTAGGTTAGCTATCTGGGGAATTTTAAAAAATCATATATCTCAGCCTCATCCAGATCAAATGAAACAGAATCTCTGAAGGTAAAGTTCAGGCATCAATATTATTTTCAAAACTCCAGGTGATTTTACTAGACAGGCAAGGTTGAAAACTTCAAATCTGGAGATTTGGACCCATATTTTTTTCTCTGGGTCTAATCCATGATAGAGGAGAAAGAACAGAATACTACGGGAAAGAGCCATGGATTTTTGTTTTATTTTTCCATTTGTACATGTTTCAGTGTTTGCACAGTGCTTTTACACACATGTTCACACTTGTGCACATCCTTTACTTGCCACATAGTCAGACCATTGAGCTTCAGTAATGTGTTCAATTTATGACCATGAAGAACAAGATGCCACCAGAAGCTCTGTACTAATAAACTTGCAGTTGCTGGATCAAGTTATTTCTTCTCCAGAATCACAGCTCCACTTTAATGGCTTTGGATTCTGGTTTCACCAAAAAGTCAGTAACTGTGGTACTTTCTTGGTATAGAAAGATAAAGAACTTGCAGACACCAAATTATCCAGCCTTCCACACCTCCTCCCCTGCCACACACTAGTCTGAACTGACCATGCAGAGGAAAATGAAGGGAATGGCTTCTCCCTGGTTTGGATACTTTCCACTTGATGTTCTTCCAGGCATTGTGAAGTGGAATTCCTTTTAGTATATGTGACTGTAAGGAGATTGATTCTTGAAATGGAGACTTTGAAAAATAAGGATGAGCATATACAGAAGGAATATGTGCTCCTGAGAGTCAGCAGATTGGAATCTTTGACCTTGCTCTGCCCCTTCACCAGCCATGTAAGCTGGGCAAGTTCCCCTCATTTCTTTCAGCCTTGATCTTTTCTTCTGCAAGAGGAGTATCTTAGTCTCTCTCTGTGTGTATGTATGTGTGTGTGTGTGTGTGTGTGTGTGTGTGTTATGATAACAGAGTGCCTAAGACTGGGCAATTTAACAGAAATTTATTTTTCATAGTTCTGCAGGCTGGGGAGTTTAAGATCATGGAGTCAGCAAGTTCAGCTCTCTAGTGAGGGCTGTTTTCTGCTTCCAAGATGGTACTTTGATGCTGCATCCTCTGGAGCAAAGGAACATTGTGTCTTAAAGTGGTAAAAAGGACAGAGGGTGAAAAGGGGCCAAGCTCTCTCTGTCAAGTCCTTTTATAATGGTGCTAATCTATTTATGAAGGCAGAGTCCTCATGACTTAAACACCTCCCAAAAGGCCCCACCTTCAAACACTGTTGTATTGGGGATTATACAAATTTGTAGGGACAGTCAATTATGGTTGGTTTTTATGGATTGGATATAAGTTCTCTCCCCCAAGGCTCGGTGTTTCTATAGAAAATTGACTGAATTGTGAAAGGTGTATCCTAGTTTGAATGGCTTGGGTGGTAAATGTAGGCAGGTGGGCCATTACTGAGAAGGTAGGTCACTGGGGCTTCCTCTGGAAGGGTTAACTTTTCTGTGGCTCCTTCCCCTTCTCCATGCTTTCTGACATAGCCATGAACTGAGCAGCTTTCCTCCATTGGGCCCTCCCCCCATGATGTGCCCTGTTGACTTGATGGGACCAAAACAATGGAGTTGGCCAACTATGGAAAAAAAAACATCTGAAACTGTTAGCCCCAGGTAAACTTTTCTTCTTTAAGTTGTTCTTGTCAAGTAGTTCAGTGACAATAACATAAAAGTGGGCGGGGGATGTGGCTCAAGCGGTAGCAAGCTCACCTGGCATGCATTCGGCCCTGGTTTGATCCTCAGCACCACATAAATACAAAGGTGATGTGCCACTGAAAACTAAAAAAAAAAAAAAAAAATTAAAAAAATTCTCTCCCCCCCCCCAAAAAAAAAACAATTACATAAAAGCTGACTAAAACAGTGGTGCATAGCTGTAATCCCAATGTCTTAGGAGTTTGTGGCAGGAAGATTGCAAATTCCAAGCCAGCCTCAGCAACTTAGCAAGATCCTCAGTAACTTAGTGAGACCCTATGTTATAATAAAATTTAAAAAGGACTAGGGATGTAGCTCAGTGATTAAGTGTCCCTGGATTCAATCCCTAGTACCAATTATGAAAGTAACTAATTAATCAATTGGGGGATACATTTAAGCCATAGCAAAGTGGTTGACGAACTTGATGATCTTCAGGTTCCCCTCAGTTCTAAATACTCAATAAAGTCTTGAAATAGTACAGGAGGAATCTTCTGAGTCTCTGAACCATTTCTAAGATGCTAATTCTTCCCCAAAGCCCCTGAATGCACATGTGCTCAGATAGTGTATTGAAATGAGCACAAGGTAAGAGAGAATAAGCTCAGACTTCATCCTGCTTTGAATTGGCTCTATATTCTTAAAAAAGTCACATTCCCTCTCTAAGCCTTAGTCTTCTCAGCTGGGAGTCATCTCTATTGCTCCTTTCAACTCTGCTTAGGGATATTAAATTCCCAAGTGTCTGAGGACTCATGTCACAATGAATATGAAATCTCAACTTATGACAACATTCAAAACAGGAAGAAGAGATCAGAATTAAAGAACAAGAAAACACCTGTTGTCTAGGACAGAGTAGTGAACCCAGCTCGAATACAAGAAGGATCAAGGAAGAAGGGAAGAGAAAGAAGAAAGAGCAAACTAATCCACAAATAAGGTTTAAATATTGAATCTCTTTTATCCAATCAAGAGAAAATGTCTATAAGTGACTTTAAATTTAAATATGGAAATTATGTCACATTTTAGAAAGTGTGCTTTAACTTTTCAAATGAACTGGCAGTTGTTTGCAATATCCATTTCTTTTGTGGTTTTAGAAAAGACAACCTTTTCTGTAAATTTATGTGGCTTTTTTTGAGGCAAGAACTAACTAGGTAAATAAGGCCATATTTGCCAATTCTTCCTGTTAGTCACCATGTCTGAAAGTCTTAGGTCTCATTTTTTATTTCAGTTCTTTTCCACTTGGTATTTTAAATAACTGTTTGAAGGGTTTTCTCTTTGAGATGCATGCTCTTCAGTGTTAATACTCAAAGTCCCTTCTAATCTGGCTTCAGCTAGGGTTTCAGACTTCTCCCTGCACTCCTGCACGTACCCCAGGGCCTGGGGTACTGAACTAACCACTCTCTTTCCCACCGTCACCTTGCCTTTCCTAGCTTTCACCTAGCCCTGCGTTTGTCTTCTCTTGAACTTGCTTCTACATAAGACTCAACTCCACTTTCATCGCCTTGAATTTTTTTTCTAATTTCCTAAGTTAGAAACACCTCCAAGACTCTGTCTTAAAATGCATGTCCTACATTATTTCACTGCCTTGGTCCCTTTCTAAGATCCAGATATAACCTTGTCCTTGGATTCTGCTTCTCATTCCTCTTTGTTGCTTAAACTGGCTCCAGAAATCCCAACCGCATTACTGCTAAGTGCGGTAGGTTGGCCCAGCACTCAGTTCTCACACAAAGACAAGGGTCTCATGGAGGCTGGCTGCCCCAGGGACCCGGCATGTCGGCGGCCTGCCCAGAACCCTGGCCTGAGGGACCCTCTTGGCAGGAGGCCTGTGGTGCGGTGAGCAGCGTGGGGCAGGGGTCTCTGGTGCACAGGAGGGTAGTGGGCGTGTGGGAGTCACCCAGTGCAGCGCCCAGGAGGTGCAGGGGTGGGGGCTGGCATGCGTGGGTGGGGGCAGCGGCCCCGGCCCAGAGGCGCTAGGGAGGCGGGGGCGACGCGAGAAAGTGGAGCCCCGGTGGCTGTTCCGGCTCATTGTTACCTCCTTGGCCCTGCAGACTAGACTGTCTGAAGTGGGCTGCGCTGCTCTGGTCCTTGGCTCCGGTTCGCCTTGGCTGCCCTGGCGGCCCTATCGGGTCATCGGCCCTACGCCAGTCCCAGTCTGGCAGACAAAGGCGGAGTCGCCAGGATTTGTCCCCAATTGAAAGGTGACAGTTTCTAGTCTGGGGAAAGTAACTTTTCTGATTTGACTCCTCTGTCTCTGCTACTCCAGTGAAACCAGTGTGTCAGATGGTGTTTGCCCATTCCAAAAGTACTGCAGTTTTGAGTTTTGTGATTCCACCCCCCCCCCCGCCCCCCGCACCAGGCCTAGGTCACTAGGAGAAGGTCTTTTGCCAATGTTCAAGTTTTAATATACGTAAGGGATAGTATCAACCTTTGTGAAATTTGAAGAGAAATTATTTTCAGAGGATAAAGTGCAGATACAGCCATATCCATCCTTTCATGCGAAAATGACAGCAGAGAGAAGTTTCTTGATTAGAAGGGGCCAACTTGAGATTCCCTGCTAACAGATGCATCAGTCCCCCCGCCCCTTGGCACACTACCCTTCCATGACTTTGGACATATTAGCTGTCCGAGTTGCTTTAAGTTGAAATAGTGTATGGGGTGTTTGTCTAGTTATTTCAAAGTGCTAGTGGTTTCAAGTTTAAAACTTTAAACTATGAAGTTGTGTATATTTATTTAAAAAATGAAAAAAAATGTGGGAAAAGATTACTCATGTAAATACCACAAAAACACACCCTGTGGCTGAAGGCATCTTTGCTTGATTTATGGTTGGGTTGTCCTGGTGTTTGTGCAAGTGAGTGAATGAGAGTATGTGTGTGTGTGTGTGTGTGTGTGTGTGTGTGTGAGAGAGAGAGAGAGAGAGAGAGAGAGAGAGAGAGAGAGAGAGATATGCACACACTAAGCTACTGATTCTTAAATTTTACTAGTTATATCACTCTAAAATATGATACTTAATGATAATTCTGAAATATTGCACATATGATTAAATAAAAATTGTTTTGGAATGTATATTTTTATAGCCTTGTAAGTAACCACCTATGCAGAAAGTAGAGGGAAAACAAAGGAAAATCAGTGTAATTTCCACTTCACTTGGAAGAATATGCTGACAAGAAAGTTTTATGGATTATATATTCTTTAGATTTCAGGCATAGTTTGGAATTAGCTATTTTTAAATAAATACAAATCATCTTTAAATGTATTTACAGAGTAAAATCATGTTCTGGGATTTGGGAGAAATATGTGATGGAAAAGAACTTTTTTTTTTTGGTAGAAAAGGAATAGCAGTGATTTTACAGCTGGAAACATGCTTTCTTCTAAAATATTTTGCATTGAAAAATGAAATAAGGGTTTCCCATTGAGTATTGAGTAGTTTTGAGTGTGGGTACTCTGGAAAACAAAAACATAATTCAACTATGTATTTAACTGCTCAATGCTTTTATCATTACCTACTTTTATATTCCTCTTGTAAAATTTTTGGACCTTTGAATTATTCAATATGCAAAGTGAAAAGAGGCCTTTGAGACAACCATTTAGATGTAGGTTGATAATAAAGCTGATGCAATACTTTTTGAAATGAGAAGAATTTACAAGATGGAAGTTGTGGATTTGAATTAACAGGTGCATTTTTTGTTGCTGTTAGTACTGTTTGGGCTCCTTCATGTGCAGTTTGGATCTTCTCAGTCTGTATGCATGCTTAGAGTAGTTGCAGTGTCCTGTGAAGGAAGGGGGAGGTATGCAGTCTTCTATAGGTAACAGAATACCTTTAAGAGTTTGAATAATAACATCAGAAGAGACGTCAGTAGGAAACACCAGCATCTCAGAATCTTATTTTTTAAAATTTATTCATTTTTGATACCTGGGATTGAACCACTGAGCCACATCCTCCCCCCCCCCCGCTATTTTTATTTTGCAACCGGATCTCAGTTGCTTAAAGCTTCCCTAAGTTGCTGAGGGTGGCCTCAAGCCTGTGATTCTCCTGCCTTAGCCTCTTGAGCCATTGGGATTACAGGTGTGCACGACGATGCCTGGCTCAGAATCATATTTTTTCAACTCTCTTGTGGTACCTTGGGTGATAAAAGTAGCACAGCCAAGCTGACCTTGAGGTCAGAAAGAGTTTGTTCTTCAATTATTTTGCCTTAAAGGAGAGAAAAGTGTTAGGGACTTTCTGTGGCTATTTCTGATGGCCAGCCTCCTACCAAGGAGACAAATTCCATTCCTGGGATGGTTAAAAGTAGACTTGGTTTGTGGTTGAGAGAAGTGCTCCAAGAAATCTTGTTCCTGAACTGTAGGATGCTAGGATGCTTTCATTCATCCATTCATCTTTTTGATGCTTAATTGTTTAAAATATCACAAAGGTGGAAAAGATTTTTTTTTTTACTACTTCTTCAGGATGATTGAGGAGTAGATTATTTCTGTACAAACAGAAATATGGCACATGGAAGACCAGTTAATAAGGCTTAGTATTTTTTGTTAGTGTCCCATCTGCCTTTTCCTTCCAGAATCCTTTCTGAAAGTGTTTTGAAAAAATGGGTTAGGGAGTTTGCTGAAGTGATATAGATTTCAGGCATTTGTAGAAGTCCCCACCTATCTTGGGGAGTCATCACCCTTCTTTTAGTTTAGAAAAAATAGAAACTGAAAAATTTGGGGGCTGGCTCTGTACCAGGAGAGCTGCTGTGGAATGAGAATCTGTGCATCCCAGAGTCACTTGTGGTCTTGGTGTGACTGATGAGAACACTCTTCAGTTCCTTGTGTAGTTCCTTGTCTCATCTTGGCCTGATTTTGCTCTTTTTCTTCTCAAAGTAAACCATTGTCACCCTTTGCCCTTCTAGTTCAACAAGTGCTGGGTCTCATCCATTTGAGATGAGTACTTTATCCTATGTACTTAAGGAATGTACAGAAGAGGAATCCATGATTTTACCCACCTAGTATTATTGATTTCAGAACTCTGTCAGTAAAAGAAAATTATTTGGCAACCTGCCTTAGGTTACCATTGAACTATGATAAGCCCATCAAGGCTGTTTCTAAGGCTGATAGGTGAGAGGTTTGCTTTTCATTCCTCTACATTTAAAAGATGTTTATTTAATGCCTCATATATGCTAGACACTGTGTTTACTGTTAACTTGTCACTGTTTACTGTTTACTTGTTACTGTTTAACCGAACCGATAGGGTCCTTATTCTGTGGCAGGGCAGGTGAGGATGACATTTTAAGAATCATACACAATGACACAAAAATTATTAAATTACAGTTCTAAGAGCTATGGATATAAAATAGTACTTAATGAATTAATCAATGTCATAAAGAATGATGTAAACCACAGCTGAGGATGGGAAATTGGGCTCTGACCATGTAAGGTAAAAGGAGGGTTTGGGGCATAGATGGGAGTAATAAGATGATTTGTCTAGGACTGATTAGCTGAGAGTATAGCAGTAGGGGCATGGCTGAACAAATTAAGTGCACTGCTTGGATTTTGTGAAGAATTTGGCTACAGATCTGGGACATTTTGTAGTGTAGAATTGAGCAGGGGTGGGAAACTCTACAGTGTTGTTCTCTTGTCCTCTTTCAAGGTAATCTCAGGGCCAATAGGGATGGGAAGCCAATTGTGGTGGGGACATGGTGACCTGAACTGGTTGGTATTGCCAGAAGTGAGGATTGGTATTGGAACATCTCTGTTCCAAATGGAAAATGAGCTGGGTATTGTGAGGAGAGGGTGAGAAGACTTGCTGAAAATTATTTTCAAGCTCTGGTGAATTGTAGGAAGGAAAATGGGGAGAGCTACTGGGACAGGAAGGGCTGTTGATTTCACAGTAAGGTAACTGTGATAGGTGCAGGAGTCGGTGAAGCAGGGGCTGGAGTGTTTGTGTGTGTGTGTGTGTGTGTGTGTGTGCACTTGTGTGGGGTGTGGGGAGGTTGTGAGAGACATATGTATTGGTAATAGTAATGTTCCCTCCACACAGCAAAGGCTTGGGTTGTAGGGCATGACAGAGAAGGACTTTCTGGGTTCTGTTCCTGGTGTACTGTTAAATAAGTCCTTAGCATTCATGAGACCAGGGGGCTTTTGATGGAGACTACTGAGCCTCTGCAACCTTGTTAAGTACGTGTTGTCAGGTCTTGTCCAGAAGGAAGGTAGGAAAAATGCAGTTTCAGACCAGCTGTCCCTGTTATAGTGGTATCAGGCACAGGGGCAGTGGAGGATTTTCTTTTCTCCTCATTTTCTCCTTACTGTTGTCAGCACTAATGTAAGTTATACAGGATCATCTATAGGGAACAGCCCTGCTCTACAGTAGCCCTGGGCTGTTGGAGTGGAATTATAGAATGGGACAAGGATCTGAATGTTGTGTAGGAGAAGGGTTTGGAGCTTGGAGCCATGTACATCAGAATTACAATATATTCCCCAATTTTCTTATCTTTAGCAAGCAATATAACCCCTGTGAGCATTGATTTTTCTCATTTGTGAGATGAATTTGGTGTACCTGCCTCCTATGGCAAATGAGAACAGTGTTAGGTCATGAAGTACCTAACTTTTGGTCCCTGTGACTTGGTAAGTGATGGTGTTTATGCTGTTGTGTCAGTACCCCCCTTTTAGAAGCTTACTTTTTAAAGTTTTATTATGGTAAGAACATGTGACATAAGGCCTACACTCTTAGCAAACTTATAATATTTTTAAAAGTGTGCATTGTTGATTGCAGGTTCAGTGTTGAACAGTAAATGTCCAGAGCTTATTCATCCTGCTTGACTGAAACTTTATGCCCATTGTTGGCAACTCCACATCTCTCTTATCACCCCATTCAACCCTTGCTCCACACAACCACCAGTTTATTCCTTAATTTTATGAATTTAACTGTTTAGATACTTCTTATTAATGGAATCATGCAGCATTTACCTTACATGCTTGGCTTATTTCATTTGGAATAGTGCCTTCAAGGTTCATCTGTATTGCTGCATGAGGAAGCACTTCGTGCTATTTTAAGGCTGACTAGTATTGCACTGAACGTTGTGCCACATTCTCTTTATCTATTCATTTGTTGGTGTATCTTTGGGTGTTCCTATCAAACTCCTAGAAAGAAACATAGGGGGAACCTTTATGACATTGGTGAAACTTCATGACCTTGGTTTTATCACTGCTTTCATGGATATAATATATTGGCTGCAAACAAAAATGAACAAGTGGACTGCCTCAAATTCCAAACCCTCTGCACAGCAAAGGAGATAGTCAGCAAAGGAAAATGTGGCCTACAGATGAGAAAGTATTTCTAAGCCAAATACCTAATAAAAGCTTAATCTCCAAAATATGTAAAGGTCTTCCACCATGCAGTACTAGACAACCCCACAGCCCAGTTAGAAGACAGACTAGGGACTCGAGTAGACACTTTGATTACATCCTTTTGACTCCAATTTTTAGTAAAGCACCTGGCAGCAATGTCAAGATGCACACCTGTAATCCCAGCAGCTCAGGAGGATGAGGCAGGAGGATGGAAAGTTCAAAGCCAGCCTCAACAACTTAGTGAGGCCTTAAGCAACTCAGTGAGACCCTGTCTCTAAAGAAAATACAAAAAAGGGGGCTGGGCATTATGAAGTCAAACAACAATAAATGTTGGTGAGGATGTGGGGAAAAGGGTACACTTGTACACTGCTGGTAGGACTGCAAAATGGTGAGGCCAATTTGGAAAGCAGTATGGAGATTCCTGGGAAAGCTGGGAATGGATCCACCATTTGACCCAGCTATCACCCTTCTCAGACTATTTCCTGAGGACCTTAAAAGAGCGCACTATAGGGATATGGCCACATCAATGATTATAGGGGCACAATTCACAATAGCTAGACTGTGGAACCAACCTAGATGCCCTTCAATAGATGAATGGATAAAAAATGTGGCATCTATACACAATGGAGTATTATGCAGCCCTAAGAAACAACAAAATCATAGAATTTGCAGGAAAATGGATGGCATTAGAGCACATTATGCTAAGTGAAGCTAGTCAAGCCCTAAAAAACAAATGCCAAATGTCTTCTTTGATACAAAGAGAGCAACTAAGAAAAGAACAGGAAGGAAGAGCATGAGGAAGAGACTAACAGTAAAAAAAGACAAATGGGGGGAGAGAAAGGGAGAGAGAAGGGGAAGCATATGGAAATGTTAGGAGACCTTCAATGATACACAAAATTATAAGAGGTTATGAGGGGCAAGGGGGAGGGGAAAAAAGGGGAGAGAATTGAACAACAGCAGAGGAGGTAGAGAGGGAAGATGGGAGGGGAGGGGAGGGGAGGGGGGATAGCAGGGGATAGGAAAGGTAGCAGAATACAACAGTCACTAAAATGCCATTATGTAAAAATATGAGTATGTAACAGATGTGATTCTGCAATCTGTATTTGGGGTAAAAATGGGAGTTCAAAACCCAATTGAGTCAAATGTATGAAAGATGATATATCATGAGCTCTGTAATGTTTTGAACAATCAATAATAAAAAGGGGGGCTGGGGATGTGGCTCAGTGGTTAAGAGTCCATGAGTTCAAACCACATTACCCCCCCTAAAAAAAAAGTTGCTGGCTTGGGAACATTTGGGGAAAGTGAGGGACTCTGTTACTCTTGTCACCTGGCCCTCATCTCTCTTCATGTATTCAGGAGAGTTTTAAAGATAACCTGGTTTTAACATTAGACATTCATGTCATTTTCTATACTTTTGGCATGCTTCCTAAAGTATGAACTTAAGAAGTGTAGGAGGGAGGCCTGTGGCACTGTGGAATTGATAATAATGTGAAAACTCAGTGCACACCTCTGAGAGTTAAAGTGAAAACTTGTGTTTTAAGGCATCTGGGCCTAATGGATGCTATTGAGTTCACATAAAACTACAGTTATATTATTAAATCCTGCGACATAAATAATCAGAAGTTGTTTATGGATGTTAAATGTAGATATATTAAAATTCCCATGTCCTTGAGGAAGTTATGGTTGCTGAGATAATGTGTATGTGGAAGGAACTTAATGTTCTTTCCTTTATAATTTGATGTTATTGGAATTGGGTAAGCCTGTGGCCAGGATTCTTTTTTCTCCCCCCTCCCCTCTCTTGTTCCCTTTCCCTCTTTCTTTCTCTCTTCCTTCCTACCTTTTCTTTCTTACTTCCACCCATCTAACCATCCATTCTTCTTCCACCCACATAATAGTATAATGCATTGGAAAGAGATTTCCATAATCCTAAGACCTAAGCTCAACATAAATTAATATGATTTTTGAGTAGGTCATTTATTTCTGTCTTCCACCTTCTTCTTTAACTTCCCTACCTCTCAGCATTGTCTTGAGAGTGAGATGAAACCATGTTTCCTTTATACCTGTAAAAGTGCCTTTAACTGTAAACTGTTGGTTAAGAGAACACTCTGGGGTTCTCATGACATGTGGGCCACCCCTTCAGGAGAAGGTAAGAGTAGGCAGAGCCCAGAACCCTGCAGAGAGCAAGCTGTTATGTGCTGTAAGCTCATTGTATAGTGGGTTCATTTGGTTATTCTGACCTCATGGAATGGGAGGTATCATAGAGGTAATAAACAGTATTTGACCTGAATTATCAGGGCTCCTGTTGTCACATCTGTGAAATGCAGTAACAGTAACAACAACTATAATAATGACAATCCAATTATTACCAATGAACAGTTTTCTAAAAAGTCTTATGTGGTGGGTGTTAAGTGCTTTATGACATTTGTTCATTCATTCAGCAAATATTTAACAAATGCTACTATATGCAAAGCACTGTTTCAGACTCTGAGGGATCTGTGGATAGGATGGTGAATAGGACGGACAGATAAATCCCCTGCCTGCATGGTGTTTTTATACTGGTGGTATGAGGGACAGTAAGTAGACACAGAGATAAGGTGGTTCCCAGAGAAAGATGTCAGATCAGAGAGCTTAGTCTGGTGGGAGGGGAGGTGGTGTTTTAATAGACTGAGGCCCTTCTTAGAAAAATTTGAGACCTGAATGAACTGAGCAACTGCTCCTGTCTATCTGTGCAGAGGCAAGTATAAATAATGATTGAGGCCAGTGTAAGCTTGCTGTGGAAGGAATGGTAAAAGGCTAGTGTAGTTGGAACTAGATGGGTAGGGCAGGAGTAAGGTTTGAGTGGGGACCCATGTTCAGGACTTGACTGATGAGGAAAGCATGGGAGAGTTTTGAGATGGGGTTGGAAGACATCAACCTTACATTTTATGCATAGCCCTTTGACAGTGGAGGGAAGTGGTGACTGCAAAGGGTCCAGTGAAGGAGGAAGAAGGAAGACCAATGGAGGGATCTGAGAGGGATTCTCAAATGACTGAGTGGAGCTGCTGAAAAGTGTTTGAATGCTTTATATATTTGGAAGATGGAACAAGCAGGATTTAACATAATGCATTTGAAGCTGATATTTGAAAGAGAGGAATCACGACACCTACATTTTTGGCCACTTGGTGAAGAAGGATCTTATTTATTGGAATAGGAAGACTAGCCAAGGATTATCTTTAAGTGTATACAATGCCCTCTGAAATTAGTATCATTTTATTCCTATTTTATAGATGTGGAAGCCAAGGATTAGAGAAGTAAAAAGTTTGTCCTAGAAGAAGCTTAATCAGGATTAGGAGCAAAGTTTGATCTGTGCCCAAGCCTTACATTTCCAAACCAATTTTGTTGTACTCCGTAACTATTGGAATTTACAATGATGTCAGATTGATGAGAAATTGCCTGTGCAGATGCTTTAGAAATGCATGTGTTTTTTCAAGCAAAATTCTATTGAGGTATAATTTACATTCCATACAGCTTACTCATTATCAGTATACGGTTCCATAATTTTTAGTAAATCTGTTAAGAGTGGGCAGACATTGCCATGGTTCATTTTTTAATTTCATAGTCAGTTCCTATTACCATCCTTAGCCTTAGGGAAAGTGATCTTTTTTTTCTGTCTCCAGAGTTTTACTTTTCTAGAAATTTTGTGCAAATGGAATCATATAACAGCCTTTTGTGTTCCACTTGTTTTCATTTATTTAATGTATATGAGTGTATCCATTGTTGCATCACACATCTGCTTTTAAGGAACATTCTTGATCTTTCTCAGAAGGCAGCACTCTGAGCTGATGAGAAAGTCATCCACTGAAATATGCCTAAAGTTGGTAAAAATAATTACAGCTCGCATTTACTTAGCACTTGTTAATGACAGGCCTGGGCTCTTTTCATTATCGTATGTGATCTTCTAAGTGATTCCATGCGGGACATAACATGTTTAATGTTTTACAAATGAGAAAACTAAAACAGAGAGGTTTTAGTTTGGGGCCTTCTTTGGGCCTTATTTCTGTAGACCTGTGACCACTCCTAGGGTCCTTTACTGTTCATTTAAAGCTTGTACATCTTAGCTTCAAAAAGGGCTGGTAATCCCATTGGAATAATGCACTTGCCAGATAAAGCTTCAGTTGCACTTTTAAGGAGAATATTTGTTCTGAATTTGTATTTTGGTATTATTGTATGGAAATTACAGTGTTTTAAAGTTATCCTTTGGTAAAGCAATATTGTTAGGCATAATGTCAGAATGACACCAAATTAAAAACCAAATTATGCCTTTAGGCCAAATTTGCATGTTTGAGTTATGTTTTAAATGTCATTTTTACTAGAAATACATTTTTGTATGAATCATCCCTTGGGTGTTATCTTACTATTAATGGATAGAATTTAATTAGGCATCATGCATTTTTTTCAATGTTTATATAATTGTATTATGTGTTATTACATTTCCCCCTCTATCTACCAACTCTACATTTATTTAAAAAATTGTTTTTATTAACTGTAGATGGATACAATGCCTTTCTTATTTATTTTTATGTGGTCCTGAGGATCGAACCTGGTGCCTCACACATGCTAGGCAAGAGCTCTACTACTGAACTACATCCCTGGCCCCAAACTCTAAATTTAAATGGTGTTTTTTCCCCTATCAACATTAATGTCCATATTGGAAGATTTCATATTATTTAGTGCACAGGAACTTTTGCCCTTCACAAGAGTTCTGAAATATTTGAAAAGATTTCATGCACACAGGTAGCTTAGAGCTAGTTAATGGAATTTTGGCCACGATTTACAATAAAGTTTTTGGAGTAAGTACTGACTTTACCTGGATTATACCTTTATTTTCTGGTAAGATAATTTTCACTAGTCTCACATTTTCCTAATTTTGTAAAATATATTTATGGCCTAGTTAAACCAAATCTGCAAATGTCTTGCATTTTTAGGGATTTTTATTTATAATCTAGTTTATGAGTTCAAAATAAAAAAAAAATAAAAGACTGCTGCTTTTTACTTTGGAGTATATGGTTTTAAAAACAAAAAATTAATAACTTTAATTTTAAAATATTTCTTTCAACTGTCTAAGTAATCTCTATGTGTTGGAACCACAGGGGAATTTGCTTTTTTTAAAAAAAAGATTAATGATGAAATACTTTGCCAGGCCTTTGAAGTTGGTGTTTTTGGTCAGCTTTTTTTTCTGCTGCAACCAAAAGACCTGACAAGAACAATTTTAAGGAGGATATTTGGGGGCTCATGGTTTCAGAGGTTTTAGTACATAGACAGCTGGCTCCATTCCTTAGGGCTCCAGGTATTGCAGAACATCATGGCAGAAGAATGTGGCAGAGGGAAGCAGCTCACATGATGATCAAGAAGCAGAAAGAGTCTCCACTTGCCATAAACAAAATAAATACCCTCCAAAGGTGCATTATTTTTATTATTATGAACAATGGATTTAAACATATTTGATAATGTATTTGAATCCAATCAGTTATTATCTGTGTTAATATGCAAATTGTCCTAATTTTTGCCAGTGGGATCTTCTTCAATATCTCCTGAATTCTTTAATATAACACTTTGATCTTTGGTAGCTACTATTGTGGTAGCTTTCCCTAAGGTAGATTGTAGTTTATAGTAGAATTTAGTAATATATTTAATTTAAATAAATATATTTAATATTCACACAATAAATTTTGTAATCATTTGTCAAAATAAATAAATAAATATCCCAAAGACATGCCCACTTCCTTCAGCCATTCCCTACCTGCCTAAAGTTAACACTCAGTTAATCCTAATCAGGGGTTAATTCACTGACTAGGTTAGGCTCTCATAACCCAGTCTTCACCTCTAAGTCTTCTTGCATTGACTCATACATGAGCTTTTGGGGGACACCTAATATCTAAACCACAGCAGTGGGTTCCATTCTTTTTGGACAGTTCTGTGCAGAGATAAGATAAAAATCCTATGACTTGAGCAAGAAACTTGAGAAAAGCAGGACTAGAGGGCAGAGGTAGAGACTTGAAAGGCTCAAAAAGTCTTTGTTCAACTTTAATTTTTGTGTCTCGGCTGGTGAGTGTGTATCAACTTCTTAGGCCACCAGCAGTGCATAAAAGTTGGAAGCAGGTTCTACTGCTCTATCTCAGGCTGGCTTCTAACAGACACAGGCCTTCAGGAAAAAAAATATATATATATTGGAAAACTAAATAAAGTTAAAGGGAAGTAAAAATTGAACCACACTGCAGTATGTGCATTTAGTGCATGTTATACCTCAGATGTTGAAAAAGAGACAAAAAAGCAAAACCGAGAAACATTCCGGGTAGAGGAGTTAGGGTGGAATTCTGTTCAGGAATGCCAAATCTTAGTTATCTCTTGAGCATTGCTTATCTCTTCCTCCTTTCCTACCTCATGGGCACGTTGTTTGCTCAAAGTGCTTATTTCTCAGAGTACTGATTTTCTACTTTTTAGTTGAAGCTCAGAGCTGTTATAGCTGTTATTGGCAGAATTGCTGGACAGAGGAACCGGTAAGTGTCCTTTCTAAAGATCCCTGGGAACTCCCCATTGTTTCTGCATGTGTGAGTCCTCCCCACTGAGGGTTTTATCGTTTGGAGCTGGTGAATCCACCAATCTATCACCCAGTTTTAGTGACTGGGCAAAGCCCTTCAACTCAAGGGTGGCTGAAATAATTTGAGAAAACAGACAGCAAAGAATGGAAGGGACACCAATGATCTGTTGAACCTCCACCCCTTCACCCCCCACATTGAATGCATCCCTCATTAGATTAAAAAATGGATTTTTACAATTAGTTTCTTCCAACCAGAATCCCAGTAAAACCCACATAGCACATTTGACTGCTGTGCCTCTTAAAGCTTTATAAATTGAGAACAGATCTACTTCCCTCACCCTTTTCCCCTGTGCACTGATTTCTTCAAAAATTGACAATCTTTGTCCAATAAAACATTCTGAATTTGGCAACTAGTTTGCTTTTAAAACTTGTTTCACTTGTTTTTTTGTGTTTCTATAAACTGAAACAAGTACTAAAGCTTGATTAGATTCTTGGTGAGTGTTTCGAAGAGGATTAATTTGTTGGTGGTGTCATCTACTTCATTTGCATCATCTCATGGAAATGTCTGGCTGTCTGACTTGTGATACAAACATTGATCATCAGGTTTCTGTCCTGGCAGCTTGATTCCTCATTGTGTATTTCCTCATCGACTTGTCTCTCAATGTTGTTAGCACCCATTGATGACAGTGACTTGAATTAATTATTTCATTAGAGATTGTTTAATGAGCATGTGAGTGAGTGTGAACTGAGACAGACTGGTCAGGGTGTCTGGGAAAACTGTCAACACTGATGGAGATCAGGGTCATTAAGAAACTTAATAGAGAAAAGCAAAGACTGGGTTGCATCCTCAGCACCACATAAGAATAAATAAGTGAAATAAAGGTATTGTTAAAAAAAAGTCCTTTCTTTGTAGCCTTGTTGAGAAGGTTAACTAACATGGTGCATGGAGAGAAATTAATGCAGTTCAAGGTACTCAGTAACTGCCCAGTAATTTTTTTTTCTATTTTTTCAATTTATTATTAAATAGAAATAGATAAATGACACAGTGGAATAAAGCCAATGTGAAAATTTATATTTAAACATATGGAGCATGATGATCCATGCAGTCTGTATGGCTAACTAAAAAATCAAGCCAGTTCAAGGCCACATAATGTCCTGGGACCTAACCTCTTGGCAGAGACAGTGGACTGAAAACTTAGAACCTGAGTGGACAAATGTGGACAAGGGGCCCTGCCAGTAGGAATGATGCATTCTCCCTTCTAGCCTGTTGGTTGAAATCATGGCCTCCTTCATTGCTGCACAGTAAATATGAACTGCTAATCAATTTATTGTTGGTATGTGTCTCCCATGTTTGAGAATCTCTCAGTGCATTTCAAATATAGTCTCATGAACATACATAAAAGTCTCCATCAAAAGTCATTTCACTAAACATATTTACCTTCTCTGTTTGTAGGTACAAAGAAGTGACACTCTATTTACTACAAAATGGGAATGTACAGCTGGGCAAGGCAACACAGGCGTCCCAGGAGCTCAGGTGGCTGAGGCAGGAGGATCACAAGTTCAAAGCCAGCCTCAGCAACTTAATAAGGCCCCAAGCAATTTAGTGACAACCTGTCTCAACATAAAAAATAAAAATAATGTGGCTCAGGGGCTAAGTGCCCCTGGGTTCAATTCTTGGTAGCAAAACAACAACAACAACAACAACAATAATAATAAGACATGGGAAAGTTTTTATTGTTTTTTTCAGAGATTTATAAAGGGAAAGACCTGTTGTCATTCCTGCCACCCCCACCCCCTTTTCATCTAAATGCTAACAGGCAGATATAACTCTTGTCTTTTTCTCTTGCATTTTGGTCACCTCTAACCCTTTCCCACCTGGCTGCACTGGAGAACAGAAGTCTCTGTGGAAAGGAGGGAAGCCCTTCCCTGCTGGCTACTGTTATTATGAAGCACTGAGGTCTCCCTCCTCCTACCCCTCAACAGAGGTACAATAAATGGGGAAATGGTTCCTTCAGAAAGAATGAATTGGGAATAAAGTATTCAATATGGAAATATATGGTTGCTCCTTCAAGGATATGCCTCATAGCTGACGAAAAGGGTTCAGGATCATTCTATTAGAAGACATTGGTGGATTTTGAATCTTTTATCCCTGAATATAGAAACACTTTGTGATGAAGACTTCAAGTTGTAGAGCGAGACTTCCTGGATTCCACTTCCTGCTGTGCCACTTTCTTTTTTTTTTTTTAAGTAGTATGCATATTTTATTTTATTACAATTTTTTTTAGAAAGTTCTGGGTGAATGCCAGAAAGCCTTTCCCATTGCCTTTCTGTGTGAGTTTGGTCAAGATGCTTGATAACATCAGCCAGTGGGAACAACAATGCTGCTCCCACCAAAGAGATGTGGCCACGGGAGAAGCACTAAACCCAAGATGTGTGTTCCACATGGCGCCTTGTTCCTGTGATACATGGGATAGGTGCTTGCTGAGAAGAATAAGTGATGTCCTTCTGGGACAAATTAAGTTCCCCTCCATGCGGACTTCCTTGAACACTTCACCCTCATTTGACCCTTAGCTTTAATCCAATGTGTGACTTTCTATGCACAGGTCTTTCTTTCCAGCTGCATTATGGATCCTCTAGTTTCTTTCTTCTTTCGTTAATCTCAGGATTCCCCTGCATAGCCTAGGACAGCACCTATATCTTTGAGCTTTGGCTGTGTAACAAACTAGTTTAAAACTCAGTGAATGATGATGGGTAAATGGCAGGAAGCTCAGTTAAGAAAACAGAAGGTGGGAAAGGGGTAGGCAAGGAGAGATCCTGGGGACTGAATTAGAGCAAGATATATCCCATGCTTTTGTAATTATGTCAAAAAGGATTTTACTACCACATATAACTAAAAAGAACCAATGAAAAACTCTGTCAATGGAAGTGACTATTAATTTATCCTTTTTCAGTAAGACACTCTGTGTTAGGGTCTGTAAGCAAGTCAAGATGGCGCCTGGCATTTTGCCAGAGGGAGTGGTTTGTGAAGTAACGCCAGCGAGCCATTAAGTGTGGAGATTCTTTATTGTTTGACTGCCGTATCTAGTTTATGTTAATTAAGATAAGCTGTGTGGAATGTATATATACCCCTCCTGTCCTACAATAAACCGCTCCACTCCTGCTGTATCAATCTACACAAGTTGCTCGTCAGTCATCCCCCCCCCTCGTTTTGTTGTTGTTGTTGTTGTTGTTGTTGTTGTTGCAGCCAGACTGTGGCAACTCTGGGCTTGGTGTGCCTGGGAAATTCCAGTTTAGACTAGGCTCCTGATCTTAATTGTCCTGGCTCATGTGTCTGAAGTCAGCTGGAGGGCCACACGCAAGGGCTGGTTTGTCATAGCCCATAATGGGTGACTGGATGCCTGGGGCTTCCTTCTAGTTTCTTGACCTCTAATAGGCTCTCCTGGGCTTGCTGTCTGCTGGTTGCAGACTCCACAAGCACCAAGTTCTGAAAGTGCAAGCTCTCTTCAAATCTCTGATTCTGTTACGTTTTTCTATTGTTCTTTTATCCCAGATAAGTCACATGACCAGAGCCAGTGAAGAAGGGGATACTGAAGGCATGGTAAGGAGAGGTAAGAGTGAATCAGGTGACATTACTGCCATGGTCTTCCTAGATAGTACAATTTTTCTTCAGGCCAAGAAAGTTTTCATCCATTATTTCTTTAAATACTATTTCTGGACCTTTTTTCTGATTTTTTTTTTCTCCTTGAGTTACTGTTATGCATAACTTGAGTATTTTAATGATGTACCTTGGTTCCTGTAGATGTTCCTAATTATTATTCATTAAAATGCTCTATATTTGATCATAAAAAGCCACTGAAGCTTTCTATTGCATTTTATCATTTAGTCATTGTATTGTTTGCCTCTAGGATTTTGATTGTTTATTTAAATAGTTTTTATTACACATCATGTATGTGTGTGTGTGTATGTGTGTGTGCGCACACGCGCATCTGTGTATTTTGTGGTTTTATGTGGTACTTAGGATTGAAACAAGGGGCTGTTTACCACTGAGCTACCTCCTTAGCTCTTCTTCTTATTATTGTTATTATTATTTTGAGACAAGGTCTCCCTAAGTTGCCTAGCCTGGACTTAAACTTGTGATCTTCCTGCCTTAGCCCCCAATGTCTCTGAGATTATAGGTGTGCACAATTACACCCAGTTTGAAGTTCAAAAAACATTTTTAAGAGGATTGTTCTAAATTATTTTTCTGTCATTTTGTTGATTTCTCTTTCTTTAGGGTCCACTGTTGGAGACTTCATAGTTTCTTTGATTTCCTGCATCTTTGCAGTCCCAGGGACCTTGCACTAGAGTTTGTGTATGTATGGAAATGGCCAAATCTTTGGCTTTTGCAGGTATTCTTTGGCAGAACACAGTCACTGTTGAGTCTGGCCTGTGATCCTGGAAAGGCTAGTAGATATTTTCCCTTGGCAGGCAGAGATTATTTCCGGGTTCTATAGATGACTAAGCATTTGTCTGGGCCCTGCTACCCAGTGAGATCACTGACTGAGCTCTGCAGCTAGGTTAAGCTCAGGAAAGACTCTGCCAACTCCTCGGACCCAGCTGGCTACAAGTGTATTCCCTGACCACAAGGTACTGCTTGTTGAGTGCAGCAGTTGGACAGGTGCAGGAGCCATTAGGTTAAGTGGTTTAAAGTGGACAGCCAGATACTCTCAGGAGGAATGCATGGTTGGGATGTGTCTCCTCTGTGGGTAGGGCCTGAGAGTGTGCTGTGGGGCTACAGGGAGCACTAAATGAATTCCCAGGTAAGGCAGAACCAGCGCCTGATTTTGTCCAGAAAAACAAGTAAATAAATTACTGAATTATGAATCGCTTTCTAAGCAGGAATGGAGATTATGGTTGCTTTACTGGTTATTATTTCACAGAGCTCACCGAAGCTGAAATTATCAGACAAGTGGAGGGTGTCTGTGAGCCTTCATGGCAGGAGATAAAGGGAATAGCAACACAAAAGTTGCTGGCACCCTGGAGATGCACTTTGGGAGCAGAATAGAAAGGTTGATGTGTTATAGCTTGTTTTTCAGAAAAGCATTTATAGAAATCTTTTGGATTCACTAATGTGGTTTACATCTGTACCTAGGGCTTTTGTGACAAGTAGGTTTGGCCGTTTTATGTGACATTAAGTAGAGGTCCAGGGTGGTAGTATGGCAAGAGCCTAGACTGCCCAGAGGGGCTCAGAAAAAATCCAGGTCACCTCCACAATGCATCTGTCTGGTGTTTGCTTTCTTGCTTGCTTTTTAACTTTCACTTTTTCTTTGAACTACTTTGTATGGGTATCGATTTTTTTCTTTTGCAATTAAACGAGATCTAACAAAAATAATGCATTATGTACAGAGTACCTTGAAAGCTTTAGTAAGCACTGGACACGACCTACACCTTTCAGCAGATTCATCAGTGTTATACCTACTGCAGTGGCCTTGGGGACAATCATGAAACAACTTGATTTTTCTTTCTCCACCTCTCTCTTCAAAACAAGCCTTTGACTAGTTTTAGCCAGAACTACCTTGGCTTTTTAAGAAATCATAGCTTTTCCTGGTGCTTTTGCAATACAAATTGGTAATGCCCAGTCCCGCCCAGTGCAATGTCCCTATCTCCATGTTCTCTCCAGGAGGAGGCTGTGCTGGGCCTGCTCTGGGCCTGGACCCTTGTCCTTCAGAAGGACAGAGACTTCTCCTGGGCCTTCCCAGTGCTTGCCTCAGTTTCTCACTTCTCCAAGTCTGGGGTCAGAGGGAGCAGGAGTCCAGGAGCTAGTGTTATGTGACTTACCGTTTACTCTGTTGGAGGATCTCAGTGGATGGGATGAATGCTCTCAGCTGACACTTTTCTCATGGGGACCTTGGGGGACTTTTCAGATGCTCAGACCAGACACTGAGATGGCATAGCCACTGCTCCTGCTGCGTTACCACTGCCACTCATCCTCTGCTCCCTGTTGTCACTTCTGCTTGTCTCTGCCTTGGTGGAGTGCCTTCCAGAGTGGCCTTGTCCTCTCGGGGTCCATGAGAACAGCCCATGTTCCACCGTCACCAGAGTGACAGACACATCTTGCTCCCAGCTTCCCCTCAGCTCCCCCACTGGCACTTTTCAGGGGTCAAGATGCCGCTGCTCATGCTCGCAAGGCACCCTATCCCTCAGAGTGCAGGAGGATGCTGCAAGCCCTGTGAGTGGTCCTTTGACACCCACTACCTGCCACCTGGCTTATGCCCAGATACAGTGGTGACTTTCCCTGTCCTGATTGGTTACCCATCCCCTCCTCTGCCAGAGACAGGGAGGCCAGAGAAGCCCACCCCTCACCATGCTGGAAGCTTCCTCTCCAATGGGTGCTGTAATGTGTGCTGACCAATTTGTACCTGTTTGCTGTTTCCGTTATTGATAGTTCTAGAGGCCACTCAGGCTGTAGGACACCTGACAGCCATTTCTACAGTGCTTCACTATTGTGCCTTGGCTGAAGCTGAGATAGGAAGATGTGAGTAAGCATGGTGATCTGGTTATCCTTTATTTCTAGGAATGCCTGCCAGTTGTGTCTGCAGAGGGCTAGAGCTAAGTTCAGTGTGTGTGTGTTCAGTCTTAAGTGATGGAAAAGGATTCATGGCAGAGGTGAGGCTTCTGCTGGGTGGTGGAGGACCCCGTGTTACACCTGAGACCCACCAGGCTTTACCTGGAAAACACTTGCAGCCTCTCCAAAGTGGAAGCTTTCCATTTTCTTTACACACTGAGGATAGTGGTCCACCCTCACCTGTGGGTTCACCTTCCACAATTCTAGTGACTCACAGTCAACCATGAAACAAAAATATAAAATGGAAAACTCCAGAAATAAACAATTCTCTTTTTTTTAAACGTAGTAACAGTTAACAGGGACACTGGTGGAGGTTCTTTTTTTGTTGTTTGTTGTTTTTGAGAGAGAGAGGGAGAGAGAGAGAGAGAGAGAGAGAGAGAGAGAGAGAATTTCTTAATATTTATTGTTTTTTAGTTTTCAGCAGACACAACATCTTTGTTTGTATGTGGTGCTGAGGATCGAACCTGGGCCGCACGCATGCCAATTGAGCGCGCTACTGCTTGAGCCATATCCCTAGCCCCAGAAAATAAACAATTCTTGTGTTTTAGTTTGCCTTCCAGTCTAGTAGCAGGGTGCAGTCTCCTTCAGTTCCACTCCTGCTCGCCAGGGTGAGTCATCCCTTAATGAGTGTGGTGCGCTCATTGCCCACCCACTAGTCTCTTGTGGCCCTTTCAGCTGTCACGGTGCTCCTGCTCGAGTGACAGCTGCTTTCCCTCATAGCGTGACTTTATTATGGTCTATTGTTAATCTCTTATTGTTTCTACTCTATAAACAAATTTTATAGGAAAAATGTAACTCATGGGAGTCCCCCCCCCCCGCCCGCACTTGATTCCAGGCATGTGCTGGAGCCTTGGAGCTATCTCAATGGAGAAGGGGCTGACTGTGTGCAGTTGCCCTGTGCCCAGGCACAGGGGAAGGGGAGCTTCTGGATGGCTCACTTCCCTGCTGCCAACCCCCGATCTGCTTACCAGATGTCTTTGTTCACACAGATCATCTGGGTTTTCTTGTTCAGAGGCACATGAGTTGGTCCAGTGGGGAGCCCCAAAGTCTGCATTTCTTAAAAAGCTCTCTCATTTGTGGAGGCTGCTAGCCCTCTGTCCACTCTTTGAGTGTAGGGTACTATTGATTTTTGAGTACTATACACTGCATTGGGTCATATATGAATGATAAATTGGTAGAAGTTTTTATTTTGTGAAAATGATCCTTGTGTTAGTTTATTAAGATGGCTTTTATTTCCATGAACAGTCAGGTGGCATTTATGAGGAAAGGAAGATTGAAGTAGGGAGAAGCAACTTAGGTTTCCCATCAGCTGGGCTAACTACTGGCTTTTTGACCATGGACAAGCACCTGCATCCCCCACCTCTCCCAGTGGACCAAGCGTTTGTGTCCGAGGTGTCTCCAGAGGTCTGCAACAAGAGCATCCTATTTCCAAATACACTTTCTGCTCATCTGCCCAGCGACATCATTAAAACCTTGGCAGCTAAGTTTGTAGTTATATATATATATCTTCCTGGGACAAAAGAGAGAACTTTGCCAATAGAGGCTGCTCATCAGACATACACAGATGTTGATGCAGAAGAACTTTGAACTCTGGAGCCCTGAGAGCAAATCTAGACAACAAGGAACTCACAGGCTTTTAGAAACTTCTCTTTAGAAATATTTATTGCTTAATGATATCAACTTACTAAAATGAAAAGAATAAATCTCATCATGTTCATGTATGGTGAGTTTCTCTTTTCCGAGTTTAACTTGGGTCAATAGAGTCCTCCAAAATCTGTTTGTAATAGTAGAGTAATAATATCAAAACAATAAGTTGTTGAAGGAAAAGACTAAAAAAGCTGTATTTCCTAGCCCACACGTTTCAGTGATTCTTCCTCAATGAGATCTCTAGCTTTAGAACATGATTCATCTAGACATCATGACAACCACTTAATCTTTCTGGGTGGCTACTATAGCCTAAGACTGTTTTAATGCATGTATTTTGATTCAATCCACATCAGATTCCACACAATAATTTTGAAAGTCAGTGATGGAGCTATGAACTGTCACTGTGATCTATTGGGTGTAGGATCCATAACTCAAGGAGACTTGAGAGACGGATGGGGAAGGCCAAATGGCATATTGTGGTCTTGGAAAAATGTGTTATTACAAATGAGGAAATGTCACTATGATATTTACCAGCTCGGGAAGGAGGAGGAGAAGGGGAGAGGAGCAGGAAGTGGGTGATGTTTAGAAATGCCTACTTGATAAGTCTAAGTGATGCCAAAGAGGTGACTGTTCCCATTTATTGAGCAGAGCAGGAAAAGAACACTCACTTTTCTTCTACCTGTACAATTATAGCTATTGCTTTAAAGAATAAATTTTGTACTTTATGCACTTTGAAGATAGGGACAGAACATTCAAGTGTTGAACTTACAGCTTACCCAACTTCCAGAAACATAAGTTGGCATTTAAATGTCTGTATTTGATATTATGGGAAACTTCAAGATATTGTTCTGGACAAACATGCCATGAGTTTTTAAATTGAAGTCACTCTAAATTGCAATTCCTTGGCAGCACTGTTGTTTGGAGAGCCCCCCCATGTTTGTGTTTGTTGTTCATGTTATAAAGTGAGTACTAAACAGGTGCATGGTGGATGTGTGGGAAGGCCATGTTGAGGAGCCTGGGGCTGAAGAAATTGGGACCATCACAGCTCTTTTCACAGCGGAAAACCTACCTCAGTGCCTGAAGCAGGAGGTTGGGCATTGGAAGGGTTAGGGTTGCAGGAAGAAAGCATTACTTGGATGTGTGCCTGGTATTATGGGAAATGAGCTAGAAACTTAGTACAGGATCCCTAACACAGTATTTAGACAATGGTAGAATGGATTTTAAAATAAATAACGTGTAAGTCTGTGGAAAAGGAATTTTAACTGTCTTTGATTTAGTTCGATGACCTGGGAAAGGACAATGCAGTCCTTGTCAGTAATCGGGGAAGAAAAGGGCGAGAGAAGAATGGGGCCCTGTGTGCTAGGACATGTGTGCTTTCGCTTAGCCTCTGGGTCCCCATGGGACTGTGCTGTGTCAAGAGCACTGGGGGTCCCAAGACAGTTGCCTGCAGTTAACCATCTGCAGAGGTGCAGATCCTGGATTCATACCCAGATTCTGAGACTAACAGCTTCATCGTAGCACTAGGTGCCTGATAAATGGTAGAAAAAGTAAATCAACGCGACAGAGTCACATGGGTGTTAGTTAAAGTGGCCTCTGTGTGAAAGTTCCTCCCACCCTGTTGGAGCAGCTCTGGCCAGCATCATGGTCCTGCTAAAAATCCTGGCTCTCCTCTGTTGGCTGGAAAGCCTCTGGTTTTCATTAGCTGATCTTGTACCTTAATCTCACAACTCTCTCATTAGCTCTAGCAATTAATTTTGCTTTTTTCTGCATAGTTGATCAGACTACCCCAAAATTATGATAGTTGCATATCTTAATTCCCATACCTTATCGTTCCCATTTCTCTTTTCTTAATGTCTTTGTTGTTGTATATATTTAAGTTGCCCTGGGTAAAATATGTAGGCACCAGAATGGTTTAAACAGGCTGATTACTGTATCCCTTGTCCCAAGCAGTCTTGGGCAGCCTCTGCTGCTTGTGAAGCAGTAGTGTATCTCAAGAGAGTCACTCACATTCTGCCATAATCAGAGTCATGGTGGCTTCATTTACTACAGGGAAGATGAGGGAGGACAGTCTAGAGGCAGATATTGTCATCCCTGGATGTGTCCATGGAGACTTGGCCATGGAGGTCTGTCTCTAGCTCTGGAAGGAGGTAATCTTACTACATTTAGACATCACCAACTTACAGGTATTAAGCTGTGAGGTCACTTTGCAGGTTTTCTCAGGGGATTGAGAGATGAGGAAATCAACATAACCTTATGACAAGGTAGACAGAGAGAAGAGGTCATAGGTCAGCTAGCTAACCTGTCCACAGGCTGACATGGAAACTTCTGGCATACCTGACTCATGTATTGTCAGACCTTAGCCAGGAAATTTGAGTTGAAAGAGCAGGTGATTGGAGGTGGTCAGGTGGAGGCCCTTGGGCCTGCTTGTGTGGGGGAAGAATAGGGCTCATGTTCTCTGGAAGTCATGGTCTTTCTGTAATTCTGCCATTCACAGGAAAGACTGGGAAGAGTACAGAGGAACTTCCTTGCAGGCTTGAGGGAGGGGAAGGCAGCTGTGGGAGAGGCATTGAATCCCTGAATCCTACCTGGACTCTTCTCCCTCATACCTACCAAGAGAAACTGCTGCCCTTTGCCCTGCTGCCTGCCCTTTGCAACTGGGCATGGACATGGGAAAGACACCTACTGCAGGGAGTTGACAGGAGTGTGTGCAGGGTGGCAAGCTGCAGCTGAGAGGGGAGGAGTGCTGCGTCCGGCTAACGGAGCCAAGTCCGGCGAGGGACGGCGAGGTTAAGAAGTACACAGGACACCAAGGTTCTTCATCCAGGAGTCACCCCAGGAGTCACCACTTTATTACTAACATCATCTCCTTTTATACCCCCACAGCAGAAGTGGAAAGTTACTCAAAAGAGGGAGGGAGAGGGGAGAAATTCGGTTGCGACATCTGCCATTGTTAGATACCGAAACTTCCCTTATCAGGAAGTCCACCAGAGCAGAAAAGGTCAAGACGTTCCCGTGGAGCACATATGTCTCAGGCAGATTAACAGGAGAACCGCAAGTCTGCGTCATGGCCTTGTGAGCTGGCCACTTTGACATGCAGAACAAGGAATTGGGGGCTGGGCCCCAGGGGCCAGGGAAGGCCTGCTACCAGCAGAGGAGCACTTACTACTGAGCTGAGAGGGGGTAGCCATACTGCCAGGACCAAAGGACAAAGGACCCAGGACCCAGGTCAAGCAATCAAGCTGAGGCAAGTTACACCAAAGAAGAATATCCTGAACATGCTGTGTTGATGAGTGAATTTGAAGCTGGCAGTCTGATAAAGGTAGAATAGCAACTGAAAAGGTCTAACTTAGGTCAACCCCTAATGACTAAAACAGTTCCAAAGGAGGGGTTCTCACACATGACGGCCAACGGTAGCTGTCCCAAAGACTCAGCAGAACCTCAGCCTTGCATAAAGGCCGCCTCAGTCTTAGGCCAAAAATACTTCTGCAGGGACACCTGCCCAGCAACTGCCTGTTGACCCTCAGGCTGGCCTGCCCTCAACATTAGTCCTCATGGCCAAGGACTGGGGTAACAGATCATCTTATGTGTCCCTCTCCACTCTGTCTTTAACAATGGCATCCAGTGGCTGTGGCTTGCATTTTTGTTGCAGTGCTGCTATTCCTGAACACGATTAATCTCTGGAGAATCTCTTTCCAGTTATTATTTAGGCCGACACAGCTCTAGATAAGATAAGTGAGTAGGAGACAAAGTCATGGCACATACACCAGATCATGTAGCATACCTAAGGAGATCTCTGTGAGGATAATTCAGAAAGGTAAAAAAATGGATAATGTGGGGTGAGGGTTAAGAGGCAGAAAGCTAGGATGGAAATTTCAAACTACAGCTACCATTTGTCACACCTGAGACTGGATGGATGGGAAGTTGCACCATTATCTTATGAGACGGGGGAAAAATACAATGCTTCCAATTAAAAGGAGATCCCACATTTTCCTGTGACTTGGAATGTTCACTTTGCAGTTAGAAAATGTGCTTTTAAAGAGTTGGGCAGTCTAATGAAACCCTGTGCATGTGTAAAAATGAAAATATAAGCTCAACAACTCATAAGATTTTCTTCAATCTTCTTGACCTTCAGAATCACTTTTCAACTGAAGGCAGACAATAGCCATCCTTTCCATAAACAGTTGCCCCTGTTGGCTGCCAAGACACCTAGGAATGGTACAGTTAGCAAACAGCCCTGCCATATCCCTAAGGGTTTTCCAAGCCTGAATTTGCTATGTAAGTGTTGATTGTGTCAAACTTAACATAGAACACCAATGGAAGATCTGGGGAAAGAAACAGGATGCACATTCCTTCCTCAAATGGTCTTCAAATGTTCCATGGACTGTAATTTTAGTAACTGCCATCATACAGTATGCCACTGAAACATATCTGGAAAATCAGGATCAGGTCTTGTTACCCTGGTATTGAAGATTGAGCGCCCGAGAAACAACATGGAAGCAAGCACAAAACATTTTATTTAAAGGATAGACCAGAAAGACAGAGACACTCCTCCAGACACACATCCCAGAGCTGGTGCCCAAGGGAATGGGGGTATCTGGACCCTTTATAGATTTTAGATTTCCTTTCTTCTCATGTCCCCTCCTCCCAGGAAGACAGCTGTCCAGGGGTGATTAGTTGTGTTGGAAAATATGGTCCTTCCCCTCTCCCAGAGGTTGTTAACAACCAGGTGATGGGGAGTGCTATCTACCTGTTTCCTTTTCTTTGATAATTATCTACCTGTCTTTTGCCCTGGTCTCATCACCAGGAATCACAATCAACTTGAGCATGCACAGGTAGTAAACACCACTCACATCCATTGTAAAGAACACCAGTTGTCAAGGGCACCCCATTTTCACAGACATGAGAATCTGAAAATGTTAGTCTTTGAGGATACAAGAACTTTTTCCAGTACTAATAAAAGATACAAGTCTCCAGTTTGAAAAAATACCACAATTTCTGAACAGAATAAAAAATTAAATTCACATTTAGACACATAAAGGTGAAATTGTAGAACATAACAGAGAAAGAAAAATATTATCAGACTAAAGAAGATTGTCCATCACAAAAAAATCAGAATCTAGAAACAATTAAAATATTAAAGAAAAATAATTGTTATTCTAAAACTCCATACCCAGCTAAACTATCATTTAAAAGTGAGGATGAAATAAAGATATCTCCAGCTACAAAGAGAATGAAAAGAATTTAGTTTCTCCATATACTACTGAATGAAAGAATTACCAAAGTTCTCTTCAGAAGTATGAAAAATTAATTCAAAACACAGTGGAATGTGAGGACAATAAACATTGAGCTAGACAATGATTTGGATGAAGCTGGGCTTTCTAGGAATCAGATTTGATTCCTATTCCAGAGCCTTCTAGCTTGTACTTGGACTATTGAACACTGCCAGTTATTTAACTCATCAACTTGATGGGGATTTGCCCATGGAGGAAGCATAGTAAAAATCTATTCTTGAGGGAGACAGAGAGAGAGAGAGAGAGAGAGAGAGAGAGAGAGAGAGAGAGAGAGAGAGAGAGACAGGAACAGAAAGTGAGAAAGAGATGAATTCACAGACAGATCACAGAGGGCCTTAAAGGCCTCGAGGTCATATTTTCAGAGTGATAGTGAAACAGTCTTATTTTAATTTTAAAAAATATCAGATCTGCTGGGTGGAAATGTATGGAGAAAGGAGCAAGAGCAGACACGGGTTTGCTGGAATCTACCAAGAGGACATAACTCTCATGGAAGTAGAAATCATGGCACCTCCCCATAGATGGTGGTGGTAGAAGAGCTGTGGCTCTGCTCTCTGCTTTCTGAGGCCCCCAACATCCTGCTTCCTCAACAAAAGGTGGCCTTTGGATGCCTGCATTCTGAGGGGAACCCCAGACTCAGCACTGACTCAGTCCCTCCAAGAGCAATGAGCACCCAAGTGAGACTGTATTTTGCACCCAACTGAGATTTCCAGGTATTCATGCAGCTTATCCTGTGCAGAGATCAATTGCCTGGGAAATGGAAGGAAAACTCCTATCTGGGGCAGAAATCCCTCTTCTAATGCTCCAAGCTATTACTCACTAATGGAGAAAATAATGAAAATTCCAATTATACACAAATGATCCCTTCCCAACACTTGCCTACTCCATTACAAGGAAGCTAGAGGCAAATCTCAGGCTAGCTGCTCGATCGGGCACCAGCTGGCCTCAGATATTCTCCCTCCTGACTGCCCTCACCTTCTGCACAACCTGTGCTTGGGCTAAATGGTGTTGGCAGTAAGGATCTCAGCAGAGCCACACACTGCAGCCTTCAGATGTCAGGCAGACGTAGCTGGGGATTTGATGGAAAACCCAAACCCTTCCCTCTGTGGGTTCCAACTTTCACCCAGTGTGATCTGGAACCAGATGGGCCTGGGAGTTTGATGCAAGCCTTCAGGGAACACTTTCTAATGGAAAACTGTCCAGAAAAAAAAATGTCCCCTGGAGGCCCTGGGGATGAGTCTGCTTCAAGATCGCTTGGGTTGCTAGCTGCTTTAGGACTGAACCACAGCTGCAGAGAATTAGGAGAGTCCCACACCCACCCTGAAAATCCTAAAGCCCCCACATTCCCCACCGGGCCCTGTTCCCCTCCCTGTCGTGGGAGCACAAGGACCCCGAACTCCAGCTCAGCTCCCGGGCTGAAGACAAGCAGGGAACACTCCTCCCACTTTATGGGCCAATCTGCTCATGAACAGGAGGAAAATGGACCCTCCAGAGACTGGGTGGCACTGCAATGGCTCACAGCCACAGGAAGGGGGCACATCTGGAGTGAACTCCAACCCCTCTCCTACCTGGGTGACCCGGCCATGTTGTTCAATGGCTGCCTGGAGAGAGGCTGAAGGATAGGGCCCTCTCAGCTACCATAGGCATGAGAGGTGGTAAGTGAGTCCATGGCAGGGACAGTGAACCATCCACCCTCATTGGCTAGATTTTGGCACAGGCCCAATCGGGGTTGACACCAGCAACCTGGATGACACCATGAGAAAGGAAACTGCAGATGGGAAGACACGGCACAGATGCTCACAGAACAGTCCAGAGGTTGCTGGGGCTGGGCATGGGCAGGGGTGATTTTAAGTGGTCAAGGGGACAAACTTGGCTTTCTGGTTTTTTTTTTTTTTAATATTTTTTAGTTGTGAATGGATCTTATGTTTCATTAATTTATTTATTCATGTGCAGCGCTGAGGATTAAACCCAGGGTCTCACATGTGCCAGGCAAGGGCTCTACCACTGAGCCACAGCCACAGCCCACAAACGTATCTTTGAGTTACAAGATCAGGGAAGTGAGGGGCAACCTGGTGGCTGCAGAACTGCCACCTGTCTTCCGGGGACTCTGGAAGGAGGGGCTGGCTGGCTGATGCACTCTACTGGGCCACTGCCCTGTACAACTGCTCTGTGAAATGTGGGCTCCGTTCATGCTAGGTGACTCACTGTCCAGATCCCTTCTGTGGCCAATGCACTCAGGACTTCCTACTTCTCAGTCTGAGAGACTCCATGGTGTCTGGACACCATGTGGGCAGGTTAATGGAGATTTGCAGGCTGCTGAGGCGAGAAGGGGAGGCCCCAACCCAGAAACCAAGGCCCTTGGCAAAGGGAACTGAGAATGGCTGTGGGCGTGCCCTCCAACCTCCCTGGCCTCTGCCTGTCCCCTTTGGGTCTGGGGTGCTTCACAGGAGCTCTGGAGGCCAGGGCACCACACCGGCCCATGAAGCTGCTCTGTGGACACTTCCTTGGGAGCCGGGGTGGCAAGGGAGCCCACATTCCACAGAGCATGACCTCTGCTGTGGGTCCTCTGTTTTCAAGAGGAAGCTCAGACGTCCTCACTAGCTACTGCCACCAGGCAGTCCAATCACCCCTGGTTAATGTCAAGCAGAAAAAGGAACCTGTCCCCAGAAGGCACAGCCCTCCCCCCATAACCAGCATAAACCCTTCAGTTGACTTGGGTTTTGGTACCCTCTCTCAAGGGAATCCTGTGCCCTGGAGGCCCTCACCCCAGTTCCTTGTGAGGAAGAAGGATAAGGAAAGGTGACTGGGAATTCCCAGAAGCACAGCAAGCTGAGCCCTGGGTTCCAGGAGCTCTGGGGCAGGCTGCCTGACCCCCTGGTTGCTGGGCTTCCTTCCCTGGTCTGCTCCTCTGTGCTGTGGGGACCTCTCTCATGGTCTTTCTGGGGATTCTGCTGGGAAAGCCTGCGGTGAGCACCAAGCCAAGCAGCTCTTAGGATCATCACCTTCTACCCAGTGCGTGCCAAACTGGGCAGGTGCGATTGCTCTGGGGGAACGTGGTTGACACACCTCCAGCTGGTTTAAGGAGTATTGATTTGGAAAAGGCCCTATTAGGGAAAATGATTTTCCTGGTTACCCCCCTGGAATCTTGGTACTGGGGCTGTTTGGACCAGTGGGAACATCAAGCCATCCGGGCACTTTGCTGAGGCTTTGGAGAGAGGCCTGAAACCTGTCCAGGAGGCGGTGCACGAGGAAGTGGGCAGCCGGGCTGCACACCTGGGTCCCTGCAGGAGGGGGGCCTCTGGGCTGCTGGGCTCGCCCACGTGCAGTTCCCCGACTTAGCACTGGGGATCCTCCATACCCACCACCCTACCAGGATTCCTGCTCCGCACCCCGGAGCACCACCTGGCAGCTGGCCCCTCCCTGCATGGTCTCGGAGACCCTAGCAACCCGCGGGGACACGCCAATCCGCGGACCCTCTGCAAAGTGACTCATGCCCAGGGCACAATGAGGTCAAATGGAGCGACCTTCTGCACAGCATCTGGGATGCTTAGCTCCCCGGGAGGTTCTAATAGGCACATCAGAGCTGCTGATACCCTTTCAATTTGGGGGAAACAGAGGAAAGGACTTTGTACCTGGGTCACAGGGTGAGGCAGCTCGTCTGGTGCAGGGTCTCCGGTCTGTGCCCTGACACCTTGAGTGTGATGCATTGGGCACATCTATGTTTATGGCCTTGGGAGGACCCTAAGACTGCAGGGAACTGGGCTCAGTGTCCGCAGGGAGGGGAATCCGAGTGTGGGGAGCAGGCACGTAGAGGTCCGGGATCCAGGGGTGATGGAAGATTGACCTGACATTCTCCACTGCCCTGATCAGGTTCTTTTCCAGAGCTCTTTCTCCTGTCTCCACTACAGTATTGGACCAGGTGAATTCCCCATTGGAGAACATGGGTGTGCTACCCAGTGTCGGATGGGAGACTGCCCCCCTGCTTCCCCCATCGGCTGCAGTGGGGCCCAGGTGGTGGTTCTCACTGACCCTGAAAACATGTGCTCTGGACTGATGTGTGGCCCTTTGGCCATGCACAAGTGTTCTGTGGAGGTGTGATGTGTTGGCCATGCCAGGCCATGCATTATTTAGTGAGCTCTCGCCTCATTAGTTAAAGAGAGGAAGTGCTTCTGCAGAGTGAGATAAATGGCCATGCGGCACATGCTCCTTTTACTCTCGATGTCAACATCATAAATGAGCACCCTGTGCAATTCAGCCGTCCACCCTAGAGAGTGGACCTTAGGGAGGTGTGATCCTGGAGGGCCTGGCATGCAGCCCCCGCTCCCATGACTCTGGGTACTCAGAAGGGGGTTGGCCATTTTCATGGTGGCTGGAAGCTGCAGATTCTGATGATACTATCCTAATGAAGGGGAAGAGCTGACTAAATGAGGTCCCTGTTACCATCCATCTCTGTGAAGAGTACAGAGAGCAGGAGCCACGGCTGCTCTCCCAGCCCCTTAAATTAGGCAGCCAAGTGCCAGTGGTGTGAGGGGAAGGGGGGACCTGACAACACAGGCCCAGCAAGGACTATGTCAGTGAGTCCCTCGCCTGCCACCTCCCATGCATCACAGCAGCGCTGTCTGGGAGTGGAGCTTGGCATCTTTAGTGGTGACACAGGACAAGTGGGTCCTCTTAGTAAGGAGAGTGGGGAAGGCAGCTCCCCTCTGCACTGTGGCCAGACTCCCAGCATGGTGTCCTCTCCTTACAGTGCTTCTACCTTCTGGAGGGGAAGTGGGTCCCTTGCACGCACTCGCCTGCCAATCCAGCCACCTGCAAGCGCCCTGGAGTCAGATGTCCCTGAGTGCTCCCTCCCTCCACTAGCAGAGGTCCCTGGAGTATGGGAAGTACTGCTCCTGGCTCTGCTCTTCCTGGCTGGGCTGCTGGTTCCAAGACTGGATGACCTCTGTAGGTGAGACCTGGCCCTGAGCCTCCTTGATCAGTGGGTTTCCCAGGCACATAGCTGCTGGCTTGGGGAAGTTTTCCTGAATAAATAGGCACAGGGCAGAGACCCAGCCTGAGCTAGCAGGCTGCCCTTTGCAGGCCGAGAGGTCATTAGAGGCATGGCCAGCAGCATCTCCTCTGGGTGTTTCTGCCACACACTGGCCACCAGAAAGTTCTCCCCACAGGCCATGGGATGTGGTGGGGTCTGAGCAGACCAGCCTCCTTGGTCTTCCACACAAGTGGCCATTACTAGGTCCTTGGCAAAGAGGACACATGCCTAGAGTGTGAGTCCAGTGTTGCAGGACATGGAAGCCAAGGGCTTGTCAGGTCCTGGAAAGAAGCTGGGCCTCACCTGTGGCCCCAGCTGTCCCGGTGTCCAGTCCCTGGAGAGGGCACTGCTGGGCTCTGAGGCCCACCTCGGTGACAGCAGCAGTGCCTGCTAGAGAGCCAAGCTATTATTAGAATTCAGCAACAATCCTGGGGACTCAATTTGGTAAATTTAATCCTAGTCACTGCCCCATTCCAAAGTTTACACAACAGAACGCAGATGATAATTGGGTTAATATCCTAACATCTTAAGCAATAATAAATTAGTCCTCAGTTAATAACCCACTTTAAGAGTGGAAATGGCTATGTTAATATATGATAAAATATCTGGGTCTGTATATACATAACAGCCTGGAAAATATATTAAAAATTAATTATAGTAAAATCAATATGATTGGGAGTACCAAGTCCTTTATTCGGAGGCAGTAAGTGTGCTTAAGATGTTACAGGAAAGAAAAACATAAGAGGCTCTGTGTGATTAAAGAGCTGAGGAATGGTTATGGAGAACTTTTAATAAACATTCTCTCCTCAGGCAATTTAGATGTCATATTGTTAGAATCCCATTCTCTCTCTCAGATGCAAGCACATCAAATGATTGCTGTCACTTTCCTCTTCTTTTGGGGTCTTTTTGCTTGACCTGAAGATGCCCAGCACCAGACAGGCTTCTGTCCTCTTGAGGACCAGACAGGAGTCCCTGGGTGTGCACGTGAACCGCTGTCTGTGCCTATTAGTCAGGATGTGCTGGGTTTGGGTGCAGCAACAATCAGTCCCCTTCTTAGTGCTACCGACAGCAGTGTTTCCTTGCTCCCTTCTGTGGAGTTCCCTGCAGGATTAATAACTCTTCAGAGTGACCATGCTGCTTTCTCAAAGACCAAGACCAGCATGCCTGTAGGTTTGAAGTCTGGTGAGGGCTGGCTTTCATAGATGGTCTCCCACCCTGTCCTCACATGGTGGAGGACTGGACCCTCTTTTATACGGGCACTATTCTCATTCCTGATGCTCCACCCTCATGACCTAGTCACCTCCCAAAGGCCCACATGTTAGTCAGTTTTCTGTTGCTATAACAAAATCCTGAGATAATCAATTTATAAAGAGAAAAGTATTTTCTGGCACACAGTTGTGAAGGTTTCTGCTGTGCTCTTTTGACCCTGTTGCTTTTGGACTGTGAAGAGGCAGCACATCACGGTGGTAGCATGTGGGGAAATGTCTAGTGCATGGCCAGGGTGCCAAAGAGAAAGAGTAAGAGAGGAAGGTCCCATAATTACCTGTGAGGTGACACCTTTGTTATCCAGAGCATGACTCTCCCTAGGCCCCTCCTATTAAAAGGCTGGCTACCTTCAAATAACACCAGGCTGGGGATCCAGCACATAGGCCTGTGGGGACATTCTGGATCTGAGCCATAACAGGAAATTGCCTCAAAATAGTTCATCTACCTCCCCTTGGCCTGGCAATGGGGTCAGGAAGGCCCTGCCCATTTACAGAGTATAAAACAGAAGTCTAGGAGGCAACTGGCCCTGGGTCTCCAGCTCCAGCTCAGAGCACCTTGTGAGGACCTGGGATGCTCTGTCCCAGGGTGTCCTGCAGCATTTCGCCCAGGCCCAGCATAACGTGGTGGGCAGAGCCCTCACTCCAGGCACAGACATCTGGCCTGGGGTGGACTCCAGCCCTGACCCCCAGTGCTGTCTTGGCCGAGGGTCTGAGCCCTGCTCTGTGTGTCACCCGATGTCCCCTCTATAGGGTGTCTTTTGCTTTATCCTGTACCATGTGTGGTGCCAGCTGTGACCTGCTGCTTCAATAAGCTGTACTCTGCCTGGCCAGGCCTGCTTGGCTACCTCATGGCCCTAGGCAGGCTCTGCCTTTAGGGCAGGTGGAGGTGGCTGCTGATGGTTGGGCCCTGCAGGTGCTCCTGGGCTTGCACCCCAGAGTCATAGACAGGTGGTGACAATTCTGAAATTGTGCAAGAGATAGGATCATTCTGTTCTCGCCTCCTCTATCTTGGCCCCCTTTGGATGCTACTCAAGTTTTCCACCTCTGAGTCACGATGGGGTAGCCATCTGTGCCAATGAGAAACCTATGTCTCTGGATGAAGGAGCTTTTAGGAATAAATCCAAACAAAACTTTAAAAACATCATACTTCATTATACTTTCTCTGTGTATCTGGGACCCAGCCCAAGAGCTGATTTGTAGCCCTTTAATACAGCTTGGAATTTGCCAATTACCCTTGGTATTTATGTAGCTCGTATGTGTCCCTGGACGGGTGGGATGTCTCCACAAATACTGAGACAGGCTGGCCTGGAGTGTGGCTTCTGGCCACGCGGCTTTCATATTTCAACCACCGCTGAATCTGAGGAGATGGATTTGGGTCTGAGATGCCTTGGCATGCTTCTCTGCCACTGCACCCAGGCTCCGTGGGCTTTTCTCCTCCTCTGCGATGCCACCCGATCCTTCCTGATTTCTCAGGGGCAGTGTGGTTGCTGTCTCCAACAGGATGCCTGGAGGACTCTGCACACCTCTGCAGGATGCTTGGCCATGGTGTGATTATGTGCATTTCAAAGGTGGGGATGGTGATGTTGGGAGATCGTCAATGTCCAAGGTCACCCAGTTTGAGAAGAGCTGGGATATGGACCTCAGATTTGTGACCCTGGAGTGCATATGCTAAACCTCCAAGCCACACATTTAATGTTGGAAACACAAAAGAAGCACCCAGATGCCAGGATGAGGCCAGGCCCAATGGTGGACACTTCCTCGTGCTCTCTAGGGTCAACACTGAGGTCCAGGGGCTAGATTCTTATCCAAGGTATCAGATATACAGTCACGATGGGCTATGAGACCCTTGCACATTGCTGCCTGTGTCGAAGCAGTGGCTTCACAGCCAACTCAAGAAGTCAGAGACAGCGTCCAGGATGGAGACAGGCTTATTTGGCTGGGCAAATAGGTCCTAGCTTGTTTTAGAAATGAAGAAGGAAGAGGGCAAAGACCACAGACCCAACTGTCAGGTGACGTGAGGGGTTGGGATCCATGTGGCAGTGATGAATAATGAAGAACTTGGACGTTAATGGGGGAAGGGGAGACTGAGGTTGTGGGAATGTCACTGTAGATAGGTTGAGGTGGATAAATAGTTTAAAGATGATACTGAAGAGAAATTAAGGTGCAAAGCATGTTATTCTCAGCTTGCCAAGCGGGTTTTCTATAGTCAGTTCAAGTAACTCCGTCTGAACAAGAGAAGACTGGTTTCTGCTCTCCAAGCAGGGCCAGGGCTGCTGGGGGCAATCCAGAGGCAACGCCCATCCTGGGGCCAAGAGACCCAGCCAAGGGGGGCTGTGGTCCACAGTACCCTGAGAGGGGCAGTTGAAGCCTCGTTCCAGGGCCAATCCCCATTGGAGAGTTTGGAATTGTATGTAATATCTTTTCCATGGGCAACTTCTTTTTTGTCCAGAATATTCAGTTAATCAGAAAACCCTGGCTCAGTCATTTCAGGGAAAGTTCATGCTTATTCTGGAGGAAGGTTCTGTGAGATATGTTTGGTACACAATTTTGGCAGAACTAAATCAGGCCAAGTGTTTTCTGCTGTGGAGAAATGTCTACATATATCCAAATGTGACAAAGAACCTAGTCACAGCTTCTTTTTCCACATTTGATGTTCATATTGATGTGTGTCAAACACAATTTTGCAAACATGGATATGCATATGTGTGTCTATTATGTGTGGACAGATAGATACATGGACATATGGGTGGACAAACAGAAAGAAAAAGAGACAGAAGCATGGATAGATGTGTAGATATAGAGAGAATAGGTAGGTAGGTGACAGGCACACAGGTGCACTGATGGCTGGCTGGACAGAGGGACAGTGGACAGAGGGATGGATGCAGGGAGGAGGGGGTATCTTCTGTTTAAAATGGAGCTTTCTTTCTACCCCTGGGGCTGGGGCAATTCCTCTCACCCAGCCCAGCTAGCAGCTGTTCTGTGGTTGGTGGCCTGCACTGCCGCTCTCCTCTGCCCTCACAGGTGGCTGGCTGTCCAACAGCTCCTGAGAGGCTGTCGAGGCCCTGCAGAGCTGGTGTCCTTCACCTGCTGTGTTGCACAGTGGACTCTTCACTTTCCGAGGTTTGAGCTTCCTCTGGTCAAAACACAAATGGAAAACAGAAGTACAAAATCCCAGGAATAAGTGATTGGTAAGTTTTGACTCCTGTGAGGAAACCCTCAGTCTCCTGTTCCCTCCTGACCCCATGGAAGCTGTCTCTTGTCCAGTGTGGACAGTGATCCTCCCTATGGACTGCCAGACTCTGCTCTTGGGGGGTGGGGAAGACCTGCTTTTCTTTGTGCTTCACCCCAGCCCCTCACAGTGCCTGCTCACAGTGGGTGCTCCCCAAACGCCTGCTATGGGAACAAACAGGGACACATGGACCTTCAAGGACAGTCCTCAACCTGGCTTTAGTGCCTCCTCAGAGTTAAACCCTGCTCCCCAGGCACTCAGGCCTGGGAAGGTTCCTGTTGTCTGCCTGCCTGTCTGTTTATCTATCTATCTATCTATCTATCTATCTATCTATCATATATTATCTATCTACCATCTATCAATCAATCTACCTACCTATCATATAGTATCTATCTGTCATATATTATATATTATCTGCTTGCTATCTAATACATCATGTATTATCTGTCAACCACCTATCATCTTTCACATATCTACCTATCATCATCACCACCACCCACCCCCCATGCTCTCCCCCTTTGTCTGAGTGTTTCTATCACCTCACTGAAAGCACATCCTTTTCCAACCAAATATTTGACCAGAGAATCTGGGGCTTTTTGACAAAAGGAAATCTCCCCCATACAAGTAACACTGCTGGCACCCAGGCACTGGGTAGGGAAGCTGGTGCCCTGGGCAGCTCAGCCGACCAATACCCTAGAGCCTCTGCTCAACTCTGCTGGGGCAGGGCGAGTCCATCACATGGCTTCCTGCTGTAGCAACCCTTGTGGCCCCTGGGAGTTGGAGGAACTGTCCTGCTCTGGATGTCTCCACCCCTGCCAGACAGAAGTCTGAGACTCCCTTTGCTTGAGGGCTGTAGGTGAGCCTTGTGCAGATGAGGGACAGGCCCAGGCCCTTGGACATCTGACTGCTGCTTAGACAAGCTGGGTAGCCCCTTGGGAGTCCTAGGGTTGACTGTCCCCCCAATGCCTCACACCGTGCACCCCCATCTTCTCTCCCCACTCTTGGTGGAAATCTTGTTTCTGGACACTCATGGGGCTGAGTGCAGGCCCTTTCTGACCACTGGGGGCCTGGATGTGTGACTTCAGGGAGAGCCTGTGCCAGGCTTGGCCTTGTGTCCTCATTGCCCAGAGGAAGAAGGAGAGTGTCCCAGGATGCAGCGGCATGAGGTGTGCTGGCTACCTCGTCTGGCCACCTAGACATGGCACATCCCCTCATTGTCCCCTCCTCAAGGGCCTGAGATGCCAGAGACCTCAACAGAGGCTAGGTATAGGTCCCTTGCTACTTGCAATTGAGGAGCCATCCCTCTTCTTAAAGGGACCTTGTAGCCTGAGGCAGATTTGTGTTCATACAGGCCCCATTAGAAGCAAATATTTTATGTCCTTTATGCTAAGCAGCTCCATCTATAGCTCATAATTCTTAGTGCTAATATTCTGACAGGATAGGAAGTCACAGACCTAGAGAATACAAGTTTCTTGGCAATGCTTGCTAACTACACCCACTTAAATATACAAATGCACACGCACGAACAAGACAAGGGTCTGCATGTGTTCGCACACACCTGTATCCCCCTTCTCACCTGCATACATGTAGGGAATACACACCAGCACACACACACACCTGCACATTCATGCACCTGCCTGCACACCTGTGCACCCAAGGATAGGTGTGCACACATGGCAGACACACAGCACACTGCACTCTCCCACCATGCCTATTGAGCAGCTGCCTTCCTGGGGTGGAATCTGGCTGGCATCCTGGTACTCCACATCAGGACCAGGCCAGCTGGTTCAGAGCCAGGATCCCAGGTAAATGGAAGGGGCCCTGGCCTTGCTGCTGGAATGGCTGCAACCCAGGGCTTTGGGTAGATGGTCCCTTTGCTGCTGGGCAGGAGCTGTAGGGACTTAGCCTGTCTCTGCCCCTGCATCCATGCTGAGGTGCCACAGTGTCAGATGCAAACCTTCTGACTGGTGACCAGACAAGTGCCACACAGAAACTGTGAAGAGACACTTTCCTGCCCTCATTGGGCTCCCTGGCGGCAGGTGAGAGGGCTGGGCGAGTTTCAATTTGGGTCATATTTCAGAGTTACTAGAGCCACTCCAGGCTGGTTTCTAGGGCACATGAGAGGCCTAGCAGCAGCACATTCCCCTGTTCCTAGATGAGCCTCAGTGTCACCTGGGGCCATCGTAATCGTGAAAGTTAGAAATGACTCGAGCCCTGGGGTGGGAAGCCCCTGGGGATGTGGAGACACTCAGGGAGAGAGGGGCTGACCTGTGCCAGGGGAGCAGCTGCCTGTCCCTCACCACTGGTCCATTCACCCTCGCATCCTGCAGGTGTTGACAGGCACCTGGAGAAGAAGACACAGTGGGTTGGATGATAGCCACTCCCCACAGAGGCCCACAGCCTAGTCCCTGTGAAGGTGAGTTATTTGGCAGGGGTTTTGAAGATGTTATTTAGGATCTTGAGAGTAGGAGGTCATCTTGTATAATCTGGCTGAGCCCCAAGACTAATTACAGGTGTCTTCATAAGAAAAAGGCAGTGAGACCTGACACATAGAGGAAAAGCCTTGTGAGGAACGCCAGAGATGGACATGACGAGGCCACAGGCCAAGGATGCCCACAGTCACCAGGGGCTGCAGAGGCAGGAGGGAGCAAGCCCTGTCCACACATTGAATGTGAGCATGTGGCCTCTGGAACTGTGAGAGAATGAATTTCTGTTGTTTTGTGCCACCATTATGGTCCTTTGCAGGTAACCATGGAGAGCAATGCAGCTATGAGACCAGGGAGGGAACAGGGTAGGGCAGGAGCCTGGGATCCCTGCTAGAGGCCCCTCATCTAGCAGGGAGGTCAGGCTGGAGGAGGTTCAGGCCTGGGCTTCTCTGGGTAGACACAGCACATTAAAACATGGAGCCCGGGGCTGAAGGTGGGTCCCTCTCCCATCTCAGGAGTGCTCTGCTCCCCTCTGCACGTCCATGGGCTGTAGTCCTAGAGACAAAAGAAGGATCAGCAGGTACTTATGAGGGCACTGGGTTTGGCACAGGAAACCCCAGGCTCCAGCACTGGGGTACTGGTTGTCGGATCCCAGCTGAGGGGTCCTAGGGACACAGTGGAGCCAGGCTTCCCCAGCGCCGTGACCCCAGTGCACTGCCTATCCCCACAAGGGAGAAGAGCTGTCTACGCAGGGTGCAGCTGCTTTGGGGAGCCCCCTTCACTTTCTCCACCACTGATTCGCTACAGACCACCAGCTGGGCCCCTTGCCAGGACCTGGACTGTCCCCTGAGTCTGACACTGGGAATCATGTGTTTTATCTGCTGACCAGGGATGGCAGGCTGCCTGAGGTTTCCCCTGGGCTTCTACCAATGGGGCCACCACTCATACTGGAAATCTATAGCATGGGCTCCCATGAGACCTGGAGGCAGGGGACATTGACAAGTATAGTCTGCCCAATGAGAGGGGCTCTTCTGCAGAACCGTGGGCATGACGGGGTCCCACACACCTGGACTTCCTGCAGCTTAGTGGGGATCTTGCCTCCCCAAGAAGAAAGCATCCTCTGAGGATGGGCTGGCAGCTGGCTCTGGGATGAAGGTCTCCCTGGCTGGTACAGCTGCACACCTACTAACCTGAGAGCTCCTGCCCTTGGTCTCCCAGGGGTGCCATTTTTTATCATCATGGCAAACTTTGGAGGTGACGATGGCTATTGGCCCCCTTAGTAGATGATAAAAGGCCCCCTGCTGCTCTCTGCAGCAGAGGGAGGTCCAGCTTATGTTCTCTGATCTTTGGCTCTCCCAAGGGGGCATGCGGGTGGCGGTGACAGGTTGGGAGGGGACTTACTTCCAGGGGTCCTGGATGCGCTGTATGGAACCTCAAGCCTGTCAACTCAGCAACAGGGTCCAGCACCATCTGGATTTTCAATCACCAGCCCCTGGCAGTGACTTGCATGTCAACCTCTATGTGGGGGGGATTTTACACAAATTCATTTGTTTCATTTGGGGCTATTTTGGAATCTTGCTTTAATTTAATTTGTTGATATTTGACTAGATTAAAGGGTATTGATCTGGGGTGCCTAAAATTGCTGCCATTTGTCAATACTTGCTTACTTGTGAAATCTCAATGTTAATAAATCACATCTCTGGCTGCTCAGTATGTAGTTATTACAGTTAGGATACAGATGAGGCTTCTCCCCCTGATTCCTTGTGACAGATTAATACCATTAAAAGTTGCAGACATGGCTTTCAGAGAATCTGCTTGTACATGGACATTCTGGTGCCCAGCCTGCCTCATGCACACACTTTGGTCCTTAAAGGAGAAGTTAAAAGACCTGAGAAGAACCTCACTTGTCAGACAAAAACAGCCAGCTTCTGTTGCAGGGAGCAGCCCGGGTTGGGAGGTCCTGGAACTGTGGGGTCACTTCGTTGGACCAGTGCTCTCACAGGGCTGCTGTCTGGAGACCCTGGCCTCCTTCCCAAAGCCCTTTTGAGAGCCCATCTTATGGAATGGTGTGGCTGCTGCTGGGGCCGGGCAGCAAAGACCAAGGGTGGCTGACAGTCTCTCAGAACAGCTGTATAGCATAAAAGACGGGATCCAGGCATAAACCGTCCAGTAGTCAAGTATTCATGAACAATCTCCTGATGTGACCTGCGTCCCCCAGTGGTGATAAATGTCTGTTCATGTACCCTTATACATAAGACAGGTCAACCTCCAGGGCTGGAGCTAAGAGAACCCCAGGAACTCAATGAAGCCAGTGCCCTTGTTTCCAGAGGAAGCTTGAGGGTCATCCTCCATAAACCAGCGCGTGCCCAGGAAAGGCCGTGATTCAGGAGACCTGGGGTGGTGGAGGAGAGGTGGGGAGGGGTGCCGGCCATTGCTCCGGCCTCCCAGCTTGGGTGGGACAGCTGGGGTGTGGGAAGGCCCTATGGTAGTTGGAGGACTTTCACTGTGGTCCTTCATGTGTTTCCACTGCAGGGCTTGCAGGGTGTCTGTGCCCAGATTCTGCCTGTCCAGCAGCTCTGAGTGGTCAGTCCTGCTGGCCCCGGACCCTGTCTGTTCTGACCTCTGCCTCGGTGCTGGCAGTGGATGGCAGCCTTTGAAAACCTCTCTCCCTTGAGGTCTTCTCACTCTGAATCCCCAGAGATGGCTCTCTGGTCCTTTCTCCCTTTGTTCTTTCTTTAATGTGCTGCAGAAATGCCTTTGGGAGACCTTCTGGAGGCCAGCCCTGGAGCAGGGTCCTGAGCAGACATAGGGACAGAGGGGTCCATGGTGCAGATCCCCTGGAGCAAAGTACTGCACGGACATAGGGATGGAGGGGTCCCTGCTGCAGATCCCCTGACTCCGCCCCCCACCCTGTCCCCGAGGAAGAACACAGGTCTGCAGATGGCTGATTTAGTGGGACAGTAGAGGCAGAAGATGGGCAGCGATGGCAGTGGTGTGGCTGGGGGTTGGGCAGAGGTGCTAATGTGTTCTTGTCCCTGCTTGCCCCAGCATGGCGGGAGGGGGCTGTAGTGCTTGGGAGGTCAAGCCTCCTGCCCTCTGGCACGTGGGAGCCTTTCCAGCGCCACACAAACTGGAGGAGCTGTGTCTGCGTGAGCAGAGAGCCCTTAGCCGGCTGAAGGGCGGAGACAGGGGTGCGTTAAGAATCTGCTGGGAGCTGTTTGCAATGCATAGAAATTGGCGGGGCTTGTTTTCCAACATCATTCTTTTATTCATAAGCCTGAGTTGGAGAGGCTTGTAAATGACATTATCAATTTTGCATTAAACAGGTCTTGCAAGGCTGGTCAAAGTTCTGCATTTGGGACTTTGCTTGGGGCCAGATGGGCTTGTGGGCCAATTGCTTTATTAGGCATCTTAAGAACATGCCATCCTCCTGACTTGCTGGTCTGAAAGTCATCCAGGGGCCATGTGCTGAGTGGGGCTGGGGGCACGCCCTGGTGCTGGTGTCCTTGGCAGCTGCTGTGACTTTGAGGCTGCAGTCCTCCCCTGCAGCCCGCCACCCGGCCTCAGCTCAGAACTTCCTGTGGCTCTTTCCAGCCTTTGCACCCCAACCTGAAGGGTGAGAACCATCCATTTCCCAGCACTCTTGGGAGGGAGCAGCCTAGCCTGAGCCGGCTCCCTCAAGGAACCCAGCTCAGCCTGGCCCTGCACATTCTGTCCACCACTGTGGAAGGGACATGGTCCACAACAATACATCTTGTGGCTTCCTGTGGACATGCAACCTAGGATGCTGCCTCCTTGCTCTGCCTATGCCTGAATGTGAAGGCAGAGGTGTGAGGACACCCTCCTGCCTGGGTGTTTGTGTGGTTCGGGGGCCGGGTCCTGCTGAAAGAGATTTCTTCTGCAGATCACAGAAGTAAAGTGATTCCAGGGCCTGAAAGGGTTTTAAAAGTAGCTGGAAAGGCTGACAGCAGACACAATAGGCAGTGCCACTCAATTTGCTGCCTTTATCCTAACAGATGCTGGAGGCACTTGGCCCTGTCCAAACATGATTGCCTGGCTCCAGATCACGTCTGGAGGTGTCAGAAATGGAAATGCGGGCTCCGCTGGACTCCTCTCCCATTGGCCCAGCTGTTCTTTGTTTTCCACCCTGTTGTACCCAGACCCAGTGAGGCGGCCAGAGCCCTCCATCAGCCTGATGCTGCATGGATGCAGTGTGAGTCTGTGTGAGTGTGAGTATGAGTGTGTGTGTGAGTCTCCCTGCTCAGCATGGTGGCCCTGCCTGGGGAGGACCCACACTCCCTTCAACACCTTGCTGTTGCTGTCTGGAATGCTTAGTAACTGTACCTTTGTAATCTGTGATGGAGGGCAGGTGGGTAGATGTGGAAGGATGGAAGGGCAGATGATGGATGGGCAGATGTAGCAAGTGTGTGTGGTGGAGGGGTAGATGGATGGTGGGTGGACGGATGAAGTGTGGGTGATGGTGTGTGGTGATGGATAGATAGATGGATAGTGGTTAATGGAGAGATGGAAGGCAAAGGAGGCCCTGAGCCTCTGGGGCTGGTGAGCAAGGAGAAGGACGGGGCAGGGGTGCTGCTTCCACCTGCCTCCTGGAGAGGCCACCTTCTGATGTCCTGCTGCAAGTTTTCAATCCATATTGTTTGATGGCCACTTCTCTCCTCACCCAGTCCTGGGTCGAGTCAGCCACTAATTCCCAGTGATCCTGGGTGGAACTCCAGAGGTTCTGGTTGGTTGCTTGGCAACCAAACATGATGGTCAAAAAGTGTCTAAGAATGGACTGAGTTTCCAGAGGGCAGTGCTCCAGGCCAACACCATGGGTTGCTTCTCTGGGTGGCACCTGGTCCTCTGTGGGCTACAGCACAGGCCTCTTGGCCTGCTCTGCACTTCTGCCACTGGATTTGGACAACTGAGCTCATTTTTCCTAGAAATCTGATGTTGGATACCAGCCAGGGTTCATGTAATAGTCTTCAAATGTGCCTAATGCGGGGTAATCGAGGCCCTTGCAGGCTTTGCAGGGATATAGTGACCCTGGTGTTTTATTCCTTGCTAACCTTCAATTTCTGTTCCTGACCTTTCTCTGTGAAATATTTTAATATAAATAATGCAGTTTTGCAAACACATTGCCCTGATTACTTTGTAGGGCCCTGATTCTCCATGTGTGAAAGTCTCTGAAGGAAGTAGTAGTTTGTTCTCCTTTCTGGTAATTGCTGTTTTAGAAATAACTTCTTCAGATGTCTGTCACAAATTGGCATCACCCTGCTCTCCGAGAGCTTGCCAGGAGGAGCAGCTGGAGGAATTGCTCCTGCTGTCCTGCTGCAGGGTCCCCTTGGCAGCCGGCCTCAGGCTGCAGGGCGAAAAGGGCCTGCAGGCGGTGCTTTTACCTGGCCCCTGGGCCTGAAGATCATCCTAGGCCCATCATGGAGAAATGCTAAATGTGCCCTGTCCTCTGCCTGCTGCCCTCAGTTCTGAGGCTTGTGGCATCAACAGCTGCAGCTGGAGCTTGGTGCAAGCCCTGCCTGGTGGCCGGCTGGCTGGACAGGTGCTGGAGCACAGCCCAGGCCTGTGCTGGAAGACACATGGCACAGAGGTGGATCTGAGCTTCTCATGTGGGTCCCAGTGCCACCCTTGAGTCTCCAAAGTAAAACCCTTATGCCCTCGATGAGCTGATGGCAAGTCCTTGTGTGGCCACTGATCCTCATCCTCTGTGGGCCTGGCATGTGGGATGCACTTCACACCCACAGGACCCCAATTCAGGAACAAAGAGTGGACTCACAGGGGGGCCAAATCTCCATATGAAGAGGTCAGTGGTGAAGAGTTGGCCCTGGGGATAGCTGGTAGCTTGGCTCAGGCCAAGGTCAACCATCAACCCCAAAGACTCTGACTAGAAGAAGAAGGAGGCTGTTTTGTCTTTGGTTTAGTCTTCCCCTCTGCACCCCCGCTGCTCACCCAGCATCTACAGGCACCCCATGGACACTCAGGCCCCTTAAAAAATAGTGCACATGGTCACTAATGCTCCTTCAATTGAAGTCATCTCTAGGTTCCGTATAATGCCTAGGAAATGCACATGCTAGAAAATAGTTGTTATTCTGTGTTGTTTAGAGAATAATAAGGAAAACTATCCCCAGGTTCAGAGTGACTCAATGTTTTTGCAGAACATTGTCCCTCCATGTTGGGCTGTATCTGTGGATGCAGAACCCGTGGACACCAAAAGCAGAATGGATGATCTTCAGCCCAGCCTCAGGCCTCTGGCCTTGCCCCTCAGGAAACTTGCAGCAGTAACAGCAGCCAGAGCAGCAATAGCTGCTCCTGTGTATAACTGCTGCAAAGGAAGAGTTCTGGGTCTGGGAGGCACGTGCTGGGGAGTGGCTTGCCCTGTCCTTGAACCAGGGTCCTGCTGGCCCAGGGACCATCCTGCCTTTGAACTGGCCTGGGCCTTTCCTCCGAACAGTCTTCCATGGCAAACATCAGTTCATGCCTCAGACAAAGCCAAGGGGCTCATTCTCCAGGGGCCCTCCTGTTCTCCTTAGGAGCAGATGCACTTTCTGGGACCAGGAGCATATCATAGGTGCTCAATAAGTGTTCTGGATGTAAATGTACAAAAGAATGGCTGTGGGAAGTTCTTTGCCCTGGTAGCTGACCATAAGCGCTGAACCTACCCTCCCCTGACTTCCTGGGACAGAGCCCTTCTCTAGCACTGTGTGGCTGACCTATCCCTCCAGCGGTAGGGGCTGGCATCTGGTAATTGGCAGAGCTTTCTCCCTACTCTCAGGTAGTGGCTGTGAAGGAAGAGGCAGGCGGGCAGGGGGCTTCAGGGACCAAGAAATCACAGTATCCACTCTGTGGTTTGAAATATGGAAACTGGATTTATTTATAATTTATTTATTATATATTTATTTCCTTACATGAATTTAGAAGGCTTTCCATGTGGAGTGTGGGGCCCTGTCCTCCCTCCCCAAGGATCTGATAGTCCCATGTAAGCATGAAGGGAACGGGGACTTTCTTGTGTCCCTAATTTGTCTGCAGACCCAGGTAGATCTGCTCACACCCAGTAGGCCCTTGGTGTTTTAAATCAATGACACGACATTACCCTGAGAGGTAGTCCCCTTCCTTTGCACCCAGGTTGAGGGTCAGGGGCATTCCTGTTCCTGACACCTTGCCCTGGCCTGTCTAGTACTCTGAACCCAGGAGACACAAGCAAGTTCCAGGGTGAGAATGAGGGTTCTCTCTGTGGACGGCGAAGCTGCAGTCAAATTAAGCACGGCCTGGGCCTGCCATGTATTTAATAAGATCTGCGCAGGGCAGAACAGCATTTCTCTTCCTTCCTACTCCCTGAGAACCACCTGCTGGCTGAGGGTCTCAGTGCTTATCCCAGGCCACTCTGAACAGGAAATGATTAGTTGCATAATGTAATATTAAGGCCATGAATCTCCCCAGTAGGAGCAGCCATAAACCCTGGTTTTTATTATCCAGTTTCTGCATAGACACTGACTGAACCCTCATTGTGGCACAATTATCCCACAATTACTGCTGTATTGTTCAGTAAACAGCATGCCAGGAGCAGCAATTCTGGAGCTCATAAATATATAAATAAACACTGAAGTGAGGCCCCGCAGCTATGGGAAAGAGACAGGATGGGATGCAGGTGGTCACAGCTGCAGCACTGGGTTCTGTGACACTCGGCTGTCTGACGTGCAGATGGGTCCCTGACAGCTGCCCCCTCATCCCAGCAGGGTGCAGGAAGCTGTGGGTGGCAGAAGGACAGGGTGTTGGGCACAGGCCGGCCTGGGTCAAGCTGCAGGCCAGAGTGTGGGGGCTTGCTTTGGGCACAGCGGCTGCCAGGCGGGCACAGCACCCGTGCTCATTGTCCCCCTATAGGGACTGCTGGTGGCCCTTTCAGGAGCCAGGGAATGTGAGTGTCACACAGGGAACCCAAATTCTCCTTGCTCTCTGTTCTTTTTTAAAACAAAAATATCCATTGTGTCTTTATTTCTAACTACCCAAAATGGGAAACCTCCCAACGGCCCGTCAGGAGGAGGGCAGAGGAGGGCACAATCACACCAGGGAGGACTATCTGTGGCATGGGGACAGTACCCACCTCCTGTGCAGAGTGGGCCAGGGAAGGCCAAATTTTCCAGCCTCTGTCCCTGCGGCGAGAGCTGCCCTGCCTAGTGAGTACCACAGTGGCCCCAGCTGGACTCTTGCACACTCTACCTCAACACCTAGGCAGTCCTTCCAGCCTAGAAGAAGCAGAAGTTGTGTTTGCACCAAAAGTTTTGTCTTGTTTTGCCCTAGGGATTGAACCCAGGGGTGCCTTACCACTGAGCTACACCTCGGGTCATGGTTTATTTTCTATTTCGGTTTGAAACAGGGTCTTGCTAAGGTGCCCAGGCTGGTGTTGGCCTCCAAGCACCTGTAATGACAGGAGTGCACCACCACACCTGGCTTTTGTCCAAAACCTAAGCCAGAAACCCAAGTGATTCTTTTGAGGGCACCTTGCCACTGGGTGGCCTGGGCACTTAGAACACTGTGAAGAGCAACCTTCAAGGAGGGTGCCTTGTCCTAGTCTCAGGCAATTTAGCAGCCTCTCCTTTGACCCTGGAGAGGGAGTGGGTACTAACACCACAGACGGGGAGAAGCTGAGGCCCAATGATTTGCAGAAGATTGTGGGGACATGGCTGGTAAGGGGTCATGCTACCAGCACCTGCTCTGTAGCCACAACCCTGGGACAGGACACCCGAGACGAGGCCTGGGCACAGTGAGGTTGGGGTTAGACACCTGCTTTCCTAAGTCATCGGGGTGACCAGGAAAACTGGTCTAAGTGGGAGGTTTTTTCCAAGTGAGAGCACGTTCTCTGTCCTGGACTCGGCACAGGGCAAAGCCAAAGCCAGGAAGACCCCCTCTATCTTGCCCAGCCCCAACAGGTGCTGAATCCTTGGACAGGACTTCACTTTGGATGAACACTTTAGGACAGAAGCAGCACTCCAGCACGGTTGGTCTAGCCTCCTGATGAGGCAGCCCCTGCTGACCACTCCTGCTGAGCTCTGCTGCTGACTCCTCCTGCAGACCCCACCTGATGACCCCTCCTGCTGACCCCTCTTGCAGACCCTACCTGATGATCTCTCCTGCAGACCCCTCCTACAGACCCCTCCTGCTGATCACTCATGCTGACCGCTCCTGCTGACCTCTGCTGCTGACCCCTTGTTTCGGTCAGCTTTTTCACTGCTGTGACTAAAGGATTTGACCAGAAAAACTGTAGAGGAGGAAAAGTTTATTTGAGGGCTCACAGATTCACAGGCCTTTATCCATAGAAGGCTGGCTCCAATCCTAGGGACTCGAGGTGAGGCTGAACGTCATGGCAGAGTGTGTGGCCCAGGGAAGCAGCTGACATCAGAGTGGATGCTGTGATTTCTTGGTCCCTGAGAACAGTCGGGAGTGATCCTCAAGCTGAAGCCATTGCACAGTTCCTGTTGTGAGGAGGTCCTGGGATCCCGCTCATCACAGAGGAGCACCAAGGGCTGCCAGAGTGTTTTATTTCCCTGAACAGGCAGCTTCATGATGCAGGTCCACAACCAAGCCCAGGGGATACGTGAAGAGGTGGTTCCAGGGACAGGCTCCATCTGCATTTGTGCAGGAGTGACCTCCAGCACAGAGGTGGCGTGTGGCATCTGTTTCACACATCTAGTGCTCTGATGAGGCCTGGAACCACCTCTTTCCTTCTGGGTTGCATAGAGCTCCATCATAAGGAGCCCAGGAATGGACGGAGACAGCTTTCCTGGGGACGTGTCCCTGGGGAGCCACTGGGCCTCCCTGAGCTGCCTTCTGTTCTCATTGCAGATGTGTCCGTAAGATCAACCAGACACCTTGCTGGCGCGGAGGGCTTGTGCACATCTGAAACCTCAGTAGATCTCTGCATTTGGCCCTTCCCCAAAAAGGCCACTCCAGTTCACCCTGCCAACACAGCGGCTGCCAGACGGGCCCAGCACCCGTGCTCATTGTCCCCTTATAGGGACTGCTGGTGGCCCTTTCAGGAGCCAGGGAACCTGAGTGTCACACAGGGAACCCAAACTCTCTTTGCTCTCTGTTCTTTTTTAAAACAGAGAAGTGTTTTTCGACCACCTCTGCAGAGGGTAGATGACAGGGGCCCTCTCAGGGTGACTCTGTGGCAAGGTCTGGGCTCCTCACCTTGCCACACCTTCAGGAGCCTGCAGCTTCCTCTTCTGCAGATGGCACGTTGCCATCCTGGGCTGGCCCTGAGGATGTGGAGAACACGGCCACCACTTGCCCTCCCGTGTCGTATCCAAGAGCCACATAGAGTGTTTGGAAAGTGACTTGGAGAAACGCTGTTGTGACGACTTGGTGCCATCCTGAAGATGGCCAGAGCTCGCAGCATCTTTCAAGATCAGTGACATCCCTGGAGGTGCTGGCTGTGGTCTATCTCCTTCTGTCCTTGACATCCTCTCTGGAGGAGGCAGGGCAGAGGCCAGCAGAGGGCGAGGAGACAGGGCAGCTCCCTCTGCACCACACAGCTGCGGTCCCCTGCCTGATCTCCACTGAGCTCACAGAGGGGTCCTGGCGCCCACCACTGTCCACTGCAGAGGACACTGGGCCATCTGCACTCAGGTAGGGGTCACTGTGCCACAGCTCCAGGACGTTGACACTGGGGGGCTGCAGCACTCCAGTGTGCAGAGCCTGGGTGGGGGGCAGGATGGAAATCAGAAGGCTGTGAGTCTCTCCCCTGCCTGGCCACAGACAGTGCCTGCCCTGTGGTGGGTGCAGCACCGTTCTTGGGAATGCCCTGTCAGCAGGGGAGCAGGGCTTGGCTTCTCTGCACGGCACATTTCCGCACGTACACAGCCGAAGCTGTGCTTCTGTGGCTGGGCCTGTCTGCTGAGGTGAGGAGAAAGTGACTCTGGAAACCACAGCATAAAGAATGACTCCTAGCATGAGCCTCGGTTTTGGATTTTCCTTGATGACAATGTACTAAAATTGATCTATTTTTGCCTCTGAACCACGTCCCACAGGCTCAGGCCACACTGGGCACTCCGGGCTCCCTCCCCAGCCAGGGTCAGGCTGCATGTGGGTGTGGAGAGCAGCACCCACCTCCAGAGAGGACGTCAAGGACAGCAGGGGACAGACCACAGCCAGCACCTGCAGGGATGTCCAGCTGAGCTGGGGTTGTGGCTCAGCAGTAGAGCGCTCACCTAGCATGTGCAAGACCCTGGGTTTGATCCTCAGCAACACATAAAAATAAAAAAAATAAAAATAAAGGTATTGTGTTCAATTACAACTAAAAAATAAATTATTTTTTAAAATACACTCTATTGTCATGTTTATTTAAAATAATAATAATAATAAGAAGAAGAAGAAGAAGAAGAAGAAGAAGAATAGATTGGGGATTTTTTTTTTCTTTTTTTAGTTCTCGGCAGACACAACATCTTTGTTGGTATGTGGTGCTGAGGATCGAACCCGGGCCGCACGCATGCCAGGCGAGCGCGCTACCGCTTGAGCCACATCCCCAGCCCAGATTGGGGATTTTTATTTCAATGTTCTTTAAACTTAAATCCTAAATCAACCTCAATGGTCTATCTCTAACGTTCATACTATTTTTCTTCTTCCTTATGAATAACCCAGGGGAGAGTTAAGACTGTCTTTTTAAAAGCCTCAAATTATAAAGCAGTATTATGATCATTCGAATAATAGCTGACATTTTCTAAAGGTTTACTAAGTGCCAGGCATGGTGTGAAGAATGTGACAGTCACTTCAACCTCACCACACGTCTATGTAATGGGACACTCATGGTCATTCCCATTTGCTTGGAAATTGAGGCTTAGGCAACTCTGAGGCAGAGACAGCTCTGAGAAGAACAGGATTTCAATTTGGGAATTCTTAACTTCTGTGTGTATTAGAATGTTAGAATTGGTTGTGCCACTTGTGGAGGTGTTTAAAAACTGAAGGGAAGGAAAGTATCCGATCCCACGGAAAGTTGGATTCCCCCAAGCCCAGGGGAGTGGATGAGTCCAATGAAATTCCCATACCCCACACCCACCTGAGCCCCTCTGGTTGACAAGAATTTTGATGGAGTGAGTATTTGGGTCCCTTGGGACTGAGTGCCAAGCTTCCTATTGTTAAAAGATGGTATGGAGTCCCCAGAGCCAAGTCTGGCATGGAACAGAAAGAAGAGGAGACTACAAAACGACATCCACCTCAATGAACTCAGGTTACAGAGAAACAGAATAATCACTACAAATGGACACTATGGAGACCATTTTCCCGCCCTGGAGAGACGGTGCCCCAAATAACTCTAATGAGACTTGGTTCCAAGGAGACTGGTGAGGTCTGAGTTAGAGGTAGGTTAATTTGGCAAACTAAAGAAATGACGGGCTGGAAATGTGGCTCAGTGGTAGAGTGCTTGCCTCTCATGTGCTACGGCCCCAGGTTCAATCCCCGAAATAAATGTGAGTCCCCTTGTAACTAAGAACCACTGAACAAATCCAATACTACAGATTTGAAGGTAGAGGAAAGGGATGGTAAAAAGACCTTATATTGGTCTGACGAACCAAAAACTAGAGTTTATGTTTCTTCTTTGAAGGAGTAGAAGTTAGTGACCAGATGAACTGGTTTGGAAGGATTAAGGGGGAAAGCAATATAAAGAATCTAATTCAATCTTCATAATCATAGTAAGAGATAACTTTAACACAGTTCTAAGAACTCAGACCAAATCTGCTTTCTATTTCTGTGATGAACAATACTGGGATCAAAACCAAATATAGCTTATCTACTTACTCCAAAGTAGACCCACGCCTGGAAGATAAGACTGGGGACTATCTAAACAAAGTAGTATCAACATTTTCTTCAAGATTTCACCTTTTGACCACTGATCCAAATATTGTGCCTTTAAATTCATCCTGGCTTTCATCAGTTTCTGCCTTGCAAAACTTGCTTTAAAATCACCTTCAACTCTGTAAGGATCTTTCCACCCTAAGACATTACTAAAAGCCTGAAGGTGGTCTCCCCACTGCAGTAAATTTTAAAACATAACTTTGCTTCATCAACAGATTTTTCTGGAGATCTTTGAGAGCTGTGGGCTGTCAGCAATACAAAGTAGATCAATTAATAACTTGTAGAAAATGAATAAAATGTAGAGATAATGAGGCAATATTGAAGTAAATACCTGAAAATGAAAAAGATTTAAAAAAATGTCCTCCTTCTGATGAACACAGGGGACAGAGAGATAAAACAGGAAACTAGACTTCATGATGTTTTTCTGGATGAATTAGTTCTTTGTTTCATTTTTATTAGTTCATTTTTGTTCTACATAATTTTGGGGTTCATCTTGACATAATTATAAAAGCATGGAATAAAATATACTCCAATTCGGTCCCCAGAAATACTCTTTCCCTCTACTCCTCCTTCCCTCTGCTCCTTTTTTTCTACTGATCTCTCTTCTATTTATTTAAACTTTTTAAAAATTAGTATATTGTGTATATACACAAAGGTGACTGTAGTGCATTTGTATATATACCGGCAAAAGTTTGGCCAGGTGCATTCCATTGTTTTTCCCTTTTTTCTGGACCAATAGTTTTTAAAAATTTGCATGAGTATTCATCTGATAAAAGTATCAAACTGTTTAAATATTGCTAGCAGTAATGCATTGACTCTTAAGCCATTCTCACAAGAGAGCTAACAATCAACTTTTTGTATTTAGTCTAAAACAATATGATACTGAGTTAACAAAGCATTAGAAGTTGCATCCTTTCCTGTCACATGGACATAAAAGCCACAGCATAACAGGCATACTTTGCAGGCACTAAGATGAGGCAGAAAAAATGAAAACTATTTCCAGTGTCCACCCTTCATCTTTCCATAGGATTTCTTGGATAATGATTAAAATTATATATTGATCTGCATAGGTTTGGGACTGGGTCTCTCTCCACCCTCCAAACACCCTTGCCAGCTCCAACACACATTCTCAGACAACTCTTACTTTTACCTTTCAACAACAACAACACCAACACCAACAACAAAATTACAAGGAAGAAGTCATTTTTCCTGCAGGGGAGACCTTGTTCCTGAGCCTCAATTATTTTTTACTCTTAAACCTTAGAGAGAAAATTACCTTCTCAGATTGGAAATTACTTTTTCAGATTGGAAACCACCATTTCTGCCCAGCTTCAGCTTGAGTTTACATGTGAAGCACTTTGCTATGAAGACACAGTGTTCAGAGGGAGTATTTGGAAGATTGATGAGAGAATTTGGAGGTAGGTTATGGAAGTTATTTGAGTTAAATATAGATACATTCTTATTCGAAGAATAAATATATATATTGTGAAACTTCTCTTAAAAGTACACATCTAGGGATACAGGTACAGTGCAGTGGTAGAGCGTTTTCTAGAATGCATAAAGTCCTGTATTTGATCCCCAGCACTGATTTTTTTTTAAAAGAGGTCTTTTGGAAAGTACACATCAAGATACATACAAATATACATTGGCCATGCTCAAAGGGTCTTTTTCTCCACAAAGACCATAATGCATGATAAATCTTGGTCCTCTTTCCACAGACCTTACAATAAAAAGAAGGCATCCACTGAATGAAGCCTGTCACCCCTACATGTCAGAATCCAACCCCAGGATTGGTCAAGAAAAGCTTTTATGATGATGATGTAACACTAAAATGAAAACAAACAAAACCCCTTAACCCCTGGTTGAGGTTGAGGTTAGTAGAAATATTAACCAGGGTTCACTCAATAAACATCTGCTGAGCATCTCCAAAAGCCTGGCACAGTTCCAGGCACTAAGGGCAAGAGATGAATAAAACCAAGTCTATGCCCTACAGAAACTTCCAGTCTAGCACTTGGCACATAGAGAGCCATTGTAAATACTTGATAAAAAAATGAGTAGACAAGACGGTAAGTCCAAAATAAAATAAAATCACACTTGAACAGCAGATGTTTCTAATTCTCTTAAAATACATTTTCAATGTCAATAAAAAGTAACTAAATTGGAAAAAAATACAATGATAGGAATATTGATGATAATACTTTAGGGAGAAAAGACAACGTAAAACTATGTGCACAGTTGTGATGTTAACAACAACAACAAAAATATATCTCCAGAGGAGGAGGAAAGATTTTTAATAAAACAGTCTAGGATGATAATGCAATTTTATTTAGAAATAGAAATTATCTGCTTTACATTATCTATTTTTCCATATTTTTCAATTTTTCTTTAGTACACATATTTTTTCTCATAGGTAGGATACCTATTTTTATTTTTATTATTTATTTTATTATTATTTAGAGGGTACTGGGGATTGAACCCAGGAATGCTTTATCACTAAGCTACATCCACAGCCCTTTTTAGTTTTTGAGGCTGGCCTCAAACTTGTGAACCTCCCACCTCAGCTTCCCAAGATGCTGGGATTCTAGGCATGCACGATTGCACTTAGCACAATTTGATCTTTAGCCAAGAACAAAATCAGTAATAATTTTGCATGTAAGAGCCCTTCAGAAAGTGAACTGGACTGACAAGCTAACTAGTTTCTATCAACTTATTCTTGATACTAAAAAACACTTTTATTTTTGCTTCTCAAGGCTTCTCTTGGGGTGGTGTGAGAGTTGCCCAACAATAGAAAACAGACTAGATGCATCAGCTACAGGAAGAAATCAGAAAAAAACTACTACAGCTGTGCCATCCAGGAAAACATCAGGAACTCATGCGAGGCAGTCTGCACCTGGTACTAAAGAGCCCTTGAAATGACACATATCTGGAAAGGTCATTAAATCAACTCTTGATATTTTTATTCACAAGTTTCCAAAGTCATGAAACTTGTAATATGATATTTCATATTTAGTATCCATCAAAGGATATGGTCCTTAAAAATAAATGGTATCATAGAATAGGAACAATGAGAATAGCTAATGATTTTTGATGTTTGCACAATTACATGTTCCTAAACTTGTGCTATACATTTTACATGTGTTATTTCATTTAATTCTGAGTCCTAGGAAATTGGTACCATTATCACACTTAGGAGTAAATGGAAGAGATACTAAGGAATGCACCAGAGATCATAAAGCTAGGTGGAACAGGTGGTCTCTAACCCAGGTTTGACAGCATCCTGTATCCCTAAGGAGTATGCTTCTGAGTTATTGACTATTTTTCTTTCCCTGTGCCACCAAGAAATTGAGTGAAATATCTTACAGTTATGATAGGTAATATTTTTTTTCCAGATGCTAGGAGGGGGCAAAGATGTGATTTTTTAAGTTTTAACAGCTTCTATTTAGACTTTTACCCATCTTCCCTTCTTTTTTTCAAGAAAATAAAGCTTTAGAGCGGGAAACATTCTAAAATGATTTCTTGAAGCCCAGCATGGTGATGTACACCTGTAATCCCAGAGACTTGGGAGGCTGAGGCAGGAGGATTGCAATTTGGAGGGCAGCCTCAGCAACTCAGAGAGGCTCAAGTAACTTAGTGAGATCGTATCCAAAAATTAAAATTAAAATAAAATAAGGGGCTGGAGATGTAGCTCAGTTGTTAAGCATCCCTGAGTTTAATCTCCAGCATCAAAAATAAATATATAAAGTTTCTTTAAATCTTAAAGAATCAGCCATTACATCTTATTTGATCATTTCTATATCACATTTTGCCTCATACCTTATATTTAAAAAAAATACCCACCATATCATATTTGTTATTTCCACCAGTCTCAAGATGTTCAATAAAGAAAACAATGTAGACAGAATAATAACCCTTTTGACTAGTGTATTGCTTCAACTTTATATTTAGAATGTGTTAGAAAGTAAGTAGGCACATACTCTTCTTGGGAACCATATGCACATATTTAAACCAGCTCAGTACTTCTTTTGTGGAAACATATCAACAGCTTGCAAGTGGGTAGAAAATAATCTATTTCACTGAGAACCTCAAGTGAAGTAATAGTGAAGAAGAGAGTGATTGTACAAGACAAACTGTATGTACACACTCAAGGAGCACAGCTCTCTTCTATTATGTGTGATACGGGTAAACTCCAAACTTGGAAGGTTAGGTTTGAATAAGATGTCACCTTCCTATTCAAAGTCATTAGAGAAAAAAGCAGTGCTTCTTAATCCTCAGGGATTATTACCAAAAAAAATGAGGCTCCAATTTCAAATATTCTGCCTGCCCTGGCCTCCTGGAGATTTATACTTGAGAGACCTCTGACATGATTTGAATGTATGTGGCTCATCACTCATACTTTGAAAAACACTGCTGTGGATAAGTGTGAATCCAAGCATGGATTCGAGTTAGTCTAAATCTAAGTCTGAATCATGGCCCTTCTATGAATGGACAAGGCAACTTAATCTCTTTCAGTCTCAGTTTCTCCATCTATGAAATGGGAGGATACCAACTATCTTTTACAGCTTTTGCAAATTTTTAAAACATATAATATATTTTTATAAAAGTGTATTCTTAACCTGCTATGTTTATGAAGTCCCCAAATTTCATAAAAGCCTTATTAGGTATTCAAATAGTCCTCTCTACATTTTAAAATATTAGAACATCAGAAGAGACTATTGCCTAATTTGGTCTTAGTTGGTACAATATTTGTAACTGGTCTCGCTGGATCCCTTTATGCAGTGAATAAAATAAAACTCAAAGCATAGAGAACTAATTAATTAGTTATCAAAGTATTGTGCAGATGTTTTCTAATAAGAACATTTTATATAGCTATTTGATTTTTAAAGAATACACATATACTAATTAACTATAGCTTGTATTATAAATCAGGGTGTAAACATGTTTTGATATTAAAATCCAAGTTTCTAGAAGACCTGTGCTTTTTACTCTTTCGTGGATCTCTGATGTTCGCACAGTTAAGTGCACAGTCTTCAGGCACCACTCTGGGAATTCTGACATGGCGAATGTACTCCTGTCCCACAGAGGAGATGGACATACAGAACACTGCAAGAGTGACAGCTGTCCCCCTCATGCCCCTCCCAGTCACTACCGGTCCCATCTACCTTATCACCACTCATTAGTTTCATCACTTTCAAATTTCAAGTAAATGAAACCATAAAAGTATATGCTGTTTTCTGTCCAGATTTCCCTCTCATCTTTATGTCTTTATGTCTGAGATTCATCTATACATATTGTTTGTAGGAATAGTTTCTTTTCTTTTTTTAATCAACATAGAGTATTCTATCATATGCCTGGGTCACAAGGATCTATTTATAGACATTTGGGTTGTTTCAGTTGGGGGCTATGATAGATAAAGTAACTGAATATTTTGTCCATGATTTGTAGCAAATGTGTACTTACAGCAGAATTGCTGGGTAGTAGGTTAGGCAAGTGTCTAGTTTTAGTTAACACTACCCTCTATTTTTTTTTTTGTACCAGCTATTGAACCCAGGGATGCTAAACCATGGAGCCACATCCCTGTTCCATTTTTGGGGAGTGGGGGTGGTGCTGAGGATTGAATTCAGGGGTACTTGACCACTAAGACACATCCCCAACCCTAGTTTTGTATTTTTATTTAGAAACAGAGTGTCACTGCATTGCTTAGAACCTCACTTTTGCTGAGGTTGGCTTTGAACTCATGATCATCGTGACTCAGCCTCCTGAGCTGCTGAGATGTCAGGCTGCGCCACCACATCTTTCCCTTTTATTTGTTTATTTATTTTCAGAGACAGAGTTTCACTAAGTTGCTTAAGGCCTCACTAAGTTGCTGAGACTGCTCTTCAACTTTTGATCCTCCCGATTCAGCCTCCTGAGCCGCTGGGATGTCAGGAATACACCCAGCTAACCCCTAAATTTTAATGCAATAATTTTATCAATTTATACTCCCACCAGAAGTGTATGGGTTTAGATCTTCCAACATCGTCAGATTAGCAATCTTGGTATTCTCTATCTTTTCCATTTTAGCTATGATGGAACATCCATAGTTATGATGTGTTTTAGTTTAGTTTAGTTAGCATTTTTCTCATAATCAATGAAGTTAAACTTCTTTTCTTGTCTATACTGTGCTCTTAAATATCTTTTTTTAATGTAATTTTCAAGTATTTTTGCCCGTTTCTCATTTGAGCTACCTATCTTTCTTTCGTTTTTATTTTTAATAAATGTTTTAGGGGAATATTTTAGACTTACAGATATACAGGGCATCCCTCATGCACTTCTATTTAATGTTTTATATTATGGCACCATTGTTAAAATTTAGAAACCTACATTGATACATTACGAACCAAACTTCCGGCTTGATTTGGATTTTTCTCATTTTTCCACTACAATATTATTCTTCACTTCTGTAATTCAAATTAGAATATTGCATTGCACTTAGTCAATATTCCTTCTTAGTCTCCTCTGGTCAAGAACAACTTCTCAGTTTTTTTTCTTTGTTTTTTTATGACCCTGATAATTTAAGAAAATATTCACATTAGCCAGATAGAATATCCCTGATAGAATTTATAGAATGTCCCTATTATGGTTTAGATATGAGGCCAACCCTGAAACTTCTTGTTAGAGTAGGAATGTTCAAAGGTAAAGTGATTAGATTATGAGGTCTGTGAACTAATTACTGGATTAATTCATTTGATGGATTATTCCATTTGATGGATTAATGATTCTAATGGACTAACTGGGTGGTAACTGTAGGCTGTAGGAAGTAGGTGATGGGGGTAGCATGCCTTTTGGGTCATATTTCTCTGGTGACTTACGTGTGGGTTCCTTCTCTTCCCAACCCTGTCCTTCCTGGCAGCCATGAGCTCAGTGGGACATAGCTCAGTGGCACAGTGCTTGCCTAGCATGTGTGAGGCCTTAGACTCCATCCCTAACAGTAACATAAAATGAAATTTAAAAAAGGAACTCTCACTATAAAGATTATGGATTTGTTTATTTCTCTTCTTATTTGTATCTGGACTTGGCTTTATTTTATACATTAAAATTTGTTGTTGTTGTTGTTGATGGACCTTTATTTTATTCATTTATTTTTATGGGGTACTGAGGATTGAACCTAGTGCCTCACGGATGCTAAGCAATCACTGTACCACTGAGTCACAACCCCAGCCCTTTAATTTATATTTAGGATATTTTATATTAACCTGTTCAGGATTTATAGAGCTTCATGACTCTTCAGTCTGATATCCTTGGTCAGTTCCAAAAATTATTTTTCCAGTATATCTTCAACTATATCTCCTGTTTTATTTCCTCTCTCCTCTTCTTCTAGAACTTCAACTAAATATTAATTACCCTTCCTACATTTTTATCAAGTTTTATATGCTATTATCTATATTTTTCCATTCATTTTTCTTCTTTGAACTTCAAATATATTATTTGCTACTTACCAACTTCCAGTTTCTCAATTCTCTATTTTCATCTCCCTAATTCTATTCTGTTGTCTCATCTACAGTTATATTTTGACTTCTTTTTTTTTTCTACTATAAAATTTCCATTTAATGGTGTTTTTATGCATTCTAATGTTTGAATGACATTCTTTTGTTTTTAATCCACTTTCTTTAACTTACTGATAAATTTATATATTTAAGATTATATTTCTGTTAACCCCCAAATCTATACCAGCTATTTCTATTGCTATTTTGTTTTGTTTTCTTCTTGTTATCTTTTGTCATTTGGTCCTATTTCCTGGCACACATGGTCTTTTAGATTGAGCACTGACATTACACATGAGAGGTGGCAGAGATTCTAGATGATCTTTTATTTTTTTCAGAGAAGATATTACTCTCCTCTGCCTGAGAAACAGGAAACCCTAATAGAATCAGGGATTAAAATAATGACAGTCTTTTATGGGGAGGGTACAGTGATTGAACTCAGGGGTACTCACCACTGAGCCACATCCCCAGCCCTATTTTTTTTTTTGTATTTTTCTTAGAGTCAGAGTTTCCCTGAGTTGCTTAGTTCCCCACTATTTTGAGGGTGACTAAGAATCCTCCTGCCTTAACTTCCCAAGCCTCTAGGATTACAGGCATGAACCACCGCACCTGGCAAATGAAGCATATTGGTAAGACGTTGTGAAAGCTCATCTATTACTAATTTACTAATTTATCCCAACCATCAGCCATAACACTTCAGAAGTCTCATATAAAAGCCTGGAAATTTTACTTTTGGCAGGTTCTAAATTATATATTTGTTTGTTTGTTTTTTCCCCAGACTGCCAAAAGCTCTGATAAGCTTTTTAGCCTCTTAACATTTTAAATTTTTTTCTGGATTTATTAACCTTTTACTCCATTCATGCATGGTTCAGGAATTAGCTAATGCCTTGAAGAGAAATTTTGTAAGGAATTTTAAGAGCACTCCTCTTCAGGATCTTGACTCCCCTGTAAGTTCTGTCTCCTTCACTGTCCTGAAGTTCAAATTTGATCTTTTTATCCTAGTGATATTGCTGCAAGTTCTAGATCTCTGCTTCCTGTTCAATCCTTGCCTGACTAATTACTCCATTTTTCAGAATAAAAATTTCACTTGATGAAAGAATATGCAGAATAAAAAGATTTAATTTATAGTACATATGCATATCTTAATATTAATACTTCTTCTGTTTACTTTCATATCTGACATACTATTTGTTAGAAACCAAAGAAACTTCTATTTTTTAAAAAAATCAAGACTTGCTCATCTTTAAATAAATTCCAATGTGTACAAACTTATCATGTCATGCATGCAGATGTAAATATACATTTGAATACAAAAAGCCATTCACAAAAGTCAAATATTCTTCTACATATATAATTTTCATAATATCTTACGGCTAGAAGAAACTTTAAGGATAATTAGAAATTATATATGGAAATAGATGGATAGATAGCTATCTTCTCTCAATAAAGACACAGAGCTCCCAAAAGTTATCTTAAGGTAACCTAAAAGATATATCCAACATCACAGGTAGATCTCAAATTCTCCAGACTCCCACTACAATACAATTTCTCCTTTACATACTCCCCAACACATAGTTTTCCTATACCAAACTCCTGTTACTACAGCAACACATACCTCCTGCTTCTATACCCTAGTACATAAGAATTAAAGGATTTGGAAACTCTTTCATACTAAGATCTAAAGGGCAATATATTTTCTTCTTCTGAATTTCATGTAATAGCCATTTAGATTTTTATTCACTAAGCATTTGCTAGGCTACCTATTAGGTAGCCCCCGAGGATTTGGAGATGCAGATGGTTCATTAGAATTCTTTGTTTATTTAAACTGGAAGAATTTGCTGAGTACATGATTTATTACTTAGCTGTAGCAGATACTTCTGGTGCTCTGAGTCATATCCACCTAGACTTACATTTGATTTTGACCTGTTTGGAATAGTAATTTATGATTTGCTTCAAATGATAAGATCTCACCTCTAGTTCCTACTGAATATCTTTACTTTCTGCCCCATGCCTGTCTTGGAGGCTTGAAAGAATTCTCTTAACCCATACATATATGGAGAGAAAGAACAGAGTCCCATCTTGACCAATGGACAAGAGCTAATTGATATGCACTCCTGCCTCCCAGCCATTGTGCTGAAGATTGGGAGAAGAGGAAGTCTATGTGCTACTTAGAAAATTCCAATAGAATTGAACCTTATTGCCTCCAGCAAGTTAAAAATTCAGACTTATGTTTCTCCTTTGTTCCTTTTCAATCTCATTCTTCCTGCTCTCTTATGACTACTTCCAAGACCAACTTTTGGAGGAACCCAAAAATATAAAGCTCCAACACTAAATTCTCCCATTTATAAAATATCCCTATTCCAAAGCCCTCTCTTCTTCAGTTTCACATGGGCCATTCCTCAGCTCCTGTTTCTGTGGCATGTCTTCCTAGACAGGAAAGGATAACTATAACAAATGTGTTCTATTATAGTGCCATCTAGTGGCAAGGATGAATCAAAGCTCATGACACCTAAGTGGCCATGGTGTAAATATTAAACTTGAACACTGGCAAATTCACATTACATGAGATAGATAGATGTATTCAACAGCAGGCAATCCTACTACAATTCCACTGAAGGTCAAAAAGATAAATGTTTGTAACAGGGTATGAAAAGGTTGGGATAATTTTATGATGTGTAGGTAACACAATCTAAGACAATGATAAAAATAATCAAATCTCATGCATGAAAAGGCAAAAGCTAATTGCCGACAAGGTCAGGTGGAGCTTTACCTCTGTTTTGATTTAGCTGTGCATGAAGCCATATTAAACACACAAAGTTGTTTCTCACAGTACAGAAATCAGCCCCAATAGCCACTACTAAAGGGATCTTTAGATACGAAAAGAGTCCTACCATGACTAGCAACTACTATTTTTTTTTATTATTATTGATTGTTCCAAACATTACAGAGCTCTTGATAAATCATCTTTCATACATCTGACTCTATTGGGTTTTGAACTCCCATTTCTACCCCAAATACAGATAGCAGAATCACATCTGTTACATACTCACATTTTTACATAATGGCATATTAGTGACTGTCTTGATCTGCTACCTTTCCAAACCGCTACTATCCCCCCTCCCCTCCCCTCCCACCTTCCCTCTCTGCCTCCTCTGCTGTTGTTCAATTCTCTCCCTTTTTTTCCTCCCTCCCCCCTGCCCATCATAACCTCTTATACTTTTGTGTATCATTGAAGGTCTCCTACCATTTGCATATCCTTTCCCTTCTCTCTCCCTTTCTCTCGCCCCATTCGTCTTTGTTTACAGTTAGTCTTTTCCTCATGCTCTTCCTTCCTGTTTTGTTCTTAGTTGCTCTATTTATATCAAAGGAGACATTTGGCATTTGTTTTTCAGGGCTTGGCTAGCTTCACTTAGCATAATCTGCTCTAATGCCATCCATTTCCCTGCAAATTCTATGATTTTGTCATTTCTTAGTGCTGCATAATACTCCATTGTATATAGATGCCACATTTTTTTTTATCCATTCATCTATTGAAGGGCATCTAGGTTGGTTCCACAGTCTAGCTATTGTGAATTGTGCCGCTATAATCATTGATGTGGCCATATCCCTATAGTGCGCTCTTTTAAGGTCCTCAGGGAATAGTCCGAGAAGGGCTATAGCTGGGTCAAATGGTGGTTCCATTCCCAGCTTTCCCAGGAATCTCCATACTGCTTTCCATATTGGCCTCACCATTTTGCAGTCCCACCAGCAGTGTACAAGTGTACCCTTTTCCCCACATCCTCGCCAACACTTATTGTTGTTTGACTTCATAATGGCTGCCATTCTTACTGGAGTGAGATGGTATCTTAGGGTGGTTTTGATTTGCATTTCTCTGATTGCTAATGATGGTGAGCATTTTTTCATGTACTTGTTGATTGATTGTATGTCCTCCTCTGAGAAATGTCTGTTCAGGTCCTTGGCCCATTTGTTGATTGGATTATTTGTTATCTTATTATTTAATTTTTTGAGTTCTTTGTACATTCTGGATATTAGGGCTCTATCTGATGTGTGGGGGGTAAAAATTTGTTCCCAGGATGTAGGCTCCCTATTTACCTCTTTTATTGTTTCTCTTGCTGAGAAAAAACTTTTTTAGTTTAAGTAAGTCCCATTTGTTTATTCTTGTTGTTAACTCTTGGGCTATGGGAGTCCTATTAAGGAATTTGGAGCCTGACCCCACAATATGTAGATCGTAGCCAACTTTTTCTTCTATCAGACGCAGTGTCTCTGGTTTGATATCTAGCTACTTGATCCATTTTGAGTTAACTTTTGTGGCTGGTGAGAGAAAGGGATTCAATTTCATTTTGTTGCATATGGATTTCCAATTTTCCCAGCACCATTTGTTGAAGATGCTATCCTTCCTCCATTGCATGTTTTTAGCCCCTTTATCAAATATAAGATAGTTGTAACTTTGTGGATTAGTCTTTGTGTCCTCTATTCTGTACCATTGGTCCACCCGCCTGTTTTGGTACCAGTACCATGCTGTTTTTATTACTATTGCTTTGTAGTACAGTTTGAACTCTGGTATCGCTATACCTCCAGATTCACACTTCCTGCTTAGAATTGCTTTTGCTATTCTGGGTCTTTTGTTTTTCCATATGAATTTCATGATTGCTTTATCTATTTCTTCAAGAAATGCTGTTGGGATTTTGATTGGCATCGCATTAAACCTGTAGAGAACTTTGGGTAATATCGCCATTTTGATGATGTTAGTTCTGCCTATCCATGAACAGGGTACATTTTTCCATCTTCTGAGATCTTCTTCTATCTCTCTCTTTAGGGTTCTGTAGTTTTCATTGTATAAATCTTTCACCTCTTTTGTTAGGTTGATTCCCAAGTATCTTATTTTCTTTGGGGATATTGTGAATGGAGTGGTTTTCCTTATTTCCATTTCAGAGGTTTTGTTGCTGATATACAGGAATGCGTTTGACTTATGCGTGTTGATTTTATAACCTGCCACTTTGCTGAATTCATTTATTAACTCTAGCAGCTTCTTTGTAGACCCTTTTGGATCTGTTAAGTATATTATCATGTCATCCCCAAATAGCGATAATTTAACTTCTTCTTTTCATATTTTTATGCCTTTAATTTCTTTTGTCTGTCTAATTGCTCTGGCTAGTACTTTGAAAACTAAATTGAATAGAAGTGGTGATAGAGGGCACCCCTGTCTTGTTCCAGATTTTAGAGGGAATGCCTTCAATTTTTCTCCATTTAGGATGATGCTAGCCTGAGGTTTAGCATATATAGCTTTTTCAATGTTGAGGTAAGTTCCTGTTATCCCTAGTTTTTCTAGTGTTTTGAACATAAAGGAATGCTGTACTTTGTCAAATGCTTTTTCTGCATCTATCGAGATGATCATATGGTTCTTGTCTTTAAGTCTATTGATGTGGTGAATAGCATTTATTGATTTCCTTATATTGAACCATCCTTGCATCCCAGGGATGAATCCTACTTGGTCATGGTGCACAAGTTTTCTGATATGTTTTTGTATTCGATTCGCCAGAATTTTATTGAGAATTTTTGCATCCAAGTTCTTTGGAGATATTGGTCTGTAGTTTTCTTTCCTTGAAGTATCTTTGTCTGGTTTTGGGATCAGAGTGATGTTGGCCTCATAGAATGAGGCCAACATCTTTTTCTATTTCTTGAAATAGCTTGAAAAGTATTGGTATTAATTCTTCTTTGAAGGTTTTGTAGAACTCCGCTGTATACCCATCCGGTCCAGGGCTTTTCTTGGTTGGTAGTCTTTTGAAGGCTTCTTCAATTTCTTCCTTTGTTATTGGTCTGTTTAAATTTTGTGTGTCTTCCTGTCTCAATCTGGGCAAATCATATGCCTTAAGAAATTTATCGATATCTTCACTATCTTCTATTTTATTGGAATATAGGGTTTCAAAATACTTTCTAATTATCTTCTGTATTTCTGTAGTGTCTGTTGTGATATTGCCTTTTTCATCCCGTATGTTAGTAATTTGAGTTCTCTCTCTTCTTCTTTTCGTTAGTATGGCTAAGGGCTTGTCTGTCTTATTTATTTTTTCAAAGAACCAACTTTTAGTTTTATCTATTTTTTCAATGGTTGTTTTTGTTTCAATTTCGTTGATTTCTGCTCTAATTTTAATTATTTCTTGTCTTCTACTACATTTGCTGTTGTTTTGCTCTTCCTTTTCTAGATTTTTGAGGCATAGTGTGAGTTCATTTATTTGTTGTTTTTTTCTTTTTTTGAGGAAAGAACTCCAAGAAATGAATTTCCCTCTTAAAACTGCTTTCATTGTGTCCCATAGATTCCAGTATGTTGTGTCTGTATTATCATTTGACTCTAAGAATTTTTTCATCTCCTCCTTTATGTATTCCGTAACCCATTGATCATTCAATAACATATTGTTCATTTTCCATGTGGTGTAGGGTTTTTCCTTCCTTCTTTTATCATTGATTTCCAATTTCATTCCATTATGGTCATATATGGTGCATGGTATAATCTCCACACCTTTATATTTACTAAGAGTTGCCTTATGGCATAATATATGGTCTATCTTTGAGTAGGATACATGTGCTGCTGAGAAGAACGTATATCCACTTGATGATGGTTGATATATTCTATATATGTTGGTTAAGTCTAGGTTGTTGATTGCGCTGTTGAGTTCTATAGTTTCTTTATTCAATTTTTGTCTAGAGGATTTGTCTAATGGCAAGAGCGGTGTGTTGAAGTCACCAATAATTATTGTGTTGTGGTCTATTTTACTCTTGAACTTGAGGAGGGTTTGTTTTATGAAAGTTGCAGCTCCATTGTTTGGTGCATACACATTGATAATTGTTATGTCTTGTTGGTGGGTGGTTCCTTTTAACGGTATATAGTGCCCTTCTTTATCTTTCTTGATTAACTTAGGTTTGAAGTTGGAGAGGTTTTATTAGAGACAACATTGATCACTAACAGTATACTTGGCATAAAATTAGTTATGATTTCTGATGCTGTATGAATTATGTATTTGGTTAAAAAATACCAACTTTGTAGCCAAATAGACCTGACTTGGAACCCATTTCTTTGTATTGAGTATGTGACCTTGGGAACTTCAATTTTTTTCAAGTCTTGCTTTTATCTGAAAAAGTAAGGATATCAGTGATAACCACCTAATAGGTTTGTAGTGAAAATTAAATAAATTCACATGAATAAAATGCTTAGCACTGAGCCTGGGAACATAGTATGTACTCATTAAATAGTAGTTGCTTTTAATATTCTCTCCTTGTTCTGTATGTTGGCTATATTAAAAGCTACGAGAGAAAAGAGGCAGATCACATTCAGGGGTAAACCAATTAGGTTAATGACTGATTTCTCATCACAGACTTTGAAAGTGAGAAGATCCTGGAACAATGTATTTCATACACTGAAAAATAATGGATTCCAACCAAGAATACTGTATCCAGCAAAGTTGAGCTTCAGATTTGACAACGAAATTAAAATCTTTCATGATAAACAAAAGCTAAAAGAATTTGCAGCAAGAAAACCAGCACTGCAAAGTATCTTGAGCAAAATACTACAAGAAGAGGAATTGAAAAATAGTGCACAAAACCAATAGCAGGAAGTAGCTCAGTAAAGGGGGAGGAAAATAACCAAAAAGTAAAATTAGCCAAACTAAAATAAATAAATAAAGAAGCATGACTGGAAGTACAAATCATATCTCAATTGTAACCTTAAATGTTAATGGCCTAAACTCACCAATCAAGAGACATAGGCTGGTAACCTGGATCGAAAAAATAAATAAATCCAACAATATGCTGCCTTCAGGAGACTCATATGATAGGAAAAGACATACACAGGCTGAAGGTAAAAGGTTGGGATAAATCATACCACTCACATGGCCCTCGGAAACAAGCAGGAGTGGCCATACTCATATCGAATAAAATCAACTTCAAACCTAAGGATCTAACCCAGTGCCTAACATGTGCAAGGCAAGCGCTTCACCATTGAACCACAACTCCAGCCCCCAGAATATATATATATTTTAAGTATGGAACTCTTCATGAATTTGCATGTCATCCTTGCACAGGGACCATGCTAATCTTCTCTGTATTATTCCAATTTTAGTATATGTGCTGCTGAAGCAAGCACCCAGAATATATTTTAATGGAGAAAAGTAGAGTATAGAATATTATAGCCAGATATAGTAGCACACACCAGTAATCCCAGTGATTTGGGAGGCTGAGGCGAGAGGATCACAAGTTCAAAGCCAGCCTCAGAAACTTAGCAAGACCCTAAACAATTCATTGAGACCCTGTCTTAAAATATAAAAAGTGAAAGGGATGTGGTCAATGGTAAAAACACACCTGGGTTAAATCCCTGGTACTAAAAACAAAACAAAACAAAATCCCAAAGAACATTATGTATAATATACTTCCTTAATATTCCAAAGGAGGAAAGATAAATATATATTAATATTACTTCCATATTCATAAAGAAATTAAAAGATAGGCAAAAAATGTGTGGTTCTGGCTGGAAGGGTGGATGAAACTGAATCCAAGGGTAAGATGGGTGGGGAGATTTTACTCTATTTCACATTTTTTTAATGACAAACTTTAATAGATGTTTTAAATGTTCAAAAATATTTTAACTGGACTTTTATCTGCTTCCTTCCACTAAAGCCCTTCGATCTCACACAACTTCTAATAGACAAATGGATATATTGAGCCAGAATCTTCCAGATTTTTTTACATAAAGACCATTGTCTCATCTTGGAGACAGAGCTACTGCACCCATGCCTATTTATATTCTTTCAATTTTGGTCACTATTTTCATATTCTTATGCTTTTCCATCAGGACAACATGGTAGTCAATCACAGGTAGAGTGGTTGTACCATGGCTTTTAGCAAAACTAACAACACATGCCATGTGCCCTTCAGGTGGTCTTCAGGCAAACTCATGACACTTAATTGGACTGTGAATCACATGACTAATTTTTTTCTTTTGATTCCAGGGATTTAACCCAGAGACACTTTAACCACTGAGCCACATCCCCAGCCCTTTTAAAAATTTTATTTAGAGCAGGATCTGGCTAAGTTGCTTAGGGCCTCACTAAGTTGCTGAGGCTCAATTTCAACTTGTGATCCTCCTGCCTCAGCCTCCCAAGTCACTGGAATTACAGGGTTGTGCCTCCACACCCAGCTAAGAATGTCAATTTTAACCGTAACTTAATGATCTTCCAGCAATAAATTACACACACACACACACACACACACACACACACACACACATACATACATACAAAAAAATTCTATCAAACATTTAAGGAAAAAATAACAATCTGAAACTCACAAAATAGAAGAGGAGTGAACACTTCACAACTCTTTTATCAGGCCAGGATTACTCTGATACAAAAACCTAGCAAAGGCATTTTGGGAAAAGAGAATACAGGCCAATATCCCTCCTGCCTACAAATGCCAAAATCTTCAACAAAATATAGATGGTCTCTGACCTAAGGATAGTTTGACTTAATATATTTTTTTTTTATTTTGTGATGGTACAAAAAAAGCCTATACATTCAGTAGAAACCATACTTAGAATTTTGGATTTTGATCTTTTCCTGGGATGGCAATACGCAGTATAATGCAATAGTCTTCTGTAATGTTGGGCAGCAGTAAGGAATCTCAGCTCCCAATTGGCCATATGATTATGAGGGGTGATATGGGACATTCTGCAGTGGACCATGTTGCTAATCTGGGATTGTCAGTAGGTTAGAAACAGTAGATGCATTTTCAAGTTATATGATTTATCAATATATGACCCCATATGTATTAGTAAGTTGAATCTAGAAATACATAAAAAAATTCTATGCCAGGCATGATGGCTCACACCTGTAATCCTAGAGACTCTGGAGGCTGAGGCAGGAGAATTGCAAATTCAAGACCAGCCTCAGTAACTTAATGAGGCCCTAAGCAACTTAACAAGATCCTATCTCAAAATCAAAAATTAATAAGGACTAAGGATGTAGTTCAGTTGAGTGCCCCTGGGTTCAATCCCTAGTACCAAAAGAGGGGGAGGGGGATTCAATATTCAATTATTAATCCATTCAATCAATGTAGTTTACCACATTAACACAAATATAAATCCAATGATCATCACAACAAATATACAACAATTTTTTGGTATAAAAAACACTCGGAAAATTGTGAATAGAAAGGAAACTCTTCAATTTGTAAAGGCTGTCTATGAAAAACATACACCTGTATTAATATGTTGAAATTCTTTTTTTAATAAAGGTATCTATGAAAAAATGCAGCATGTATTAATATATTAACACTTTGTCTCTAAGATCAGGAAGAAGGCAATGGTTCTCTGGCTGCTTCTGTTAAAGCTAGTAAAGAATGTTTTGGTACAATTAACCTACAAAAAGATATAAGCATAAAAGTTGAACAGGATAAAATAAAAGTCTTAATTTACAGATTAGTTCACCATCTACACTGAAAATCAAAAGCAATCCATTTTTTAGAAAACAAATTACTAAGTGAAGTTAGTAAGATTATATCGTACACGTCATTATAAAAAATTAATTATATTTCTGTATACTAGCAACAATCAGAAAATTATACTTTGAAATGCTATTTATAATAGCAACAAAAATATAAATATTTAGGGATTAATTTAGAAAAAAAATAAAATATTTACACTGAAAACAGAACAACACTGCTAACAAAAATTTAAAAAAATACAAATAAATGGAGACAGAACTTCATGGATTGAAAGAAACAGTGACATTAAAATGTCAACTTTTCAAATGGATCTATAATCCAATGCAAGCTCAATTTAATCTCATCAATATTTTTTATACAAATTGACAAACTAATTCTAAAATTTACATGGAATTTCTAAGGTCTTAGAATAATCAAAACAACAGTTACAAAAAAGAAAACTAAATTGAAAAATTCATATCACCTGATTTCAAGATTTACTATAAACCTGCAGTAATTAAGAAAAAAGTGGCAAAAAATTCAAAAGAGAAAGAAGAATTCCTGCAACAAATTGTTCTGGACTAAATGTATATTGTATAAAAAGTTAAATAAAAATCAACCCCTGGGGTGGGGGATATATCTCAGTTGGTAGAGTGCTTGCCTTGCAATGCACAAGGCCCTGGGTTCAACCCCCAGCACTAAAAAAAAAAAAAAAAAAAAACAACTTAAATATGACCAGAAAATCATGACTCATCTTATTAAAATTAACAAACTAATTTAAAATTTAAAATATCAACACTTCAAATGACCTTGGAGAGGAATTAATAAGGCAGATGACTGGATAAAAATAGCTGATGAAGATATTGAATCAAAAATTTATAAATTGTCACTGAAATGCACACTTAAAATGATTAAATCATACACTTTATGTTATACATGTTTCTTGCAATAAAAAGGTAAAATATATAAAGCACTTTTAAAACATCAATAAAAGGGCAAAATGTGCAAAAATTTAAACAGACATCTCACAAAGGAAGATATACAAATGGCCGATAAGTACATGAAAAAAGATGTTCAACTGCCAGGTGTGATGGTAAGAAGATATACAAATGGCCAATAAGTACATGAAAAAAGATGTTCAACTGCCAGGTGTGATGGTGCATGCCTGTAATTCCAACAGCTTGGGAGGCTGAGGCAGGAGGATCACAAGTTCAAAGCCAGCCTCAGCAACTTAGTGAGGCCCTAAGCAACCTTGGGAGCCCCTGACTCTAAATAAAAAAAAAAAATACAAAATAGGGCTAGGGATGTGGTCACTGGATGGAGTGCCCCTGAGTTCGATCTCTGGTATCCCTCCAACCCCCTCCCCCAAAAAAAAAAAAAGTAAAATGGGCTGGAAATATGCCTCAGTGGTTAAGCATGCCTGAGGTCTATCCCTGGTATAAAGAAAAGAAAATAGTTCAACTAAATTAATCAATGAGGAAATACACATTAAAACCGCAGTGCATTATCCTTGTAAAGTGACTAAAATTAAAAAGACCAACAATACCAAGTGTTTACGAGCTTGTGAAGCAACTCTCATGATCTGCCAATGGGAATGCAAAATTGGCTATTTAGAAAACATTTTAGGAGCTTCTTTAAAAATTAAACACAGACTGGTGGTGTAGCTCAGTGGTAAAGCATATGCTTAGCATGCATAAGGCCCTGGGTCCAATCCCTACCACCCAGCAAAAAAGGAAGAAAGAAAGGAAGTTAAACATGCAACTAACTCAAGTTTCACACCTTCAATGCTATGGACACTTTAGGCCTGATAGTCTTTGCTATGAGGAGTGTCCCAGGCACTGCAGGATATTCAACAGTATTCCTGGCCTCTACCTACCTACTGTAGCACCCTCACAGTAGTGACTAGGAAAAATATCCTCTAATATTGTTAAATGTCCCAGAGGACCAAACTGCCTTCTGTTACTTTGGAATTTTAGAAAACAGATGCATTGAACTGCATATTTGTGTCCCAACAAAATTCTATTTTGAAATCCTAACCTCCAATATAATGGTGTGAGGAAGTGAGGCATTTAAGTCATTAAGGTGGTATATCCTCAGGAATGGAATTAGTGCTTTTATAAGAGGGAATCCAGAGAGCTCTCGTCCTCTTTCCACCATGTTAGAATACATGAAAATATTAGCAGTCAACAACCCAGAAAAATGACCTCACCTAGCTCTTCCTCTGTTGGCACCTTGCTCTTGGCCTTCCACTCTCCAGAACTATGAGAAAGAAATGTTGTTTAAGTCACTTAGTCTGAGGGACATTATTACAGCAACCTGAACTAGGACAGAGACTTTTGCACAAATATTCCTGTGAATTATAGTCTGGGGCTGGGGATCTAGCTCAGTTGGTACAGTGCTTGCCTCAAAAGCACAAGGCCCTGGGTTCAATCCCCAGCACCATACACACACACACACACAAAAAAGTTTAAATTTTAGTCTGAATAACTAAAAAATGATGCAAATAGCCCAAATCTCCCTCAAAAGCTAAGTGGATGAACAGATTTTTAGTAACTCCATACAATGAAATAATGAGTATATTTTTCACTTTTCTCACTTGTCACCCCTCCCTAATCCCATGCCTAAATGAAATTTCCACAAGAAAAAACATGGCCAGTTTTCTTCATCAGTGTGTGTGCAATATTACATTGGTGCCTGGAACATTGCAAATACTTATTAATTACTGAATGAGTGGATCAGCTGTAGCCAATGGTATGACTTTAGTAAATGCTTCTGTCTCCTTCTGGACTTTATGCCCTCTCCTTCTTCTGCCTAGAAGCTTAGTGGTTCTCTAAGTCTGTGGACCTCTTGCAGTCTATAAGGTCAAAAGAATTTTCAGGGCTGGGGTTGTGGCTCAGTGGTAGTAGAGTGCTTGTCTAGCAGGAGCGAGACCCTAGGTTCAATCGAACCCTCAGCACCACATAATAATAAAATAAGTGAAATAAAGGTATTTTTTAAAAAGAATTTTCATAATAGCAGTAGGACATTTGCATTTTTTTAACCATATTGACATTGGCCCCAATGGTGGGTGAAGCAGTGGTGGGTAAAGCCACTGATGCTAGTACATGAATTAAGGCAGGGGAAACCATCTACACTACAAGTTGTTATATTGTTATTCAGTTGTAGTTTTATTAAAAAAATACCAGTGTCACATCCCTAGCCCTATTTTGTATTTTTTTTATTTAGAGACAGGGGCTCCCAAGGTTGCTTAGGGCCTCACTAAGTTGCTGAGGCTGGCTTTGAACTTGTGATCCTCCTGCCTCAGCCTCCCAAGCTGTTGGAATTACAGGCATGCACCATCACACCTGGCAGTTGAACATCTTTTTTCATGTACTTATTGGCCATTTGTATATCTTCTTTTGTGAGATGTCTGTTCAAATCAATAAATAAAAGGGCAAAATGTGCAAAAATTTGAACAGTCCGTGCGCTTGTCTTTTTTGAACATGTTGAGCAGGAGGAAATCTCCTATCTGTTCTTGAAGTCTATGGCGTATTTTTGCTACAGCCTCATTAGAAGTTTATCTTAATAATCTAGCAAAAATGTGCTCACATTCTGGACTGTCCCTATGTGTGTTGCTCTTTATTTCCTCACAAAATATTTTAGAAAATCTTTTATAAAAATATTTATCCTTGAGGAGTTTATTGAGTAAAAGTCATATGGTGATGCAATACTTTTTTTTTTTTTTTTACAAATTCAGGGACATTTTGAGAGAGAAATCCCCACATAGATGCATAGAGTAAAACACATATAATATGGAACAACATACTAATATCAGGATGGTTAATTTGATGAACTGGGAACAAACCAGTGCCACCTGAGCCATTTTGGGGCCTAATATGAATGGCAAAAATACAAATATTTTGTAAATAATATGCTATTAATTTTGAATGAATGATTTATAATTTATTTTGTCTGTGTATTACAATTATAAGATGCATGATTTCATAAGTAGTTTTAGTAACCAATGACAAAATTGTTTTTCTAGAGTTGTTTTCCCAATGGTCACAACTCCTAAGTTAAAGCAACACTTTTCCCTAAGAATATGTGATTGAAGAAAAGGGGGGCACCAGATGTCATTTAAAATGCAGTTTAATATTTCTTAGGGGTCAGTCATTACTCTTTTAATATAATAGTGGATAATATTAAGACATAACAATATGTTCATTCATTGGTGGTGGACTTTTTTAATACATGATTACTGCAGGGAGATATCTCTGCTCAAAGGAAAGTGGGGAACATCCACATCACTTTGCCTCATTCCACTGTCTCAACACCTGACATCTCTCACTGTTAGTGAATGGTCTCTGAAAGTTTCTCTCACATGCTCATGATGCTATTCCCAGAATTGATATGTTTAGGCCTAAATAGTGTATCCTATTAGGGAATGAGCACATGGGGGTTATTATCATGATGAAATGAAACAGCAGTTGTGAGTGCCTGCATGACAAGTGGCACAGTGATGGCAGAGGAGTGTATTTGAATTGGGAAGTTGAATGAATTTTTAAGAGAGGAGACTTGAGAGAGCAACCCTTTAACTGGCATTTAAACATCAAGGGCTGTGGACGTCATAAAGATCTGCAGTTGAGGGCAATCAGGGCATCAGCTATAAACATGATGGATCTTCTGGAAGTAAAGTTACTGCCACAGAGCTTTCCAGCAAGGTGTTAATTTCATGGAAAATACATTGGGCCCAAAGGTGGAAAGGGCATTCAAAATTCATTCTCAACCATACCAAAAAAAAAAAAAAACTTTTCCATGGTGACACACCTAATTCTGTCCCCACATATTGGGATGTTAGTTCTGCCGAATCTCCATGCTACTGTTTATATAAACATGGATAAGAATACCTCAGAGGACCCCTCACAGAGATGACAAGTTTGATATGAATTTCCTCAGTATCACAATGCAGTCTGGAGTGTTGACTCTGGGAAGATAATGTCAACTTTTATTTGACTTGAAGCCTGGCACTGCAATTGGGTATTTAATTCTTCAGTCTTTCCCAAGGTATCTTATGCCCCTCACTATCAGATTACCTTGAGGCAATAAAATATCTCATTAAAGGCTTCTGAGGTTCTGTCTCATAGATATTATGTTATTAACAACTGACTCTATTAAATTCAATGACCAGTGCTGAAAATATTAAATATATATTAGTTACAAAATACATAATACAAAGTATATGCAAATAGAATGTGCTTTTATAAAAATATCCAGAATATGCTTAACCTCAGCAAGAATAGTTATTAAAAACTATTTTCTTATTTGGTTCTCCTGGAGATCATACAAAATCATATCTATTATAATCCCTTATCATGATGTAAAAATTGAATTTCAGAAGTTACCCCTTCTGGGCACACAATTCTTGGGTGCAAGGGCCATTACAAAATTTACTTTACAATGAAGATACATTATAAATTGCTGCCCCATGAGTTCATTTAAAGATTTTGGGCCAGTGAGATTAGATTTGTGCTCTTAAAACATTACTCTAGTGATAATATGAGTCACTCAACATTTTTTTAGAAAATTAGGCTTGCTTCAAAACTTCTTATGAGGGAGGGGTGAGACGGTTATTCCAAAGATAAGCTAACAGATTCCAAGATACAAGTACTAACAAATTAGTAAATGAAAGGGAAATTTTATTATATGCAGTAAAAATAATAGTTTTATTTGGTGCAGGAGTAACCTATCACACAATAAAACTTTATGACACATGGGATTCTCTGAGACACCCAACTCCATTCTGTCACTTAGGGGTCTTTCACATATGATTTTTCTTTCATTAATTTATTGAAATAACAAAGGTTTCTTGTTACAGGTACTTCTTTATGTACATTAGATTCAAAGAAGAAAAAATGGACAAAAGTTTTCTGCTGTCTGAAAACGTACATTTATATGAGATACAGAATTTTTTTTCAATATAATAAGTTACATAAAATGTTTGGAAATAAGTGTTATTGAAGTAAAACAATAAAGTAAGAGTAATTTGGAATATCCACTCATAGCAGAAATCAAATGATGCTAACAAATCAAGAAAAATAATTTCAACAAGAAATGAAAGAAACTGAAATCTCCTCTGCAGTGCAAAATTTATGAGAAATTTTATGGTGAGTACAAAGTTCCATTGTAACACACTGTTTTCAACTGACAGAAATGTTACTCAAAAAAATCTGTGTTTATATTTATATATGCTTACAAATGTGTGTGTATTTGTATATTTGTGTGTGTGTGTGTGTGAGAGAGAGAGAGAGAGAGAGAGAGAGAGAGAGAGAGAGAGAGAGAGAAATTCTTAAAAGGCTTAGATAAGAAAAATTTTGAAAATATGATGTTAATGGTTAAAAATGATCTAAAATACTGTTTCATCATTATTTCCACAATAACCAATTTTAGAGCTTTATGTTATTGTTGTTGTTGGTGGTGGTGGTGGTATATGTCTAATTTCAGCAACATCCCCTGCTTGTAACAAAGTGGGCTTGAGTCATGTTCTTCCAGTACCTGTTCTAAAAACACCCCAATCTCATAAATGTTGGAGTCTGCTGGAGCAGTGGTTTTCTAAGTGTGGTCCCAATGCCAGCAGCTTCAGACTTATATGATGGCTATAAATTCCCATGCGCAAAATTATCTGGAATTGTGATGGTAGTGGTTTTCTGGTTTGCCAGATTCCTCATTAGCCTAGAAGTTAAGACAGATTCTGACAAATGACACCATAGGAGTCACTGGCCTTTATCAGAATGGGAGGGGTCTTTCCAGGGAGGGGCTTGAAATCCTATGATTGGAAAAGTCCAGGTAAAACCTGGTGGATGTTCTAGAACAGAATTCATAAAAGTAGCACCTGATAGCTGTATCCACACCATTCTAATTTATTTATTTCTTTATTTATTTAACAAAAATTTATATTAGAACACAGTTACCACAATGTATTTGTGGCAGGGTGCTAGATTTGAACTCCAAATAGTTCATATTATCCATAATATTTGCCCCTGGTGATTTATAGAACATCACTTTTCAATATTGCTTGCTATTAGGTAAATGTCCTGTGTCTATCCTGTCTAATCCAGTAGATTCAAGCATGTGATATTTTGTCATATAGATACTGTGACATAAAAACTGAGTTTGTCAATTTGATGGATTATACGGCCAATGGCAACAACATTGGAACACATCATTCTAGGACACCATGGCAGAAAATGGAAGCATTTTCTCTAAGAACTGGAAAAAGACAAGGAAGCCCTCTTTCATCACTTCTATTTTACATAATTCTTGCAACACTGGCCAGAGCAATTAGACAGATGAAAGAAATTAAAGGGATATGGATAGGTAAAGAAGAACTCAAATTAGCACTATTTACTGACAATATAATTCTATACCTAGAAGACTCAACACATTCCACCAGAAAACTGCTAGAACTAGTAAATGAAGTCATTAAAGTAGCAGGATACAAAATCAATACTCATATATCAAAGGCATTTCTGTATATCAATGAAAAATCCTCTGCAAAGGAAATGAGAAAAAATATTCATTTAGAATAGTATCAAAATTATAAAATCTTTGGGAATCAACCTAACAAGAGCTGAAAGATCTCTACAATGAAACCTACAGAACCCGGAGAAAAATAATCAAATAAGAAACTAGAATATGGAAATATCTAATTTTTTTCTTGAATAGGCAGAATTAATATTGTTTAAATGACCACACTACCAAAAGCACTATACAGATTCAATGCAATTTCAATCAAAATCCCAATGACATTCCTCATAGAAATAGAAAAAGCAGTCATGAAATTTATCTGGCAAAATAAAAGACCCAGGATATCTAAAGCAATTTTTATCAAGAAGAGTGAAGTAGGTGGCATCACTATACTAGACCTTAAACTATGCTACATATTAATAATAACAAAAAAACAGTATGGTATTGGCAACAAAATAGACTTGTAGACTAATGGTATACAATAGATAACATAGAGCTATATTATATTTGACAAAAGACATCAAAAATGTACATTGGAGAAAAGATATCCTCTTCAAAAAATAATGATGGAAAAATTGGAAATTCATATACAATAAAATAAATTTAAACTCCTATCTCTCACCATGCAAAAAACTCAACTCAAATTGAATCAAAGATATAGAAATTAAACCAGAGACACTGTGTCTATTAAAAGAAACAGTAGGCCCAAATCTATCCCGTTAGTGCCTGAGTTTCTTAATAAAACTTCAGAGTATGATTTAAATAGTATGGATTTCAATTAAAAAGGTTCTTTTCAGCAAAAGAATCAGTGAAGTAAATGGAGAGCATACTAATTGGGAACAAATTCTTACCACATGCTCTTCAGATATAGAACTAAATTATAGAATATATAAAGAACTCAAAAATCTGAAAACCAAAATAAAAAAAAATAACCCAATCAATGAATGAGCCAAAGAATGGAACAGACACTTCTCAGAAGAAGATATACAATCAATTGACACACATATTAAAAAATTGATCAATATTTCTAGCAATTAGATAAATGCAAATCACAACAACTCTATGATTTCATCTTACTCCAGTAATTTGAGTATAAAAACAGCAATAATTGTTGGTGAGAATGTGGGTAAAAGGCACATTCATACAATTCTGGTGGACTTCAAATTGGTGCAGCCAATCTGGAAAGCAGTATGGAGATTCCTTGGAAAACTTGGAATAAAACCATTTTGACCCAGCTATCCCACTCTTCATTCTGTACCCAAAGGACTTAAAAACAGCATACTACCGGGACACAGTCACATCAATATTTATAGCACCACAGTTCACAATAGCTAAACTGTGGAACCAACATAAATGCCCTTCAGTAGATGAATGTAAAAAGAATATGTGTATATATACACAATGGAATATTATTCAGCATTAAAAGTAAGTAATATCATAACTTCTGCAGAAAAATTGATGGAGCTAAAGAATATAATGCTATGTAAAATTTGAAAATACCCCCAAAACTAATGCCAAATGATTTCTCTGATTTAAGGATGCTAATTCATAACATCATTTGGGAAGGTACAGAATGGGAGAATTACATAAACTTCAGAAAGGAAAAGGAGAAAAGGTGAGAGAGGGGAAGGAAGGGGGTTTAAAGGTAAAAATGACAGTGGAATATAATTGTTATTATTACCCTATGTACATGTATGAAGCCACAAAAGATATGATTCTACTTTGTGTACAACCAGAGATGTAAAAAATTGTGCTCAGTACATGTAATAAATGAGGAAACTTGAGGTGTTATTCCACTTTTCTAAAATTTAGAAGATGCAGAACATGAAGGGGATAATGAGAGGTGCTTGGTTCCATGTTGACTGGGTGGTAGATGAGGTAATGGGTAGGGTTGGCTGTAGAGTTTAGCTTATTGAAATAAGAATGTATGCATGCTAAGAGACTGGCACAGTATCATTCTGAGAATATGTGTCTTGCTAGTTTGAAAAAGGTGGAAAAAGAGGTTATATAGAGTACAAGGCAAGAATAAATACATATAATATAAATTGTAATGCATTATGTTGTCATATATAAAAATAATTTTTAAAAGAAATACATAAAAAACAGAAAATGTATGTTAGGTCATTAAGTGGTGTCCTAATTTAAGCAATCACCAACATCTTATTCATACGTAAAGATTTGCTTAAAAATTTAATAATTTATTTTAAAAGAAAATTAAAACACTACTTTCAAAGATAATAACATTTGACAGAAGTAGATTTTGGTGGTTGAGTTTTTTTTTGTTTTTTTGTTTTTTTTTGCATTGATAATATGACTGACTTTGAACATGCAAGTGTTGTTTAGTGAAAGCACTGAGCCATTACAAGTACCTTTTGTTTGCTAAAAAGTTATTGATAGTGAGTGGGGAATAGGTAGAAACTATGGTATTTGCAGTGAACTGGCCTTGAGGGATGGCACCCTTCCTATCTCAGGGCAGACTGTAATTCAAGAATGATGGGAGATTCAAAAAAGGGAGGTGTGTTTAGGGTAGGAATATGCACTGGCATTCATAGTTCAACCCATAGACGGTGTAGTATGGGTTTGTAGGTGGGGTCAAGAGAGAGCCAGTTAACGAAGGGCAATATGGAAAAGTACAGCTATAGAGGTTGGCAATTTTTAGGCCACTTGGCTGGTGTACAGAAAAGCCTACACACAGAAACACAGGCAAATCCCCTCTGCCTAATTCCCTACACAGAGGTCTGGTGTGTTTTCTGCACTGAGAGACAACACACATATACTTGCCTTGTGCTATATGTAACCTCTTTTCTCCCATTTCTGCAAACTAGCAAAACACATATTCTCTGAGTTATACTGTGCTAGTCTCTCAGTACCCACACATGCTTATTGTAATAAGCTGAACTCTACAGCAAACTCTATCCATTACCACATCTGCCACCTAGTCAAATTGGACCCAAGGACCTCTCATTATCCGCTTTATTTTCTTCATCTTCTAAATTATAGAAAAGTGGGCAATCAAATCAACTTCACCATAGCAACCAGGAATTTGATGGTTCTATCTATAGCACATCCCTGAAAACATGGAGTGGGAAGATTCTTTTCATTATTTCCCCTGTCAGCTCCAAAGAGCATTAAATTAGCTCTATACCTCCATCCCCTCCAAATAAAACCAAGGCCTACAAAAAGGACAGTTCCACAATCTCAACACATAGAGGGCACTAAATAGGCTTTCTGTCAAATATAATAAGGAAATGAATAAATAAATTAGAAAAAACAGTATGATGTGCTAACAGTTTATTGTTCACCACAATTGCTGTCACAAGAAAACACTCTAACATTCTGTAGTAATGGTGAAGATGGTGTTTGTATCTCTGCATAGAGCGCAGGTCCCTAACTGACATGCTCAGTGTGGCCATTGCTTTCTCATAAATACAAGGTTTGAAGTGTTCAATTTATTTTAACAGAATCAATCTCTTTCTCTCTCTCTCTCTCTCTCTCTCTCTCTCTCTCTCTCTCTCTCTGTCATTAGTTCAGTCTAATGTGAATTGCTTTGCAACATAAGAAAATGTTAAAAGGGTAACTGTTACATTAATTCAAATTTTGGAGCATTTTTTATTTATAGATTTGCAATGCTTATCTTTTAGAACATGGTTTATCATTTAACTTTCATTAGCATTTGAATCATTTCCAATCAGTGTCTGTAACTGCAACCTGCTCTGTAATTTACAATTAGCTCTGCATGGAATAATGATCTAATATTTCAGTTATAAAATTTTTGTGAAACACTTTAGTCTTATTTTATGTATTCATTTAAATTTTAAAATATATGTTCAGTTGTTTTACTTTAAAATGCTCCAAGATGTAATTCATGAGCTCTTTACCCTGGCCTGATAGCTATGTTGATATCTAAGTCTTGTTTGCTGTTGTAAATCTTGACATGTTCTCCTGATAATGTTCTAGATCTATATTGAAAGTGATGTCTGGGTGCAGTGACCATCATCCAGTGTGTGTTAATTAATTCTGCTGTGAAAAATTGCCTGTGGGAAATCCACCTGAAATTGTCAATTTGGTTATTTTTTTACATTTTAAGGCTTATCTGAAAAAAAACCCCACAAAAACAAACTAACAAACAAACAAACAGAACTCTTGCAACCATAGTTACTTATGCTTAAAATGTTAAAATGTGAATGAAATAATGTGTTTTAACTTGATAAATGTATTAACATTTTGAAACAATAAAATTAATTATTATAATTAATTATTAATAAAATTAATTATTAATTATTATGCTCTAGGACTGAGGATGTGGCTCAAGTGGTAATGTGCTTACCTGGCATGCACGGGGTGCTGGGTTTGATCCTCAGCACCACATAAAAATAAAATAAAGACATTGTGTCCACCAAAAATATTATGAAAAATTTTTTTAAAAAATATTTTCTCTCTCTCTAAAAAAATTTATGCTCTAACAATAATATTAGAGCATATCAAATTTTAATTCTTAATGAAAGTTAAGAATAATTTTTAATTTTATAAATTTGTTTAAAAAGTGATTATTAGTTTTGAATGCTGAGTTCCCTACATTAAAACAATTATAATTTCTACAGTAAAAATTCTCAAGTCAAAGATCTGAATGGTGATATCATTGTATTTTTTTCTCTTTGTTGACAATTTATTGTTTATTAGTGACATTATTCTTACTGACATTTTACCAGTGTGATAGTTTTATATATTATACTGACTTGAATCATGAGATGTCCAGATAGCTGATTAAATGTTATTTTCTGGTATATCCATGAGAGTATTTCTGGAGGGGATAAACATTTGAATCAGTAGCTTGAATGAAGCAGATTGCATTCCTCTATGTGAGTGGGTATCATCTAAACTGTTAAGGGCCTGAATGAAACAAAAATGTGGAGGAGGGAGGACTCACTGGCTCTCTGCTTGACTGCATGAGATAGATCTTTCTTCCATCCACAGCACTCCTGAATCTTTGGCCTTCAGATTCAGACTGAAATCTGTAACATTTGCTCTTCAACCTTCCAACATGCCACTTTTTTTCCAAATCATTGTACAGTTTTGAAATGGGTATTGCCATGATGAATTTATCACTCTTTGTGACTTGATGGCTGTCTCATGTCATTATGTGGTTAAAAGTCTAACAAAAAGAGAAAAAAAATTGAGACATGTTCAGATGATTGATTAGAAGTGAGAAAACTTGGTACCTAAAAAATGTCTTCAGTGAATCATTTGGATGTCTGAATACCATTACAATTCTGATCCTTCTGTTCAGAGAGTGGCAACCCTTATTTTTAGCAGGTAAATCTTGTTCCTTAGAGGACCAAATATAGCTCACACATGGCATATGGATATAAGTCTTTCTTCCATTCAATTTAAATTGTCACTAACATGTTATAATTTATGAAGTGTCAAAAAAGAGGTATATAATATCAAGACATATATGTGTTCATATCTATGAGGCTTGCAGGGAGGATATCCCTGTTCATTTTACAATGTTTTTGCAGTTTTGATTTCTTTATCTAGGTAAAGTTCAGATAAGAAACATCCAAGTGATAGCACAAGCAACTCAATAGAAAGTGTCTAGTCTGCTGAGAAGGATTGATCTAGTTTTGACAGACATTTTCAAGTGTCATAATTTTAATATAAAACCTGTTTTTAGATATCTGGTTGCTTGTGTGTGGCATCTGAAAATGGAATGTATGTATTAACAAAATTATTTTTAAAAATATAAATACATTTTGTTGTTGTCATTTGCATGATAGTTTACCATTTGGAGAATTTATGGATTGAACTCAAGGACAATTTATCACTGGGTCACATCCCCCAAATTTTATTTATTTATTTATTTATTTTAATTTTCAGAAAGGGTTATCACAAAGTTGTATGGGGTTTTGCTAAGTTTCTAAACCTGTTCTTTTTTTTAATTATCCTCTCCCCTTTACCTCTCAATCCGGTGGTATGATAGGCATGCTCCTGCGATTTTAGCAATTTTGGGGGGCGGTGGGTAGTAGAGATTAAACTCAGAGGCACTAAACCACGGAGGTGCATTCCCATCCCTATTTTGTATTTTATTTATGACACAGTTTCAATGAGTTGCATAGTGTCCTGCCATTGCTGATGCTTGCTTTGAACGTATGATCCTCCTGTTTCAGCCTCCAAAGCCACTGAGATTGCAGGCATGCACCACCATGACTACCCAGTTTACCATATTTTTAAAACAAATATTACCTTAGAATTTTTTCCAATATAAAATTCATTGTTTATGAATTGATCTATGCACAACCACCAAAAAATAATGAATCTTAAGAATAGTATATAATTACATAGTAAATAGTTATTTTTAAGCTAATAAAATAATATACTCTGAACCAAGTATATCCTCTACTTTTGTAAGACAAAGAATCATAATTCTGTCAGAAGAACCCTGGAATTTTTTGGTGCTGGTATAAGTGTAAATCAAACCTCTCCTGAGAAGTCAGTGTTATTAAATATTTGCTAATAAATAAATAGTCTCATTTTCTTTAGATGTGTGTCATGAAGTTTTTCTTAATATAACTTTATTTATTTATATATAGTGCAAAAAAATCAAACCCATTTCCTCACACATGCTACATGAGTGATATTCCTCTGAGCCACAACCCCAGCCCCTTCATGTAATTGTTTATAAAAAGATGTAAATCTAAAATATTATTGTCTGAGTAAAGATCAGTGAATTATTTTTAACATTAATTATTAAGTTGTAGGTGGACACAAAACATTTATTTATTTATTTATTCATTTATTTATTTATTTTTGTATGGAGCTGAACATTGAACTGAGTTTCTCATACATGCTAGGTGAGTGCTCTTCCTCTGAGCCACAACCCCCAACTCCAAGTATAGTTAAAGTTACTTTTAGCCCTCTGATTTTTGGTATAAAGAATATAAGATAGTTGAATCCATATCTCTCACCGTGCACAAAAGTTAACTCAAAATGGATCAAGGAGCTTGATATTAAATCAGAGACATGGCAACTGATAGAAGAAAAAGTTGGTTATGATCTACACTCTGTGGGATCGGGCTCCAAATTCCTCAATAGGACACCCATAGCGCTAGAGTTAACAAATAGAATCAACAAATGGGACTTACTCAAACTAAAAAGTTTTTTCTCAGCAAAAGAAACAATAAGAGAGATAAACAGGGAGCCTACATCCTGGGAACAAATCTTTACTCCACGCACTTCAGATACAGCCCTAATAACCAGAATATACAAAGAACTCAAAAAATTAGACAATAAGATAACAAATAACCCAATCAATAAATGGGCCAAGGACCTGAATAGACACTTCTCAGAGGAGGACATACAATCAATCAACACGTACATGAAAAAATGCTCACCATCGCTAGCAGTCAGAGAAATGCAAATCAAAACTACCCTAAGATACCATCTCACTCCAGTAAGACTGGCAGCCATTAGGAAGTCAAACAACAATAAGTGCTGGAGAGGATGTGGGGAAAAGGGCACTCTTGTTCATTGCTGGTGGGACTGCAAATTGGTGCAGCCAATTTGGAAAGCAGTATGGAGATTTCTCGGAAAGCTGGGAATGGAACCACCATTTGACCCAGCTATTCCCCTTCTCGGTCTATTCCCTAAAGCCCTAACAAGAGCATGCTACAGGGACACTGCTACATCGATGTTCATAGCAGCTCAATTCACGATAGCAAGACTGTGGAACCAGCCTAGATGCCCTTCAATAGATGAATGGATAAAAAAAATGTGGCATTTATATACTATGGAGTATTATTCTGCATTAAAAAATGACAAAATCATAGAATTTGGAGGGAAATGGATGGCATTAGAGCAGATTATGCTAAGTGAAGCTAGTCAATCTTTAAAAAACAAATACCAAATGACTCCTTTGATATAAGGGGAGTAAACAAGGACAGGGTAGGGACGAAGAGCTTGAGAAGAAGATTTACATTAAACAGTGATGAGAGGTGGGAGGGAAAGGGAGTGAGAAGGGAAATTGCATGGAAATGGAAGGCGATCCTCAGGGATATACAAAATGTCATACAAGAGGAAAGGAGGGGTAAGACAAGATAATACAAATGGAAGAAATGATTTACAGTAGAAGGGGTAGAGAGAGAAAAGGGGAGGGGAGGGGAGGGGAGGGGAGGGGAGGGGAGGGGAGGGGGGATAGTAGAGAATAGGACAGACATCAGAATACATCAGACACTAGAAAGGCAATATGTCAATCAATGGAAGGGAAACTGATGTGATACAGCAATTTGTATACGGGGTAAAAGGGGGAGTTCATAATCCACGTGAATCAAACCGTGTAATATGATGTATTAAGAACTATGTAATGTTATGAACGACCAATTAAAAAAAAAAGAATATAAGAAATGACATAATCCAAATTTTGTCATTTTGTAGTCATAAAAAGATGAACTCAGAGAAATAACTGAATCATTTTGAGTTGCATATCATATTAGTGGAAGATTAAGTTCAAATAAAAATAAATAATAGGACCAAAATGAAACAGCAATTTTTCTACAATTTAAATATGTTCTCTTCCATATGATTCTAGCTGGAAGATGTGACTTTAATCAGCATTTGACCCTTTTTGTACATCTTAAAAAAGTAATATCTAATCACTATGCACACAAATTATCATTTACATTAGGATTCAATGAAAAAATTATATTTTATAAGCACTTTTACAGAGGAGTATTCGTCATCCTTCTTTGATTCATTCTCATGCTTCATAGGTATCACTTTCAAAGATTTCCTTACCATGATGTAGTTTGGATACTTGTGAGGCATCAATTTCATGGGTGTCTCTGACCCCTATAAAATTATGTGCCAGATTTAGCTGGAAAGTTCTCAAAAATCAATTCCTCTAGGTAAAAATGTATTTTTATTCTACTGTTTCCTCTCATTATTTTTTTCTTATCTTTCTTGGAAGATGCTTACTTTTCTCCATAAGATAGTGCTGGTGCTATCTTCATTCACAATTTATTATTTATCCAAATAAAATGTCAGCTTGTTTTAACTTTTTTATAGATTTTTTTCTTCACATTTTAAACCATTTATAACCATCTGTTGAACATTTTTCAAGTTCTTCATGAACTTGAACACCAAGAAATCAAAATGAGAAACTGTGTATTAAGGACTATCTAATTTAAGATCTTGGATCTGCTGACTATGGTGTCAAAATGTGAAAAGAAGAACATCTAAAACTGCTGAGTACAGCAATGAGCAACATGAGAGGATAACAGGCACTTGATGTCAAAGAAAAAAGCAGGTAAGAATCTTGTGAAACTAACAAGGTAGGAGAGGCAGAAGGATCAAAAGTTGAAAGTCAGCCTCAGTAAAAGAGAGGCGCTAAGCAACTCACTGAAAGCCTGTATCTAAATAAAATGCAAATGATGTTGTTCGGGGGTTCAGTGCCCATGAGTTCAATACCTGATACCAAAATAATAATAATAATAATAATAATAACAACAACAACAATAATATAATATTCAAAATAAACTAATCTCCAGTAATGGCCATTAATGTGTCAGTGGTGTCAAATTTTTGATCTTTGATAGACAAATAAAATTGCATGCATGCTTTGGTAAATCTGAGATAAAACAGTCATTCAAAAATTATATCAGTTCTTGTATAGTATGTGTATAAAAATGCCTCATTAAATGTCAGGCATACACTCTAAGAAATGCACTCAAAGTGACTTTGCCGTTTTTGCAAATATCATACTGTGTACTGACATTTAGATTGTATACTACTACAATCCTAGGCTATATTTTGTAGCTGTTGTTGTATAAAAATTCCATCACTGACTAAAAGATCACTATGCAACACATTATTGTATGTTACAAATTTGGAGAGATCAGTGTACCAAAAAGAGAATTTTATTTTTTTTAGTTTGCAGAGGACACAATATCTTCTTCTTCTTCTTCTTCTTCTTCTTCTTCTTCTTCTTCTTCTTCTTATTATTATTATTATTATTATTATTATTATTTTAATGTGGTGCTGAGTATCAAACCTAATGCCTCTCATGTACTAAGTGAGCACCCTACCATTGAGCCATAATCCCATCCCTAAAAACAGAATCTTTGAAATATTCTTTACAATTAGACAATAAAAATTAAAGTTTCCACTGCTGAGGAGTAGAAAATTGCTATCCTTTCTAAAGAAAGTTCCTCAACTATGAGATATCTGTGTCACACACACACACACACACACAAACACACACACACACACAAAGTGATTATAATCTTGCTTAATACAGCATAATAAGTCTTTCAAAGATAGTCAATATGTAACTATAAAACATTCAATAGTTACTATATGAAAAAAAAAGTTTTATTGTGAATGTGTCAGTACATGCTCATATTATCAACTGCTTGAGAAGTTATGACAAAACAAATCCCCCCAAAAACAAATGCTGAATGTTTTCTTTAATACAAGGAGACTGATTCATAGTGGTGTAGGGAAGGGCATGAGAGGGATAGACAAACTTTAGATTGGGTAGAGGGGTGGGGGAGAAGAGAGGTGGCAGAGGGTTTGCAATTATGTATGTATAAATGTATCTAAAGTACATTTATGAAGACACAAATTGGTGTAAATATACTTTGTATACAGCAAGAGATATAAAAATGTGCCCTACATGTGTAATAAAAATTATAATGCATTCCACTCTCTCATAACAGAAATATAGCAAAATAGAAGGCTTCTAACCAACCTTTATCTACTGATATATTGATACACATCTACTCATGTTATGTCTGTTACTTTGACAAAATCATAAATGAGTTCTGAGTTTTAGATACATTAGACAAGTGAAAAAATACCTACAATCAAATGAGTAGAAAAACCTAGGTCCTTTGTTGTTCAAAAGTGGATTTTAAATTGTTTGTAAAATACATAATGATCAACAAGGTGAGTTGAAATTGTAAACATAAAAGAGACATAAAAAGTGTAATAACAGGTATTACATTTCTAATTCCAGTTTTGGATTATAGTAATACAAATAATACATGTTTTCAATATCTTTTTTTTATTTATATGTGGTGCTAAGGATCAAAGCCAGCACCTCACTCATGCTAGGCAAGTGCTCTACCACTTAGCTACAGCCCAAGCCGCAAAAGATACATATTGAAAGAAAAATTTATGAATATGCTGTTATACTGTAAACCAACTGTAGGTATACCTGACATATTTTATGAAGATACATCATATTACTACTGAATTCATAAGTTTGTATATAAACAATAAGTCTTTAAAACTTATTTTACTTGAAATTATCTTTTGAACTGGGAAGGATTTATAATAGTTCAAAAAAAATCAACTTAAACTTGTCAATTTACCAAATCATTTCAAAATTTCTTTTCTGTAGAATCTAAAAGATTTGCTAGTAACAGAAACTTATCAAATAACAAAATAGACTGTTTATGTTTCTGTCTCCTGTCCTTTTACTGTCATAGCTAAAGAACCATATCGTAAAACAATGTTGTAAAGTGTTTCTTCTGTGTTTTCTTTTTATATTTTGCACACAAATTTATGCTTCTCTTTCTTTTTTTTCTATTCTAGATTGAAAAATAGTAACTTCATCAGCTTGTATGGTACAGCATGATATTTTAATACATGTAGCATTGTTTAGTGATCAAATCAGAGTAAAGATCATATTTGTCACCTTAGTAGGATGGGAAGAGATTGGTAAATGGGACCCCAGTATTTTCTTCTGGGAAATTTACAGTTTCACGTCTCACTGTTACATTTTTTCCTCTTTGAGTTGATGTTTTGATATGGTGTAAAATAATATTTGGTTTTCTTTCTTCCCCATGTGGTTATTGAGTGTCCTCAGAACCATGTGTTAAAGACACTAACTATCCTTTATCCACTCTGTATTATTGGCCCCCTTCTCAAAGATGAGTGTGCAGTGAATGTCTGGGTTTATCCTTGTTCTCTTTTCTGTGCATTGGTCTGTATGTTGCCTTCTATTTCAGTACAACAGTGTTTTAAGTCTTATAGTTTGTAATTTGTTTGATTCTATCTTTTTTGCAATTGTTACAATTAGCTACACATAACAATATAATGCATTGGCACAGCATACATAAATGGAGTCTAACTCCATATTTTTCTTGTTGTACATGATGTAGAAGTACCCAAGTCATGTTATTGTATAAGAATGCAAGGTAATAATATCTGATCCATTTAATTATCCTTCAAAACCTCAGACATCTTTTCCTCCCTTCACTTCCCTCTCTCTAATCCAAAGTGTATTTATTCTTCCCTAGTGCCTTTCATTGTGAATTAATATCTGCACTTCAGATAAAATATTCAACCTCTGGAACTTTGCTATTGGTTTATTTAGCTTAGCATGATATTCTCAAGTTCCATCCATTTTCCAGCAAGTGATATAATTTTATTCTTTTTAGGGTTGCATAATATTACTCTCTCTCTCTCTCTCTCTCTCTCTCTCTCTCTCTCTCTCTCACACACACACACACACACACACACACACACACACACACACACACACACTTATTTTATTTATCCATTCATCTGTTGAAGGTTACCTAGGTTGGTTCCATAGTTTAGCTATTGTGGATTGACCTACTCTAAATTGATGTGGCCACCAGCAATGTATCCTTTTCTCCCACATTCTCATAAACACTATTATTGCTTGTATTTATGATAATTGCCATTAAAACTGCAATGAATTGAAATAGGTTTGATTTGCATTTCCCTAATTGCTAAAGATGATGGTCTTTTTTATACGTTTGTGATCAATTATATTTATTCTTCTGTGAAGTGTCTGTTTATTTATTGATGCATATGTCTCTCTTTTTTGGCATTAAAGTTTGTTGAGTTATTTATATATTTTGGAGAATATTGCTTTATTTGATGTGTATATGGTAAAGTTTTATTTTCCCATTCTGTAGTCTCTCTCTTTGTATTATAGATTGTTTCCTTTGTGGAGAATAAGCTTCTTAGTTTGAATTCATCCTATTTATTGATTCCTAATTTTACTGTTTGTGTTTTAGGAACCTTGTTCAAGAAATCAGGTCCTGGGCCTCACACATGCCAGGCCAGCATTCTACCACTGAACCACTACTCCTGCCTCAGAAACATTATTCTTAAGAGTGAGAAATTTAAAGAATTCCCTCTAAAATTAAAAAAAGAAAAAGATTGCCCTTTTTTTGCCACTTCTATTCAACATAATCCTTGAAACTCTATCCAAAACAATAAGAAGAAAGAATTAAAGATAAGTGAATAGAAAAAGAGGATCCCAAAACTTTCACTATTTGCTAATGACATGCTACTATATTTAGAAAATTGAAAAAAAAATTCACCTGAAAACTTTCTTGATTAATAAATAAAATCAGCGAAATAGTAGAATATAAAATAAACACCCATAAACCAAAAGCATTTCTATATTTAAGCAATGAATCCACTGGAGGGGGGGGAACTTTAGGAAAACCACCCCATTAACAATGGCTTCAAAAAAGTAAAAAAAAAAGAATAAAATAAACTACTTGGGAATCAATCTAAAAAAGAGGTAAAATACCTCTACAATGAAAACTATGCCAGTGCCACCAGGGGTGCTGGAGGATTTGGGATGTTCGCCTTCGCAGCTGAGTCCATTCCCTTCCCACCGCCGCCCCCAGTGCACTGGGGCCACTGCTCCCAGCCCAACGTGCCAAGCTTTGGCAAGAGCTTGCCACTTTCGCCTATCCACAAGGACATGCAGGAGCATATCAAGGCAGTGCTCAACTGTATGGCAGCCTCCAAGTGCTGCAAGCGCAAGCTGGAGTGCATCGCACCTGGAGGAGAAAGGGAAGAGCTCAACAGCCAGAACACGGAGCAGGCGTCTACCACAGAGCCTGCTGTGCGAGCAGGTGGCACAGCTCAAGCAGAAAGCCCTCAGCCACGACAACAGAAGCGGCGAGCTGCTGCCCCAGCACCAGGTGCCCGTTTACTGAGCCCATGCACAGGGTGCATGTGTGGGGACGTGGGGGCCCAGCAGTTGGAGAGGGTGCGGTTCCCAGGGATATGCCAAGGTGCCAAGAACTTGGAGAGGGCGCCCAGGACTTGACAAGGTGGATCCACTGCTCCTTGGGGGGAGGGGGACAGCACATTATCCCTCCCCTCGCGCTGCCTTTGTCCCCCCTTGAGCTGCCCCTGTTCCCTGCGCTTCTGCCCCATATTGCACAGACCCTTGCCCTGGCCTGTCCCTTGCCCCATCCACCCTTTTGTACACACCACAGCGGAAGGGGGCTCTATAGGGAGCAGCCTCCAGCCTGCTTTTTTTGACTTTTTTTTTTTTTTGCATTTGGAAGAGAGAAGATCACAGTGTTCCATTCTGCCCCATTTATGTCTCTACTCGGTAACACAGGGTTGTGTGCGCACGTGTGCGTGTGTGTGTGTGTGTTTTGTTGTGTTGATTTTTTAAAGAAATGGGAAGAAGAACAACAACAAAAACTGCTCAGCCTTTTCCTTGCTCTCACTACCCCCTTTGTCCTCCTGACCCTCCTTTCTCCTGCCCTTTTGTTTTGTTTTGTTTTTGATTTTGTTTTGCTACAAGTCCACATTCCTGTTTGTAATCCTCTGTTTGCCCGGTTTTGTTTTCAGTAAAGTCTCCATACTCCATAAAAGAAGAAGAATGTTTCCCTTGCATTTACCATACACAGCTTTTATAATGTTAAGATATATTTCTAGTATACATAGTTTTCTAGTATTTTGAACATATATTTAGTCAAAAGCTTTTTCTGCATTTATTGAGATAATTTTTGATTCTTTTCTTTACATTTATTTATGTAAAAAAAATCTTTATTGATTTCCATGTGTTGAACCAACCCTGCATCCCTGGGACAAAGCCCACTGATCATGATGTACTATCTTTTTAATATGATTTTGTACGCTGTTTGCCATAATTTTATTGAGAATTATTACATCTCTGTTCACCAGGAATACTGCTTTGAAATGTTCTTTTCTTGATGTGTCTTTGTCTAGGTTTTGCATCAGGTTGATATTAGTTTCATAGAATGAGGTTAGAAGGTTTTGCTATTTTTTATTTCATAAAACAATTTTAGAAGAATTGGTGTTCATTATTTTTTTCAACTTTATGTAGAACTGGGCTGAGAATTTCTCTGATAATGGGGTTTTTTTAGTTGTTAGGTTTGTGATAAACCCTTCCTTGGGAGAATTAATGTAATACATTCAAGACTTCATACTTTAGAGGAGAAATACCTACCTTAACATTAGCCTACTTTGACAAATGTTAGTCCTCAAATAACAATATTTTTTTAAACATTTTTTTTTGTTTTCTCCAGGAGAGGACTTACACCTCCAAGACTCCTTTCTTTAAATACGTGTGTGTGTGTGTGTGTGTGTGTGTGATCTAGTGTTTTATGGTCACTTGGGAAAACTGCATTAAATAACACAGCCATGAATTCAATTTGAGTTTTTTACTCTAGCTTTTTAGCCCACATCTTAAATTTTTTACCCATAAAACACTTAAAGTAGCTATAATTTCTATCAGAGTCTCTACATGGAAGTATGAAATGATGGGATAAAATATTTTAACACTCTAACTCTCCAATATTATAAAACTTATTGCTATTGGAATGTAATGTCATTCATACTCTTGACATAATGCTCCTTAAATAAATGCAAAAACCTTTGAAATAAATAAAACACAAGAGGATCAGTCAAGAGAAGTGACAGAGCCCCCATGAGAGCAGGATGAACATTCTGAAATACTTCTGGATTAAAAGCTAAGTTCCATGAAAAGTGAAATCAGCATTTTTCATGTGTGTGTATTGGGATAATTACTACACTAAGATATTTAGGTTTTTGTAGAGTAGGAGAATATAAGATACTATTACACTGTTAAGAAATAGGTAAATAAGAGGAGCTCCATCATAAACATCATGCTGAATTTAGCCGGAAACCCAAATGTGAAGCCTAGAGATGTTTTGTAGAAAGCAACTAAGTTAAGCAAATAGATTATCAGTTCTCTTTCTGCTGGGGACAGTGTAGAAGGTAATTGTTTACACATATATTTTTAATAAATTCAATAAAATTCTTCATTTCAAGGGAAACTAATAAACCAGGCTGTGGTAGAAGCAACTGTCAAGTTCAACTTGTTAATCTGTCTTTGATTCAGTAATAACAGAACATCTTCTTAGGTAAATGGCTACACTTTGAATAATGCTGCAATATTCATTAACTCTGGCTCCTCTACAGAATAGTCACTCAGAGCCTGAAAGACTCATGGGTACAAAGAAATAGATACCCCAAGCTTTAATTCTTCTTCAAGAAAAATTTCCTTTTTACCCAAGCTTTGGATATCCTGACATCAATGTGTGGATTCATATATTTGTGGCAAAGCTGTACTCTGATGATCCAATTACCTTTCTCCTTTAAAATTACAAAAATTTCTGTAGAAAATGCTTACTTTACCAGAACACCCCAATTCTGTTGTCATTCATTGAATGAGTTTAAATTGTCTTTGAAAAACATTTTTTTCTTTAAAGTTTTCAGTGAGCAAAATCATCCTTTGATATTTGGGTAAAAAAATCAGTGAAAATTCCTTTGAAAATATGAATACTTCTCAGGAAAAGATAAAATAACTTTCTCTAAATTATTATAAACTGCTCTTATTACAGAAAAGTCAGTAATGTAATGGAAAATAATTTGGTTTTTATTGCTATTTTTTTTTGGTTCTGTTTTTAGAAAAACAATGTTAGGCCTCTCACTAGACCACAGATATGTATGGCTTGTTGTATAAGAAAATAAATTTTTAAAAAACTTGAACTAATGTTTTATTTGAGTATGTATGCTCTTAAAATATATTTTTCAGATTTTTCAATTGGAAACAATTCAGAGTAATGATAACCAATATAAATGTATATGCCTCCCATAGAGCTTTATTTTCCAAATGAGTAGTTTGTGAGAAGTAAATATGGAGAGTGAACTGACACATCTTCTCTTAGAAGGAAATCAAGGAAGGGATGGAGAGTGAGAGATAAGAAGGAAATAACATAAAAATGAGGAAGGAGGAAAGAAAAGAAGAGAGAAAGGAAGGAAAACATTTGAATAATGGTTTTTCTTATCTGGGAATGAAGACAGGTTAAAGCACCTTCTTCCTGAGGGAGACAGTTTTTCTCACAATTACCTCTTCCCATTGTAGTCCATCTTCTCATTCTCTCACCCTCATCATACTGAATATTTAGCAGATATACATTTTCATTATGAACCAATCTGTGCTTGAAGATAATTTCTTTATCTACTATATAGTTCATTTTAGCCATGACCAGGTAGTTTAAGAACTGTAAAAAAAAAAAAAAAAAAAAAAAAAAAAAAAAAAAAAAGAAGTGTAGATACCAATCATGCAGAATTTTCTCTTTGCCATTGTAGGAACCAAAATGAGAACCTCTTTTCTGTTAACCTTGGCTGGGAAATGTAAAAAAGGTCCTGACTGGCCCTGGTCATGTCCAACTCTACTAAATATAGTTGTGAGCATAATGGAACTTAATCTGGACAGAAACGACTCATAGACCCTGTTATCTGTTTCTGGTAGGTTAGTGTTAGTAACTACCATAGCTAATAAATGCAAGATCTACTTGGGAAGGGTTAAGTTATATAAAAAAAAAATAAGAACATAGAACTCTCAGTATCACCAAATGCCTAGTATTTATCTGGTCAATAAAACTGTGTTTCTCAATAATATCACCAACAATTTATCTGCCCCTTAATGTGTATAAGCACACCTCTTTTCTTGGACTATCTACATTTATTTCAACCGGAGATTAGTTGGGTAAGAAGAAGACAGTATGAAAATGGTAAAAATTAAAATTGTGAAAATAGATTTTCTTGACTTTTTTGTAGGAAAACACCAGCAACACTTCACAGAAAAAATATACAAAAAAAGAAAGAAAAGAAAGAAAAACAAGGTTGTTGGAAATTATTTATTCTCAGTAACAATTTTATTCTTGAGGGCCAGTCCTAGGCCGGGCATGTATGAGGCTAGGAAAACCACCAAGCCTTCTTTGATTGTTTTAATTAACAGACTTCATTTTAAGGAGATTTGTAAATTTACAAGGAAATAAAGCACATAGAACCATGATCCCATATGCTTTCCCTTATTCAGAGTTTCTACTATTATTTTCATCATGTATTATTACTGAGAAACATTTTATGTAAGCACAAAATCAAAATGTTTTGCCAATAGTTATGGTATTAAATAATTATCAATATCAATAAATAGTTTAATTATTTATTAAAACACCAATTTTAGAGTTTTTTAAGCATTGACAAAGAATAATGTCAATTACCATGATGGCATCTTGCATAGTGGATTCACCATGCCAGAAGTCCCTGTTTTTCAGCTCTTTAACATCTCCTACTCCAGTACTCTGATTTCTTGGCAATGTTTAACATTTTTAATGTTTTGACTTTTTCAGAATGTCATAAATTTGGAATTTTACAAATATGACTTTTCAGACAATATATTATTTCTGGCAGTATATGTTTATGATGCCTCCATATTTTTTTTCATTTTTGATAGTAAATTTGATATTTTTTAAATTTTTGAATAACCCTCTACTGTATAGATATATCACAGTTTTACATTAATAACAGGTAAATAGCTACTGAATTATCCCTTAGCTGTTTCCTGTTCTTGGCAATCATGAATGAAGAAGATGTGGACATTTGTATATGGGTTCTGTGTGGACATAACTTTCAATTCCATTGAATTAACACTGAGAAATAAAATTAGTGGGCCATATTAAGTGTACATCAAACTTTCTTCCAGAGTGGCTATCCAATTTTGTTATCCCAACAGCAATGTATGAGAGTTCTTCTTGTTCCCCATCTTTGCCAGCTCTTCATATTGTTAGCTTGGAAATTGTGTAAATTTTTATAGGTGTGTTTAATTTGTAATTCCTTAATCACATATAATATTCAGCATCTTTTTCTATGCTTTCCAAATATGTACTTTGTTTTTTTGGAGGAACATCTATTTCTTTCATTCAAATTTAAAACAATTTTATTAGGATAATACTAAAATACAATAAACTATACATATATAAGTCATTATTTGTCACGTTGGATATACCTATTTACCAGTGTAACAGTGACCACAATCAAGTTTTTAACATTGATAGTTTATGCAGATTGTTCTTGGTACCCTATTGTAATTTCTACCTCTTGCTTCCTCTTCCCACCAGGGGAAAAAAAACCAACCCAAAACAAAACAAAACAAAACAACAAAAACACTGACTTTGTATTGTGATAGATGATACAGTAGATTGGAAATCACACAAATTAATTTTCAGAGCCTTAGTCTACCTAGATATTGACCTTTGAACAATCAGTCATCCCTCAAACTTACAGTACTCATCTGTAAGATAAGAGATCTTCCAATCAGGACTCAAGACAGTGTAAAGATAAGGACAAAGTAAATAATGAATCAAGAATACTGCCTGACCCAGAGAAGGCTTTTGATTTCTGGTATACAGTGTTACCATCCATGCTTTAGTTTGGTGATTCAGAGTACATGTGAGAGACTATAAGTCCACAGTTTCTTTCTTTTTATTTTATTTTATTTGTTTTTTTTAGATATGCATGATGATAGATTATATTTTGGCATATTATAAATACATGAAGTATAACTCATTCTATTTAGGATTCTATTTTTGTGGTTCTACATGATGCAGTTACTCTGGTCATGTGTTCAAATATAAAGATAAGGAAGTTCTGTCCAATTCCATAGTTCATTTCCGTCACCTCTACCTATAATTGTATAGACTTTAGGGTTTTCAAGTTTTTTTTTCTGATTGGTGTTATTGAGGTTGAATTCTCATAAAAGTGCCTATCAGAAAATAATTTTAGTGACATTTACAATGTTGTGGTATAATTACCACAATTACCTTGTTTTAAGCATTTTAACCACTGAAAATATACCATGTAATCTGTTAATCAACCACTCACTTACATACCTTTCAAGTCCTGGAAACCAACTCTCTCTAACTCTATGATTTCCAATTTTGGATATTTTATATAGATGTAGTTATAGCACAGGTGAAATTTTATGTTTGATTTTGTTTACTTTTCTAAATATTTTTGAGATATGTCTACATGGTCACCTGTATCAGTACTTCATTTTTATGGCAGAGTAATATTAAAACATATATATAGATATTATATATATATATCAGTATATCTATATGTATATCAATATACACATATAGATATATGTATATATTTATATCAGTATATCTATATGTACATGTGCTTACTCTGACATGGATAATATAAATACATAGACTCATTTGTTTATCATTCTTGATGGAAATTTAGATTTTCATATATTTCCTAGTGGACATGGTGATGTCATTGATATTCATGTTCAAGTGTTTGAATATCTGTTTTCAGTTCATTTGGAAATATAGCTTGGTAGGTCATGGGGAAATTCTATGTTTGAAATTTTAGCAATCATCATTTATTCCTATACCTACTATACCATTTTATATATTTAGCAGAAGTGTTGGTGACTTCCAATTGTTTCACATGGTGCCCAACACTTCTATTTTTAACATAATGAATGTTCATAAAGTACTCTTTCATGTTATTTGTTGGATTTCTGTTGTTCATGTTGTTGTAGTAGTTTTGGTATAGGGAAGTTAACCTTAAGGTGGTCCACCAATGAGATACATATCCTGTCAATTTTTTTCACAAAGTCTCACTAAGTTACCCAAAGTTCCCACAGACTTGCAGTACTCCTGCAGATTCCTGAGTAGTTTTTATGTGAGCATGCACATATTAATAGACAAAAAAAAAGAAAAGCATCAATATTTCTCTAATAGAATTTCATTGAAAGAAATATCAGGAACTGTGATGCACGAAGACAAAAAAAATCCACTTTTTTTATCAGAGAATGTACTTTTGTCCAACCGTGAAAATCAGTAGCCTTAGTTTACTCCTTGTTGTCTCTTTCTCAGAAATGTCATATTAATTAAATAAAAGAAGTACCCTTTGCATCCTATTCTAATGAGATCCCCTTCTACACAGAAAATCCTAATTAAGCTTCTCTACAAATTTTCACTATAATTGTCTTTTAACTATAAGCAAAGGAAATACAAAAGAGTTCAAGGTAGTTAAGCTTCCTATTTCCTGTTTCTTTATCTTGCTTTGCCATGAGCCTGAAAGAGATCAATGTATCAGATGCTGAACACTTCTTCACTAGTTTTTCACAAGGTTTTTGAGCAATCTATTATTGAAATGATATAATATAGTTTGTGAAATTTTTTCAAGTGGGAAGTGTATTTGAAAAAATGTGTTTCTATTGTAACAAAGTCTTTGTCTTTGGGCCAGAGATATTCACAGGGATATTTACACTTCAAAGACTAATTGGGTTCCATTGTAATTGTTCAAAATGTTGGGGGAGGGAAGGGGGGTAAAAGAAGCTCTTTCTTTCTCAGGTGCTGATCCTTGAGAAAAAAAAAAAGTATTTTTGTGGTGTTAATTTACCCAGAACAGTGAAAAAGTTCTGTTGTGATGGGAACTTCAGTAGATATTGAATCTCTGAGTACCTCTCCCTATACAGTGGGTTAAAAGTAGTAAAACATCCTGAAAATGGCTTTTAGGTCAATTGAGTAGAGTGAAAAGTTTTCTCTCTGAACCTGGCTGCAGCCAAATAAATCTACTCTCTGATACTCTTCAGGTGTCTGACCTTGTCTCATTCTACTACACTGGCTTCTTTTACTTAGAAAATGCCTTTAAGTTTTATTTTGGTTGTTGAGCTATTTAATAGGCTACTCTTTTCTTGTTGAGTGAATTTTTTTAAATACATATACTTCTCCATTAATTTGCTAAAGAATTTTTAGCATATTTGCTATATTTCCATATATTCCATATATTAATGCTATATTTAGCATTAATTTGCTATATTTCCTTCAATTTAAATTGTTATTGAATAAATCTGCTGTGAATATTTGCATATGTGAAATTGGCTTGCCCCCTGCTTTGAATATAACACTTGACACTCTGCCACTGAGACTTTTTAAAAAGAAAAAAAGGGGACATCTCTCTCTCTCTCTCTCTCTCTCTCTCTCTCTCTCTCTCTCTCTCTCTCTCTCTCCTGTTCCATAACTAGGAACTAGATTGCCTTTTCCCATCCATGCCATCCATGAATCAGACAGCTTTGAGAACACAACCACCAGAGGAACCAAAAAATTCTGACTTCAAAGATGGTCCCAGGAGACCTAAGGAATAGATATCTCCCAAATTAACAAGTGAACAGTTACTCTTCTTTACAGGGAGTACCTGGCAGGCAGTCTTTGAATAGCTTATTTTGAAAATATTCTTTGTTCTGCCAGGAATGATGGCTCATGCCTGTAATTCCAGTGCCTCAGAAAGATGAGGCAGGAGGATTGAGTTCAAAGCCAGCCTCAGCAAAAGCAAGGTGCTAAACAATTCAGTGAGATTCTCTATCTCAATAAAAATTTAAAATAAAACTGGGAATGTTGTTCAGTGGTTTAATGCCTCTGAGTTCAATCCCTACTTCACACACACACACGCACACACACACACACACACACACACACACACAAAAGATTATATTCATTCAGATGAGCAGAATCAAAGCCTCTGGAACTTGAGTCCCCTGTGCTCCTCCTTTCTAGAAAAGCAATAATATACTTGCTTTGCCTTTTTCTCAAAACCATGTCCTCCTTATTAAATTGGCATCAGGGAGAAGGATAAAGGTTTGGTAGTATATTCATCATTTCTGTAGGCATCAGTTTACAAATAATGAGGATAAAATATGGAAGTGTGATCACTGCATAATATGGTAACTATATTAAGGATAAAAACTACAGTACTTCTTTCCCAGAAGACTGTATTGGCATCAAAGCAACAATCAAAAAGAACTCCTGTGCTCCACAACCAATCAGTATTTGTTACTATTGGATTTTGTGTGAGTGTGTGCAATTTATTAGTGGCTAGAGAAATCTACTATTAATTTTAAATTCATTTCCCATTTGATAGGTGCTGTTTAGCATCTTTCCAGATGTTTTCATGCTCTTTTTAGAGCTTATTTGTGAAGGGTCTTTTCATATCTTCTTCTCTTTTATACTTGTCATTCATTGTAACTCTTGTGGCACAGCATTCCACCATTTCAACTAATTGAACATGATCATTAATTGACGAATTATTATTGTGTATTTTGATTATTTCATTATTTAGAAGATATACATGTGCAACTTTTCTACAAATTACCTGAACCAGTTCTCAATTTTCAGTTGTTTATTACATCATAATTTTAAATCCAAAATTACCACACAAAAGGAACAATATTATGAGTCAGTAGAATGTAAGATATATATAATATTTTAGCATTTCCCACAGTACACCTTTTGATATTTTCAGTGACATAAAATACAGACATCTATTTATAAATGCAAATTTAATATTTTTTCTTATTAAAATAATACTACAAATCCATAATTTTTATGGCAAGAATTATTAAGGCCACACTTTTTTTATATATTTCTCTATGATTTGAATTTTACATTTTGATCTCTTATGAAACATAAACCCAGAAAATGAAGAAACTCTTGGTACATAAGGCAATATACCCTTGAAAGAGTGAGAAGCATAGACTGAGGTTTAATTGAATCCATAGCAAGCAGTCCTCCTACTTCTTTGAATACATTGCAATGTGACACACACCTGTAATCTCAGCTAATTGGGAGATTGAGGCAGGAGAATCAAAAGTTTGAGCCCATTCTCTAACAACCTAGGAAAAGCCTAAGCAACTTACTGAGACCCTGTATAAATAAATAAATAAATAAATAAATAAATAAATAAATAAATAAATAAATAAATAAAGGATTGGGGGTGTTGCTCAATGCTTATTCACCACTGTGTGTAATTTGTGGGCAAAAGAAAAAAGATTTGAACCCAATCCACTGAAATGCTTTAAAATTTTCAGAAAGTATACAAATTATATGCTGACATTTTTAGAATCACGACAGATAAAATTCTGTTTAATTTAGAGAAGTTATTCACAGTTGTTTATAAAGTTACTAGAAGATCTTTAATATATATTTTATATATTCATTTTATGGGGTACATTATGATAATTCAGTACATATATATAAGTAGTAGTAATTATAGTAATAAGTATTTTCGTCTCTTTAAATGTTAATTATCTTTATGTATTGCAAATTTATTTATTTATTTGTTTGTTTATTTGTTATTGGTGCTGGGGTTAGAACTCAGTTTTACTTAGCCACTGAGTCACAACTCCAGCCCTCTTTGTTATTGTACTTAGAGACAGGGTTACTGAGGCTGATTTTGAACTCAACATCTTCCTGCTTCAGTCTGTGAATTCAGTGGGATTACAGGCATATTCCACCAGCCAGGTGAAAATTATATTTTTAAATATATTTTAGGTTACTCTCAACAATAGTTACCCAACTGTGCCATAGAAGTATCAGGAGTGATTCTTCCATTTTGGTCTTTGTGCTGTGATAGTAGGAGCAAATGTGACTCCATTTGTTTTATGACTTCATCCTGTAAAACAACCATACCAAGTAGAAGAGTCATGACTGGGGCAAGATGTTCTTTTCCATTTGCTATAGAAACCTTTAAGAACACAAAACTACCTAATGGGGTATTGTTTCTGTAACTAGGGTGACTGGGCTAACTGTGATTGGTTAGGCTTCCCTCAGCTTGACTGCACCCTCTGGCTTCTGTAACCTGGCTTGCATGCAATGGCTACACCCCCTGAACATCCTTTTTGCGGTTTTCAGTCTTATAAGGAGTGTCATTGCAATTCTTTGGGGCTGATCTAGGAAACAGCTTTATGTTCTGGTCAGCCGCCACCGGTGTGCTTCAATAAAGACTTGATTCGATTATACGTGAGTGGTCTGGAAGTCAGTTAATGAAACCCTGGGATGAAGCTTTAACTATAAACAAATATACTTTATGTACAACCAGAGACATGAAAAATTAAGTTCTAGGTCTGTAATATGAGCTGTAATAATTTCTGCTTACATATATAACAATTTAGACTAAACAAATTAAAAGATAACATAAAGAGCTTAACAAACATTTTTGAGCAGAAAGCTAAGCTGGGGTCCATGATGACCTTTTTGGGACTGCCATGAGAGAAGAGATGTCTCTAGAGAAGGGTCCAAGTAGTTTGTGGAGAAAAGAGAGAACACAACTCAGGTTGGCAGGTTTGCACATGTAATGAAAAATAACTTCATCACTAGCCAAGCAAAGGCATAGAAGAGGTTTATTTAGGCAGAGAAATACATACTCAATTGAAAATAGGGCTGCCTTGAGACAGAGAAACAGACCTGATGTGGGCTGGGGGTCCAATATTTATAGGAGGGGTTGTAAGGGACCAATGAAACGTCGGAGGAAGAGACCACAAGAGACTGGCTTCATGCAATAAGCAGACGGGGATTTGTATTTAGGATCCAATTCAGCACGCTGAGACTCTAGGCCAACTCAAGAAGTGAGAGCAGCCCAGAGCCCAGAGCAGGGGTTGAACAATGCTTAAGTACACCTTTTGGGGAGGACGGGGGGGGGGGGGGGGGGGCTTGCATACATCACAGTCTCCTTTAACAAATCACCTTACACGGCGGGAAAATCAAACAATAATTTTTAGACTTGATTAGTACATTCATTGGCGGGAACAGGGCTGGCTGGAGTGATAGGTCTTTCCTAAGGAGGGAGTTACATTTAAACTGATTGGTTCTGACCCTGAATATCTATGTGACAAGCTGCACAGGGTCTTGAATGCTTACGTGAGGGGTTGCACAGGACCCCAGGCCATAATTCAACTAAATGGCCAGTAGGGCCTTGTCCTAACTGCCTCAGGAATTTAACCCATGCTTTGCAGTTTAGAAGCAGGTTTACAATGCCTGGTCCTTTACATTTTAACTCAGGCTTTGCAGCTTAGAAACTTTACCCTTTCAGGCTATATCAGCAGCTGGACTGGAGGTAGATTCAAGGTGGAGCTTCAAAATTCAGGCCAGTTTTTCTTCAATGTGATTTTCCTTCAAGCAAGGCCAAGGCTTGCAACTACATTTTCTACATCTCAATGGCTTAATTCTACATTTTAATGACCTGAGGGTGTTTCCTTTAAAAATGTATATTTCTCTCTTTTTATACTAAATCCCTATATCTGAACCTTGAGAGCTGCCCTGTCAACATCTTAAATTAGCATGGTGCCTTCTCACACCCAGACAGCTGCAAGTTAAGCCATAGGGAAGCCCCATACAGTGAAACCCTTAAAATTAGGGCCAGAAAGAACTTCTATTAGCCCTAAATTGTTGAAACTGTTCTTCCCCTTTCCCTTCACCACCAATAAGGGGAATAAAGTGAGCTCAAATTCACCTGCCCTAGGAAGTACAGCAACCTCTGCTCACCTTCTGTGACACAGATAAGGATAGTTTTTTGTAGTTCACTTGTCTCAGACAGAGGCAACAAAGGATCACCTCTTGCCCCAAATAAAGAAAGGAGGGTTCAATATACTCCTGGACACTGAAATTAAGGTGAGGGACACAACACAGGAAGGAAGACTAGCGAGAGTCCCTGGGATCCAGATTGCTGAGTGGAGATCCCAAAAACAATCAGAGGGAAGCTACCTCCATATCCAGCAGCAGAGAGGCCAGTAGAAAATTACCTGAAGCTATTCAGAAAAAAGACACTTGACACCAGCCACAAGAGTTGCACACCCTGAACTATGATGCTAACTGGAAAATGACAGAGAATTTTTTGGATAATTGAGGGGGCTTTGTATGGGGGAATCAACACATGCCATTCACAACCTGAGGTAGTAGAAACTGGAGTCCAATTAAACTACTGGAGACCCTTCACTGCCCTAACAAAATCCACAGAATTTCTGTGCCCAGAGACAAGTACTAGGACATTTATTACTATGAAAATGATCCAATAGAGAGGAATAGTTACACACTGACAGAAATCACAGGTCCATCCCAGAACCTACATCCAAAATTACTCTACACAATACAAACACTGCACCATCTGGGCAGTCAGCAGAAGGCCCTTAATTGGAAAAAAGCAGAAGCTATTGTTAGAATAATCAAGAAAACTAGAAAATTGGTCTCTCTCACGCAGCAAGTTAGAAGAAACATATGTCCTAAGGTTGAAGAATATTGACTAAATATCCAAACTCCAATGAAATCTAAAGAGTCAAGAAGAATTTTCTTAACCTAAATATGTTATAATATAAACAACTCTAACATCAACTTTGATCATTCAAATTACTCATTCCTTTGAATAATAATTGTAAAACCAGTTGCCAACTTTGTATCTTCAATCAATTTTATTTTATTTTATCTAATAGTTTAAAGAATTAACTGGAATCAATCTTCTTGCCTTTGTTTTCCTAGTTTTAGTTTTTACTTGCTTCTATTACCTCCTACTCACCCTCTGGCACTATCTTATACAAACGTAAATAACACTCATTCATCTTTTTGACTTTTTTTACCTTTGTGGAAATTGCTCTTTTACAGCTTCTTCTCTCTCTCCCACTCTCTTCTTTTCTTTGTTTCTCTTTTTTCTTTCCTATTTGTCCAATCTCATTTCTTTCTCCTTTTTCCCTCATTTAATGATATAGTAAGTTAACTAAACTTAACAACAAATTTTTGACCTGTTCTAGAATTTTATTATTAGTATATGTTTGAATTTGAGCAACAACAGATAACAACTGTAAAAATTTTGTTCTGATAAGATTGAATGGAACAAGGTCTGGCTCAGAAATTATTATAGCAGATAGAGTTAATGGCAATGTTTTAAGTGAGGCCTGTTTTGGGATAAGCATATATCACACAATGAATTAAAATATTATTATTTGAATATTCACCCAATACAGGGCTCTTGAGAAGCTCACAAAGTAGTTATTCACTTAAAAGAAAAAGACTGGACCATGTTGATAGATGGGTAGATATAAAAACTGTATTAAAAAATAAAAAAAAATTAAAAAACAAACTATCTCAAAAAATCCAAAATTGTATTTTTGTAGTTTCCTGTTGACCTTAATAATAGGACCATGTAATACCAAAAGATGCACTAAGGGTTCTACTGCAATTTTGGAGAATGCTTTCTTACATCCATTGTGGAGTAAAACTGTCCAATTCCCCCTTGGAAGCTGGATCAGTCACACCTTAACTTCCTTCTTTGCCAATTGACTCAGAAACATGAGGAGCCCAAAGTGGCCAGGAGGAAGTGATAACTTTCAGTTTAATGAAATCTTTGCTTTACTTCCAGGCAGAAACATTCATTTTTCTGGAACTAAGACCTCCAGGGCTGTAGAGCATAAGATTGCTGTAACAGAAAGCAAAATCTTTCCTACTGTGTTACTAGGAGTAATGATTAGGGGTACCATTCCTGTCTCCACACCTTGATTTCTAGACACGTAAATTCCAGCAATAGAAGAGACAGGACCATATAGTGGATGCTGATTCAGAGATCATAAAAAGCCTTCTGAAGTACCTTGCCCCAGCCCTGCAATGTACTGCCACCTAGCTGGTGCTGTAACTGCATCTTCAACAGTCTACTAAATTGTTCTCTCAAACCACCTGCTTCTTGGTGGTGGGGAATTCGGTAAGACCAGTGAATTTCTTAATCATGAGTTCACTACGTCATTTTTTTGGCCACGAAGTTAGTTCTTTGGTCTAAAACAATGTTGTTTGGAATATCATGACAATGGATAAGGCATTCTATACATCGACAGATGGTGGTTTTGGCTGAAACACAATGTGCAGGGAAGACAAATCCATACCCAGAATGACGGTCTGTTCCAAAAAAGACAAATTGATGCCCCTTTCATCATGGGAGTGGTCCAATAGACAGCTTGCCAAAAAGTTGCTGTCAGTTTTCCTTGGTGAATGATGTCATATCAGGGGCTTAGTGTTGGTCTCTAATGCTGGAAAATTGGGCACTCAGAAGTGGCAGTATCCAAATCAGCCTTGGTGAGTAGAATTCCATGCTACTGTGCCCATGCATAACCACCATCATTGACACATGACTACTTTTTTCATGAACCCATTCGGCAATGACAGGGGTGGCTGGTAAAAGAGGTGGGCTGCTATCCATAAATTTGGTTATCCCATCTACCAGATTATTAAAATCCTTCTCTGCTGAGGTCAAATTTTAGTGGGCATTTTCACGAAACACAAGTATCTTCACATCCTTTGCCCATTCAGAGTAGTCTATAAATATAACTCTTCCCCAAGTGTCCTTTTTTGCCAATTCTCCAATTATGTTCTTCCCAGTTCCCTGATCAGCTAGCCAACCCATAACCATGACCCAAGGATAGGTGTATAGTCACACATCTGACCAATTTTCTTTCACAGAAATGCACAACCAGATGCACTGCTTGAAGTTTTGCCCCTTGTGAAGATTTTACTTTAACACTGTCCTTCATGGTCATTCCAGAAAGGGCCAAAAGGGCCTTATCTGTCCACTTCCAGGTGGTACCTGTTTAATATGTAGAACCATCTTTGAATCAAGCCCTAATATTCTCTTTCTCTGTTAACTGATAATAAGGTACACTCCATTAAGTCATAGGTTCATACTGAGAAACAGAAGGTACTGCAGCAAGAGTAGGAGCCATGGGCAATTTGACCACATCTTTATTCAACCCTCTTGTTCCTTCAGATCCCACCCATTCCTGATCATGTATATACCACCTCCACTCAATGATAGAGTGATAATGCACATGCACAACTAAATGGCTTTGGGGGTCAGAAAACACCCAATTTATAATGGGTAGCTCAGGTTGAATAGTGTCCTGGTGGCCCATGGACAAGCATTCAGTTTACACTAAGGTCTAGTAGCAGGCCAAGGGCTATTTTTCTAAGAAAGAGAATTTGTCTACAGATCATGGCAGGGCCTTGCTCCAAAAACTCAATGGCCCTATCTGTAATTCACCAATTGCAGCCTGCCAAAGGCTCCAGACAGTGTCTGTATCTGCCACTGACACTTTAAAAACCATTGACTCTGCTGGATCATATCACCTGAATGGCAGAGCAGCCTGCACAGCAGCCTGGACCTGTGGCAGTGCCTTCTCATGTTTTAAACACCACTCAAAAGAATAAGCTTTCCTAGTCACTCCATAGATCAGCTTAATTAACACACCCAAGGGAGTGATGTCCTGTCTCCAAAGTTCAAATAGACCCATCAGGCATTGAGTTTCTCTCTAATTTTTAGGAAGAGAGAGATGCAACAACTAATTCTTTACTCTGGAAGAAATATCTCAGAAGGCCCCACAACAGTGGACTGCTAGAAATTTTACTGAAGTTGAAAGGCCCTTGAATTTTTATGGTATTTATTTCTCATCCTCTGATTCACAAATGCTTCACTGGCAAGTTCTAAGTGCTTGCTATCTCCTACTCAGTTGGTCCAACCAACATAATGTCATTGATATAAAGGATCAATGTAATACCTTGTGGAAGAGAAAAATGATCAAGGTCTCTATGAGCTAAGATGTGACACAGTGCTACAGTGTTGACATACCTCTGAGAAGAGACAGTGAAAGTATATTGCTGGCCTTGCCAGTTTAAAGCAAATTTATTATTTTGGTTGTTTTATACTAGGATGGAGGGGAAAAAAAGCCAAATCAATAGCCACATACCAGGTGCCAGGAAATGTATTAATGTATTCAAACAAGTAAACTACATCTTGTACAGCAGCTTCAATTAAAGTCACAACCTGATTAAGCTTACAATTATCAACTGTCATTCTCCAAGACCAATCTGTCTTCTGCACAATCCAGATAGGAGAGTTAAATGGGAATTTTGTAGAAATCAATATTTCTTCATCTTTAAAGTTCTTGATTGTGGCATTAATCTTTGCAATTGCTCCAGGGATGTGGCATTGCTTTAGATTCAGTATTTTCCAGGTTATAGACAATATAAGATACTTCCATTTATTCATTTAAACCATAATAACCCTCACTCCATAGGTCAGAGAACGAGGATGGGAGTTTTGACAAGTGTTAAGTGTATCTGTCTTGATTATACATTCCTGGACTCAGAAAACAACCATAAGATACGTTTAGGAACCCACTGAAAAAACTGTCATACCTTGCATAAAACTCCATTGATCTCCTGACTTCCATACATCTGGAGGGCAAGAATGACATTCTTGTTCTCCTGGAATCAAGGTCAATTCAGAACCTATGTCTAGTGGCCACTGAAAAATCTGATCAATCCCTTTTCCCCAATGTAGTTACTCTGCTAAAAGACTCTAGGTTCTTTTTGGGAAAGATGGGAGAAAGATTAACAGAAAGATTTTTGGTAGTGTACCAGTGTCCTTCTTTAATGAGACATCATCTCCCTTTCATTTAAGGGGTTCAGGATTTGTAAATTGACTTAAATCTGAAAAGTAATTGAGAAAGTATTATTCTCTGTTATTATGATCTGGAGAAGATATTTGTACATTTGCTCTGATTTTTCTTTCTGTTTACATAAGGCAAGTAATAATTTAGTGGATTTCCCATCTATTTGGCTTTTATAATTAGCCAATGCCAGGAGTCAGCAGAAGTCAGAACATTGTGTTCATTTCTTCCCCTTTACTTTCCATTATGTTAACTACAAGTGCCTGTTTTTGGTAATTACGGGGAGCCACTTGGCCTTTTCATCCTCTTGATATCATGCCCATCACATTGAAATTTTCTAATTGACTGACTACAGCTCTTACAGTAAGATCTTGCCTGCAAAAAAAGAGCAACCATAGAGATCTTCAAGGATCCTCATGCTTCCCTCACAAATTTGTTTCTTATAGTTTTGGTGAAGCACACATCTTCTGAACCCGCAGAGTGTGGAGGAGAAGGTCACATATGACAGATCCACTCCCACATTTTAATCTCTCTTAGCCTCTGAATTCTGGTCAATCAGTACAAAATGTTTGCTATCTACCACTTTGGTTAAACTCTTTTCTTCAGGGATCTAAACTCGGCTCTCTCTTGTACTGAGCCATTATACAATCCCTCTTAAGCTAGGTAGCCCCAGGGCAAAACAGTCTCTAAACTTTCAGTTGATTATGTCACTCTTTCATTTAACAAAAGAGATTACCCCTTTTCTGTCTATCATAAAGTATATAGGCTGACATGCCCATAAGAAAAGTCTGATTTATAAAAGAAAATAACAAAGTTCTCTGATGTAACATTTACTTGGCATGGTAACCTTCAGATCTATTTTGAAAATCCCAGGGTGAACAATTTTTTTTGATGAAGCATGAACAAGCATGTAGAAGTGTAATTGTACAAAGAAAAAGAATGAGCTGATATAAGAAAACTGAAGGAGCAACCCAGCGACACCTATCCAGGCTCTTGACTCTCTGCGTGGTATCCTTCCTGCATGGCATGGGGCATGACCACTTATAGAAAGAGTGTGCTAAAATCTCCTGTCAGTTGATGTAACTCAGAGAATTTCTCTATGGCCAGCTCTTACCCATATGGGAGTGGAAAGCAGGAGTGATATTTTGTTGTGGTTGTTATTGTTGTTGTTCTTGTTTTCTGTTGCTTTTATGGCTATGTTTAAGAGATGAAGCCTGGTATACATTACTCACCTCTGAAAAAAGAAATTCTTTTCTACAGCCTGCCCTTGTGGAGAAGAAGAGCAGGAGGAGGAAGGACTAAAGACATCAAAAAGACTGCTTCTGAGGTCCTTTAGAAGTTCTTCAGTTCAAAGCACTGAAGCCAAGGCACCATAATTTAGAAAATCATGTTCAGGGCCCCAGTAATAGACTGCAGAGGAGGTTTGTCAGTAAACCTGGTGAGTTTCTATACATGTTTCTGGTTTTCTCTTTGAGAGAGCTTGGGGTAGAAGCAATGAGAATACCTTGTACCCAGCCAGACTTAAGTTTCTAAGTAACACTTTCTAGTAGAAGTGCTGCATTCTAGAAACAAGGCAGAGAGAATAAAAGTTGAGCCTAGGACATGTAGACATGAAAAACAGGGAAATTAAAAAGGGGTTGAGTGTATTAAAATTATATGGGAGACAAATGAAAGAACTCTCAATGACCAAACATTATTAGCTGAATTAACGAAATAAATCATGATTCCATTTGATTATAGCCCAATTAATGAAATATCTTTTCATCCACAATAGCATAAACTTATGATTGGATAATTAAGTCTTCCTCATATAAAATAATTATAATTAATAAACAAAGAAGGAATAAGAGAAATAGTCTTCATCAGAACATTATAATCAGGAATAAGCTATTAAAAACCAAACTTGGTCTGAAAACTTCAAGGAGAAATTGAATACTTATGCAGCCTCAAAATACCCTCCCCAAAATATTCTAGTTGCTGTGATGGTATGCCATCAGGTACATGGATACCCACCCTGTAAAAAGTGAGTCATAATACAAATTCTCCTTACTGTAGGCTGGAAATAGAGATGCTTTCCAGAAAACAGAGAACAGGAGAGGAAAGAGGCAATTGGGGAGAAACCTAGTTGAGGTTAACATCACTAAAAGTCCAACAAGGTGTTGGGCTGAGCTGAAAATTAAACTGATGTAAGACAGAAATAAAAAATAGAGAAGTTACATTTGCATATAGAGAAGTCCTACACAGAAAGAAGCCTCTGAGTACAACAGGGTAAGCCTGGAAAAATTCTGTAATTTCTTCTACTCTTTGTTACTTGCTTATGGCTCAAATTTTGGAAGTTATCCAGCTGAGCAGTGTACACCAATAGTTTTCTGAAACATCTAACGATAGGATCATAATAGTAGTGGTCACTCTTTATGTTTCCAAGGAATGTGGAGGAAACATCATCTTTTGACCCTTCACTGGACCTCCACAACTGTCTGATAGATCCCTTCTGACACTAGCGTGTCAAAGTTCCACCCTTAGTGCATGCTGAGCCCACCATTATCTGAATGTTTGACATATAAAAATCTGAGTTTGATGCAGCAGGTGCAATCCCCAGTTATTTCACTTTTCCTACTCCAGTTTGTTCCCATGCCTCAGGCTATTGGCTTCCTTATCCTACAAATGGCCCTCAACCATATGCTCAGAAAGGAGGGTTTGACTAGTGGTTCCCACCGCTATGTGACTGGTGAATAATCCCTTTTTATTCTACAGAACCCATTGGTTCAATGATTGGCATCTTGCTCAGTTCAAAAATAAATTCACCTTTTGATTCTTTTTTTTTAAATACAAAAAATTCTAAATTAAAATAATATTTTAATTGCCAAAAGTTTTTAATTATTCAAATAGAAAGTTACTTCCATGAGTAATAAAGCTAGAGTAGCTAAAGCCAATGAATAAGCCCACTCTAGACTATACAATGTGAATAGATGACAACCCACTACAGCTTCTGGGGTAGAAAGAAAAACTTGAAATTCATGGTTATGAGTGTGTTCCTTGAAAGAAGAATTTTTTTGCCTTTATCCCATGCAGTAATTTTGTTGAAAAAAACATCCAAGTAGATTTCACTTACCTAAAAGAGCCTAGGATTTTCCAATTCCATATATACATATATATTTTTTTCTTTTTTCTTCTTTACTAAAGTCCAATAGTATACATTGGACATTGAAAGAATTCTTCATGTAATGGTGAGAGTGCTGGATGTGGGGGTGCCAGAAAATGGGAGAAAGCAGATTCTAAAATAACATAAAGTTTTAAAAATGTGGTGATTGGAGATCTTCAAGGCATCTTTAAAGAGGTATTCTGGAGAACTTGTTACCAGGACTGAAAGAAGATGGATTATGCATTGTGAAAAAACAACAGAGATGCTTGCAGGGCAGCTACAAGCTTTATAGCTCCACACTTTCCAGGGTCATTTATGACCAAAAGTGTTAAATGGAATGTCTCTCTTGTTTTGACAAAAATGATAATTGGACTCATCTGGGAAAATGAAGACACAGGTTGTTCCTCGCCCTAGTGGAACAATAATGTGAACCTGGAAAATTATGAGGAGACTGTATCACTGAGTACAGTAAGTACTGTTAGGAAATAGTTGTTAATGGGCAATAAAATGCATAGCAAGGATACAGGGTTACTTGAAATTACTCTGAAACTTCTTCAAATTACTGCCAAAACACTTTAAAGAAGAAGATGTATTACAGGGTCTCTCTCTCTCTCTCTCTCTCTCTCTCTCTCTCTCTCTATATATATATATATATATATATATATAATTTATTATTACATATTATAATATATTATATATTATAATAAATCATATATTATTATATATTATAATTATCATATATTATAATATATATTAGTATATATAAATATATATTATTTATTATTATTATCTTTAGCACTTAGAGAATGCAAATTAAAACTACACTAAGAATCCAATCCACTTCAATCAGAAGAGTAATTATTAATAAATAAAATTAATAAATATCAATAAAATCAATAAAAAGAGAAGGAAATTTAAAAAAAAATGTTCATTGGCTGGGCATGGTGGCACAAACCAGTAATCCCAGTGGTTCTGGGGGCTCAGGCAGAAGTATTATGTGTTCAATGTCAACCTCAGCAACTTAGAAAAGACCTAAGCAACTCAGTGAAACCATGTCTATAATATAATATAAAAAAGGACTGGCGATATGGCTCAGTGGCTAAGTGTCCCTAGATTTCATCACCAAAAGAAAAAAAAAAGATGTCCACTGAAACTTCAAGAAAGAACATGCTAGCTTCTCCAAGCAGATGCATCCTTAGGCCTGTTAAGGTTAAGGGAAGGAAATGTGTATACAACAAATAAAATTGTGAATAATTTTATTTTATTTAGTAGTTTCTATTAGCTCTCTCTCTCTCTCCATATATATATAATAATATATATAATAATATATGTATATATTATTAATATTATTATCTTTAGCCATTAGAAAATGCAAATTAAAACTACACTAATTATTCAATCCACTTCAATTAGAACAGTAATTATCAAGTATACAAATAAAAAAGGGCTGGGGTGTGGCTCAGCAGTAGAGCACTTGCCTAGCACTGGGTTTTATCCTCAGCAAAATATAAAAAATAAGTAAATAAAATAAAGATATTGTGTCCAACCACAAGTAAAAACTAAATGATTTTTTTTAAAAAAGAATACAAATAAAAAGAAAAAATCAATGTGGGTGACGATGTGAAGGAAAAATAAAATCATACATTGCTGGTGGGACTGCAAATTGGTGAAATCCCTATGGAAAGCCAGATGGAGAATCTTCAAACAATTTGGAATGGAAGCCTAATTTGACCCACTTATCTCACTCTTCAACATAAATCCAGTGGACTTAAAATCAGCATACTGTTAGTTATACAGCCACATCAATATTTATAGTAGTTCATTTCACAATATATATGCTATGGAGTCAACCTAGGTTCCCTCAACAGATAAATAAATAAAGAAAATATGGTATGTGATAGACAATGAAATATTACTAAGCTGTAAAAAAGAATGACTTTGCCAGTAAATGTATGGATCTGGAGACTATAATGCTAAGAGAAATAAGCCAATTCCCCAAAGCAAAGTTTGAATATTCTCTCTGATATACCAATTCTAACAGACAAGAAAAAGGGAGGGAAGAATAGAAGTTTATTGGATAAGACAAAGGGCAATGAAAGGAATAGATGGGTAGATAGGAATATGACACAGTTAAATGAATTAGACATTACATTTCTATGTTCATATGTGAACATAGCACAGTGAATCACCACATGTAATACAATCAGAAAAATTGATGTTAATTAAGATAAGTTATACTGAATGAATATATAATATGCCAAAATACCTGTAATATGTTGTGCATATCTAAAAAGTTTAAAAAGCTTTTAATAAAATAGGAATAGAAATAAACTAAGTATATAATGTTTGAATAATTGCCAGAAAATATTGTCACTGCCAAGGCAGATGAGTAAATAACATGCAGCAGATATCCTGTAGAAATGCACTAGTAACAGTAGAAATGGTGGTTCACATCTGTAATTCTAGAGGCTCAGGAGACTGAAGAAAAAGGACTTTATATTTAACACCAGAATCAGCAATGTTTCTAGGCTTTAAGCAACAGTGAGACTGTCTAAAAAATAAAAAATAATAAAAATTAAAATATCTTTTTAAAATTAGAAGTTCTGGGGATGTGGCTTGGTGGTTAAGTGCCCCAGGGTACAATCTCTAGTACATACATACACACATACACACACACACACACACACACACACACACACACACACACACACACATATCCCTTGCACATAAACCTTGAGATAAAAAAGTCAAATTATCTAATTAGGAAAAGTACTTGAAGAATGAAGATTTATGATTTTTTTTTCTTTTTCTGCTTATTTATTTATTTATTCATTTTTTGGTATTAGAGAATAAACCCAGGCGTGTTAAATCAGTAATACACATCTCCAGCACTATATATATATATATATATATATATATATATATATATATATATATATATATATATTTTTTTTTTTTTTAATTTGACAGAGGGACTCACTAAGTTGGCAAGGGTCTCAGTAAATAGATTAGGTCCTTGCTAATTCTCTGATGTTTACTTTGATATTTGCTGTCCTCCTTCCTATGTCTCCTCAGTCATTGGAATTATAGGCTTGAACTACCATATCCAGGTTATATTTATTATTGCCTATTATTATTATTATTATTATTATTATTATTATTTAAATTTCAAAGAAATAAAATCAAAAGAAGCAAATTTACTTATTTTATTTACAAATTGTTTCTGGTTTCTCATACAAAACCTGGTTAATTGCTTGATTGATTGATTGATTGTAGTTTTGTGTGGACAGAATGCTTTTTTGTGGTTTATTTTTATGTGAGTATAAAGACTGTGCCCAGTTCCTCACACATGATAGGTAAGTGGTTTGCCACTGAGCTACAGTCCCAGCACCACAAACCCCCATAGAACATCTTAATGGCCACTATCTGTGCAGTATCTTTATATTTACATTTCATTACAGTAGGAAACTTCCTTTCCCACTTTTCTGGAGAGTTTCATACTCTTCTATTTTCAAGACTTGCTTCTATATCTGTATAGAAATAAAGAAAGAAAATGGAATATGTGGAACCTTTATACTTAATTTGTTCTACTTTGATTATGTAGGGCCAATAAACCCCTGCATTCAAATATGGAAAAATAAAAGTAGGAATCCTTTTCCTGAAGCCTGCTCACCTTGGGAAACTCTGCCACATGGGCAGACAGGCATCTTTTGAGTAGCTCTCATTCTCACCAGAACGAGGAGTCCTCCTGTTGTCTAAGTCAGTCCCATCACCACTGATATACAAAATGAGGAATCTGGCATGGAGGACAACAAAAACAAAAACAAAATGAAAAAAGTAAAAAAAAAAAAAAAAAAAAAACAACTAGAGAGTGAAGGTAAGAATACAAGATATATAAAATGAGGGAGTGAAGACAATACTAAGAAAGAGGGGCATCCAGACTTCCAATGAATTGAAGTTGGTTGAATTTGGATGATAATGTTGGGATATATCAATTTGTTGATTAATATGTCTAACAAATTTTAAGTGTGTGAGTTTTGACTATACATGCTGAGGGCCATTGCCAAGTAGGAATGACGCATTGAAATTTCCTTGCCAGCATACCCCATGTTAAATGGACTTGCCTTGGAAATTCACTGTGACATTGCATGTATGTTTGAGAAAGGTGACCCTGCTTAAGGACCAGGGTGAATCCAGGTTTAGGGTGTATCCTGCAGGTTTTAGGAAGTATCCTGCTCCTTGTGTTTAGGGCGTTCCTGGTTTAAGACAATTTGGGTTTAGGGCGTTCCAGTTTAAGACAATCTGGGTTTAAGGCAGTTCCAGGTTTAAGGTTATTCCTGCTGCCTGAGTTCCCGTTGAGTTCTCGTGGAATAGAGAAAATATTTGGGACGTGAACTTTGCAGCAGAACCGGGATTTCGCCAGAACGTGTGTGTAGAGGCCGGTGTGAGTTCGGGAATAAAAAATTGCTGTTTGAATCTACAAAGTTGTGAGTGGCTCGTGATTTTGTGCCCAGCCAAGACTGCGGCATATACAGGTGAGGAAGAAAATTTTGAAACTACTATTTACGATATTTGTGTATCTTATTTAGATTACAAGATGGCTTTTTTGTTTAGCTAGAGGCACTGAATGGACTTAGTATGTTGGGGCTAATCATCTTGCCTTTCTTGAACTGTGATGCAGTGTCAAGTGTACAGGAGGAACAACTAAAGTGATCTTCCTACTATATCACTGAATGCAACATAATCACTCAGCACAGAATTATTTACCTGTGATCACCTAAATGTGTGTGTGTGGGGAAATTCTCTCATTTAGTAGAACAGCTCTGTGTCATATGCCCACTCAGCATTCTGTAATTTCATTCAGAAATGGCAGTCACTACCTGGAGAAAGAAATCACAATACATTCACAGATTAATCAGGATTCAGAAGCTGCCTGATGGTTCTGTAACTGCCACTCAGGACACTCAGCAAGGCTTCAGTCATGTTTTCCAGCAGGTTCATTCACTGCTTTGACAGCTATCACTTACTGTTCATCACATTTTTATGATTTAAATTTGATGACATAGCCAAGTATAGTGGTGCACTTATATAATCTCAGAAACATGGAAACTGAGGGAGGAGGATCACAAGTTAAAAGCCAGCCTCAGAAATTTAGCAAAGCTCTGAGAAACTCAGTGAATCCCTGTGTCTAAATAAAATATATAATAAAATAGATTGGAAATGTGGTTCAGGTTTTTAAGCACCACTGGGTTTTGTTTCAATAATCTCCCCGCAAAAAGTCAAATTTGATAATATAGAATATGTAAGCTGCAAGAAATTCTGATTTGTGAGGTTTCAGTTGTGGTTCAGTAGTAGAGTGTTTGACTGGTATGTATAAAGCATTGATTTCATTCTCAGCATCACATAAAAATGAATAAGATAAAATAATTTGTTCAGCTACAACTAAAGATACTTTTTGAAAGTCTGGTTTTATATTGGAGAGAGAGAGAGAGAGAGAGAGAGAGAGAGAGAGAGAGAGAGAGAGAGAGAGATTTCTTTTGCAATTTGTGGTGTTATAAGTTCAATTTCTTAAATGTGAGTGTGTGAAAATAGTCTAGTGTCAAAGTAGTGTCAAGGCCATACTACCTCTAAAGGCTCTAAGAGAGAATCATTCTTTGTAGCTTTGCAAATATGATGGCTTTAGGTTTTCTTTAGTTTGTGGCCACAAAAGCTAAAGAAAATAGAGCACTGACACTCTTTTAGTCACAGGCAACAACATTCTCAATAGGACCCCTAAAGCTCAATAATAATGCCAAGGCTTAATACATGAGACTACATAAAATTAAAAAGCTTCTGCACAGGAAAGCAAACAATTAGGAATGTGACGATAGAACTCACAGCACTGGTAAAAAAATATTTGCTAGCTAATCTTTTGCCTCTATATCTAGAGTATTTAAAGACCCAATAAACTTTACACAAAACATTAAGTAACCCATTAAAATTGAGCAAATTAACTAAACTAACACTTCTCATAAGAATAAAGACAAATGGTTAGGGGCTGGAATTGTGGCTCAGTGGTAGATTGCACACCTAGCATAGGTGAGGCACTGGGTTTCATTATTAGCAGCACATAATTAAAAAAAATAAAGATATTTTTAAATAAGTAAACAAACAAAAAGTTCAAAATTAACATCATTGAACTGAGTTTACAACCTATTCTGAATACACAAAATCTGACTACTTCAATAACTTAAGAAAATTGTGAAAAAAACACAAAATATAGAAGAATCTTTTCAAAATATGCAGATGTCACAGTGATCTTAGGGGTCCATGGAAAAAAATGAGCCACTGAAATTTTTTATTCTTACAGAGGGGAAAAATAAGGGGAGATTCCATGAAATATTTTATCCAAAAAAGGTCAGAAGTACTATAAAGGAAAAAGAGGCAGCTCCACTCCAGTTGAGTAACACCCACTCCCAAAAGAGGCAAGTACACTTGCAGTGTAATAGGTACAATATCAGTCCAGCACATCTTTACTCGGGTCTTCAAGATGTGTGCATGGCTCCTTTCTAGAGTGGCCCCTGACACAACATAATTAAGAATAAGGACAATGAAAATAAAAAGTATAGCATGATTTCATTTTATACCAGACAGAATGGCACTCATAAATGATAAATATAATGATAAATACTGAAAAGGATGTGGAGAAAAAGAGACACTTATACATTTTTAGAGATACTCTAAATTTGAATAACCACTATGAAATCAGTATGGAGGTTCCTCAAGAATACTAGTTGTGGAATGATTATATGACTCAGCTATACTTCCCATCAGTATTTATTCTGAAGAATGTTATTTTACTATACATATCCATGTTTAAAATACATACATATCAGTATAATTCACAATACTCAGACTATGAAATCAGACTTTATGTCCAACTATGGATGAAAAAAAATAAGAAAAATGTGCTATATATACACTATGGAATTTTATTTAACCATAAAGAAAAAAATATGACATTTGCAGGAAAATCAATGGTACTAGAGACCATCATGTTAAGCAAAGTGAGGGTCATTTGTTTTCTTTCATATATGGAAGCGAGGGAGAAAAAAAATGAAATAAAAGGTGAGGGTGGATTGCTTGAAAATCAAAAGGAGATCAGTCAAGAAAAAGGACCAAGGAGTGGGAGGTGGGGGGTTCTAGGTAGTCAAATTGAAAAAAATTCTATTGTGTGTAATTGTGAATATTTTACAACAAATCTCAGTATTCTGTACAATTATAATACACTAATAAAATATAAAAAATAAAGTACTGAAAAAATGATTATGAAATATTCTTCAATAAGGTATTTCTTCCAAACAATGATTTAGGTAAGTCAGATCTTTTCCCAGAATAAGTGAGATGATTCCTTAGGTCTGCAGATTGAAAAAGATGGTAAATATGCCACAAATGTGAGATGAGATGTTAGAGGACATTACCTTTGATATCCTGAACAGAGAAAAATTCAGAAATCACCAAGCCAAAAATCAATTTTAGGTATAGAGTAAAGAGGCACATTCAGAGAGTTTAACTATGTCATTTACTATACCCCTGCTATCATCTCCTAGAATTGTAGAACCATGCATCAACCTCACTAATTTATTATTTGCATGTTATCATTATATTTCACCAACAATTCTTCTGGGCCACTAAGTTTATCCTCACATTTGTGCAAATATATATATTTTTTTTCTTTCTTTGTGTATATGCAGGTGTTATTTCCACATTTCTATGATTTTGTTCTGAAAGTTTTTGTAATATCATTTCCCTTAAATTCAATTTTGTCACTTGAAGCCAGTGTCTAAATGCTCCATTTCATGTGGTTGAAAAAGATGAGGAAATAGCAAGGCCCATCTCATTTGACTAATTATACATTAAAAATTAAAACCAATCTCAGTTCTACTAGAGGACTTATTTTTCACTCACTTTCTCATATATAGTGTTTCAGAGATTCTCGAATATATAGATTTGTGGTGCTGAATCATCTGGATAACACTCCAGGTTGAAAAGTTGTATGTCTGCTTTGATTGAATGTACTTTATTGGTCCTGAATATTGTCATGTTCCTCCCTGCAAAGAGTTTGGGAATGTGGATATTATATAGAATGCCTAGAATCATCATTTTCATCACAATTCATAAGACTAAATTTTTAAGACTTATTCTCATTTTGAAAACAAGGGAAATTTACCAGCCCTATGCAGGTGAGGAAACAATTCCCCATTTAAAAAAAGTAGCCATTAATTAAACTGGTTTTTAAAAGATATTGAGCAGTAATATATTAGTGCATTAGAAAACAAAAAAAAAGAGAGAGTGAGGTGAACTAAACTTCAACTATAACAGAGTTGACTGATTATTTTAAAGAAGGTACAAAACAGAATATGACCAGAAACTCAATAGTGTTAAAGAGGTAGACAATTTTAAATAGGATGTGGGTTGGTCAATAGGAAACTCATCTGGGTTAATTAACTGCCACTTTGGTCATTTAGGCTCCTGCTCTCTACTAAATGGAAGAGAGACACGTGTCCTATCTTATGGTATTCATGGTTAAAAAAAACCACAGAAATTTCTACACAGTCTTCAGTTTACTCAAATATTCATTTTAATGGGTGTTTGAGTCAAACCTACATTATAGAGCTGTATGAACAATATAAGGGGTTTTTTTGGTTTTCATTTTTGTTTTTGTTTTAATTAAGTCTTTATAGGCCCCAGCTAAAACCTATTACAAATCAGGCTTAGAGGAGCCAGGCTATAATTGCATAAAAAAGAGAAAAATTCTAAATCACAGGATACATGACACATATACAATTGAGCATACAAAGAGGCAACCAAAAGCCTTATATTCATCATAAATTGGTGATGTTTTTTAATGGGGCTCCTCTGAATTTGGAATAAAAAAGGGAGCTATACTGATACCTAATTTATTACTCTTTCTTTCTCATCTTGAAGAAAAAGCATCTACTAATTCTGCTCAATGGAAGTTCACCTCTTTCTAAACCAACAAATTTTAGGATCACATTATGAGAAAGAATAGTAGGAACAAACAAGTTGGGGTTTAAGCATATGTAAAAGAGCCCAATAACCCAAGAATAATGAGGAGATCCAGAAAATAACATAAATATCTCCTGCAAGATTCTGGGACCATCTTATATTTTGTGGATCCATAGGGTCTCATGTAATCACATATTTGTAAGGGATCCAGGGAGAAAGGTGGGAGTTTTTAGATTTTAAGTTAGGCTTTAAGAGAGTTATGGTGAAGATGTGTGGGAAAAAATACATTTGGAAAAATTTATTACAAATATCATGCTATGATGGGAGTTAATATTTTCTGTTAGACATTTGGTTTTACCTACTTTCCACTTAATTCTCAGGTACCTGAGTCTTCTCAGCCCATCATCTCATTGTTGACTTTATATCTGGTGGTAATATGAGCCCCAATAATTTGATTTGAATAATAAATTTGATTTGAATAATATATAAAGGAACATTTATGTTGAGATCTTTATTCCAGGCCTGGTATCATGAAGTAGTGGACAATTGCAGTACAACACACACACACACACACACACACACACACACACACACACACCTAATACATAAAGGCAAAAAATTTAATTGTTCTTAAAATCAATATTTTATTTCCTAATAGGAAAGGTGTGTAAGTACATAAATTATAAATAAGAGGCAACATATTGAAAACTTTTCACAGGTAAAATAAGGAAGAAAAATGTGAAATTTTTAAATACTTATGGAATTATCCAATAGTAAGAAACTCATTTTTGTTATATTTAATGAAATACCTAACACATAAAAAAATTTAAAAAAATAAACTTATTTTTACAATATGTGATGGTGTTTGAAATATTATTTCAAACTATATTTCAATTAAGTATAAGTAAATTCACCAAGTTTTATTGAATTTACACTCCCTATAATGTTAAAAATATTTACATAGAAGACAAATCAACAAAATTTCCAGAGAATACCTTTTCCATTCCCCCCCTGGCACAGAACGTGATGCTGAGATCCTTAAGCTATCCTAACTTCTCTGGAATATATAGGGAATAGCTCTGTGAAATTTTTGTTTCATACACAATCCCATTTGGGTTACATACCTTTGATTTTCAAAATATAATGTTTAAATCCTGTGGAAGATTTTAATGATGCTGCCCTGGAAGTGATTCACATTTTCAAGATGAATTTACATTTGATTCATATGAGAACCCAATTCTAAGGCCAATCATATTTTGGAGTTCTCCCACTACAAGAAGTTATCTCTTCTATTTTAGGTTTTTATCTATCAACATTATAATAACATGTTTGCTGAATATTTTTTCTCAGCATTTATTAGGTATTTCTACTTTGCTCTTTGTGTAACATTTCCTCAGGAAATGAGAATCTTCACATTTGCATCAAAAACCCCACAGGATGAATCTGTGAATGTCATTTACTGAGTCTATAGACTCTGTTTGTTTTGTATTGTTGTATTGTTTTTTGTATTGTTGTATTGGGTTTTTGTTGTTATTGTTGTTTTTGGTACTGGGAATTGAACTCAGGGGCACTCAGCAATATTTTGCATTTTATTTGGAGACAGGGTCTCACGGAGTTTCTTAGGGCTTCATCATTGTTGAGGCTGGCTTTGAATTTGCAATCCTCCTGTTTCAGCCTTCCTAGCCACTGAGAAAACAGGTTTGCACCACTTTACCTGGAAACACACTCTTTTGATGAGTAATTATTATTGGTGGAAAACATGCTAAGCTCTAAGAATGTCATTTTTAATTTCTAAATTAAAATAAGTACTCATACTTTACTAAACTTGCAAAAGTACAATGAAGTGTGTATATGCAAATCCTGATATGGTAGAAATGTGATGTAAAATATAGTTTTTGCTGTTTTAAATCATTACCAATATTCCAAACAGAGCTGGGTCAAATAAATGTCTCTTGGGAATATATATATATATATATATATATATATATATATATATATATATATATATATATATAGTACCCACCATTAATTTGAGTGATTTGAGAGGCTGAGCCAGAAGGATTACAAGTTCAAAACCAGAATAAGCTACTTAGTGAAGCCCTAAGAACTTAGTGACACCCTATCTGTAAATAAAAAAAATAAAAAGAGTTGGGGATATAACTCAGTGGTAAAGTATGTCTGAATTTAATCTCTTGTGCCAAAAAATTTTAAAATAAAATAAAATAAACAAACAAAACATATGATCTCTATAATCTCATCTTAATCAGAAAATCAATAGATTCAAATTCAAAAATTAGTTTTGCAGATAAAAATTATTGTGTTACTGGAAAAATCTTCTTACATTGATTATGAAAATTAAATAAAACATAAAAACATGTACTATGAACTCATGTTGAACTTTATCAGAACTAGAACAATGTAGACCAAATAATGTAATTATGACTATATGAATGTAAGACATAGAAAGAGAGATAATGTTTGTATCACCTATTTCTAGTAAAAGTGTTGAAGTGAAGAATACTGGAGATAGTACATATGGCTAAGAAATAAAATCTCAACAAAGAAATACAACAGTCAAAATATTTTTCAATAGCCAAGTGTGCTGATGCACACCTCTAATCCCAGCAGCTGGGGAGGTTGAGACAGAAGCATCATGAGTTCAATGACATCCTCAACAATGGTGAGAAAATAAAAAAAAAAAACTCAGTGAGACCCTGCCTCTCAATAAATGTACCAAAAAAAATAGATATGGAAATGTTGCTCCGTGGTTGAGTGGCTCTGAGATCAATCCCAGGTACCTAAGTCCAAAATAAAGAGACGTTTTAAAAAGCACTTAACAGGGAGAAAACATTGCAAAAAAATGAGTATATACATGTATATACATGTATGTCAATATGATGAGAGATAAGTTAACATTCACAATGCAGAGAGTATTGTATACTCAGCAGAATGTTAAAATCAATGACAATAAAGGCATACACATATTAATAAAGACCTAACTATTACAAAATATTTAATGACTGGAATTGTCAAACACTGTTTGCGGCCACACAATTTTATAAAGCTACTTTGAAAAATGGTTTGGCACTATCTATTCAGGCATGCCCTATGAACCACCAATTCTGCTTCTGGGAAAAACAGATATGCACCAATAAGATTCTAAACAAATTTTTTACTAGGCCCCTTACCCTCATTTAAAGCCGAGCTTAAAAAGCAAACATAAAAAAACTTAATTAGATTTCTAAAAGTATCTAAACTTCATTAGCTAATTGTGAGAATCTCTATAGTTTAGAAAAGGCAAATTTTACAAAAAAAGAAAAAGAAGAGAGAGAGAGAGAGGAGAGAGGAGAGAGAGAGAGAGAGAGAGAGAGAGAGAGAGAGAGAGAGAGAGAATATAGCAAATCCTAAGTAAAATAACAAAATTAAAAGATATTCAAGATGAACTAATGCCCAGCTTGTCAGTAATTTCAGATGTTTGTGCTTTAATATGACAAATAAAATTGAAAGAGCTCTGGTGAATATGAAATATAAAAATCATATACTAATTATATCTCTACTTGTAATATACAGTATGTGTACAAAGGTGTCTCCTTAATTGATAGGCATACATTCTGAGAAACGCATTCAAAATGATTTTGTTATTTTTGAAAACATCATACTGTGTACTGACATGTAGATTTTATATTACTACAAGCTTAGGCTATAGGTTGTAGCTATCATTATACATAGTTTCCATCACTGACCAAAAGTCCATTATGTCACACATTACCGTATATTATAAACTTAAAGAAATCAGTGTACACCTTAAAATATTATGAATAAATAGACCTGTGGAACTGAAGTGTGAATCTTTAAAAAGACACCAACTACACAATGATAAATGAGAGTTTCCACTGCTGATAATATAATATCTTTTCTAAAGGAAGCTACTGAAACAATGGAATGCCTGTGTGATTATAAACCCCCCAGTCTCAAAAAACAACAATAATATTGGGGTCTAATTTTGAATACAATGACACAATTGTTTTCAAAACTAAGAATAACAAAGAAAATAGAGAATTTTTTCAAAGTTACCCAAAATAAAATGTTAAAAAAATCATAAATTGAAGATGGGTTGTGTTTCAATGGCGGAGCAATTGCCACACACATGTGAGACACTTGATTTGTCCTCAGCATCACATAAAAATTAATGAACAAAATTGAGATGTTGTGTCCATCTACAAATAAAAAAAATTAAAAAAAACAATAAATGCATTGTGCATTAAAATAATCAATTCATGAAATGGCACAATTAAAGATATAAAGTGACAGATGAGATGAAATAATTACCTCACCTATAACCAAATACTTAATCAAAAATATGACACCAAGAGGAGAACAGCAAGCATCTTGAATAGCCTCCTTATATAGGTGATATCTAAGTGTTCAATACTCATAAAAAGGTCAACACCTTAGGAAATTAGAGAATTATAGAATAAAATAACAAATACATAAAACTAAACATATTGATGATGATGTAAAATAAAAATTTATCATGAACTACCGTTGGAGTATAAGTTGGTAACTCTTTGTAAAAATTATGTGACTATTGAATATACATCATCATTTCCCACCAATAGCATTGACTTATAGAAATATATGTCTCTGTAAAATATAGTAACATATAAAAATACATTAGTATTGTTCTATACAGCTAAAACCTGGTAGGTGGTTAAAAAAAAAGTACATTTAAAAAGAGACAGATATTAAAGTGCAAGGAAGAATTTTGCTAAATCTCAGACATATTTTTTTCCACAGTACATCTATTATAATAGTACAAATCACCACATCAGTATTCTATAAATGTCACATTTGCATACTACTTCACACATTACATAGAAGTTTTAAAGAAAAATATGTACACTTTACAGAGGAATAAAAACTTACAGAGCACATAAAATACTCAATTATGCACATAATGTGTTTAGATAAAACTCAGCATTACAAAAACAAGAATTTTCTCTCAATGTAATCTATAATAATTTCCATCAAATTTGAACATTCTTGCCTTTTAATGAAAGAAGAAACTTAAAGCAAAATAAATAAATAAATAAACAAATAAATAAATAAATTCATCTGTGAAGAAAAGTATGTATAAAATACCACCAAAAATCTATGCTGTAGAGAAGCAAATGAAGTTTCAGTATCATTAATTGACACTGATATACATTCTAAAACTGTAACACAATAACAAAGATAAAAAAGTCATAATATGAACCAAACACAAAGATGACTTCATAAACATGTAATTTTTTGTTTTGTGAAGAGCAATAAAGTGGTCTACATCTAGCCCTATGAAAAGTATCTCTATATCTAAATGGATAATAAATACAATCTAAAATCAGTGCTTAGGACTTGAAAAACAGTTCCCTGAGAGTTTGTGTACAGAATATGTTAAAATACTTAAAAATTGGGGTTTTAATTTCCAAATGAGAATTAATATTACTAGCAATCATCTATTTATTTTACTTAATTTAGTCAATTTATTTTTAACATTTTTACATGAAGTTATTTCAATTTCATTCCATTCCTATAAGTCCATAACAAAGTCCTCTGTTTATAAGTCTTATCTTGGAGATCTCTAACCTGAGACAAATGGAAATACTATCATCTGCATGGGATCTGAGTTAGCCTTTAAAACTTTTAGGACAAAGATTGTTGCCAATACTATAACTTCAGATACTTTTTTCCCTTCTCAATTTTGGGTTATGGAAAATTCTAAAAGCCTTCTCTTACAATTATATTCATATGCCCTAATTATAAACACCTGTAGAAGATACCAATTGCAGGAAACTTTCAAATATATCACAGAAATTCCTTTAGAAAATGTGGTTATTATTTTCTCCCTGTAATATCTTTATTTGACCCCAGTGTTTACCAACCATTTCCATAAACTTCATTCGTAGCTCAGCTGGTTTTGTACTTGGCATGATGATATTCTACTATTCTACCATAACCCATAAAAATGTATTACTAATACCTTTAGGAATTACTTACCTAAAGCAAAGCCAGAGTTTCATAATATTTGTTTAATGATTTTTATTTTGCAAACTAACTTCTTAAAAACCTTTCAGCTGTGTTTTATAGCAGCAGTCCTAAGAACAAAACTATTAGTGCATTTTCTATTTTATTCTATTCCCATGCACCTATTTTATCCCTTATTCTAAAGACCCAAAACTTATTCAAATGAGTTTCTTTATTATAGTCCATTCATATCTACTCACCCTATCAAAGTAATTTTATGCCATAAAAAATACTATTTTTTTGGCTCTTGAGAGCCTTTATAGTGTATTTCCTAATATTTTCATACTCCTTTTGTAATTAAGCCCTTTTAACTCCAGGTCCACCACTACCATTTTAACACAGATGCATATAGAAATAGAGGCATATTACCTAGGGATATGGCCACAGATTGAATTTGCAGGTCATTTTCAGTATTAGCTCTTGTTTATTCAGTCTGTTCTACTTGACCCTAAGGAAATTTTATAAAACAAGTAATAAAAAGAAATAGATACAAAAGGATATACATGGAAGCATGTAGGAGTGTCACATGCTAAGTACAAATGTGATATAGAGAATGCACCATATCACAAATAGTGAAATGAGAAAAATTCTCTGGTAGCTATCCACTGCTAATATAGCAGTCCAGGCTTGAACAGACAGAAAACGATCTTTCCAAACACAAAGGTCTTTCTTTTAACTTGCCTTTTTTTCAGGTTTTCATTATATGGGTTTGTATCCTTTATATAAATTGGAAGACTTACGTAGGAGACTTTCAGAACAGTGGAAAAGGTAGAATGGGCTTAGTCATTACCATTGGAATTTTCCTCTTTGTGAAAATGGAAAATACTTGCATTGAAGTACAAAAAAAATGACTAACAATATTTAATACTAACATCAATTGAAACACTACATTATCCTAAACATGTTATTCCATAAAATTATTAATTCATTTTTTAACCAGAATCCTAGACCACAAGAAGTCTGACTTTGAGGAGTATTAACAAATTGGGTGTGAACACTGTTCCCAGAAATCAAATGGAATAGTTATGATAAAAAGGCAGGAAAGGAACTTTATCAACATGACTTTACTGGAAAGACAAGTGAGATCCAGAATCTCAGCTCTGACTTCAGGAGCACTAACATGAGCTTTAGCTTTACATAGAGGAATGATTGGGGCAAGAAGGAAGAGGGTGTGCATAATTAAACAGTCTTGGTCAAAGTATGGTCTTGTTTCTTTATTTTTGTTTTAGTCACACAGACTCTTACCAGTGTCAAGGAAATTGCTGCTGCTAAGGAGTGATCTCTATATGCCTTGCTATTTACCTATCAGACATATGACTGTGGAAAATAGGAAGATGGCTCCCTTGGGACAATTGCTACTGCTTAGGGCGTAGTCTCATCATGAAATTATCTGAATATAGGTTACACTGTTCCTGGATAGTGTAGGGCGATGACTGTTTCTGAACTGTGTCAGACAAAAATTTTTAGGTGTAACCCCATGGTCCTGGATCTGGGCATTGCAAAAGTTTACAGGTGGAAATGTGTTGAAAATGCCTTAGGGATTCTTATCTTGGAGTCTTCAGCCTTGAAGGAAGATAAATATTCATTAAATAATTAATATGATTATGTGCAGAGTTCAGCAGAAATTTGATCCAAAGTTTAATAAGATAATAAGGTGACAGATACAAAATGAAGGTAGGGATATTAAGATTTTCATTGCCCATCAGCATTAGCAGGCCCAAATGAAGAGTAAACTGTTTTCCACCAAAAGAGCATGTAATTTCTTGATATATATATATATATATATATATATATATATATATATATATATATATATATATATATATTGTTCCTGTGTATATTTACATTGCAGGGTGTAATACTCTATTTTTAAATATATGCTAAATAATGTTGTAATATCCCAATAATTTGGGGTTTATAATTCTAAAGATGAAAAGTCACATGAATTTATTCAGCTTGGACTTCTGCATAACTTTTTGAATAAAGTAAAAATGTTCAGACAATGCTTTATCATGTTGCATATATGCATTTCTTCTGATGTGAATACAGCACACTATACTTACCATAGCATGAAAAAAACAGCTGACTAAGCTAGGTCTCTTCTGAAGTCCCTTGTAAGTCTGATTGAAAGAAAGAATAAAGGAATGTACCAAAGGGATATTCTCCTCTCATATATGCCTTTAGTGCATTTAGATGCCTTGGGCGGGGAGAAGGCTTTGAAATTTAGTATTTAAGTCTGGTTATGGAAGAACAGAAAATCAGAGGACAAGTATTACTTATTTATATCCACTGTATTTCTTCCAAAGTTCATTTTTCCTTTTAATTTATAAAAATTTCATTAAATCACAATATTAAAAAGTGATTATAATTGGAAAAAAGAGGAAATTATATTGTAGGGTTGACTTTATAATTGTAAAAAATAATTTTCAGAAAGCACTTCTATATTGTGTAAAACATGGCACATGTTTTTGTCAGATTTCTGAGACTGTAAGAAATGCCTTGATACATCAATTTAATATTTAAAAAGGTTTAGTTTGGGTCCTAGTTTTAGAGGCTTCAGTTCATGGTTGATTGCCTCCCTTGCTTTTGGGCCAGTAGCGTGGCAGCACATCATGTCAAGAAGTTCAAGATTAAGCTGTTAAGTATGTTAGTTATTCTTGAACAGGTGGTTGGAGGAAAAGGACAACCAAGGCCTACACAACAGAAAAAAATCCAGGAGCCACAAAACTGAAACCAAGGAGAAACTTATCTAAACAAGCAAGCATTTGGGATTGAGATCCAGAATGCCTAACCTTACCCAAGCCATAGAAAACTAAAATCCCTTCAGGGAATCATTATTTTAAAATCCTGGGGAACTTTATTAAAACAAATAATTTCATTATGGTTTCCAGATAAAATGCCCTTACCATCCCTAGCCCTTGCTTATTAGCAAAACCTGTCACAACCACCCTATCAGACCTCATAAAGGAAGTTTGGTGAGATCAATTCAGGGCCAGGAAGTAAAAAGAAAGAAAGTTTAAAAAAAAAGACACGAGAAAAGAATAGATTCCCACAATTCTTTTCAAGGGTATGTTCCCCATTTATCTAACACCTCCTACTGGACTCACTCCCAGAGCTCTGACCACACCCTAATAAAACTTAGTTGGGGATCAAACATTTAACATTTAGGACTTTGGGGGACACCAAAACAAATCAGTTGCATAAATTGCACAAAATAAGAGAATATAATAAACACTCGATTAGTAGCCCTCTATTATTTCAGAAAATACTGTTAACTAATCATATCCATCTCCAAGGTTATGATTTTTGTACAGGATTGGGATTCATTTGTTCCCAAGGATGCTTTATCACTGAGCTATATCCCCAGTCTTCTTTACTTTTTATTTTGAGATCGGTCTGGCTAAATTGCTGAGGCTAGTAACAAACTTGCAATATTCCTGACTTAGTCTCCCTAGTTGTTGAAATTACAGGCATGAGCCACTTAACTTTGAGATTCAGTTGAAAAGTTCTTCATTTATGCATCACTTTTCAACTGCAAAATGAAAAACTTCTGTGTCCATTCTTTCTTTTGCTTATTTTTTGTCTTTTTTTGCTAGCATAGGCATGTATAATTATGGATCACCTTAACAGATGCCTTAACGGACCTTCTTTAATGTCAGACACTGATATCTGCATTTGTACCTAAGATTTATAAATATTAAAGTGTCCTAATATAGCCAAAGTCTGGTTAAAACAAAACAAAACAAAACAAAACAAAACAAAAACAACTAATCTTGTTTTTATTTTTGTATAATCAATAATATGTTCCTTTGAATAGATCAAGTTACATATGCTATACTTGAAAAGTACATTTTTGAAAAGGGGCACTTTCATTTAATATGTATGCATAGCATTGGGACTTATTGTTTAAAAATCCATTGTTATCCAATTTTTATATTGGAAAAGTGGTTCAAGTGCCCAGTTTACTTTTTGCTTATAGACCTACCACCACTAATGACTATTTTTTATTGGAAATTAATGGTTGAATTACGCATATTGAAAACATATTTTTTATAAAAAACAATGCATTCCATCAAGTAGTGTTAAAGGTGTTTGAAATATTGTATCAGTATTAGGGGAGAATTATGCATAACAATAATAATAGCAGTTCAGATTGATCAGAGGAAAAATATTCCTGGTTATATATTGTACCTATATTATTTTTACTTATTAAACTTTTCTAATATCATAAAATTTCTATATTTAGTATCTTTATATTGTATGTAATAAAAACCTGTTTAAATTTTTATATATATTTTAATATATAGTATTAATTATTTTTAATTCATATAATTTAAGATTGTGATAGATTAACCAGTATCATGAAAGAATGTTCAAATTTTATTTTAAAATCAACATAAAACTTTTTATTATACTTTATCATCTTTTAAGGGGTGAAAGACTAAACACAATTATATTTTAGAGCATGAATTCTTCTTAAAATATAACTTTTTTGTCTTCAGACAAGAATTGTTAGTAGTGGGAAGGTATTTTTTTTTTAAGAGCAATTACATGAACTGAATGAGCTGTTCCTCATTCCAGTAACCTGAGCACTTGAATTTGCCTAGGGAGATCCATCATGATTACCACAAGGAATAAATGTAAGGTGGTCAATGAAGAAAAGAAGTAAGCTAATTTAATTCATCTTATCTCACAATCAAATCAATATTATCCCTCTTCAGAATTCTAATAACCTAGACATTGTCATTCTTAGTTTTACATAAAAATATGGGTTAAAACATTTTGTTTCATATGCATCTACATGGACCAGGGAATCAGAATTATTTTATAAATCTTAGTAACATATTGACTTTATAGCTTTACATAACATACTTAAAAACAAAACTTGGTTTTGCAACACTTTTAGTATTACAGAAAAATTGAATTCAAAGTACAGAGGTTTTCCATATGTCCTGTCCTTCTCCATCCCCGTTTCTCCTATTATTTGTATTCTGCATTAGTGAAGAATATTTGTTACAATTAATAAGACAATATTGGCTCATTATTGTTAAATAAGGTCCATAGTTTGACTTAGGGATGTCTTCTTGTACTGTATGGAGTTAAAGGTTTTGACAAGTATATAATGGCATTTTTTCAACATTATATTCTCACAATAAATATTTTCACTGCCCAAAATATCTCTTACTTCATCTCTCCCTCCCTTCTTCCCTCTCTTCCAAAATTTCAAAATCACTGACCTTTTTACATTCTCTCTAGTTTCACCTTTCCCAGAATGTTATATAAATGGACTCATACAAACACATACTTTTAAAAAGCTCCCAGGGAGTGTGATGAACATGTGTAAAAGGTTACCAGTCAAGTAAAAGAAAAAAGAAAAAAATCAATATCAAAAGCCTATTGTAAACTAATTAACAGAAATATTGCCAACAGATGTTAGGTCTAAGAAATGTGAAGATTCATTGACTGAATAAAATCAAAAGTATATCAGTAAAATGAAACATTTGGCTTAAAATTTTAAACAACTTGTTATAAACTTGGAGATTTATGCCAAGGTGGCACTTTAAAACTGAATAGTTTTATGGGGGAAGTTTATCAAAAGGGAAAAGTAGATGATAGACCAGGAATAAAAATGTAGAGCGTGTTTCTGTGATAAAGAAGAAATATTCTATTTATCTTGATATGTTTTATTATATTTAATAGGAATGAATTTGTGTCTCTTGTTTGACTATATTACTCATGCTTGTTTGCAATGCCTGGCTTTGAGTGATTCCCCCTCTGTTGGCCACCTAATTAGTTTTAGGTAGGCACCATCACACTTGGCTACCAGAGAGTGTGTTTGGTGGAGACCTATTAAACATTTTTAATATTAGCACAAACAAAAGCCTTATTTCTTACAGTATATTGCCCATCATAAAACAGCATAGTTTGAATATGATATCTATTTTACTTTCATCAGAAGTTATTTATTAATTTAATTAAGAAAATCTTGAATAATTAATCATTCAGGAATTTTGGTTGAAAATGTCTTTAAAATATAAATTTTATAAGGTTATAAGGTCAAGAATAACACAAAGTTGTGTATAAATAAAAGTATCTATACAATGTGCATTTTACTACAAAAAAGAGAATTAAACATGAAATACTTTATTTAGGGATGATTGATGCATTAAAGATCAACTTGTTGATATCAACTGCATTTATATTAGGATCTAGATTACATGAAGCTTTCTGGATAGAGAAGAGAAATCTGTGACAACCAATGATTGCTTCCTTTCTTTTCTTTCCTTATTGACTTCCTAACTCAACTTAACTCTTTAATCTTAAGTAATTTGATTAAGACCAATCAACACATGGAGCATGATTATAGTATGCAAAATGAAAATAGTGTTGTACACAGAATTTCACTATAATTCTTATTTTTGTTTTACTCACATTATTCCTCATGCCATCTTTTTATTAGCAGCCTAAATTTGTTTTGTGGAATCCAACATTGTGCACAGATCTGGATAACTATTGAATCAGGTTGCCTGCACTTTGTCTGGGAAACATATTTCTTGGATACTATTTCCTTAATGCTTTTCTAACCCTTTTTATACAAAGCAAAGGCACATTCAACTAGACCCTAGACACTAATCTTTTTAAAAAATTTTTTAAATTTATTTTTAGTTGTCAATGGGCCTTTATGTTTTTTATATGTGGTGCTAAGGATTAAACTCAGTGCCTCACCCTTGCTAAGCAAGCACTCTACTGCTGAGCCGCAACCCCAGCCCGCTAGATGCTAATCTTGAGATGAAGATCAACATAATTTTTCCTAGCAACCATACCTTAAGTGTAGAGTTTCTATTATTATATTGCTCTTTCTTCCCTTCTGAGGTAACTCAATTTCATCTAATCTTCAAATCTGATGCCTCAGCTTTAGCACTCACTATCAAAGTTTTTAATTACCTCATGGTAAAAGCCATCTTGTTAAGATAGTCAGATCTTAATTTCCCTTGCTTGCAAACAAATCACAATTGACATATTTGTCTCACAACTCTCTTGCCTGTGTGCTATGTCCAAAGCTACTTAAGGGCCTCATATACCTATTGATGTACAGAAAAAAAGAGGGTATCTCTTATTTGTTATGTGAGAAATAAAATTTTAAGGGACTAGATTGCTTATTTTTGTTAATTACTCCTCTTACTTCCCTTAGGCTAAAATGGGGGTGGTAATCAAGGGGAATAATTCTTGAAGTTAATATTTATGATATCATGTCTGTTATCATCAGACATCAAATATGAATTAAGGTTCCCCAAAGTAACAATAAATAGTGGTACTACCACTGGTAATGAGACTAGTAAAAATAATTATAAAAGGAAAAATCTATTTTTTGTTAAATAATAATTCAAAAAATATTGTATACAAATATGTATCCAAGTATTGCTTTGGAGCTATAGATACACGGCACATAAGACAGGCAAAATACATATGAGCGTTTTATTCTATGAGCTCTCTTTTATTCTTTTGCCTCTATTGCTCCAAGTAGTTATACATAAAATTATAATTTTTCTTAGGAAAAACAACCTAGTTTGTTAAACGAAATTTTCAGTTTTCATATAGATATTTTAAGTTTTTCTTAAATATATATTAATCAAAGAAAACAATCATTCAAATCTTCTTAAATCAGCATACTTCTGCATTAAGAGTTCCTTGGGAGGCATATGTTTATATGCCTAAATTTTGCTTTAAATTCTATTTTCTTTTGGACCCCTCAGTTCCCATATATTCTTTCCATTGTCAAATTATAAAATGTTACTTGTATGCATTGTCTCTTTTTCTACTTTTCTCTTGGAACATAGTAACATAACAGTAGCAACAAATATGCTCCTAGGATACTACTACCACTACCAAAAATAATAACAAGGCACCTAGATTCATTCTATACCTTAGCTATTATAAATGAGCTGCTATAAACATTGATGTAGTTGTGTCACTGTCGTATGCTGACTTTAATTCCTTTGGGCATAAACTGAGAAGTGAGTTAACTGGATTAAATAGTGGTTCTTTTTCTAGTTTTCTTTTTCTTTTTTTTTTCATTTTTAATTGGTTTGAAATAATTGTTTATGACAGTAGAATGCATTAGGCTTTATGCATTATGCACTTTGATATACATAGATGGGATATAAATTCTCACTTTTCTGAGTGTACATGTTGTAGAATCACATTTTTCATGAAGTCTTATGTATAAATTACATTAATAATGTCTATCTCATTCTGCTCTACTTTTTATACCCACATGACTTCACCTCCCCTCCCTTCACTTCCCTCTACCTAATCTAAGGTAACTATTCTTCTTAAGTGCCTACCCCCATTATGAATTAGAACACATAGTTTATTGTAAACATTTGGCCTTTGATTTTTTTGAGATTGGTTCATTTCACATAGTATGATATTCTCCAACTCCATCCATTTATTGGGAAATGCCATAATTTCATTTGACCCAGCTATCCCATTTCTAGTTTTCTAAGGAATGCCTATACTGCTTTCCAGAGTGGTGGCATCACAAGCAATGTATACATGAACCTTTTTCTCCACACCATCACCAACACTTATTATTACTTGTATTCTTGAAAGTTGTCATTTTGACGGGAGTGAAAATCTCAGTGTAGTTTTTATTTGCATTTCTCTAATTGCTAGAGATATTGAGCATTTATATATATATATATATATATATATATATATATATATATATATATATATATATATATATTTGTTGACCATTTATATTTGTTCTCCTATGAAGTACCTGTTTGGTCCCTTTGCTCATTAGTGATTGAGTTATTTATTTAGTGTTAGAAATTTTAAATTATTTACATAACCTGAAGATTATCTTCTGTAAGATTTTGCTTTGATATTACTATGAGGCTATTAAATATTTTATATTTTATAGCTCTGAGGTGCAAGTGGCTAAGATTTTCTCCATTCTGTAGGCTCTGTTTTCATTTTCTTGATTGTTTCCTTTGTTGTAAATAGCTTTTTTAGTTTGATACCATCCTATTTATTGATTCATAATTTTACTTCTTGAGCTTTAGAAATCGTGTTGAAGAAATCCTTTCCTAAGCCAACATGATGGAGAGTGGGCCCTCCTTTTTCTTATAGAAGGCCCGGGGTTTCTGGTCTAATGCCTAGGTCCTAGAATCACTTTTGAGTTGATTTTTGTGTAGGTTGAGAGATAGGGGTTCAATTTCATTATACTACTTGTGGGTTTCCAATTTTCCCAGGAAAATTTTTTGAAGAAGCTATCTTTTCTCCAATGTATGTTTATGGTGCCTTTTTCTAGTATGTATTAATGGTCTTTATGCAAGTATGTTTCTGTTTCTTCTTTTCTGTTCCATTGGTCTTCATGTCTGTTTTTGTGCCAATGTCATGCTGTTTTTGTTACTATATCTCTCTAAGGATTGCTTTGGATAATCTGGGCCTCTTATTTTTCCAGATAAATTTCACAACAGCTTTTTCTACTTCTATGAATATCATCATTGGAATTTTAATAGGAATTTCATTAAATCTGTATAGCGCTTTCTTTAGTGTTATGTATTTTTTGTTGTAGAGATCTTTCCCCTCTTTTGTTAGATTCCCAAGTATTTTGTATTATTTTTTGAGGCTATTTTGAACATGATAGTTATCCTGATTTCAATTAAATAGAAAATCATGAATACATCACCAAATTTCTAGGGGCGTATGACTTACACAAATTGAATCAGGAGGACATAGAAAATTTAAACACATAAATTTCAAGCAATGAAATTGAAGATGCCATAAAAAGCCTACAAAATGTAAAGCACAGAACCAGACGGATTCTCAGCAGAGTTCTATCAGACCTTTAAAGAAGAATTTACACCAAAACTCCTCAAATTATTCCATGAAATAAGAAAGGACAGAACACTCCCACATTCATCCAATGAAGCTAGTATAACCCTGATACCAAATCAAACAGAGATACATCAAGGAAAGAAAACTTCAGACCCACATCCCTGATGAACATAAATACAATGATTCTTAATAAAATACTGGCAAATCACATACAAAACATATTACAAAGATGGTACACCACGATCAGGGTAAATTCTGGGGATGCAAATTAGGTTCAACATGTGGAAATTAATAATCATAATTCAGCATCACATCAATACAGTTAAAGACAAGAATCAAATTATTATCTCGATGCAGAGAAAGAATTAAACAAAATTCAGCATTCATTCATACTCAAAACACTAGAAAAATAGGGATAGTAGAAATATATCTCAACATTGTAAATGCTATGTATCCTAAACCCCAGGTCAACACCATTCTAAATGGAGAAAGATTAAAATTATTCCTTATAAAATGTGGAACAAGACAGAAATTCCCTTTTTCACCACTTCTATTCAATACAGTCATTGAAATCCTTGTCAGAGCAATTAGACAAAAGAAAAAAAATTATAAGGCTATAAATAGAAGGGCTCTAACTATCCCTACTTGCCAATGACATGATTCTATATTTAGAAAACTCCACCATAAAACTTCTAGAACTCATAAAATAATTTAGCAAAGTAGCAGCATATGAAATTTATACCCATAAATGAATTGTGTTCCTATACAACAATGAAAAATTAGCTGAAAGTGAAATCTATGAAACTACCATTTATGGTAGCCTAGGTAGTCATTGTAAGTTAGGTGTATTGGGATAACCTTCTTCAGCTTTTTTTGTCTTAAACAGACTTCATCTATTTTCTTTTAAATTACAGCTCTGATGGTTAAGGCATTGTTACATGGTATTTTACTTTTATTTTTACTTATCACACTTTTTTAAACATTTTTTCAGTAGATGGACACAATATATTTATTTATTTTTCTTATTTTTATGTGGTGCTGAGGATCAAACCCAATGCCTCACATGTGCTAGGCAAGCTCTCCACCACTGAGCTACAACCCCAGTCTGTCATAGCACTTTCGTATATTTCATTCCACTCCCTTCAAACCTGTAAAGTTCCTCCTGAAAACTGTTATAGTCTTATGAAAGCTCCCTCATATGTTACAATTTGTTGTTTTCATGCTGATTTCAGAATTATCTTTGCCTTTACATTTTGACAATCTAATGATGAAGTATGTTGATATAACCTTTCTTGTATTCATTTTATTTGGAGAATTTTGGCTTCAGAAATCTAAATATCTATTTCCTTCCCAATATTCAAGAATAGTCTAACTACTCTTTCTTGAAATAAGCTTTCCACATCTAAGTACTAGATCTTTTAAAATCTTTACTTTGTAACTTTGATGATGTCACACAAGTCTCATGGCTTTTCTCATTATTTCTTATTTTTTATTTCTTTTAAATCTTTTTTATTGGATTCTTTCAAATAATATGTCTCTTAATTTACTGATAATTTATTTTAGTTGAGCAAGTGTGCTTTTGATCTACTATAATAAATTTTACAGTTTAGCTATTAGTCTTTTCCTATAGTCTTTCATTTTTTTTCTTTTTTTTAAAGAGAGAGTGAGAGAGAGAGAGAGAGAGAGAGAGAGAGAGAGAGAGAGAGAGAGAGAGAGAGAGAGAGAGAATTTTTAACATTTTTTTTTAGTTCTCGGCGGACACAACATCTTTGTTGGTATGTGGTGCTGAGGATCGAACCCCGGCCGCACGCACGCCAGGCGAGCGTGCTACCGCTGAGCCACATCCCCAGCCCCTAGTCTTTCAAATTAATTCTTTCTTATCATTTCTATCATTTTGCTGATATTCTCTTTTTCTTTATGTGTGATTTTCCCAAATCCATTGATTTGTCTAACTCTGTTCTTTTACAACTCATTGAGAGTCTTTTTTTTACTGAATTATTTTTAAATTGTTCTACTAATTTACTTAAGTTCCAGAATTATTGTTCCTTGTTTTTCTTTCAACATTTTTATTGGTGCATTATAATTATAGATAATAATGGAATTTGTTGTTACATATTCACACATGTTCCCAATATAATAGCACAATTTGACCAGTGTCCCTCCCCAGCAATTTTCCCCCTTCTACTTCCTAATACCCTAGTTATTTTACTCTAAGGATTTCCCTGTGATCACCACCTCTCACATGTTTTTTTTCCTTTTGTTCTCTCTAGCTTCCTTTCCTATAAGAGAGAAAACATATAATCCATGGACTTATATATTTGACTTATTTTAGTTAATATAATGGCCTTTAGTTCCATCTATTTTCTTGTAAAGGACATAATTTTATTTTCTTTATGATTGAATAAAACTCCATTGTGTATATTTACCACATTTTCTTTATCCATTCATCTATTGATGGACACTAAGGCTGGTTCCATAATTTGGTTATTTGTGAATTGTGTTGCTATAAACCTGGGTATGCATGTATCTCTATTCTATGATGGTATTAATTATTTAGGATTAATATTGAGGAATGGTATAACTGGATCATATAGTTGTTCCAAACCTAGTCTTTTGAGGAACCCCCACAATGATTTCTATACTGGTTGTACTGATTTACATTTCCCCCAGGTGAAAAAGCAATCTTTTTCTCCACATACTATGCAGCATTTTTACTGTTTGTATTCTTGATGACTGCCATTCTGACTTGTGTGAGATGAAATCTCAGTTTAATTCATTGAACTTCTTTCAGATGATTATTTTTAATTCTTTTCCAGGCTAGGAATAGATATCCATTTGTTTTGTATCTGTTACTGAAGATTTATTTTGTTCTCTTCATCATGTCATAGTTTTCTAATTCATTATGTTTCTTATTGTTTACTTTGATGACTGCACTTTTGAAGAAACACCTCCTTTTCAGTATTTATAAACAGTATTTTGCAAGTTTTGTCAGTAATGTAAATGTGTTGAGACAAAAACTGCTTTTGTATAGAACATGGAAAGACTAGAACACAGGGTTAACATTCAACTCCTCTCCTTTCCTTCTGGAGAAGAAGTAACACATTTTGTGTCTTCCCCAAACTTGAAAAGCCATGGGCTGGGGATGTGGCTCAAGTGGTAGTACGCTCGCCTGGCGTGGGTGCGGCCCGGGTTCAATCCTTAGCACCACATACCAACAAAGATGTTGTGTCCGCCGAGAACTAAAAAATAAATATTAAAAATTCTCTCTCTCTCTCTCTCTCTCTCTCTCTCTCTCTCTCTCTCTCTCTCTCCCTGCTCTCTCACTCTCTCTTAAAAAAAACTTGAAAAGCCATGCTGAGATGTAGAAATCTACATGTGACTGACCTGTTTTGTTTGCTTTTAGATGCCAAATAAATCCAAATTATGACAGTTCCATCAGCTTTCTGTAAGGTAAAACAGAGAGGGAAGGAGTTGCAGGGCTTGTAATTTCTATCAGCTGTGCTGGTTTAGCAGCGTGGCTGTTGAGAATAAAATGAAATAACTCTTTCTGTTTTCAATGGAACCATACTTCATTTTGTATTCATCATGGGTATTACTACTTCTTTACTGTAATTTAGACTTCTCATAAAGACACTTGGCTCATACATCACTCTTACTTTTGTGTTTCTCTGGTGAGACAAACAGATTTCTTGTTTTCCAAGTTTTTGATGTCATACCCACACAAATTGATTTTACAATGAGGAAACACTGCTGATTAAGAATAAATTAAAGATGCAAAGTAAGTATAGCATAAAAAATGACTTCAGTTAGATGTATATTGTTAATTTTGCAATGAATACCATGTGCAATTTATTACTCTGAACAAAACATAAAAAACTTCCTGAAATGTTTATGTGTATGTGTGTATGTATATATCATATATATGTGTGTTTGTGTGTATGTGTGTATCATACATATGATGACATTAGTATTTATAGTTTGGATATATAAATAATTTGAAAAAAATTAACTCCACCCTCATCCACAAAAAATAGAAAGAAAAAAGAAAACGAAAGTAGTTACCTTGGAATCAGAATTAAATATTTAACCAAGAAAATTAAATGATATATAAGAAGATCTCTGTGTGTTTATCTGGTCATTTATTAAATAGTTTGGTTCTTCCACAATATTTAAACTGCTTTTGGATGGAGAATTAAAAAAATATTAATTTCTTTTATGGCAAATGATTACACAGTATAGGCCAACAAAGTCAGGCTTTGGAAGTGAAAAATATTCAGTTAGGTTGCCAATTATCTATGAATATAAAATATTCTCAAGAATATATTAAAATTGTACATACTTTTGTTTATATTTCTATTATGTAATGCAATGGACATTTTTCAGTTAATACTTGTGTACATACTTTCTCAAAGAACTTCCAAATTAAAGAGATTCATTGATAATTTGGAGCTAGAAATTGAGTTTATGCCATATATTTTAGAATATATTGCATTTGTCAAAAGAGAGTCTCAACTAAATATAGAAAAAATAGTTATTATGTTGTAGCTTATGCTTTTTGTTTTTAGATTTCAGAAATCTGGTATTATTGAGATTTTAAGACAAGCAAATGATAATTCCTTTAGTTTTTTACACTATCTCATAATATATGTTAGAAAAATATCCTTCCTTTTTGAAGTAAGTTCTATGGAAAGTCATGCACACAGTTATCAATAACATTCAGCTTACATATGGCAAATACAATTATCATTCATTTAAGTAATATTCAAAAACAATAGATAATGCTGAATTATACATTACTCTTTGACAAAGTTCACTACCTGACTTGTAGAACACTATTAAAAATATTATCTCTGTTAATTCTATATTTTCATTAAAAATGCTTACTAAATATTCAATAATCTTGGGCAAAATCTAATTGTTTGTATATTCTTGCCATCACATTGTATATGTTAGGCTAACTTGTAAATGCCAACAAAAAGTAAATCTTATATTTTACTTGTTTAGACAATGAGAATAGCTACCTAATCTGTGATGATCATTGTAAAGGAAAATGTAGAACCACTTTCTAAAACATTATTAAGAATATAATGACACTGACAAAAATGCCTTAAACCAAGTGGGGATCTTTTCAGTGTGAACCATTAGCAACTCTATAGGTCAAATATTTATGATGCCATACTCACTGAACAAGTAGAAGAATTTATGTTGAAAAAACCAAATGCTGAATGTTTTCTTTGATGTAAGGAGGCTGATTCATAGTAGGATAGGGAGTGGGAGCACACGGGAGGAATAGACAAACTCTGCATAGGGCAGAGGTGTTGGAGGGGAAGGGAGGAGGCATGGGGTTATTAATGATGGCGGAATATGATGATCATTACTATCCAAAGTAAAGGTATGAAGACATGAATCAGTGTGAATATACTGTTTATATAACCAGATATATGAAAAATTGTGCTCTATATGTGTAATAATAATTGTAATGCATTCCACCATCATATATAAATAAAAAATAATTAAAAGAAAATAACTTTTCAAAATTTAAATCAATAATAATGAGTTTGCCTATTTATCTAACATGAATCAACCTATGAATGATATTAATTGTGATATATGGCATTATATACAATGTCTATAAAAACCGCAAGATAGTTACACAATAATTTGTTGATTTAATAAATTTAGGGTTACTTTTCAAACTATCAAGATGCATTTTTTAAGAATTTAGTGGCATTAATTCTAAATTTACAAAATAGTTTTTGGATTTTCTAAATTTGAGTAGTTTTTGAACTTCTTCTGTTCTGAAATTATCACAAAGTAATATCAATTACTCTAAAAAGATGAAGTAGTATTTCTAATATGGATAAAAAAATTATATATTTTTATTTGGTTTTATTTGAATTTGATTTTATTTGAGTTATTAGAAGATTTCTCAGTAAATTTAGAATGACATGAGATCTTTTGAATGGAAATTTTCTTAAAATTTATTATCGCTAATAAAAATTGTGCCCCTACTAAAATGTTCTATAAATGTAAAAATGTATTTTGAATTTTAAAGATTTACTATGAAAAATGATCTAAAAATCTTATTTAGTTTTGCATAAGATTTTTTTTCTAATTAATAGGTTCAAATAAACTAATATTAAAATTTGTTTTGTTTCTTATTACTGTTTTTGGTAATTTTTTCTGAACAAACCTACACCGCATTTCTATATGGCAATGCTGATCTTATATTTTACTTTTTATAGCAGTCACCTAATGATTATTACTATGGCCTTATATTTTCCCCTTTTTCTTACCTCATGGCTTAGAAATGATTTCCAATCAAAAATATTCTTTACACAGGCTTATTTCATAAATAAAATTTTATTGAAACTGATATTTTGTGTATTGTCCAAAGTATTTTTCACAGCGTACCATATTTTAATGATTATAACAGATCATATGAACCACAAAAGTTATAATATGTACTTCCAGGCTCTTAAGTCCTTTATTTTTTATAGTTTTGTTTTTATAAATATTCTTATATTTATATTTTTCCCCTCTTGGTCATTTCAAAACAACACAACATGGAGAAAGGACACAAGCACCAAAATCCTCACCTGAGTATCACAAAGCCCAATGACTACAGGGAACCTTCTAAACACACATTGGCTATTGTAATGCAGCAGTGACAAGATTTAATGTATATTTTCCAGAAATTCCACAGAATCAGAGAATGATATGATTGAGAATAAAAATGTCTTTTGTAAATAAAAGGCAATTCATGATTTCAGCCTTATTATGTTTTGTTCAGAATGTCCATTTGAGAACTAGATTTATAAAATGAATAGTCTTATTTAGCCCCATGATCTACCAATAAGATTTATAATAACAATAATTGGGTTAATATTCTAAAAGGAAATTTGCCTACAATTAGGCTAACCTAAACTATAGAAGCCATGGCCACTGGAAATTTGTTCTTGAAATTACTTATATGATTGACTTTATGTGTATCTAAATTTCACTTAGATGACCAATAGTAAAAATAAAATGTACAAAATATTTAAATGTAAGAATTAAGGCCATAAATATCTCAGAGGAAAACATAGACATAAATCATCATGATCTTGAATTTGGCAATGATTTTTTAGGTTTGACACTAGAATCACAAGTTTCATAGGAGAAAATGGATAAATTAAAGTTCATCAAATCTAAAATTTGTTTTGCATTTAAGAACTGTAAAGAAGGACTAAGGAGACAACTCATAGAATTCAAGTATAATATATATATTTTAATTTTAGGAGACAAAAAAATTATTTCAGGGCACACAACTCTCAACCCATGCCTAAAATAACCTAAGAAACATACAGAGAATATAACACTCCATAATAAACCCTGGAATAAAAAAAAATCTGATATAATAATTTGTATAATGTTCAAGTAATTTTTTATGTAAACTTTTTAAAATTTATATATGACAGAATGCATTACACTTCTTATTACATATGTTAGAGCACAATTTTTCATATCTCTGGTTGTATACAAAGTATACCAATCCGTGTCTTTATACATGTACTTTGGATAGTAATGATCATCACATTCCACCATAATTAATAACCCCATGCCTCCTCCCTTCCCCTCAAGGATATTTTTACACATACACACACACACACATATAAACACACACACATATATACATACATACATGTATACACACATATTTATGTACACACATATATATACATATACATGACCCATTATATTTAAAATCAATATCAAAAAGGTAAACAATTCAATTTTCAAGCTAACAAAGTATTTGGATCAAAACTTATCTGAAAGAGAGATATGAATGACCAATATAAGACCACAAAATAGGTTAAATACCAGTGATTAAGGAGCTTCAAATAAAAAATTTAAAGATATCATTTCACATATACTAGCATGGCCATAATGTATTTTTTAAGAATTGAACAATGAAAAGAAATGCTGAGTACGTGGAGAAATTAGAAAATTGGAACCCACATACCCTGATGATGAGACTGTACAATTGTGCACAGCTGCTGTGAAAAAAAGAAAAAGTCTGCTGATGTCTCAGGAAGTTAAATTTAGAATTACCATACAGCAGCAATTCTTCCCCTAAGTTTATACCCCAAATATTTTAAAACAGGTGCTATGATTTTGATATGAGATATATTTCAAAACAGGTGCTATGGTGGTTGATATGAGATGTCCCCCAAAGCTCCTGTTAATGCGGAATATTCAGAGGCAAAATTTTGCATTTGTAACCAATAAGTTGTTCTTAATTTTAATGAACTGAGTGGGTGGTAATTATAGGCAGCTGGAGTGTAACTAGAAGAGGTAGGTCACTTGAGGTGTGCCCTGGAAGGGTGCATAATTCCTATGGCCCTTACCTGCTCCTTCTCCATTTCTCTCCCTGTTTCATTCTCTGCTTCCTGTCTGTGGTATGAGTTGAGCGGGTTTTCCACCTCTGTGCCCTTCCTTCATGATGTGCTACCTCATCTTGGGCTCAGAGCAATAAAGTTCACCTTCTAGGATCTGAGACCTCTGAAACTGTGAGCCACATATAAACTTTCCCTCCTTTAAGTTGTTCTCCAGTATTTTGGTCACAGAAATGTAAAAGCTGACTAAAACAACAGATGTCCAAACAAAAACTTGTGCAAATTGACTATAACAGCTCTGTTTACAAAAAGCCAAAAGGTAGAAGCAATGTAAGTGTCTATCAACTGATACATGGACAAAAAATTATCTTTTTGTAAAAGACAAAACAGAAGTATATCCAGGCAAAACAGAAATGCTCATATGTGCTGCCACATGCATCAATCTTGAAGTATTGTTTAAGTCAAAGTAGCTAGATACAAAGGCCATATTTTTATTCCATTTATTAAAATAAGCAGAATAGGCAAATCTACTTAAATACAAAGTACAACATTTGGTAATAATGGAAAATTACTGCTCACTAGTTATAGAGTTTTCTATGGGGGTGAGGATAATATTCTAGAACACAGAGAGTCATAATCAATATTTAGAATTAGTATTATCTTTATATTTTTATTTGAAATTCCTTAATCATTGATATTGATCATCTTTTCATATTAATCTATTCTTATCTCTCTACTATAACATTTTGAATGTTCTAAATGCCATTGTATTGTATATTTTAGAATAAGAAAAAACTAGAACAAATATTTAATAATTATTCTTATTGTAATGTGTTTTCCGAAGGATTAGTGAAGTTAGTGATAGTCAATAATTATCAACTATGTTTTAAATGGCATTATTTGATAGTAGTTGGATTTGATGACTCCTGAAAATGCCATAACAATACATATTGAAATATATATCTGATTTTTTGTCTCAAAAAACATCTTTAAAAGTTTTCACATATTAACTTGTTAAATTATATAGCTATCTAATTTTGAAAAATTTATACCATAAATGTGGAGGCCATTTTTTAAAAATGTTTATTTTTACAGCATACAAATCATATGTTATTGTTGTGGGCTGGCTTTTGCTCAATTTTATTAATTAAAAATGACACGATTTATTTCCTGAATTTTTGATCAAGTGAATTAGTGAGTAATTCCTTAAGGAAGTTTTTTGGAATTGTTTATTAAATAGTTTGCATTTACATGGAAGTATTACTTATATGGTATGTTTTGTGATATGTAGGATTATTTTTATATACAAAAAAATGATAACAAGTACTTCCTTGCGCTTCTGTGAAGAAAGTGGGAATGAGAAAAAGAGGAAATACCTAAAGAATTCATAGATAAATTACCTTAAAATCTTTGTCAGGTACTAGGGATTGTTTACCATGACATGGCGTTGTTTCCAGCATGGATTGAAAATGAACTCCCAGTAAATATTTCAGTTAAGACTAGAATAAAATGTTCCTAGTTGTTGTTCAAAAGTATAAGTTTGAATTCAGGCTTCTTAAAAGTTCCTGTCATTATTTTATATTAGTATCACTACTATATAACTTGTATGCTTAACAAGACTTTTGCTTTCAACTATTGCTAGATTGTTTAAAACAATTTTCACAATGTGACTAAAACTATACAAACTTAAAAAAATGATTAAAGACATCAGTAAAGCAAATCTGATTATTGATTATACTAAATGAACCAAAGCCAAGCTAACTGCTAAAGTTTCTGTTCAGACAGCCACAAACACAAATAATCTCACATCATCATAAGACAGAATGAATAAATGCCCTCTTTATGTGTTTTCATTATTTCAGAATTTCCCTTCATGCCTATTCAGTGATGAATAAAATCCATATAAAAATCTAATATGTTCTGAACTAGATACTGTAATAAAAAATTTTGATTCTGGATTTTATTTTATAGAAACAACAGTATAACTTCCAATCCCATAATATTATCTTAATTGATTTCTATGTGATGATATAAATCAGTCATTACTGTCCCATACTTTATAAAATATAACTTCATTTGAATTCCTTTCTGATATTCTGATAGCAAAGGCTGAAGTATTGACTCAAGCTAAGAGATCTGAGAATGGGAGTTTTAAAAGAAAATTCAGTGATAAGAGTTAATTTAGTACCAGGGTTTACGCACAATGGAGGTGATCGATATAAAAGAATTATAAGAGAATTACTCACCATAACCTTTTGATTTAAGGAGAACAATGATATGAAATCATATATTACAAGCTTTTGCATTGCTGAACTTTCAGTCTAACTATCATTTAATTTATAGGTAGCTTTTTGATAATCAGAAATTCTTTCCTCATGCACATTAGTAAATATGAGTTGTCACAAATAATAGAAAAAATATTGTATGAGTACTATAAAAATATCTGTTCATAAACTAGTCTTTGAATTTATGATCAAGATTTTGTAGGCATTTTAACTATTTTCTAGGATTCCAAAAATAATAATAATGAATAATGAAGTACATTAATATTACAAAGGAAAGATAACATGACAATAAAAAATAATCTCATTGTTTCTGTCAAAAAATAATAAAATACCCTAAACAAGTTAGTTAGATACTGTCTCCAAATAAAGCCTAGAAGTTGGAGATGTTTCTTAGTGATTAAGCATCCTTGGGTTCAATCCCCAGGACCAAATATATACCCATATACACGCTAATTTTAAATTATATGGTGTACTGAATAATACCTATGCAATTGTTTATTACAATGGCAATATTGAGAACAGCCCTGTAGTTTCTGTCATTCAAGGTCCTGGTGACCAAAGAATTGGTCTTATGGCAAAAGACAAACTGATCATTTTTTTTCCCTCTGGGAATTTGAATCTCTTATAGGCTATACAAAGACTACAATGATTTAAAGCTAATTCCTGTAGGTAAGTGTGCCCTAGTACTATATTTTATCCCTCAAGTTTTGGGATTATAGCTTTTCTTCCATTTTGCTAACGTTATATGTTACCAGTCCTGCCTGTAACTGAAGTATACTGCTGGAAACAAAGATTGCTGCTGACAAAAAGCATGAGGGGCACCTAGTCGACATCCTATATTTGTTATAGCATGAATGACAATGATACGTTTGTCACTGTTGCAACTTGTGTTATGAAATGGGAAATATTTCTTAAGTGATCTGCAGTCTTAGAAGTGCTTATTTATATTTGATAAACATTAAGTTGTGTGAAGTTTGACATACTTGAATTGTGTTGAAAATGGATTGACACTAAAGCCTATGATCTCCATTTGTGCTCATACCACAAATGAAAATTCAGTGTATGAAAAATCCCAGAGATTTGTGTTACTTAAGTCATATTTATTGTTTGAAGAGTGATAAATTAGTCTTTTTTCCCTCTTTATATAAATATATATAAGTATATAAATATATATATATATATATAATTATTATCTCTGTACTGTCTGTATTTTTATAAATTATATATATATAAATTTGCATATAACTACCAATTTAATAAAGTTGTACTTAAGTTATATATACATCTGTGATTGAATGTATGTTCTCACAATCTGAATTTGTTTAAAAGTAGCCTTATTGGAAAGAGCAATGATTTTTGTATTTAATCATAAAATATGATGGTAGGTTTGTTTTCTGAGTCAACTGATTCCTGTTATTCTCTTCTTAGGGCTGGGTCAAATGATTTTTTTAAAGTAGCTTGCTTAGAAATTTCTTATCACTACTATTTGGCATACTCTTTAATCTTACAGCATTTAATAGCTTCTTGCATGAGTTCATTTCTCAGTCAGTATCTTTTGTTCATCACTTTTACCCAAACTGTACCATTCCAACTTATCTAATAATATCAGAAAAATGTTGTCTAATTTAAACTGAACAACAACTGGGTGTAGGCTTTTTCAAGAGTGAAAAGAAATAGCTAAGATCAGAAACTGGATAATATACATGAAAGTAACACAACAACTCAAGGATGGTATTTTTCAAATACTATTTTTTTAATGTTTTTCTTCAAGCAGTAAGTATTTATCATAATGCAGATATTTTTGACAGGGAAGAATGGTATAAATTTTGTTGGTGTTAATGAAAATAAAAATTTAGTTTATATATATTAGCTAGAAATTATGCCAAATATATAAAATATAAAGTGGTTACTGAAGACAGTTTTCAAATCTACAAGGGCTGGTAAAGCATGAAAATTTTTAACTTGTTTTATTTAACTGTTCTAATAATAGTTACATGTTGTAATAAATGATGACAAATTAAAAGCAATCATGTGTCTCTGCTCCATTTTCTAGCCCTGGTTTAACTTTAAAATTATATTTCAAAATTATATATAAATCTGGATGTTCAAATAGGGCAGTATATAGCAAAACTGTTTAAATTAGATAACAAAGTAAAGACCCAGGATTGATTTTTGAGTTAGGAGAAAACTGCCTTAAGTTAATAAGAAACTCCAATAAGCAAATAGACTTAAATTCTAGAACTCCAAAGATATCCAAGGAGCTCTAAACTGAAAGTTAAGGTGAGAATTAAAGTTGAAGTGCTAGATGAAAATAATTTTATGATGGTGCTTGAATACCAGATCCTCTAAACAGCCTTGCACCTTTAATTAACATTCCATTGCACCGAGATAGAATAATACACTTCTATTCTTTGGAGAAAGTTTAAGAAAACACTGATAAAGTGGTAGAATTGGGGGATATGCAACATTTATTGATGTAGATAGAGGGGTGGTTAAAGGGATAATGGATTTCATCAATGCATGACATATATATGTGTTGAAATATTACATTGATGTTCAATATGTACAATTAAAATATGTTAATTGAAAAAGCATATGACTAAAAAGGAATATTTAGAAATGCATAATCTCTTATATGTTATAAATATGGGTTTAAAGACCAAAAATTAATAGAAATATTTAGAAGATAAAATTGTGAAACTAAGCCAGAATGAAGAAAAATTAAGTGAATGAGATGTTAGACATTTTTTTAAATACATCAGCCATGAGACTTAAGGATATTTGGAGATACACAGGGAACAGATAAAATTGAGAGGAAAAATTGTCAAACAAAGTATTTGAAAAGTTTAGCAGAATTGAAGAAATTCCTACATTTAAAAGGGTCATTGTTCTGATTGCTTAAATAGCATAGATGAAGTTCACCCAGAAACTTGCCTTGAAGAAGGAACACTTCCACAATACTGTGATCAATTTTCAATACTCAGAGTCATTCATGTCTCATATTAATTTTTCATTCTGATTCTTCAATTTAATTCTTCAAAATGGTTGCTTGTTTTCTAAATTAATAAAAATAGGGTTTTTTTAAACACTTAGAAGAGGAATATTAGTAGGAGGGGTGTTGATGTGATTAGTCTCTGAGTTATAACTGAGACTCAACATTCCCCTGACAATCAGCATTTCTGCTGGCTAGAGTTTGCTTGCTCTGTGGGGTATTCAAAATTGACAGAGAGGGCCCAAGTGACTCTGCCCTTGTTTGGTAGCATTTGCTGCAACCATACATTCACAGATATTACAAAGCATATGAGCACCAAGAGACACTTCAGTAAATTCCTTGCATATCTGACATGCTGCTCCTTGTTTTAATTATTTAGTACCACTCCTTTGTTTTCATGATAAACAGAATTCTTTACAACTGGCAGCAGATTTTTTTTCAGTTAGTCTATTGTCATGGGAAGTCAAGACAGCAGGCTTGATGCTGAAGTTTTAAGTTTATGGGACCCTGATCATGTCATCTGCATTATTCTTACATGCTGACTGGACTGAGTAGTCTAAGAGACTAAAGTTTTAGATCGGGGAAACTAACATTTCTAAAGTAGATTCTTGAAAATGATGGTGCCTTTTTTACTAACACTCTTCATTCTTCAGATCCAGACATTTCACCTTGGGGATAAAGCAAGCAGAGTCTCTTGGTTGAAAATGTATATTTTGTTTTGAAAGAGAATGCCCAAGTCTATCGATTGTCATTCACAAAGGTCTTTCAGGAGTCATTCTAACATTATAACATACCAGCAGCATTCTGAAGTAGAAGGTAGTGATAGGTAATTCCATGCTCAAATGCCAATTATAACACTTGCATCACTGTTAAATGGATCATTTGGTCCAAGTGAAGGGAATGCATGATTCCAAAAAGGTCAGATATCTTCTACGCTTTTAGACAATGGTGTTTGCCAAGGCATTAAACTAAAGAAACTTGAAGTTATATTAATAAGTATTAATTCTAGTACAATGAATAAAGCCTTCTCCAAAATATAAAGAGGCTGAAAAAATAAACTTGCCATCAAGTGGCTAAAATGTATAGTATTAAAACACAGCATTAATCTTGATTGAGTATTCACCAATAGCAACCATTCAATTAAATTAGGAAGGGATAGCCCAAAGTTGAGTTCATTAGAACTATGCATTTCTGCTTCAGTGGCAAAAGACCATTGAACAAGAACTGGGATGATTCATTGACAAGCCCTGGATGACCTGAGTGAACAAGTCATTTCTCCCTATTGTTGTTCAGTGGTGGATACCTTCCTGAAAATTCACAAGAGATGAAAACTAAATCAGCAAAATTACTCTGTGTCTTTGATGTTCCAATGAGGCCTCTGAATCAAGCACTCACAAACACATATAAGTGTTTTCACAAGTATATAGGAAATTGAAGAGGGATCAGTTTACTGAAATTAAAAATTGCTGTAAAAATGTATACATAAATATGAGGCCAATTTATATTTAATAATGTGGAATTTTTCTAAGACAATGAAAAATCTAGCTGAGGGGTAATATATACATAAATGTAATATTTCTAAAAAGAAAAAGGAAGATTGGGGATATAGTTTGGAAGTGGAGCAGCAGAGCAGTTGCATAGGTTATGTAGAGTCTCGGGTTCTGTTCCCAGCACCCCCCAAAAAAATATTTATATGCTTTTCATATTGGTAAATTTCAAAATCACAATAATTGCTTTTGTAATTAAAAAGTAATACAATATATTTTAAATTCTGCAATACATGTACAAGTTTTCAAAATTTAAATCATTTAGGTTACCTGAAACAGAGTTTATTCAATATTTTTTGACTCTTAGAAACTTTAATGACCTCAAGAAATATAGACCTTTGTCATCAGGTCTGCTATAATTTCTGTTTTCTTGGATAACATGATAGATCTACCTTAATTATCCTTGCTACCACATTGCTTGTTATTTGCTTGAGTGTGTAATTTCTATTTCATGAGGACTAAAAATGTTATATTGCACATTCTCCACATTTCATTTATTTATCATTAGATGCCTGAATTCTAGGAGTAATAACAATTCTAATGAGATCTACTTGAAGCTGTCTGTTTTTTTTTTTTCAAGCAATTCCAAACTAGACTTGGAAGATCTGGAAGTTAACTTGTGTGGTTAACAAAATAATAGTCTGAACTAAGGACAAGTCATATTCACTGAGCAAGTTTGTCTCAGATCTTAGCAGCATACTGGAAGGTTTCTGTGTTTGGGATTGAGGTCTCTGATAGCTTCATGACTATGGAATACGTGGTGGCTAAGGAAGTTTCTATGCAAAGGCACAGAATACCTGGCTGCTAGGAAATGCCTGGCTGTTGTAGTAATGCCCTGCATGAGGAGGCTCTGTATTAGAGTCTTATCAATCTCGTCCTTGATTTCAGGCAAACAGATCCTGAAAATAAAGAAACTCTTTTGTTAGACAACTATCATGTTTCACCATGATCTGCTATGCCTGAACCTGTCCACATAACATTAACTTTAAACAAAGGACTTTCTTGACAGTTACACAAAGCTCCTAAAATTGCACATTTCAACTATAGTATGTAACTGAGAAATAAGCTACATAATGTTGCTAACTCTGATGACACATAATGTTGCATGATGACACAATAAACAATAATGTACTACTGATGCCAATGACCTAATGTAACCATAAAGCTGGCAGCTTAGCCATTCTGCCATATTTCCTACCTCTGCATCTTGTCTCCGTGTCTCTTTTTATTTTCCTTACAGCATCTATATTAGTTATTTCATAAATAAGTACCATGAACTCAATCACTTAAAAACAGCATGCAGATATCTTCTCATACTTCATATAGTTGAGATATTGGACATGGGTTTTATGCTTGAGAAAAACTTCCTATAAAGTCAAATATATGTTGTTGAATTTAACCAAGGTTTTATCTATATGTTTGAGAAAAGGACCTCATTTCAAAGTCACCATTCATGGATTTTGATAAGAGTTAGTTTCTTTGTGGTTGTTAGGTTCATTGATGGAAAATCACACTCATGTCATTTCCATGTAAGCCTCCCCAGTATTGCAAGTTGCTTGAGGAGGACAGAGAATCTGCTAATAAATTAAAATCTATAATTACATAACATAATTACAGAAATGGCATACCTTCACCTTATCCATATTCTATTGGTTATTAGCAATCCTCTTACCCTACAAATTTCATCAAAAATTCATCCATAATTTTTACTAAGTAATAGTTTCTTTTTTTTGTCTGCATGTAGCACAGTATATTTACACATTCATCAAGTCAAAGTCATCTTGTTTCTTTCACAGATGAGAAATTATGAGGATCTATAAACCTTCCTGTACAGTTTTGATATGAAAATAAGTGTTTAATTCATGTGAGTAAATACTTAGGTGTGATGTTCCTTGCCCTTATAAAAATATTTATTTAATATTATCAGATACTACAATCTGTTTTCCAATTTGGCAATGCCATTTTGCAATTCTACTAAGAAGGAATTATTGTTTCTGTTCCTTATTTTAATAGGTATGCAGCATACCCCTTAGTAATATAGTTTTATTCTTTCATTAAGAGTAATGCTGAGCATATTTTTATTTCTTCACTCACTATTTATGTTTTAGGCAAAACATTTTTTCATAATTTTTGCCCAATATTATTGATCTTGCTATTTATTTTTAAATTTTAATAGTTTAGTAATCTTTGTGTATATTCCACACATAAGTGCTTTGTTGTTTATATCATTAGCAAATAATTTCTCCCAGAGTGCTTTATCTTTTCATGTTCTTAACACCAAGATAATAATACTAGTAAATAATAATGATAATTTGATTAAAATTCAATTAATAAGTTATTATTTGGGAGATCATGCTTTGGGGTATTTATAAAAGATAATCATCATACCGCAAGTTTATTTTTCTTACATTGTCACATGGACAATCAAATAATCTCTAATAAAGACAGGATTGTCTTTTCATTCTTTTTTCTCTCTCTTTTTTGCTATATTATATCTGTATCCACTGCTAATACAAAGTTGTTTAGAAGGAGTAAGGCTGCACATAAGATTAGATCCTGGAGAGAAAATATTTAGTATTTCAAATTAATGCTAATGTGTACTGTATATTATTGTGTGTGTGCATGTGTATATGTGTGTGTGTTGATGGCTATTTTTGTTTATTTGTTTTTTGTCATCAGGTATTTAACCAGGGGCGATTAATTACTGAGCCATATACCTAACCTTTTTTATTTATTTATTTATTTTTATTTTGAGACAGGGTCATGCTAAGCTGCTTAGGACCTAGGTTTCTGAGGCTGGCTTTGAACTGGTAAACTTCTTTGCTCAGCTTCCAGAACACTGTGATTGCAGGTGTGTGCCACTGTGCCCAGTATTGATGTTGTTTTACCAAAAAAAAAAAAAAAAAAAACATTGCTAGTTTGGTGAGGGTTTTTAATCAGGAATAGAGGATGATTTATGCGAAGGTGTTTTTCTATATCTAATGAATAATAAAGGTTGCAATTATTTTTAAAACATTTCTTATAGATTAAATTATATTGATCACTTTTTATAAAATATTCTACAATATTTGGAATAACCCCAGGTCATCATTACATAGTATTCTTTTTTTTTACTCATATGCTGTAAAATATGATTTCTTTAAAACATTTTTAGTCCATGTTCATAAGAGAAATTAGTCTTTGGTTTTGTTACTTGAGTAATATTAGCCTGGAGTAAGTACTTGAAAAATATTCTCCAATTTTCCATAGGAGTTTTGAAATAATTTTTCTTATTTTCTTTCTCATGTATTTGTATAATTCAACAGAGCAATCATTTGGACCTGAAACAATATTTGTGAAAGTATTTTTAACTACAGATACTATTTTTAAAGATATAAAACTATTTGGATTCTATTTCTTTTTGAATATTTGACAATTTGTTTTGTTTGTTTTCATCAAAATTATTGTCTTATTGCAATACAATTTTTCTGTACTAGGTCTTTGTCACCAGCGGTTTCTACAGACTCAATCTGAGGCACAGGTAGATTCAATCAAATATACTGTATAAATGCTCATCCCACTTCAGACACACATCCTAATTATAAGTCCTAACTAAGTCTACACCCAAGGATCCCAGGTGCTTACCAGTGAAGTGTCTTAAGTCTGGGTCGCAGGAACTTGATTCGGGCCAGAGGAGTCTGGTGCAGGTGGGGGACAACAGTGACTGAGGTCTCTGTTTCTCTATCCAGGTCCTGTGAGCCTCATTGGCCCCCAGAAATATGGGTTTTTAAGCCTAGTTCAGTTGTGCTTGCAGTTGATAACTGGGTGAGCTCTGGGTTCTATGCTCTGGTGTCGTCTCTTATGTCACAAATTTAAGTCTATCTAAGTTCTGCAATTTATCTAAGTTTTGCAGTTTACATTACAACATGGACATAATGCTTACAGTTTTTATTTAACACACACAGTAATTAATATAATCCACAGTCAATAATCTTATATAACATTTTCTGGGACTCACATCATCCTCTTATCACATTAATATCTGTAAAATATGCACTGATGCTAGTAATTTGTGTTTTGCTCTCTTCTTTTCCCTTATAATGCTGCAGTCTGACTGGGCACAAATAACCAAGCCACCACAAAGCCTTGTAGATTCAAACAGCAACTCTTTATTCCTCGAACTCTCACAGACCCTCTATTCCACCCTCCACCCTACTTCCAGTGAACACCCTGCCTCCATCCGGGCTCTGTGCACCAATTCTCCCAGAACCCCTGTATGTGCCCTATTCCTAGCAGGATCCACCCTAAACCCTAAACCGGAAACACCCTAATCCCTGAGCAGGGTCACCTTACCACCCAAAATGCCATGTGTTATTCATACTTGGCTATGGCTCTCAGCATTTTATATATATATATATATATATATATATATATATATATATATATATATTTTTTTTTTTTTGTCTGTTCTGTTTGATCTTCCACAAACCATTATTTGATTTTGTGAATATTCTTCCTTTTAAAAAATATCATTTGCAATGACTTTTACTGTGTTATTTTTTCTTATTCTTTCCCCATGATTTACATTTGATATTTCATTTTACTTATCCATTTTCTTTAGATAGAAGAGGGGTTGTTACTTTGATACCTTTTCTACTTTCTAGTATAACACTATTATCTTCTATTAATTTTACCATATTTACTTCCACATTAACATCTACAAATTTTTATATTTTATTTCATTTTCTCTTAAAAAGTAAAATGTTCTTATTTCTGTCTTAATTTCTCCTTTGACTTATTCCTTATTTAATAGTGTATTACTTAGTTTCCAAGTATTTATACATCTCTTTTCTATGTTTAATTTAGCATCACCTTATATTAGTTGTTCTAGGTATAAAATAATTACTAAAATAAGGAATGCTAGTTTTTCAGTTTTTCCACAGTAAAGTTACTTCAACTTCTCTCCCTGTGCACCCCCACAGAGTTACACCCTCTCTTCCACCCAGGTTTCTCAATTCTGGAGAAAAGTTGTGGCTAACTGATTAAGATGTGAACTGCTGTATAATGTTGCATTAGAATTACAAAACCCAGAACATCCAATGGTCCTCAGATAAAATCAGAATGTGTCATGCCTATTCTTAGTCTTTAGTTATATGTCAACACAAGACAAGTAAATTTCTGTGTCTTTTAACATACATAAATAAATTTGTCTATTCAAAGAAAGTACAGGTACTAGCCCCAGAAAGTCAATCTCCATTGTGATGGTCCATTCAGAAAGGAAGAAAAGAAGACATACCCTGGATGACCAAAATCATGCTAAGGGAAACATTCTCTCCCATTGCCTCACAATCCCATCTTTCTCTCCCTATAAAAACCCTTTGTTTCCCTGCGATTCCCAAGAGGGAACTATGAGAATGATAGCCCCCACACCCCACACTGTGCTGGATCTTCAGTAAACCTGATTTCTTTCCCACTAATTCACATCTCCTGACTACCGTATTTCCAGTGATGAGGAGCCTGGACCTGGGTCTGGTAATACCTGGAGTCTGCCAGTCTTCTCTATCACTGATGATGACTCCAAATTCTTTAAAATAAAAAAAAAATCCCTTTTACATCATGTTTACAGGCTCCTGTTTCAACAAATTATTCTCTTCTATTTTCAGAGTAGCCCTTTTTATACAGATAGTGCTTTGTGATGAAACACTGATTATGGAGTGATTACACCCTGTAGCAACTCTTCAGGGTGATAGTGGTCAAAAGGTACAGTAAGGCATGTCATTTACTTCTGTAAGTTCTCTACAAGTTTATAAAATGCTCACACACTATTTACTGAGTGTAAAAAATCATGAGCCCACATACCTCTTGATGCACCACCTCCAGGGTATAGAAGCAGACCATCTTTATCTTCTCCCAGAAGCAACAGATCATGAAACCAACTAATCTGGAACCTCACACTTCAAAATGAACTCTCAACATTCTTTATACTTCTATGAGGGTGCTATTTGCCAGCTGTTGGACAAAGGTCAGGTGCCTCCAGGACACAAGCTTTGTTTTCACCACATGATCTGAATGAAGGATGTTGGACAATTCAGATAATGGTGTTTTAACCATTTCCTAAGCTCTTATCTTATCTAAAAGGCATGGCATGTGCCTAAAACTTTTATTGAACTACCCCCTGATTGAGCTCAATTAAATTTAGTGATCATTTGGAAAGTTAATCAGCAGAGAAATTCACAGAGAGGCCCTGTCTAGTTATAAACCTGTTACTTTGAAGCACAATAAAATCATTTCTAGATATAAGGTAAAGGAAAGAAGACCCTTTTTACTTACTCTTCCATATGTTTGTGGTCTTAGGATTTTGCTTCTCTCATACTGTTCCTGTGTCTTTTTATCCATTTTCTTATTTAATTCTTTCTTCTGAAGTAAAAATGGAAATACAAGGGGGAATAAAGTAAGCAAAATAAATGGCCATTTCTATTCATACATTTATATATATATATATATATATATATATATATATATATATATATATATATAAATTGAAATGAGAATACAGGCTTACATCTCACTGAGTTCTTTGAGCTTCTTTCTCTGATTGTTCTAACACCCTTCAGCAACATCTGTCAACTTTTGAATGAACCAATTTGTTTTTTATATGATCACAAGCAGAGCCTCTCCCCCTACCTCACCCACCCCAAACATTGTGTTTAGAAAATCTGTTATGAAAGCTAAACAATATTTTAAATTGTCAACATATAACACATGCTAAACAATATTTTAAATTTTCAACATCTAACACTGGCAAAGACGACATAATGTTAAACCATTATATTATCTGGGCCAATTGGTTTTAATAAGAATATCTTATATCTATTCAAACAAACTGAATTAATTAGATTGTTGGGTCTGTTACTGCAGCTTGGCTCAGGGAAAATACAGATAACAGAGTAAAACTAGGTTTTTGTCTATACTCTATGAATGACTGAAACTGGGATTTGGTTAAAAGGCCTACATTTTGTGAACCTACATTCATGATTTTAAATAGGATTATCACTGCCTTTATCTCTTGAAGGTATTATGACTCTTTAAATGAGCATGACACACATGTAAGATTTATTTTGGTTTCCATGTATCATTTATCATTGAATTGCTTCAAGAGTTACATGAGTTGCCCATTTAGAAATCTTTACAGCAAAGAAAACAATCAAGAATGTGAAGAGAACCTACAATGGGAGAAAAATTGTTGCCACCTGTACATCAGGTTTAGCATTCATCTCCAGGATATATAAAGAAATAATAAAACTTAACAAGGTAAAAACAATATTCCAATCACCAAATGGGCAAAGGAACTGAACAGGAACATCACAGAAGAAATGCAAATTACCAAAATATAGGGAATATTTGTTCAACATCACTACAAATTAGAGAATTGCAAATTAAAACTACTCTGACATTCCGTCTCACTCCAGTTTAAATGGCAATTATCAAGAATACAAGTGATAATAAATGTTGGTGAGGATATGGGCAAAAGGTTCACTCATACATTGCTGGTGGGACTGCAAATTGGTGCAACCAATACTGGAAAGCATTATAAAGATTCCGCAGAAAACTTGTAATGGAACCACCATTTGACCAAGTTATCCCACTTCTCAGTCTAAACCCAAAGAATATAAAATCAGCATAATAGACCCAATCAACCAAAGGCCAAATAATCTTTATGATATATGGGTACCAACAAATAATCAGGAGGGAGAGGGAAGAATAAAAATTAATTGAATTAGACAAAGGGGAATAAAAGGATGGTAGGGAAAATGGGAATATAAAAGACAGAATGTATCAGACATAACTTTCCTATGTTCATCTATAAATACACACACAATGAAAGCCCACATTATGTACAACCATAAGAATGGGATCCAAATTAGAAAAAGTTATATGCTATACTCTCTGTATATATAATATTTCTGAATTCACTATACTGTCATTTATATAACTAAAAATAGTGAAGAAAAATAATTTAAAAGTTCCATACTATAAACCTGCATAAGATGTTCAATGAAATTCTAGTAATATAATTTTAGAAGAGTAACATTATAACTTTTGGCATAATTGATGAGTAAATTTGAGTATTATTATTTTATGCATCAATTCCTGCTCTAAGATACTAAAATAGGCAGCTACTAAAAGATTTGAAGTCCTTTGTAGTACTCTGGGACCATTTCTGGGAAGCAGTCTCATGTCTACAGAGATTCAGGATGTACAGAACTATTCTTTCATGGGACAGGTGGACCCATGCTACAGCTACACTGTGACTACAACCTTGTGTGTTGCATGTACTTTTGGTGGGAGCACAACTTTACTGAGCTTCATATCCTAGTTTATTCAGTGTCAGTGATGCCTGTGTGTACCTCACAGTGCTTCCATGGGAAATACAGGGAAGAGGGCACATTAAGTTCTCAGTACATGCTCTGGGTTGAATAGGCATGTCCTTCCCAGCACATCAGCTTATTACCTCACCTGAAAATGAGGTTTTTGCATATGAAAATGTTATAAGAGGCTATAGTCAATTAAAGTAGGCTATAATCTAATGACTCATGATCTTAGAAGAGTAAAATTTGGACAAGAATACCTGTGCAGAGAGAACACCATTTAATAATGGTGATAGAAAAAGGAGAGATTAATCTACACGTCAAGGTATGCCAAGTATTTCCCACAACCACTGAAAGCTAGAGGAAACAGGAAGAATTTCTCCACTAGATATTTCAGAGTAAGTACATTATTATATTCCAGTTTGGACTCCTAGAGTTTGGTACAATAAATTTATTTTTAATATGCCCAGCAAGTATTATTTTTCAGAGTAGTCCTAGGAACCCAAAAGGACACATATGTTTGGCTCCTCCTTGACACTAGAGGGGTTACTCCCAGACTGGTAGCTCCTTTTCATCAAATGAAAAAAGAGGAATCCCAATATTGTCAGCAACACCCTGTGTCCACAAAGTCCTGGATAAAATATCATGAAAACTCAGTTTGAAATTCTAAGAGGAAATGATAATCTGAAATTCACATGGAAATCAACAATCCAAAAGATGAGATTCTAAAAAACTGACATATAAATAGTGGTTGAAGTACAGAGGTAAGGCTTGCAGTCTTCAGGGAAAAGATCTGCAAGTGAGGAAGGCCCATGACGCTGGAGGATCCCAAGTACCACATTTTATGATGGACATATGCAGGTGTAATCTAAGTAGGAGCTACATAGGCAGGGAAAGAAGGTGAAGACTGGATCCAAGAAGGACTATATGTCACCTTCATTGCCCCTGAAATTTCTAGACCAGGAACATCAGTTGGAAGTTTTAGACCATGAACATTAGCAAACCCTGGAGGCTTGTAAGAAATACAGATGCTCAGGCCCACCCCTGGCACCTGAGTCAGACACTCTGAGTTGAGGACCAGAAGTCTGAGTTTGAGTGAGCTCTCCAAGTGAATCTGATGCAACCTATTTGAGATGCACTGTTCTAGTCTTGAACAAATGGCCTGGGGTAGAAGTGTCAATTTTATTCTCCATAAGGATACATGGGAAATTGCAGAACCATACCCATAGATTTTCTTTTCCAAGCTTCTGACCCTTCATCCTAGTCTCTCTTAAAATCATATATCCAAAAGAATAGAATATGTTGTTATATATACAAAATGGAACATGACTCATCCTTAAAAAAAAAATCAAATTAAGGCATTTGCCAGTAAATTGATGGAACTAGAGACTATCAAGCTAAGTGAAATAAGTCAGTCCCCAAAACCAAAGGCCAAATATTTTCTTTTATATGTGGATGCTAATACAAAATAAGGGGTGGGGAGGGAATAACAGAAGTTCATTGTAGTAGACAAAGGAGAATAAAGGTAAGGGAACAGCATGTCAATAGGAAAACATAAGAATGAACTGAACATAGAGTTATGTTTGTATATAGATACATGACCAGTGAAATTCCACACCATGTACAACCACAAGAATGGGATCCTAACTAGGATAAGGTATATTCTATCCATGTATAATATCTCCAAATGTACTCTACTGTCACATATATATAAAAAGAAGAAACAAATAAGGAGTAAAAGGACATGGGGAGGTAAGAAATAAGGAAATGGAGACACTAGGGAATGATATTGCTTATTTTTATATTAGATTCACATGTCAATGTGTAACAATAAATCCCATCGTTCTATAAAACTATAATGCATTAACAAAAATATGGAAAAAATTTAAAAGTGCATAGTGGCATATGAACCTGATTTGCAAATTATGCCTTGGTTCAATTCCCAATACCAAAAAATGTTTTTAATTTCATATATATATGTATATATACCTATGTACACACACAAAAAAAATTACTACATAAACAAATTTCAGTACAAAAATTCCATGAGATAATCAATAGATTCAGAAAGGCCTGTTCACAACACTCAGCACCCATTAAGGTTTAAAATACCAGAAGGATTAGTGATAGAAGGAGATTTCTTCAAAATTGTAGAAGCTCTATGTGATAAATCAAATGCCAACAGCAAACAAAATAAAAAAATGAAACATTTTTTCTAAAAACAAAAAACAAAACAAAGAAGTAAACTTTCACCACTCATTGAATCCCCATCCAGAGCATACAGGCAAGAGAATAAATCTAATGGCATACACATGGGAAAGAAAAAGTCATGTTGCCTCTGTTTACTTATGACATGAACATTTTACTTAGATGATTTAAAATGCTCCATCAGAAAATTTATAGTGCTGATAACAAATCTACTAAATGAGCTGATACAAGAATATAATACATAAATCAATTGCATTCCTATATTGCAATAGCAAACTTGCTTCAAAACAATTGGGAAAAAATGTCTCATTCAAAAAACCCTAAAAAAAATATTTGGGAAAATATCCAATCTAGGAGATGTAAAAACTCAACAAGGAAAATTATAAAATGGTGAAGAAAAATAAATTGAAGACAACCTTAAGAAGTGGAAATACTTCCAATGTTCTTCAATAATCAAAATCAGTATAACTTGATCATAAATCATAAAAAATTGATCCCTCTCACCCTGCACAAAAGCCAACTCCAAGTGGATCAAAGACGTAGGAATTAAACCAGAAACTCTACAGTTGCTTAAAGAAAATGTGGCCCAACACTCCAAAATATTGACAAAATTATCAACTTAACAAGACCTCTAAAGCACAAGAAATAAAACTAAGTGTCAATAAGTGGTATGAATTCAAATTTCAAAACTTTTGCATAATAAAGGAAACAAGAATGTGAACAGAGGGCCTACCAATGTGAGAAAATATTTTTCATCTGATTGTCAGGAAATTAATATTCAGAATACAAACAAAAGACTAAAAAATGAAACCATCAATTACTATATGTACACAAAATCTAAATAAGATGTTCAACATCTCTAGGAATCAGGTAAATGCAAATAAAAACTACAAGGAAGAGAAAGTCTGTATTATTGTGCCCTTGATCTTTCCCTATACTGCAATAAAACTATTATATTAAAAAAAGAAATACATAAAGATTTTATCTCACTTCACTCAAAATATCAATTATCAAGAATATTATGTGGGGATCCACATATCAGAGAGAACATTTTTGGGGAAAGGAAGAATAAAGTTTATTGGATTAGACATAGGAGGATGAAGGGAAAGGAGGGATTGGGAATAGGAAAAACAGTAGAATGAAACAGGCATAAGCTTTCTATGTTCTTATATGAATATACAGCTGTGCAACTCCACAGTATATATAGCACAAGAATGGGAATTTATAGTCCATGTATATATAATATGTCAAAATACACTTTACTGTATGTACACCTGAAAAGATTTTTAAAAGAAAATATGTATTGGGAAATATACACTAATGCAGTGTTGGTAGGGCTGCAAATTAGTACAGCCATCCTGGAAAACTTTATGAATATCCCTTTTGAAACTTAGAATAGAACCACCATCTGACCCAGTTGTCTCATTTCTTGGTATATATCCAGTATCTGAAATCAGCATACTTTGGAAACACAGGCACATCAGTACTTATAGCAACACAACTCATAATAACCTAATTACAGAACCAGCCCACATACCCATCAACAGAGTAATGGATAAAGAATACATGATGTATATACACAATAAAGTTTTACTTATTCATTAAGAAGAATTAAGCGACCACACTAGGTGGGAAGTTGATCAAATGAGAACACAATTGTAAATGAAACAAGCCACACTCAGAAAGCAATGGGTTGAATGTTTCCACTCATATGTGAATACTTGACCATATAATGGAAAAAGGGAAATCCAAAAAAAAAAAAAAAAAGCAGAAATATCTGTGGAGTACAGGAAGGGGTTACAGGGAAGGCAGGAAGCATGGTGAATTTCAATGTTGTGTATGTCTATAATGCACCAATTTAAAAATCTATAAGTAAATAGAAGATAAACAAACAGAAGCCAGACTCATTGTTCTCTCTTTCACTCTTCCTCTAATTTTTCTTTTACTTCTATTTATTCTCTTCCTTCCTCATAGAAAATGAACCCTATGTTGTCTATGGATCAGCTCTATTTGAAAATTGCAAATCCATGTCTGCCTGATCTTTTCTTCTTTCCTCTTAATTACCTCTATTTTTAACTTCTCTTACCACTGCTTAGTTTGTAAAATGTCAAACCCTACCACTAATGCTATAGAAAAAGTTAAAATACTGGAAGTCATTGGTAATATTAATTTGAGTTTATTATGGACATAATTCATGATTAACTACTATCTTTACTGATAGAAATTGCTGAACCTACAATTTCTGTTTATTTTGTTAATCAACATTGTAGATGTCATAATAGAAACTAAGTACTTAATTTATTACTATATGTTATATGCATAGGTTTTTTGCAGTTATTTGACTCCCCCTAAACTCTGAGGTACTGGAAACCTACAAGAAAACTAAAAGCTGGTAGAGTAGAAACCCCATGGCTTCAGATCCATTTCAATAGATGGGTAGACACTAAACAATATGAAAAGAAAACACAAAAGAAGAAAACATCCAAAACAAAATAGAATGATTCAAAATAGACTCTACTGATACTGCAGTAAGGAAATGTCAAGTAATGAATTTATAAAGTTTGTAGATAAGATAATCTAAGAGGTAAAAAATGATGTAACAATTGGAATCAGAAAATATAAGAAGTGAAAGGTCATGTCTAGAAGGAGATAGAGATTTTGAAAAAGAATCAATTGGAAATCTTGAAATTGAAGAAAATAAACCAGATTATAAATTCAATGGAAAGCATTACCAACAGACTAGATCATCTGAAAAATAGATATTGAGGTAACAAATACAATATATATAATCTTGGCAAAGAAACTTGATCATGGAGAAAAGATGTTAAGAGAATAGGAACAGAATTTTCAAGAAATGTGGAGTAATATATAAGGTCAAATCTAGGATTTATAGGGGATCTGAGATATAAATTAAAGGAATGTAAAATATTTTCCATGAAACAAGAAGAGAAAAAAATCCCAAACCTACAAAAATTAAACAGAAAATAAAATACAGGAGGCATACAGGCCTCCAAATATAAAAAAATTACAACAAACCCATTACAAGGCACATTATTATAAAAATGCCTAACCTTGGGGCTGGCTGGGGCTCTAACTCAGTGGTAGAGTGCCTGCCTCACACACTGGAGGACCAGGGTTCAATCCGCAGTACCACATAAAAATAAATAAACAAAGATACTGTGTCTAGATAGATTAGATTAGATAGATAGATAGATAGATAGATGATAGATAGATAGATAGATAGATATTAATGCCTAATCTACTGAAAAATGACAGAATTTTAAAAGCAGCTAAAAATGACTGGTCATATTTAGAAGTAAACAAAAATGATTTCAGTTGATTTTTCAAGCCAGACCCTTAAAAATTAGGAGGGCATGAAATAATGTATACAAAATTCTGAAAGATAATGAATGCTATCAAAATTTAAAAAAAAAAATAAGAATTTTTGTTTTAGAAATGTTGTCTCACTATTCAACTAAGTGAATAAATTTTCTCAAACAAATCTCTCTATTTGCCTCACAACTAAAGAAGTTTTAGGAATTCAACGTAAAATAAGACAATGTCCAAACTTTCAGGAATATGCAGATGTGGGGAGCAAGTACTTTTTTTCCAAATCTGTAAATAATGTGTGACTAAATGGTAAAGTTAGTTTTAATCTGAATTTTCCAAGAGCTGCACAAGACCAGTTGCCAGTTGGGAACTGGTAATTGCTACAAGTTTAGGTTCACATACTCAAAAGAAAGTACTTAGCACTTACCCTGATCCTGACTTCTGTAGTGTTACCACTGAATTCTACTCCAAAGCTTTTTGCTGAGCAATAACATGTCTCCTAGAGAAATTTTGTAGTAAGTTTGTATAGAAAATATTTTTAACCTGTTAAGATATATGCATAAACAAATTTAAATTTATGAATATAGCTTCAATCATATAACAAAATCATATCTCTCCAGAATAAACTTCAGGGTGGGGGATGTGGCTTAGGTGATAGAGCATTTACCAAGCAAAAAGTCCATGTTCAATTCCCACTACCACATGTAGCAAAGAAATAATAAAATTTAAAACTAAATATTTTATATATATATTGTAAATACTAGATCATTTTAAAAAAGACATATAAATATATATGATAGCAGGAATGCATCTATTAAACAAAATATGAAGTAGACAAAACTCAAAGTAATATAGGCAATTTAGGTATTGTATTATGTTGAAATAAAAATATATAATGTAAACATGTTTTTGAAATTTCTCATTGGAGAAATATGTTCCTAAATTTTGAAATATATTTCTGATCTTAATGTGCTTTTTACACAACTTTAAAGAGATTGTTTTCCTATGTTGGAAATATGTATTTTTTACACTTAAAATCACATATCATCAAGAAATTTAAAAGAACACAATTTGCTTATCAACACTGTCCTATACATTTTTAATGAAAAAAGACATTATAGTTCATATTATCAATTTTCATTTTGCAATTTTACTCCCTGCATCATTCTGACATTTTTTAGGAATTAGAAAACCAACTACTAACTTCATGGTGTTTAATAAACAAAAATTGCATGTTAGCATCGAATTAATCTTCGAATAAAATTCTTGTTGACCTTTAAATCTATGAGATAGTCCCTCAATTTTCCTCAGCCTAAAATCTATTATCACCACAACATGTGCCGTATATCAGATTTTTTTCCTATGATGCTGATTTGGATGTGAAAAAGTATAACTTTAGTTAATATGAACCTACTTAATATTAGGGAAACTAGATCCAGTGTCTTACTTCTTGGTTTCAGGCAAGACATTTTACAAACCTTCAACCATAATATGTGTGTATTACGTACATTGAATAATGAATGTGAAAACATTAAATGTAAAAGAAAGTGATTTATTTCATGAATTCACAAAAAGACCACTTCAAGATATGTCAGTATGCTAGAAAAATAAAGATCAATATCTAAATTATATAACAGTTTTAGCTAGGAAGAAGAAAAAATAAGTGAGGAACTATAAATAATGAAGTTTCTATTAAATGGAAAGGGTAGGTATACAATGTAAAAGCTGGTAAGGGGGAAAATGAAAGAAATAAAATGTCAACAAAAGCATCAACAAAAACTTCACCTTTGATCTGATGTTTTGGGAATGCACCAGAAAGCTCTTCTTGTCCTGCCCAGATTCTCAACTTTTATCTTCCCCAAATTTTCATAATTTATTGATTTCAGATTTGGTTTATAATCTAACTCTTAGAATATAAAAACCTTAAATGTGCTCATCAGATTCCCTTATTTCAGGGCTCAGAAAAAAATGCTATTTAACTAAACTTTTTTGAGAAAATTGGATTATAAATTTGGAGATTGCATATGACTTTAATTGGATATATTCAGCTATTCATCATTGAAAAATAATTTAAATGTTAAATATTTTATAAGAATATTTCAACTTCAAAACCCCATCAGGTTTAGGATATTTAAACAATACCACAAATATCATAATATTATTATTTATTGTAACTCAATGGGTCACAAGATAAAAGTGACTGAATGTATTTAAACTTTCCCATAAAATGAATTTTATGCTACAATGTAGCTCACATTTAAGAAATTATACTTGACTGATGTGATAATGCAATCTGTATTTGGGATAAAAATGGGAGTTCATAACTCACTTGAAACTAATGTTTGATGATATGTCAAGAGCTTTGTAATGTTTTGAACAACCAATAAAAAAAAGAAATTATACTTGAATTAAAGTTACATTATAATATGAATAACCTAATACTGACATTTTTATTAAAATAAAATGTTTTTCATGAGTGGTATCTGAAATTTTTCAGAATAGAAAGGCCCAAACCTCAGTACATCACAAACATTGACATAGCACATATCAGAGCCAGTTATGAAACTGAGGTATTCCAGAGAATACACAGTTTCATTTAAAGATGGGGAAAAAGCCACTTCCTTTCATCTGTTTTCAACTCCATGCCCAACCCAGCAGGACAAATATAATTCATGACTACTTTCTTAGGAGGAAGAGTGGATATGCTTCCAATATTCTAGGTTTTGTTTAGGGAGAGACAGGTGTCTGAGGAAATGATTTGACTCACTTGTCTCAAATCTCATATGAGGAAATATCTTACTTTCAATACCTGAGTTGAGCTGAAAACCAGAGAGAGCTCAAAAGGATTTTCTAAGCATCAGACTCTACAGTACTACAGTGATACACAGAGGGGAGGAAAACAGTACCAAAGCTTCCTAAAGAAACCAGCAAACCTGTCTAACTCAGAAATCATATTACAAGTCCAGAAAAGAAGCACTCCAATAAAATATTCAAGGGTCTTCCAAAATTTCTGACTAATTTATGAAACTTTTTTTCCATACAAAACTGATTCACAAAGTCTGGAAGAGATAATTGTCTTTTCAAATGCAAAAACAACAAAAAATTTATAACAGAAATAACAAGACACATGAAGAAATATAAAAACACAAATAAATAAAATAAACAAAACAACTCTCCAAAGACCAATCCTAAGACATTGAAGGTCTATGGATAATTTCATGAAATGAAAAATAGCCCTCTTAAAAGTACCCACATGTGTTATGAGAGAATACACACATAAAACTACACAAAGGGGCTGGGATTCTGGCTCAGCGGTAGAGCACTTGCTTAGCACACACGAAGCCCTGGGTGCAATCCTCAGCACCATATAAAAATATATAAATAAAATAAAGATACTGTGTCCAACTACAAGTAAAAAAATAAATATTAAAGAAGAAATCTACACAAAATCAGGAAAATACCTGGAAGATGTAAAAATGCAAACATGACAGTATAAAAAGCTAAATAAAACAATAAATGAAATAAAAAATTCACTAGAAGTGTTCAGTAACAGACTTAATCCAGCACAAGAGTGAGTCATTGAACTCAAATACAGGCTTTTTGAAATTATTGATAGAAACAAAGAAAATTAAAAAAAAAATAAATGTGAATAAACTCTAAGGGACTTATGAGACAACATCACAAAGACCAATATGTGTTTTGCATGTATCTCTAAAGAAGAGAAAGAGACGGGGAAAGAGAACTCATTTGAAAAAATAATAGACTTTTTTTTTAAATTCTTAGAAAGAAAATGGATACCCAAATTCAAGAAGCTCAAAGAATAATAATTAAGATGAATACACAAACGACCCACTGTAAGGCAAATTGTAACTATCAAAATTTAAAAATCAAGATTGTTGTTGGGTTGGGGCTGGGGCTGGGGCTCAGCAGTAGCACACTTGCCTGGTATGTGTGAGGCACTGGGTTTCATTCTCAGCACCTGATATAAATAAATAAAGAAAGGCTGTTCGATTTACAGTACTGCATATAAACAAACAAACAAATAAATAAGTTTCTATCAGTGAGTAAAATAAATTAATTAATTAAAATAAAAAGACAAAATTCTGAAAACAGGAACTGAACAGTGATTTATCTCATATGATGGAGCTTCCAGAAAATCATCAGCTGATATTATGGAAAAAAATTAGGTCAGAGATGATATATTAATTTTTCAAAGAAAAAAGATTCATACACAAATTAAAAACAATTTGACAATCAATAAGAGAGCACTAGCAATACTTTCCTTTAAAAATTAAGAAAAAATAACAACTTTCTTGGGAAAAAAAGTGAGTGAGTTAATTATCACTAGACCTAATTTATAGGAATTGCTATAGTGAGTCTTTGAAATGGAAACAAAAGAATGCTAGGCAATAATAAAAAAGAAAATGACCATATAAACATTCTGGGAAAGGAAAATATGCAAATACAGATTATTTTTATTTATCCAGATTATTTTTATTTATCAGAAAACATTATTTTATTTCTCATCACTGACAGCATGAAATGATATTTTGAATACAAAACCTATATAATTTTTTTTTCCTTTTTTATATTTGTTTTTCAAATACACATGACTTTAGGGTGTATTTTAACATATTATGCATACATGGTGTGCAAGCCATTCCAATTTTTATTCCATTCTTGTGTGGTTACACTGGTCATGTGTTCATATGAACATAGAAAAATTATGTGCAATTCATTCTACTGTCTTTTCTATTCCAATCCCCCATCCCCTTTAGTCCCTTTGTCCAATTCAGTGAACTCCAGTACTTCCCATACCCTTGTTATGGGTTAGCATCCACATTTCCAAGAGAACATTTGGCCTTTGGTTTTTTTGAGACTGGTTTATATCACTTAGCATGATAACTTCAGTCCCATCAATTAACAAGCAAATGCCATATGTTCATTCTCCTTAAGGCTGAGTAATATTCCATTGTGTATGTATACACCATAATTTCTTCATTGATTCATCTCTTAAAGGGTAGGTAGGTTGTCCCACCCAACAATGTGAATTGTTAATATTATTCTATTATACACTAAAAATGGCTGAGATTTTATTTTAAAGGAATTATTATTTGATTTTTCTTAAATGTCATTTAAATTAATTCAATCTTACATGAAAATTATAGATTTAAAATGCCAGCATATTTTAATACAAAATAACTATGTACATATCTAACTTAAAAATGTTCAAATGGCATTACAAAATGGGGTATTTAACAGTGCTTGGGCTTGTAAAATAAAACATACAATAAACCTGTCATTCTTTTGTTTATTTTAAATTATAATTTGAACAAAATTAATTTGTGAGTTTAAAAAAATGGTCAAGATGGTAAACTCCAATAGGTTTATATCACACACAGTAAAAATGAGGGAATTAATGTTGCCCCTTAACCAATATGCTTGAAGGACTATATATAATAAGATAATGGGAAAGGAGGGACCTGTGAGAACAGAAGCAGGTTGGAATGATGCAACTGCAAGCTGAGAAAAATAAGAAGGATTAAAGGTTATCACCAAAACTAGGAAGAGAAAAGGATGGATTTTATCCAAAGTCTCAGAAGGAGCACAGCCTTATTCACACCTTGATTTCTGATTCTGACTGCTAGAATTTTGAGAGAATAAATTTCTGTTGTTAGCTACGCAGTTTGTGGTATTTTGTTATGTAACTCCCAGGAAATTTACATAGCCCCATTCAGGGCTGCCCTCTCACATATCCCTTAACCACACGTGGGCAGAAATAATAAACAAACCATAAAGAGATTACAAATTGAAAACATAATTTTGGTAGTTAAAAACACTAACATTTACCTACTATTACTATTACTACTACTACTAGAAAAACTTCTAGTCATTTCCAGGAGTTACTATGGAATAGGGATAGAATAGGTATGCAATTAGTTTTTGTGGAGATTTGGTCCCTTAGGGTGTGGATTTAGGTATTTTCATTGTTATTTTGAACTCATGTACAAAAATGAAAAGAGCTCAAATATTTGAAAATGTATACAGATTTGAATTTGTATTCTAATTCCAGGACCTCACTATCTTTTAACACAACAGGTTGTTGTTAAATTAATTTAAAAATCATAGTTTTCTTTATTTCTATTAGTTTATGTTGTATTGAGAGAAATATATCCATTCCAGCTCGCCAGTTTAGAATTTAGTGTAATGGAATCTGAAAGAATAATAAAAATATTCCAATTTTTATTATTCCAATACTTCTGTGCTAGAACATCAAAAAACTGCATTATGTTGCATACATGTGCATATGTATATACTAAAATATTTACATATATGCTTAAATTTTTTAATGTATACATACTTCACAGTGTTCTTAGAAAATTGTATAATATACATTGTAGCTAATCAAAAAGTAATTTTAATTACTCTTCACAAAAATCCGCTTTTCTTATAGATGCACATCTGAAAATAAAACGGAAGTATCTATAAATATGCAATTTTTGTTTAAAATGCCATTTTTAAGAAAGAGTATGAACTAGACTGATCTCTATTAATAATGAATTAACATAATATTTATAATAAATATTTTAAGGACTATACTAAATTTATTAAAGTTTTCACTGTGATGAGACAGGAACCATATTTCTGCAAAATAGTTGAAATGCTAATATTATGTTTATTGTAGGCAAATTATATATTAATTACGTTTCTAAAGATGGCAGATAAAAAATTACATAAAAATTACTGGCAGCCTTCATTAATTGTGTATTGATTCTAAACTATATTGAAATGCTTATGCAGTTCTACTAAAGATACAGGTGATAATGTCACTGACAAGAATTTACCTACAAGTTGTTCTTCTGCTGCAAAGTGCTTAATGTCATGCCTGTAAGAACTTGAACACACAATGTGTTCTACTGCTTAACTTATAATATATGTGCTCATTATAAAATGTCACACTTTTTAATGTAATTTCAGGCAAGATTTCTAGAAATGAACTATAATATTAAAAAATTTCAAGTTCTACAATTAATTTATCAAATTCATTTTCAAAAGAATTAGAAATTTTCTAGTTCTCCATTGTTATTCTCATATAATAGATCTACTAGCTTGTGTCCACATTATAATGTTTTTATACTATCATGATACAGTTAAATATTTGGTAGAACTACTCACTTTTAGTTTCCAGGTGTCTCTATTATGATTAGTTATGCTTGATCATACTTATGCATCCTATACAAATGTTTTCATTAAATTTAAACTATTTAAGTATATCCTTTATAGCTTAACCTTAAAAATTAATTTTAATTCACAAAATCCTGATATTTTGATTTCCTCAAAAACAATAAAAGTGCTATTTATTTCAGTGAAGTGTTATAGCTTTTTTTCAAATACCTTAGATCACTTTTTCAAATTATTTCCAGAAATGTTGATGCAGATATTAAAAAGAATTTTTTACCTTATATCAGTCTGCTGATAAATAGGGTTTTTATTATACTATTATGTAAACAAAAATGTTTAACATGACATTTTGTTTGTTTTTAGTATTTATTTTCAGTGCATAAAAGCATGTTAAGTTCTAAGTTTCAAGGAGCAGAAATCACTGATAGAGTCTTCATTAAGTCTCAATAAGAAAGAGAAGATGATGCTTTTAGAACATGATTCATCTTACTTCTGCCAGTCTCCTCAGTATTTAAAATTGGGAAAAACAATCACTTCTATTGAAGAATCACTGGAAGAACTAAATTAGGAAACTTCTGTAGTATGTTTGGCTATTGACTAACAAAAGAAATCCATTATATTTATATTAGTTTCTTATTTGTTTTTATTTTTATCTTAAAGGTACATCTGAAGTAACATGACAATAGTAAATTTATTTTTAGAAGGAAATTTCTAATGTAACTGAAAATAATAGGAAAAGCTTCAGAAGATAGGTGTCGGGAGGATATTAGTAATAACATTTAAAATAACTGCAGCTGGATGCATTCTAAGAATGTCCCCCAACAGTGTACAGACAATGAATAAATTTTTTCAAACATCTGTGCAGGAAATGAACCATTCATCACCAACTGATTTATGACAAACCAACCCAGAAAGATTAGCTGTCACCATTTGGATCACAGAGAATCAATGACACTGTCAGGGATTAAATCTCCATGATCCTCCAGCACTGTTGTAATATGACAACAAAGGACCATGAGATGAATGACAGTGGCAAGAGTCGCTGCTATTTTTCTTGGGCACTGTCTACATATGTCTACAGCTGTCTCAACTCAAAATATAGTTTTATTTAAAACTATTGGAAAATATTATAAACAAGCTGCTATATTTATTGCTACCTCTTAGATAGAGAAATAGGAACAGAAAGAAAATAAGTAAATTCCCTCAGCTCCCAAATATCAAATGGTTCAGATCTTGATGACATGATATGAAAGAAAACACATCTTCTGGTCCTTCATAGAGGACAAGGGGACTGTTTCTTCTATTGTCATATAAAAACCAATAATATCAAGTTGCCTTTTCAATATCCAATCAAACCTGTTTCTAAATAAATGGATAGACATATAGATTGATTCCACATTAATCAGATAAAGAGAGAGAAAAAATAAAATATTTTCAAAAGTCCTTGCTATTACTTTCATATTCAATATTTGTCACTAATATCACAGCCTCAGTAAACCTCCAAAGATTAGGATTCTTAAGCCATATTTATGATTAAATAATTGATATTATCAAAGAATGGTGGCAGAACCATGCCCACTATACACTAGATAGAACTAGCTTGTAACTAGTTATTAACACAGAGAAATATAAATAATCAAAGTAATATTCCAATTTTTCAGTAATATAAAAACTATCAAAATAAGTCCTATGAGTTTTATAATATTATGATTAGGACAAAATAACCTCATTCTTTTATTTGTTCAACCTAAATAAAAAAAAAAACAACATTAATAGGTTACCTTAGAAAATACATGTTTATTTCATGAAACTGTTATCAACTAATTGGTTCTTTCTTCATTTATTCTTATTAATTTCGTCTCTAACACTGGACACTGAACCCAGGGGACCTATACCACTGGCTAGATCCACAACATTTTATTTCAGTGATACAGATGGAACAATTTTTGATAAAGGGTCTCACAGTGTTTCTGAGGCTGCCTTTGATCTTGCAATCCTCCTGTGTAATTGTCATTATGTTCTATCTTTCAAATTAATGTTATTCTTTGGTATGAATATTGCTCTGTATTAAAACAAGTACTATGATTAAGACCTTTAAAATTTTCAACATTGAAATATAAAGATATTACCTCCCATTACATGTGTTCTAATTAAAAATGAAAAAAATCAAAGAAATGTAAGTAACATAAAACAGTTGAAAATTTTTTCTCAAACTTTTAAGATCATGTACCCTATTGAAGAATACATTATGAATTTTCTAAACAAATTATTAGGTAGCTATAGTAGATGAGAAAATGAGGTTGTGATAGTTTATACTTTGCAAAGAGTGAAAAAAAACTAAGATTAAAAGAATAAAAGAAAAACAAAAAGGTAAACACAGCTGATAATCTGAACATCTCAAATATATCTCATAGTGATGGTCTTGCCCACATCATCAGGCTCACTCTGTTACTGATATTATCTGATCAATATCTGATATTCAAAGTTCAGTTACAGAATAATGAGTATAGCAGAAGACCATACATTCCCAACTTTCAGTTTTTGGTTTATTGTCAGATATTTCATTTTTCTGTTTATTAACTACTTAATATCAGATACTTCATTTTTAAGTTCAAATTTTATAGAAAAATACACCAGAGTACCCATACAAATACAAATTAATTTACCTAATATAAAAATAGTCTTTCTGTCCTTCTCTCTCTCTCTAAATATATATATATATATATATATATATATATATATATATATATACATATATATATATATGTATATATACACACACACAGTCATACATTTGTATGTATACAAATGCACACAACATAGAGAAATATTCAGAAAATTCTGCTTTTACTGGAAAACATTACAAATGATGAAGTGAAAAAATAAAAAAAAAAACTTTTTCTGACTATAACTGGTTGTATGAACAAAAAATTAACATGAAATATGTGTTATTACAAAGACATGTTATTATAAATGCATGTCTCAACAGAGCAAAATGTCATCAGAATACATCAGACAAATGCCTTAAAAACCTGACTATTTCAGGTACAGTTTATTTTCCATTTTAAGACAAAACCAACTGATAATCAAGTTTCCATGAGGCATGAGTACAACACACTGGACAATATACACCTCAAAACATTTCACCAAGCTCATATCCGACTCATCTCTGGTCCTCCAATGCCTCTCCAGCCAGGGCTTCACCCCCAGAAGCCTCAGCACAAGCATCCACTCTAGGCATTGCCTCACAGGGAAAGGCACAGTGTGTTTCCTCCTCATGCAGTACCTGATGCCTTGACACCTCTCCAGTGAGGGCTTTGCACCCCAGGCCTCAGCAAGAGCATTCTATCCAAGCATCTCCTCACAAGTACAAGCACAGTGTGGCCCCTCCCCACAAACTACCCTACCCAGCTCCTACCCCCACCTTGAATCTCCAGTCCCCTGAAGCCTATTCAGGCAGGGCAGTGCCCCCACAGGCCTCAGCATGAGCACCCTCTCCAGGCACCACTTCACAGCAACTGGCAAAGTGTGCCCCCTCCTCACACACTCCCTCACCTAGCACCTACCCCATCCATTTCGGTTCCCCAACACATCTCCAATCAGGGTCATGTGTCACATAACACTGAGGACACTGAAGCCCTCCCTACCTGAGGCTCTCCTCCAGGGTCCAGCAGGAAGGATCTCCGGGACATGAAGGAACATGCTTCTTCATGGTCTGCTCATCACTTCTGCATATGTGGAAATACATGGCGCAGAAGCAGTTTGTGATATGCCCGCCCAAGCTTGTGTGAGTCATGCATGCATCTGTGCATCAGGGAAGGGCTTTGTGCAGAGATATTAGGAGGCAAAGCTTAGCAGCAACAGTCACAGTGCACCTCCTTCCAAGGCACTACCCCACCCAGCTCAGGTCCCCTAAAATCTCCAGCAAGGGCCCTTCCCCCACAAGCCTCAGCATGGTTACCCCTTCCGTCACTGCCTCCTAAGGACAGGCACAGTGTGTCCCCTTCCCTGCACTACCTTTCCAAGCTCCTACCCCACAGGGTTCCTACCTCAACCACCTCCTTCCCCATGAGTTCCTACCCAACTCTGCTCCTGGTTCCCTAAGAACTCTTCAGCCAGGGTCCCATCCCCCACAGGCCTAAGCAGGTCATCCCTCCATGAATGGCCTTACAGGGAGAGACACAGTGCACCTCCTCCCCATGCACTACCCCACCCAGCTCTGGTCCCAGGATGCCACTCCAGGCAGGGTTGCACCCCACAAGCTGCTGAACACACTGGGACTCTCCCTACTTGAGGCTCTCCTCCCGGATCCATGATGGCAACAGGAGTGCAGTGGTGAGCACCAGGCTGCCCCTATGGGAGGCCCCACATTCTCACTAGGAACTGGGATGTGGAAAGGATGGCAGGGACATCTTCACAGATGGTGACAAAGCTGCATGACCAGGAGAGAGCAGCCCAAGCATCCTTCAGCAGGAAGGACCTCGCTGAATTGAAGACATGTGCTTCTCCACCATCTGCCAGACACTTCTAGGCCACGGGAAACCCACTCTACAGAAGCAGTTTGTGGTGCATCTGTGTGTGCGTGCGTCTGTGCTTGTGTCTGTGCCTGTGTGCTATGTTCAACAGTGAGTCGAGGGTGGGGCTGTGCTCATCGATATTGGGGCCAGGCCATGTGGGTAGTGTGGCAGAGCAGAAAACAGAGCACCCTGGAGATGGAAGGATGGCTCGTGTTGCAGGAGCTGCTTCCACTGCAGGGAGGCAACAGAACTTGCCCAGGTGGCGGTGCTGTTGGAAGCATTCCCTGTCTCGACCAGAGTGCAGGAGGCAGCCCTGGAGTCCCCTGGAGGTAGCGGTTGGGGTTGATGCACACCTTTTGCTGTTTGGAGCCTAGTGAGTGCTCACAGTCCTCCTGGCTTCAACTCGTGGGAGAACTGCAGTTCTGGCCAATGCGTTGCTGGGCACTAAATAACTTGTGCCAAACTTGGCAGGGGCAAAGCTGCCGGCTTTGTCTTTTTAACTGGTTGTCATTTCTTATTTAGTTTCCTTACCTATCACTTGCATGTTATATTTCTTCATACTTCAGTATTGGTAAGTTGTATGTTTTTAAAATTTTGACATTTTCTTCTAGGTCATCTGTTTTGTTGCATAATTTTTCATAATCTGGTAGTGGCGACGTGATCATTTGGCTGTCTATGACTGATGAGGTCCCTTGCCATTTATAATTATATGAATGAACTTGGAAGATATTTTGCTAAGTGAAAGAAGCCATGTCACCACTTAGCAATTAAGTCCTTTTTTATAATATCCTTTCAACAAACTTTGAGTTCGGTTATATTTTTGACTGTCAAATAATGATTCTTGTGGTGAAAATAACCACAATATCTGCTCTAATTTTCACCTTGATCCTTAGAATATTGCAAGCCTGGGCAAGTTAGCCTATGGAAGGATGAGAACGTGAAGCTCAAGCAATCTAAATTGAAGTTATCCTCAAGAATAGTCTAAAAATCTTAAGCAAAAAAAAATATGCTGGAGGAATCCCAATACTCATTTCAAATTACACTGAAGAGACATATAACAACAACAACAATAAGAAGCATGGTAATCACATAAAGTGTACACAGAAATCAGTGGACTAGAATTGAAGACACAAAGAAAAACCAACATGTATACATTCATTTGATTCTTGACAAAGGGGCCAAAAGCGTAGGTTGGAGAAAAAAGAGCTTGGCACGTGTTTTTATTGAGTGGCTGTTATTCTTATTGTGGAATATTTAAAATATATTTTAGATATTAATCCTTTTGGGGTATGTGTTTTGAAGTTATTTTCTTTAATTTTGTAATTGCATTTTCATTGTTTTAATTGTTTCCTCTGCTGTGTAGAAGCTTTTTAGTTCCACTTCTCCATTTTAGTTATTGTTGACTGTCTTTTTGGTTTTATAACCAAGAAATCATATCCAAGAAAAGTTACTGATAAAAAGCTTCTAATTTCTACAGTGGTTAATTTTTGGTGTCCTTCAGTGCAGGTATTATATTTAAGTCTTTAATATCTATTGATGTTGTTTTTGGGTATGATATAAGATAAAAATTTACTTTTATTATTTTACTAGTGTGTATTCAATTTCCTTATTAGCATTTGTTACAAATATTGTCCTTTTCCCTTTGTGTCTTTTTGAAAACTTTGGTGAAGTTCACTTGGCATATATGTGTGTTTTATTTCTAAGTTCTCTGTTTCAATGTTCCATATGTCTGTCATTATGTAAGGAAAATAACATTTTAATAAACTATGTAGTATATTTTGAAATCAAGAATTGTGATGCCTCCTTCAACATTATTCACTGTCAAAATTAATTTGGCTACTTGTAGCTTTTGTGGTTTCATATGGATCAATGTAAAAATAAATATTGTCTTTGCTATGTCTGTAGCAAAGGTCATTGGCAGAGGATACTATTGAATTTAAAAACTACTTCGGATGTTAGAGATATTTTAACCATATCAACTTTTAACACATAATCACAGGATGTTTATTTTTTGTACCTGCTTTAATTTCTTTTATCTATATTTTATAGTTTTCAGTGAACAATTTTCACATTTTAAGTAAGTTGACTCTGAGTTATCTTACTGTTTTTGATGCTATTGTAAATGATATTTTTTTGCTTTTAAATTTATTGTTAGCATATGAAATATAACTGAATTTTGTTTGTTGATTTCATATCTTGTAAACTTACTGGATTTACTTATTTTGACAAAATTATTTGTAGACTCTTTAGGAGGAATCTACATGTAAGATTAAGTCATATGAAAACAGAGATATTTTCAATTATTTACAATGCACATATTTTTATTCCTTTTCATCCACTATTTCTCTGAATCATACTACCAGATTTATATGGAAGAAAAGTGATAAAGGTTTTCCTCATTGTCTTGATCCTGATATTAAAAGAAAAGCTTTATTTTTTATTGTTGATTATAATATTAGCTGTGGGCTTTTCATATATTGATTTGATTATATTGAATTGAAGTCCTACTTACTAAGTTTATTATGAGATTTTTAGCCATGAAAATATGCTAATTTTGTAAATTTTTTCTCTACATTTATTTAGATTCTTTCTTAATCATGTATTTATTTAAATGTGATATATCATGTTAATTGATTTGAGCATTTGTGTGATCTTTTAGTATACTATTAGATAACTTGCTGTTGTTATTCTTTGAGAGATTTACATCTATTTTAATCAGGGATATTAACCTGTCATTTAATATTGTTTTAATACAATTGTCTAATACTAGTATCAGGATAATGCTGTACTCATAAAATTAATTGTGATATCTTATTTCCACTTTTCAAGAAGAGTTTAAATTAAATAAATGGCATATTTTAAAAAATCATGAGAATTTACCTGTTAATTGGTCTGGTCTTGGGATTTGTGGTTTTAACTGGTTGCCTTTTCTTATTTAGATCTCTTACCTATTACAGGCATGTTCTATTTCTTAATACTTCAATATTGGTAAGTTGTATGTTTTTAGAAATTTATCATTTTCTTCTAGGTCATCTGTTTAGTTGCATATTTTCCATAACCTCATAGTAATCTCTGCTGCATGATTTTTCCCTTGTGGAAACAATTAGAATGTTTTCTTGTTAATTTCTGATTTAATTTATTTGAGTGTTCTCTTTTCTGATTTTTATTTTAATCTAAGTAATTTTTATTAGTTTGGCTTACCTTTCTAAGAAAAAAAATCTCACTGATTGTTGACTTTTTCTCTATTATTTTATAATTCTCCCTTTTATTTATTAGTGCTTGATTGTATTTATTATGTATTTTAATGACTTTGTGCTTATTTTTCTGGTATGTTGCTCAGTATAGAGTGGTTTTCCAGAATATGTGAGGCTCTAGGGTCTATCACCAACACTGCAAAAAAAAAAAAAAAGATCATAATAGTAACGTTAGGTAGGCTGTGTAAGCTCTCATTTCTTTTTGTAAATTTATTGAATTTACTTATTCTGACAAAAATTGCTATAAACTTCCTGGTTTTGCTACTTCTCTTAAGTTTCTGAGTTGGCTTTTGATTTTCATTTCTCTCAAGATACATTCTACTGCACATTCTGATTTCTTATTTGCTTCATTTTTTTTTTTTTTGTTCAGGAGTATGTTGTTTCATTTCTACATACTTATAAATTTTCCCATTTTTCCTTTCTTTATTAATTTCTAGTTTCATTCAACTGTAGTCAAAAACATACTCTATATACAGTGTCAATGTTCTTAATTTTTTTTACATTTTGGGGGGAACCTAATACAAAATCTGTCCTAAAAAAATATTTTGTGTACACTTGAGGGAAAATGTGATTTATTTCTTTGTTGATTGGGTGTATTAGTGTATATATTTTTATAAATTTAATGTATTACTAATTGTTATAATATCTAATACTTTACATAATTTATTATATAATGATATGGTTTTTTGGACAGTACATGTAATAATTTCCTGTTATCCTAAAAAAATACACCTTAATAGCAGTATTTCTTTCTTTTCTTTTTTTAAAGGGTTTAATTTGGTTCATGGTTATAAAAGTCCAACTCAAAGGCCCACATTTTTTAATGGCCTTTTTGATTGTAGAGTTAAAGATGATACAAGGCATTGCATAGTGAGAGACATGGAATGCTCACTCCTGTTGATAAAACATACTATCATTTCCATTAATTAAAAGCAGCAAGTGTAATTCAACCCATCAAGGTCTTTGCATTGAAGGTGAATCTGCAATAAGAGACCTGCTCAACTCACAGATCTGGAGATTCTTGGAGGAAGATGAGCCCTAAGTGACCAGCTGTCACTGAGATATACAGGTGATTACTTAGTAGATGCCTGCCAAGGTAAACCAGATGTGGCTACTGGGCAAGCTTAAGAAAGAGAACAAATCTTGTCCTTGACATGCATATTTGTTTTTACAGTGATACCCATATTCTGAAAAGATGATTGACTTTTTACAGGGAATTAATTAGACAACTCAATTTCAAAGTAGCTCAACTCTTAGAATTTCCTCTGTTACAATGAATTGGACTACAAACACTTCAAAACACTGGATCATGCTCAGTCAATAAGATAAAACTATGAGGATCAAAAGATTATAATTTCAGCAGTGAAAGACAAATCCTATTTACCAAAGGGTTGGGATTAAGATAATCATTTAGTATTTTCTGTACAGAATGGGTTACCAAGGAAGAATATTTTCATTTTGGCTCTAGGGTGAAGGCCTTTCAAAGTCCCTTGCCCACTCCCACAAATCAAAGCCCCAGTGGCAATGAAAGTACCAGGAAACCTAGCCTCCCTCCTACCCTGCCCCCAAAACCATACCAGGTGTCTGTAGTCCAGTCGCCACTGCTTCACAACCTGCAGAGGAATTAGCTGCTGTTCACTTCAGTAAATCCAATACTCAGGATAGGGGGGAGAAAGAGAGACTTTGTGCAGTGCCACAGCCATCCAGGCTGATAAGGGTATGGCATGTCTTCTGCCCAACGTTCCAGGGTGCCATTTGCTTCAAGGGAAGACCTGGAGACCTGAATAGCGCTCTCCCTAGCACAAGAAGTCTTCAGCCTGAAGGGTTTACAGGAGCCACACCTCTCAAGGCAGGTCACTCTCAGAGCCAGAGGCCTCCTTGGGTCTGGTAATATTGGCAGTCACAGCCATCCCTCCGGGTTGTAGGGTGGGGCCAGGATGTCCAGGAAGGCAGCGAGTCTGTCCACCACGTAGATCTGTTGCAGCTTGGCCCTATGAGGCGTGAGGATGCAGAGGCCTCTGACTTCAGTATACTCAGCCATAAAGTGCCAGCACTCCTGGCCGACCACCTCCCACTCTAGGGCCTGAAGCGGGGGCTTGAACTACTGCTCTGGCAGCAGGGACCATGGTTGCTGCCCGCTCTCCGCCTCCAACTTGTCAGTACAGCTGATGTGCACGTGCCATAGAGGACCTTGAGCTTATTGTGCATGCCAGGGTGGTCGTGCAGCCGGGTGGACGTACAGCTCTCCAGCAGGAACACACCAAGGCTGAAGCCATCTGTCTTCTAGACATGCATGTAGGTGACCGGCGGCAGATTGGGCAGCAGGTTGTGCGACAGCGATTGTGGCGTGGCCTCATGCGGGGCCATGTTGAGTCCTTGGCATGAGCCTGGGTCAGCAGGCTTTTCATCTTGCTCATGCTTTCCGGGAAGCCAGGCGGCATTGGTACCTTGAAGCCAAACGCTGAGCCAAGGTTGGCAGTGCAGTGGCTGTCCCCGCTGCCCTGAAAGTGAGGCATGCCCACTGAGTGATCAGTTAGGTCAGGGAAGATGTGTTGTCTTGGGCCTGCTTGGCTGTTCTTCCGTGTGCTGGGCTGGCTCCCTCCTTTCCTCTGACCTTTGTGGTCCATGGCGGCTGCCACAATGGCTAGCAGCCCTGGACTAAGTGGAAGGCCCCTTGCAAGGATCTTCCTGTGGGGTTCATGGTACGCCATCCACCGTCACTATTAAATATTTTAAAAATAGGGCCTAGCACCTAAGGAATGCTCATTAAATGTTTATTGGTGATGAATTCTATTTATTTGTAAACATATATCTTTAGCCCTACATATTGTTCATAGACCCATAGTGGCATTGCATAAATCATTTTTCTCTGTCTTGCTATGGGTTTGTTGGTGTGAGGCAGCTGTTGGGGATGTTTCTGCTTTGAAGATCCAAAGTCTCCTTTAGGTGCAAAATCACAATCCCAAGATCTAGACATCAGGTCAAGTATGAGGCTACAGATCTGGGCTATAGATTTTTGTTATTTCACCCAATTCTGCAAAGTATTTGGAAACTGTTGCTGCCCCACCTGGATCATAAGGGAACATGCTGACATGATGGGGACGGCAGGTTGGGAAGATAGATGGCTCTTGGGTCTTTAACCACATGCATCATCATGACACAGAATTATCCAACTCTGGACTAGCCCTGTTTCTGAGCAACTCCCTATGTTGAAATCTCTCTTAGTTGGGGCTTCTGCTACTGGGAGTTGAATGCATGCTAAGTAATTCTGATTCCCAACTGCTTACAGGATATAGTAGGTATTTCTTATAAATTGTATTGGAAGACCTGAACTTCCCCATGTTGCCAGCTTCACTTCAGCAATTTTCTCCATTTTTGTACTATCTACCCTTCCTCTGTGCGCTCCAGACTCTATGTCAGGTTTGAAGTTTTGTGAATATGCTCTCCCTCATTCTCACCTACTGCCTTGTCTGCTAGATGTTCGTCCAACCCCACCCCTACCCATTTTTAAGGTTGTTAAGAATGTAACATGAGGTGCACTCTCTTAACAGATTTTTTCTTTATATAAAAGCTGGTTAACTCTAGACACAATGTTATAGAGAAGATCTCTAGAACTTATTCAGTTGAAACCTTATACCTATTTAAATCAGCTCCCTACTCACCTCTCCCTGCAGATCCTAAAGACCACTATTTTAATGTGTACTTTTGTAAATTTGACTGTTTCAGTTGTGTCATATAAGTGAATCATGTAGTATCTCTCCTTTGGTAACTGGCTTATTTCACTTAATATATTGTTTTCAAGGTTTATACATGTTTTCAGATATTTTAGGATTCCTTTCTTTTTGAAGGTGGCATAATATTCTAAATTGTATATATACACATATTTTTTATTCATTCAGCCACTGATTGACATTTAGCTTATTTGACATCTTGGCTATTGTGAGAAGTGCTAATCTTTTGATTTTTTGATAACAGTCATCCTGTCAGGTTTAAAGAAGGATAAAAGTCATGTGGTCTTATCAATAGCTACAGAAAAATCAGCTCATATTCTTTCATGATAAGAATTTTCTACAAACTAGGATCAGAACATAATTAGAGGTTATATATGACAAGTCCACAGCTAATATCATATTCAATTGTGAAAACTGGAAAGGTTTTCTTCTAATATCAGAAACAGTATGCAAAGGATGCTCACTCTTATCATTTCTATTCATGTTCAGCACAATACTAGAAGTCCTTGTGGGGGCAAATGGGGGTTGGGGGGAAGAAAAGACATTTAATTAGGAGATAAAATTGTTCCTGTTTGGGGATGATATAACCTGAAAGAAAACCCTTGAGGACTGGGGCTGTAGCTTAGCGGCAGAGCACTTGCCTAGCATTTGTAAGGCACTGGGTTTGATCCTTAGCACCACATAAAAGTAAATAAATAAAATAAAGGAATTTTGTTCATCTACAACTACAAAAAAATTATTAAAATATAAAGGAACAAAAAACCTTTGGGCTGGGGTTGTGGCTCAGAAGTGGAGTGTTCACTTAGCTTGCATGAGGCATGGTGTTTTATCCTCAGCACCACATAAAAATAAACAAATAAAATAAAGATATTGTGTCCACCTATAAATAAAAAATAAGTATATTTTTAAAAAACTCACATACACCACAACAATCTGGTAGAACTAATACATGAATTTAGGAAAGTTTTAGGATTAAAAAAACAAATAAACAAAGAGCCGTCACATTTCTATGTACTAATAACAAATTATCTGAAAGAAAAAATAATACCATTTACAATAGTATCAAAAAGAATAAATTATCTAGGAATAAACTAAGGAGGCAAGAGACTTGTACACTGATTCTGCAATATGTTGATGAAAGAAATTGAAGAAAATACAAACAAATAGACCTGCCTCATTCATGGATTGGAAGACTTAATGTATAATAAGTATACTACTCCAAACAACCTACAAGTTCAACACAATCTTTATCAAAATTCCATTTGCATTTTTACACAATGAAAAAAATGTTTTAAATTCAATTAGAACTACAACTAACTGTGACCAGCCAAATAAGTCCTGAGTAAGCACGACAAAGCTGGAAGCATCACATTACCTGGCCTCAAAATATGTTACAAAGTACTACAAAGCACAACAGTATAAAACTGGCATAAAACGAACAATAAAACAGAATAGAAATCCCACATATTTGCAGACTTTTTTTTTTTTTACAAAGGTACCAAGAACCCAGAGGGGAGAAGGACTATCTCTTCAATCAATGCTGTTAGGAAAACTATGTATCTACACACAAAAAGATGAATTGGGTCCTCATCAACAATTACATTCATTGATCAACTCAAAGGTGACATATATGTGAATATGCCACAAGGAAACCTATTATGCTAAATAATGAATATGCACTAGTCAAGATAGACTCACATAGCCAAAAATTTGGGAAATTTTGCAAAATATATCTCCTTTTGAAATTTCAAACAAGGATATATTACAGTTTCATATTACAAATATTATTGTAAAACAATCAACTCCAGAGGGACTAAAGATAAACATACCAGAAACTATAAAACCAAAGAAGACAATATAAGAGGAAAAGTTCTATAACACTGATCAGGCAATGATTCTTTCAGATATAATTCCAAAAATAAGAGACACATGGAATGTCATCAAAGGGAAAAAAACAAAAAAACTTCACAGCAAAGAAAATGATTAACAAAGTGAAAGAGAGAAGCCACAGATTGGGGGAAAGTATTGCCAACCATACATCTGACAAGTGTATTACCCAAAATATATAAAGAACTCAATAGAAAGAAAACATGACTTGATATTTTTTTTAAAAAATGGGCAAAAATTGAAATGGACATTTCTCAAAAGAAGACCTATAAATGTCGAATAGGTACATGTCGAATGAAAAAAGATGCTCAATGTCACTAATCATCAGAGAATGCAATGGGCCATCACCTCACTGTAGTTATAATGGTCACTGCCCAAAAGTTGAAAAATAAGAGGTGCTGGGGAGGGAGCAGAGAAAAGGGAATTGGTGATTGCTTCATTGTGTCTGTCGTTTCTTGCGCGCTACTTTTTCCTTTTTTTAGTAACTATGTTATCTTGAACTGTATTTAGATCTTCTAATTACTCATAAATTTTCTTCTGAGGTCTGCAGGAGTGGACTTTCAAAAGAATGCTGTGCCCAAGTGTCCAGGGTCTGGATATTGTTAGTTTTCTCTTGCTCTGCAGTATGATTTCCTGAACCTCATGGTTTTTCCAAACTTAAAAACCCAGTGATTGTAGACATGAGCATATCCACTCTTTGTTAGCACTGAGATAAAATCCAGTACCTGTAGTTTGAACTGATGTTTGGGTGACCATTCTATCAATTTCACCTTAGGTGGTTTTTTTTGTTTGTTTGTTTGGTTTTTTTTTTTTGGAAAAAAAAAAAAAAAACCATGGTTTTATTTTCCCTTAAGGTCATTCACTGCTTTAGGATCTGATGAAACATGTAAAAATACTTGTTGGTAAGGGCAGGATGTTCTTTTACTTTCTGAATACACTTCCATCCTGTTCCTACTTTGTGTTTTACTCATATAACTAAATTATGTGCTCCAGAATAAGCTGTCCTCTAACCTGATTGCTTTGTCTTTTGTAGTCCTGGATTTTATTTCCCTGATTCTAAACGTATGACTGAGGCAGAAGAAGCACTGCTAGGAGGACTTGGCTCTTGTAGGTTCAGCTCTGGTTCTCTAAGTCAAGAAGCAGGTTGCAGGAGTTACAGAGCAGAGCTTACACATTTTCAGAAGCAGATGCAGTTTAAATAACAAGAGTTGGTTGTTTATATACTGAAATCAATATAATTTTCAGTATGTTTTCTATATTATTTACTTATTGACAATCATTTTCAAATTCTTTTTAAGATGCATATTGTCTTAAATTTTGAGACTGCAGAGTTTTCTGAATATCTTTATAAATATTTAATGAGCTGTTAGCAAAGGTCCCATTAAAAATTTGTGGTAAGTAAACATGAATTTGAACTGGAAATTAATAATTGTTATTGACAGACTAAAGAGATGGATATGAAATGTCAAAAAGAAGACTTTTTAAAAAAAGTACTGCATTTAAATTTCAAGCAACACTGAAGATGGGCCTTTCAGTAGCCTATCTTATACTTTGGGCAGAAAGAAAAATAACTCTTAATGCAGAAATACAGTGCAACTTGATACAACTAGATACACAAATGAGGATAAAAGCTCAGAGCCTGAGGTATCTAGTGGGGGTTTAGAGGAAATGTCACACACTCATGCACACATACGCAGAGAATTGTTGAAAATTTCTAAGAGTAAATTTTACAAGACCAATGCTCTAATTCTTGAGCTATGGAGCCAACTCCAATAATAAATTTTCATAGTAGTCTTTCCTGGGAAAGATAGAACACAATTATAGTCTTCAGGGTTCTTAGGTCCTGAAATACTCTCATTCCCACACCTTAAGTACCTCCTGTATTTTAATCTAAATATATGAGTACCTCTCTGTTGTCCTGCACTTTCCACCCTGATTCTCTCTGGGAGATTCAGTTTTCAATACCTTGTTAACCTTTTTTTTAAAGCAAGTTAATTTCAACATAAAAAATCATCAGTGCCCAGAAAATGTGGTATTTTCCAGCACTTCTCACAGCATGTACTTCAAACCTGTCTTTCAGGACGTTTGGCTGAGGCCATGTGTTAGTTTTGAAGACTGAATTTCAATATGTTGGTGAATGGACTCATGCACATCAGTCCTGCCTTTTCACAGCTCCTTTTACAGAAAAGAATCTTCATCTTGGAATTTAGAAAGAAGCACAAGTCTTTTGTTTTATTTTTACACCAGTGCTGCTCAGGCTGGGCTCCTTTTCTTCTATCATCTGCCGCCTCCTGGGCTGTGTTGGGCAGGCAAGCGGACTAAGCTGTTCACTGGTCTTGTTGACAAATACAGAAGTATCTGTGAATCCATTCCAAGGGGCTTATTAGATTTTCTGATTATTAGATTATTCTTTATCTGAGAAGCAGATAAACCACAAAAATTATATATTATCATGTACACAATGACCTCAAACTTCTAAGAATATGTAGTTTAAAATATAATTTTGTTTTCCAGCAATTTCATGAAAAACCATGCTTTCCTAGAACTTTATTTTTTTTGGGGGGGGATGTTCACTGGGGATTGAACTCAGATGCACTCCACCACTGACCCACATCCCCAGCCCTGTTTTATTTAGAGACAGGGTCTTACTGAGTTGCTTAGAGCCTCACTTTTGCTGAAGCTGGCATTGAACTCATAATCCTCCTGCTTCAGCCTCCCAAGCTGGTGAGAGTACAGGCATGCACCACTATGTCAAGCCTAGAACTTTTAATATTTTGTTGGATGATCTTGATCAACTTCTAAATAAAAAGGGAAATTTTGTGATATACAATCATCTTTTATAAAGATACCTTAATTACTTTCAACATAAACCACTCAAGTTAAACATATTATAAAGTATATATATATATATATATATATATATATATATATATACACACACACACACACACACACACACACACACATGATGGAGTATTACAAAAAAAAATCTAATTGAATCATAAATACTTTAAGGTGAAAGGCAGGGCTTGGCCGACTTTGGCCACAGACCAACTCTGGCTGATGGTCTGTGTTTTTAGAGCCTATAAGATAAGAATTAATTTTTACATTTTTACTGAATTGATAGAGGGGGAACTGTGTTTCCCTTAAAGCCTAAAATATTTACTAGCTAGTTCCTACAGAAAAAGTTTGCTGACTTCTGATATAAAGGGTAATGTGACTGAATCAGCAAATATCTACTAAAGCAAATATTGATGTGATATTTAAAATTTATGTCATCTCCTCACATACAAAAAGTTATCAAATTTATCAACATAACTTCTAATAACTCTGTTCTCAGTTCACATATTTCTAACTTTGATGACATCACATTATCCAAACCCATCACCTCTCACCTGAACTTCTGTATCATCTTCTCTATTTCACATTATTCTTCTTTCTTCAATGAATTCCTAACTCCTTGTTGGAAGCTGTTTTAAAATAAAGACTTCATGTAATTCACTTGGTTAAATTCCTTTAGTAGCTTTTAACTCACCTTAAGATAAACATTTTTGAAAGTTCTTCATGATATCATACCTTCAAATCTCTAGAGTCCAAAATTATAACCAACATTGCTTATCTTTTCTGTATTTTCTGACCCCACCAGCCAAAGCCATATTCTAATCCAGAATTGGAGTCTTTTGTGTCTGAGTTTTCATTTGTCTGTAATATTCTCCCACCCTCACCTTTTCTCTTACCTAGTTCTTACTTATCTTTCAGATACTCCATTAAATACCAGTTTCATAAGGAATCCTACTTCAACCCCACAAAATAAATCACATATTTATAACATATACTCTATATTTGTCTATATTTCCATCTTAGGATTTACTATGATTGTACTCTATTAATTAAGGAAAACATATTTTTGGTTTCTTTACATTTTACAGAGGTAGGGCCCATGACTGCAGTCTATCAATCACACAGTGTGGAGCACTTCTTAGGTACTTAACTCTCAGTTGAATAAACAAATAAATAAGGAATAAAGAAGCAAATCAATGAATAAGACAATAAATATAGAAAACACATCCAATTATATAAACCAACTCAACTTACAGTGTTGTGTTTTAGAAATATAATTATATGGGCATCTCAAAACTCTTGAAAACTTAAATTTTATTACTCATATATAGACATCCACCTTTGTAAGGAATTAAACTTTCTGAATCAGCTGGAACTTTGTTCCCATTTTGACTCTTCACCTTTCATTTTAACATCTCTCCCTGACAAGTATTCACTCACAGTGTGTTCACATATGTGTGCGCACACATGCACCATGCCTCCTGTCATCAAGATTGCAGGGTTTCCTGAGAACTCTGCATTCTCTTTCTTCACATTGTCATTGACCATCTCCATTGCTTCCTGTCATTGACATCTTGGGTCTGAGTTTTCTCTGCTACTTTCTATTTTTACTGCTATTGTCAATCTCTTGTCTATATTCTCTTCACAGTGGTAAGGTTTATGTACAGAATAAAAGCAAAGAGAGACCCCTCCATCTAACTGTCTGCACTGTAGGAATTTCTAGTCTCCTGGTTAAAATTCCTACAACAATATAAAAAAGCTGTGGGTAGGCCTAACAATCTTGTTAGCAGGGATTAGTTACACAAAGAAGCAATGGATGGTTGGAAGAAAATTGTGAATGCATTGATAATGGAAATTTTATATTGTATTTGGATGTTCATAGTAGCACAGGTTCACTTCTTTAAAAGACCTTATAACTGGAGAAATGAATCAAACTGTTCCCTGTGTAAAAAAATAATGAATATTCTATTGTGCTGTATATTTGAAAATTGCACAGAGAGTAGAATTTAAGTGTTCTTATCATATTTTATGATTTAGATATTAAGTGTCTCATTCTCTCACTAAAGCTTATGTGTGAGGGAACGCAAGAACATTCAGAGAAGAAATGATTGGGTTATGAGAGCCTTAACTCAACTGGTAAATTAATCCCTTGATGGGATCACTATAGTGGTAACTGAAGGCAGGTAGAGTGTGGCTAGAGGAAGTGGTACCGGGGGTCATGTCTTTAGGGTATATATTTTGTACCTAATGAGTATAGTCCTCTCTCTGCTTCCTGATCATGTGAGATACTTCCCTCTGCCACCACTCTTCTGCCATGATGTTGTGCCTTACCTCAAACCCTAAGGAATGGAGATAGCCTCCTATTAACTGAGACTCCTGAAACCATGAGCCCCCAAATAAACTTTTCTCCTCTAAAATTGTTTTTGTCAAGTCTTTTGGTCACATCAGTGAATAGATGACTAAAACAGCATACAAATGATCTTCTGAAATACATATACATTGTAAATGGAATGACTAAATTGAGCTAATTGACATGTGTATTGCTCCCACATTCTTGTTATCTTTTAATGATAAGAACACTTATGTACAATTTGTATTTGTTAATTAAAACTTAAAAATTATATTTATGAAATATGTGGGTAGGTCTTTCACCAATTCTGGGATTCTCCATTCTTTTGGGACATAAAATAAAATTCTCTCCAAGTCTTATGAAAATCCTAAGAATAAGGAACTCCTTACCCCAGTATATGCTGTATTTCTTTTGTCTGTGGCACCTTTTTTTAGCACAGCCTCAGACATTGCTCAGTTTTTTTTTTATTTATACTTGTAGTCAACCATACATATCACTCTTTCCCTTCTCTTCCTAATCATCAGAAAGATAACCTCAAGTCCCAAAGAAACAAGGGAATTTTGTAAAAAATGATGAGAGTAAGTTCATCTAAATCAAATGTGCAAGAAACTCCATTGTTCAACATAGTTGTCACAGCCATATTTTCAAAATTAGAGTGAGAAATATTCCTATTTATTGGCTTTTAGCTACTTCTTATTTCTTCAGGACTTTATATACTCTAAAACCACCAAAATAAATTTCAGAACACTTTCATAAACCCCATCCATATCCATGAACCTCATTGTTCATTTCTCCACAACTGGGCTGGGATGTAGCTCAGTGGCAAAGTGTCTGCCTTGCATTCACAAAGCCCTGGGTTCGACCCCCAGTTCCAAAACAGACAAAAAAAAAGAACCCCACCACAAAAAAAATAAGATTAAAAAAAACCATTTCTCCACAACTTACTGGTCCTGAGTACTTGTCATTTTCTGTCTTTGTGAATTTAAAAAAAATCAAATCCATGTACTTATATAAGGAATGGAGCATTATATATGAGAAGAGGATAAATGTCCTTTCTTTTGCTTCTGGCTTCTTTATTTTGGTACAATGTGTATTTGGGGATATGGGCACATTGGTTCTACCCTTGTTCAACAGATCAGAGTAGACCACCAAATAGATCAGCACCTACTCAGACTGCTTTCACATTCATGACTCCAACCTCAAAATGACAATGTTTGGAGTATAGCTCCTAGAAAGCTGTGGCCCCAGGGACTCAAGGTCCCCTACAGGATAAAGACCCAATGTTGACTCCTGTGTCTCTCCAACCTAGGCCTGTTGCAATGGCTTCCTAAGGATTTGGATTTCCAGATGCACCACTTCTTTCTAATCTACCTTTTTACTTTTGCTTATATATCTGAACTACTCTGCCTAAAGATCTATATTGCCTCTTCTCTGGAGTATATGATATATAAAACACAATGATGCAAAATCCACATGAGGCCTGGGGATGTGGCTCAAGCGGTAGCGTGCTGGCCTGGCATGCATGTGGCCCTGGTTCGATCCTCAGCACCACATACAAACAAAGATGTTGTGTCTGCAAAAACTAAAAATAAATAAATAAATATTAAAAACTCTCTGTCTCTCTCTCTCTCTCTCTCTCTCTCTCTCTCTCTCTCTCTCTCTCTCTCTCTTAAAAAAATCCACATGAAAAATATCCCTAGTTGAAGAATTTCTGTTTGGAAAGAATTGGCTAAAACTTCAGAAACACTTTGGATAGCAAATTGTGAGGGAGGCACAGATTCCACTACTACTTAAAGGTAGTTTTAGCTTGGACAAGTAGAAAATACTTAGTGTTTGGGTCATCACCATAGGACTTACCAACATTCCTCCATCCTCCATTGCCATAAAAGTTGCAGGTGCAGGGTAAATTAGTTATGCTTTGTCCCTGTAGACTGTGAATCCTTTGAGACTATAATCCATGCTTTCTCTATCTTTGTATCTCCAGATCATAACCTAATGTCAATGACAAAGTACTTACTCACAGCATGTTTCATAAACAAGTAGATGAATTAATAAGTGAACAAATAAGTCAATTACCCAATGAATATTCACTTAGTGATCATTTGGGAGAGAAGTGCAGTGGGCAGGTCAGAACCACAAGGAAAGCATGAAGTTACCACCCACAAACATGGTTATGATTGTCAGGCAGCTAGTGAAAACTGTCAAAGGACCAGGACCAAAATGCACTTTATTTGCAAGCAGGATCTGCCTTGAGTTTAACAGTTGTTGAATTTAAACTTATCTCACTAACTGCTTCCTTGCAATCCCATAGAATAATTCTGCTTAAATTTTACTAATTTTTGTATCAGAAATATGCTTGCCTGTAAACCTGTATATCTTCCCTTTTTTTCTACCAGTGGTTTATACTTGAAATAGAACTGAGTCAATGGAACTCTTTACAAAGTATTTCCACTTCTTGCTCTTTCCTTGGGCATCTCACCTGAAGTTAGGGATGATCATGTAACCTTCTTGTGACAATAGCAGGTGTTACTTGAAGTCATAACCCTTCATATCTACAGAGCACAAGTCTACCCTCTGGCACAATGACCTGCAATTTTGATATTTTGCCTGGTACCAAGAATGGGCACATTGTCAAACAGAGCTCTCAATCAACCCTCAATAGGAATAAAAGTGAAAAATAAAATTTTATTTTAAATTGTTGAGATTCTTGCCCTTCTTTGATATGATAGCATGACCTAAATTCTCTCAAGGAAATAATAGATACAAAATAAGAAAGAATCTATATAAATATGCTCTTTTCTGATTAGGTAAACATCTTTGAGGCCACTCACCCTTGCTGGAATCAAGGTATTACATTCTAGCCTACTGACCCTGAATGAGTTAGGTAAACAATCTGGAACTACAAGATTTCTAGAATAATTATAGCTAACTTCAAGACTTGTGAGGACTAAATGAGGTTAACATCTAAGAAACAGAGCAATGCTTTGAACAGCCTAGGAACCATATACATGAAAGTTATTGTTTTCACTTTTAGTCTTATTGGACTTGACTTTCACCTTGGTTACCCCTTGTGTTTCATTTAAGAGCTGTCTAGTCAAAGACCACATCTCAGAAGAGTTTTGTGAATCATTCTGTGATTAAGAACTACAGAAATGAAAGTAAAACAAACAAACAAACAACAATAACAGCAATGACAAACTTTGGGGAAGTAAACCTGAAGAAATTCCTTTTACATTTATTGATCTTATGATGTACTGAGCCTAACATTTAATTACCACTTGGCAATGTGGCCCCTTCTATAGTTAATCATAATTTAATATTTCTTATAGGGAAAGAGAATGACTTTCTAGTAAATAGTTTTATAACAGCCTCTGAGTTCAACTGGAGGTTGTAGAACCACAGATCCACACTGGGATATGAAGGGAACTCTTTAGAGTTTTAGACAGGAGTATAACCAGCATGAATAGTCCCCAAAGTCTGGGTTTCATATACCTTTTGTATGACTATGACCTGCCAATAAGAGATCTGGAAGGAAAAGAAAGGTGGACACCCAACTGGGCACAATGAGGATGATTAAGATCATAAGTGACGTGAAAATTAAAAATGAACTTATAACTTGGGGCTGGGGTTGTAGCTCAGTGGTAGAATGCTTGCCTAGCCCATGTGAGGGTCTAAGATCAATACTAAGCACAACCTAAAGATAAATAAATAAAATGAATGCATTATGTCCATCTATAACTACAAAAATTTAAAATATATTTTAGCTGTAGATGGATATAATAACTTTATTTTGTTTTATTATTATTATTTTTTGAATTCCAGTACTTAGTGAAACTCTAGGGCAGCAAATAATGTGTAAGGGTACTGCACAATAGTTCTTGTTTTGATACATTCCCTTTGTAGTGATGTATTAAGGGAGACTGAAAAAGCCTGATTAAAATGCATAAATTGTGCTGAACAGTAAACAACTATGTCTAAGGATGAAAAAATGGGACCCACATGCTGCGCATGAAAATTTCCCTTAACGCTATGGCCTATTGTTGAACAGATTAGGAAGTCAAAGGTTGATTGTAACCACATTTGAAGTTTCCCATCTCTTATAAAAGCAACACTTCCTTGTGCAAATGTTTCAATTTGTTCTAGTTAAAAACTGCTTCCTGACTTAATCTTTGAAGAAACCAGTTCTTTTGACTGTCAAGGGAATGAAAAAATTTAGACAGGGAACACACTGGACTTCACAAAATGAAACAAAGATTGTATGTTGAAAGAGAAATAAAATCTAAAGAATTAACAGGAGCAAATTAAACCAGCTAGAGAGCTCCAGATAGGGATTTCTTTTGTAGTTTATTTAAGCTGGGGAAGAAATTTTGTGGGTTGGCTAGGTGCTGAAATCTCTTTTTATTAAAATATATATTTTTTTAATTTTTATTATTTAAAATTTATTTATTTATTTATTTGCATAATGATTCTTTTTTTTTAGAGAGAGAGATAGATAGAGAGAGAGAGAGAGAGAGAGAGAGAGAGAGAGAGAGAGAGAGAGAGAGAGTTCTTTTAATATTTATTTTTCAGTTTTTGGTGGACACAACATCTTTATTTTATTTTATGTGGTGCTGAGCATCGAACCCAGTGCCCTGCACATGCCAGGCAAGCACGTTACTGCTTGGGCCATACCCTCAGCACTGCATTACAATTCTTAATACACCATTATATAATAATTCATCATTTAATTATATATTATATATAAGTCATGTTGACACCAAATTCACATCATCATACATGTATTTTGTATAATGATGGGGATCTCCTTTCATCATCTATGCTATTCCCCTTCTCCCTCCTTTTCCCTCCCACCCCTGTTCCCTATCTAAAGGTAATCTTTCTCCCTTGCTCTCCCTTCCAACCCATTTTGAGTCACCCCCCCCTTATATCAGAGAAGACATTTGGCATTTAATTTTTGTGGATTGGCTAACTTCACTTAGCATAATCTTCTCTAATGCCATCCATTTCCCTGCAAATTCCATTAACTTATTCTTTTTTTATTTCTGAGTAATATTCCATTGTGAATAAATACCATATTTTTTTGATACATTCATCCACTGAAGGACATCTAGGTTTCTCCAGAGTTAATCAATTTTGAATTGTGCTGCTATAAACATTGATGTGGCTGTGTCCCTGTAATATGCTATTTTTAGGTTTTAGTCTGAGAAGAGGAATAGTTGGGTCAAATGGTGGTTCCATTCCCAGTTTTCCAAGTAATCTCCATACTGCTTTCCAAATTGGCTACACCAATTTGCAGTCCCACCAGCAGTGTATGAGTGTACCTTTTTCCCTGCATCTCTCCAGTGCTTCTTGTTTGTCTTCATAATGGCTGCCACTCTTACTGGAGTGAAATGGTATCTTAGAGAAGTTTTAATTTGCATTTTATGATTGCTAGAGATGATGAGCATTTTTTTTTCATATATTTGTTGATTGATTGTATATCCTCTTCTGAGAAGTGTCTGTTAAGGTCCTTGGCCCATTCATTTATTGGATTATTTTTTGGTACTTATCTTGTTCAGCTCTTTGTATACCCTAGAGATTAGAGCTCTATCTGATGTGTTAGGAGTAAAAATTTGTTTGCAGGATGTAGGCTCCCTATTCATCTCACATATTATTTCTTTTGCTGAGAAAAAAACTTTTTAGTTTGAATCCATCCCATTTGTTAATTCTTGGTTTTAATTCTTGTGCTATAGGAATCTTATAAAGGAAGTTGAGGCCTAGCCCCACATGATGAAAATTAGGGCCTACTTTTTCTTCTACTAGATGCAGAGTCTCTGATTTAATCCATAGATCCTTGATCCATTTTGAGTTAACTTTTGTGCATGGTCAGAGATATGGATTTAATTTCATTTTGTTGCATATGGATTTCCAGTTTTCCCAGCACCATTTGTTGAAAATGCTATCCTTTCTTCAGTGAATGCTTTTGGCAACTTTGTCTAATATAAGGTAGTTGTAATTTTGTGGATTAGGTTCTGTGTCCTCTGTTCTGTACCTTTGGTGTACTAGCCTGTTTTGGTGATAGTACTATGCTGTTTTGTTACTATTGCTCTGTACTATAATTTAAGGTCTGGTATAATGATACCAACTGTTTCACTCCTCCTGCTTAGAATTGCTTTAGCTATTCTTGGTCTCTTATTTTTACAGATAAATTTCATGATTGCTTTTTCTATTTCTATGCAGAATGCTATTGGGATTTTGATTAGAATTGCATTGAACCTGTATAGTGCTTTTGGTAGTATGATCATTTTAATAATGTTAATTCTGCCTATCCATGAGCAAGGTAGATCTTTCCATCTTCTAGGGTCTTCTTCTGTTTCTCTCTAGGGTTCAATAGTTTTCATTGTAATAGTCTTTCACCTCTTTTATTAGGTTGATTCCCAAGTATTTTATTTTTATTTTTTTTGAGGATATTGTGAATGGAATAGTTTTCCTCATTTTTTTTCAGAGGATTTGTTTCTGATACACAGAAATGCTTTTGATTTATGGGTGTTGATTTTATGTCCTGCCACATTGCTGAATTCATTTACTAATTCTACAAGTTTCTTGGTAGAGTTTTTTTGAGTCTTCTAGGTATAGAATCATATCATCAGCAAATAGTGCTAATTTCTTTCATCTGTCTAATTGCGCTGGCCAGTGTTTCAAGAACTATGCTAAATAGAAGTGGTGAGAGAGGGCAACCCTGTCTTGTTCCAGATTATAGAGGGAATGACTTCATTTTTTCTCTGTTTAGAATGATTCTGGCCTGAGGCTTAGTGTAGATAGCTTTTACAATGTTGAGGTAAGTTCCTGTTATCCCTACTTTTTCTTGTATTTTGAACATAAAGGGATGCTGTTGCTGTATTTGTCTAATGCTTTTTCTACATCTATCAAGATGATCATGTGGTTCTCATCTTTAAGTCTATTGATGTGTTGGATTATGTTTATTGATTTCCTTATGTTGAACAAACCTTGTATCCTGGGGATGAATCCCACTTGATCATGGTGCACAATCTTTTTGATATGTTTTTGTATCCGATTTGCCAGAATTTTATTGATGATTTTTTGCATCTATATTCATTAGAGATATTGGCCTGAAGTTTTCTTTCTTTGAGGTGTCTTTGTCTGTTTTTGGAATCAGGGTGATATTGGCCTCGTAGAGTGAATTTGGAAGTACTCCCTCTTTTTCTATTTCCTGAAATATATTGAAGAGTATTGGAAGTAGTTCTTCTTGAACAGTCTTGTAAAACTTGGCTGTATATCCATCTGGTCCTGGGCTTTTCTTGGTTGGTAATCTTTTGATGGCTTCTTCTATTTCCTCACTTGATATTGGTCTGTTTAAGTTGTGTATATCTTCCTGACTCAATCTAGGCAGATCATATAACTTAAGGATTTATTGACGCCTTCACTATCTTCTATTTATTAGAGTATAAGGTTTCAAAATAATGTCTAATTATCTTCTGTGTTTCTGTAGTTTCTGTTGTGATATTGCCTTTTTCATCCCATATACTACTAATTTGAGTTCTGTCTCTTCTTCTCTTCATTACCATGGCTAAGGGTCTGTCAATCTTATTTATTTTTTCAAAGAACCAACTTTTAGTTTTGTCAATTTTTTCAATTGTTTCTTTTGTTTCAATTTCATTGATTTCAGCTCTGATTTTAATTATTTATTGCCTTCTACTGCATTTGCTGCTGATTTGTTCTTCTTTATATAGGGCTTTGAGATGCAGTGTGAGATCATTTATTTGATGGCTTTTTCTTCTTTTAAGAAATGAACTCTATGCAATAAATTTTCCTCTTAGTATTGCTTTCATAGTGTCCCAGAGATATCAATATGTTGTGTCTGAGTTTTCATTTACCTCTAAGAATTTTTAAAATTTCCTTCTTGATGTCTTATGTAACCCATTGTTTATTCAGAAGCATATTGTTCATTCCCCACGTGATGTAGGAATTTTTCTTTCTTATTTTATTGTTGATTTCAAATTTCATTCCATTATGATCAGATAAAATGCATGATAGTATCTCTACTTCTTTGTATTTGCTAAGAGTTGCCCTGTGACATAATATATGGTATATTTTTGAGAAGGATCCATGTGCTTCTTAGAAAAAAGTGTATCTTCTTGATGTTGGTTGATATATTCTATATATGTCAATTAAGTATAAGTTATTAATTGTCTTTTTGAGTTCTATAGTTTCTTTATTCAACTTTTGTTTGGAAGATCTGTTCAGTAGTGAGACACTTGTGTTGGATTGGATTTTTGTGTTTTATTTGACTCTTGAACTTGAGAAAGGTTTCTTCAATGAACATAGCTGCACCATTGTTTGGGGCATATATATATTAATGATTGTTATGTCTTGTTGGTGTATGGTTCCCTAGAGCAGTATGTAGTGTCCATCTTTATTCGTTTTGATTAACTTTGGCTTGAAGTCTATTTTATTTGATATGAGTATGGACACCCTTGCTTGCTTCTGAGGTTCATATGAGTGGTATGATTTTTCCCAACCTTTCACCTTCAGTCTGTGTATATCTTTTACTATCAAATGAGTCTCCTCTAGGCAGCATATTGTTGGATCTTTTTTTTAATCCAGTCTACAAACCTATGTCTTTTGATTCGTGAGTTTAAGACAATAACATTTAGCGTTACTATTGAGATATCGTTTGTATTTCTAGCCATATTTGTTTATTTTGGTTATTTAACGTGATATGTTTTTCCTCTTTGATTAGTTTTTCCTTTACTGTACTACTTCCCACAGTTGGTTTTCATTGTTATTTTTCATTTCCTCTTCATGAAATATTTTGCCAAGGATGTTTTGAAGTACTGGTGTTCTACCTGCAAATTCTTTTAACTTTTGTTTATCATGGAAGTTTTTTATTTCATCTTCAAACCTGAAGCTTAAGATTCTTGGTTGGAACCCATTATCTTTCAGCATTTGAAATATGCTGTTCGGGATCTTCTAGGTTTTAGAGTCTGTGTTGAAAGATCATCCATTAACCTAGTTGGTTTACCTCTAAATGTAATCTGCTTCCTTTCCATGTGACTTTTTAACTTCTCTCTTGTTCTGTATGTTGGGCATCTCCATTACAATGTGTCTTGGTGTGCATCTCTTGTGCTTTTGCACATTTGGCATTTTGTAGGCTTCTAGTATTTGGATTTCTGTTTCATTCTTTATGTCTGGGAAGTTTTCTAATATTATTTCAGTGAACAGATTGCTCAATCCTTTGGTTTGGACCTCTATATCTTGCTGTATCCCATTAACTCTTAAATTTGGTCTCTTTATGCTATCCCACATTTCTTGGATATTCTGCTCATGGTTTCTTACCAATCTTGCTGTGCTGTCTACACTCTTTGTGGTGATATACTTTGTCTTTGTTGTCTAATGTTCTATCTTCTAAGTGTTCTACTCTGATGGTGATACTCTCATTTGAGTTTTTAATTTGGTTTATTTTTTTCTTAATTTCCAGTATTTCTGTGTTTTGTTTTTTGTTTTTTATTTTTGTTTGTTTTTGTATAACCTCTATTTCCCTGTAGAGTTGATCTTTTGCTTCCTGGATTTGTTTATATAAATCCATTGTCTAAGTGATCTTTCATTTTCTTCATTTGCTGTCTAAAGTCTTTCTAGAGACTTTAGATCATCTGAACCATGTATATCCTGAAATCTTTATCTGACATTCCTTCTGCTGCAGATATTACCTCATCTAATGTTGAACTGCTCTACATCATTTATGTTCCTTTCTTTCCTTGTCTTTTTATACTGCTCATGTTTCTTTCCAGCTCTGTGTGACTGTTGTTTTAATGTTTTTCCCCTATATATTTATATTGCTCTTGTATAGTTCCAAAATCTCTCTGGTCAGCCACAGAACTGCACTGGTAGCCACACCCACTGATAGATGGTGAGTAAGGTTTTCCAAGATGGATTCCATCTGTTTCCTGCTTAGGGTGTTTGGTGAGGTGGGGGGTGCTGGGGTGACCTTGTGCTGTGTTCAGAGCTCTGACTGGTGACCCACAAGCAAAGCCTCTGCATTCTGTGCCACCTTCCATCTGTACCAACCACACAGCAAGTGGGATGGCCTTCCATGTGTGCCAACCGTGCTGCCCTTTATTTTATTTTTATGTGGTTTTGGAGATTAAACCTAGTGCCTCACACATGCTAGGCAAGTGCCGTACCACTGAGATACAATCCTGGCCCCACAAAAAAAAAAAAAAAACCACGTTTTTTTAAATGAACACATAATTATTGCGAGGAATTTTCTTTCTTTTGATTCATTACTTCTGGAAACAAAGTGACCCTCCTAGGTTAGATAACCAATAGCTAGTGTCAGTAAAATTGCTATCAAATTGAGAACTCCAGCATTCAAACTGTATTTCGCAACACATTCCAGTACTTTAGAAATTTTAATGGAAATCATATATTTTTCATGATAAGAGTCATATCTGAGCAAGACAAGCCACGCTCTTACTCATATTTGGAATTATTTAAGATGCTTGAAAACTGAGTAGCTTAAGTGTCTGGAACCAGACACTTAACTGAGTAGCTTAAGTGTCTGGAACCAGAACTGGGTTCAGAACTCAGTTCTCCAATTTCTGGGAGAACTTAGATAAAATAGATATTTTTCCCTATACTAGGTAGGTAAAATAGAACTTACCTAATAAGGTATTTGGGAAGATTAAAGCAGATAATATGTAAAGCATCTGGTATAGGTAATTCACTTTTGATGCCATAATAGAAAGTTTTAGAAGCTTTGGAAGAAAAATAATAACAAAGAATCTGGATGGTGAAAGGATTGTGAATCTTTCAGCTAATAACAAGATGTTAATCTGGACTGTGCAGAGCCTTGAGTTACCTGGAGTTGGCTTAGGAGCTCTGAGAATTTGAGGCCCTGCCCAACACAACCAGGAAACTTCTTTCATCTGTGTTTGTAGTTATAGCAGTGCACTTACTATCAATAGAAGTAATCACTGCTATTGAAAAATAGGTTCAGAGAGGTTAAAATGTGTATCTGATGTAACCTGAATAGAGGTTATATATTGATGTCTTTTCACTCTTTTCTTATTCTTTGGGTGGAGATATTTACTTAGAGACCCTATAATTTTTCATTAAAAAGTGAAAAAGCAAAGGTTCCATCATAAATGGCATTTTTATGAATTCATAATACATTTGCATTTCATTAAACATTTGTCACTATTAGTTACTGAGTTCTCACTCTGTCCCATTGAAGTTAACCAATGACAATTAGCTTTGAAAAAGGATCCTGCATCATATGGTGATGGGAAGACAAAGAAATTACCTATGTCTCCAACTTGCCATACTGTGATAGGAGGAATTACTGTCACCTGTGAGGCACTTGACTTATTCTCAGAAAACATTTTATGGAATAAATACTGAGGTCTTTAGCATAAACCAATTAATTTTGTTGTTATTGCTCAGTCACCCAAGTTAGATATCAGACTTCACCAAGTGCGGGTCTGTATTTAGGCATTTACTTATTCTCCAAGGGGGTAGAAAACAACTACTCTGGCTATGGTTTCTAGAATCTAGAAAGCAAGAGGATAAGCAAGATACTGTCTAACACACAGCATCTGTTGTCCCATTTGATCTACCTTTCTTCTTTCCTTCCAGCTTTCCTTCTGTTCTTCCTTTGCTCCTTTCTTTCTTCCTACCTCTTTCCTCCTTCCTTACATTCTCTTTTCTCCTTCCTTTCTATTTCTTTCCTCCTTCCTTCCAACCTTTTTCTTCCTTTCATCCTTCCTTCCTTCCTTCCTTCCTTTCATCCTTCCTTCCTTCCTTCGTTCCTTCCTTCGTTCCTTCATTCCTTCCTTCCCCTTGATGACTTCATCTGGCTTATACTCTAATAAGAACTTCTTAGGTTGGGGATGTAGCTTAGTAGTAGAATTCTTGCTTAGTTTCTGCAATATTATAGGTACAATCCCTACCATTGCAAATGTTCCTAAACTCAATGTTTATAATAACTTTTATTCTTTGTCTTCCCCCACAGTTTTAGTGGTTGAAGCAAGGGCCTTATGTATGCTAGGTAAATAGTCTACCTAGCTATACCCCTATCTGCAACATTATTCCTTTAAGTGACAGAATTCAAACCTAAGCAATCCATCTTCAGAATCCACCAGCCTAACCATGACTCTTTACTGCATTAAGTGTCATTTTGTAGAGGGAAAAAAAGTTGATTATAAGCCACAGGCTTGTAACTAGCCTAAATCAAAGGCTTTGTTGTATTATGCAGACAACCCTAAGGGAGTCACACAGGACTGGGGGTTCGGTCTCTGAAAATGAAGCACCTGTATCTCACACAAAGCTCTATTTGTACATATTTCATTCAAGAACCTTGAGGAAAAGATGACTATTATAGACATAAATGCTTTCCTTTCCCTCCTAGCCACAAAGCATCTTTTTAAAAAATGTTTTATTTGGAAATAATTTTAATCTTATACAAATGAATTGAAAAATAGCATAAAGCACATATAGATGGAGATTCTACTGAACACCATCTAAAGCTAACATCTTACTCAATTTGCTTGATCATTTATAAACCCTTTCTTTCTCTCTCCCTGCATATGCAAACACACAATTTCTCTCTAACATATGCACATATGCATGTATAATGTGTATGCAGTATGAAATATTTATAGCACATATACATAACCATGCATAACTATGTATATGCATAATAGTGTGTTTTTACTAAAGTGTTTGAGAACAAATTTTCTACATGGCCAAATAACATCTTAAATGCATGGTATTTATTCACTTAAGAGATATTGAGAAACAAAATACGAAAGTGAGTATTTTAAAATATGGATCTAAAATATGCCTGCCACATTTTAGTAATAATAATAATAATAATAATAATAATAATAATAATAATAATTCACAGATATTGATACAATGATCAGCATCTCTAATGCTGAAAAGATGATGTTGAACTCCAAGAGTTCAAGTAGCTGCCCCACAGGACAAGCTCATCCTTGCCTTCTATTTGACTGACTTCAAAATACATGCTGCTCTCACTAAACCCAGTTGCATCTCAATAAATATGTGCAAACCCATGAATTTTAAATGAATTAATAAGCAAACAAAGTGCAATTGTTAGTAGCCTAACTGACCCGTGTGCCTGAGTATGTGTATGTGTGCTTATATGTGTGGGGGTGGTGTCTGTATATTTTTTTTTCTTTCAATTTAATGTTCCAAACTTGGATATGTTTAATCTTAAAAACTGGAAAGAATAGTACAATGTATATCTGTGAGTCACCACTTAGATCCAAAAGCTATTAATATTATATTATTTCTGGTGACATTAATTTAATAATATTATTTAATATACATGTTATGTTTAATATGCTTGATATTTTCTGATTTTTCACTGGGTTATTTGGGAAGAAATAAAACCTGAGTTTCTCATCTTGTTTTCTTGGACTTATATTCAAGAATGACTGCCAGCTAACAGGTGCTTCTAAACTACACAATACTATTATGGTAACAAAAAAGCTACAAGAGCATCTTAGTAAAAAGGAAAAGAATCACAGCAGCTAAATCCTGTCCAGGAAATGTTGCAAGTAGCATGGGAATTTGAATGATGGACATGACGTTCAAGTCATCTAATGGTAGAGCCTAAGACTGGGACCACTTGAGGGAAGATTAACTTTGCCAACTTTGTTTCTGCTCTGAGGATTTGTTAGTTCATTTGTTCTACAACATCAACATGATTATAGATGTTGCATATAATCAACATCTATTGATCATATACAACATAATATTATATATAATCATGTATATTATATATTATACATGATTATATAAATTTATAGTACAATTCTAATCCTTGAGAACCTGAGACTACTGATGAAACATGTCAATAAATAATGAAAGAAACAGTCCTCTGATGATCCAACCAGTTGAATCAATCTAAAAGGAATAAACTGATAACACCCAGGAGACAGTGGGCATTTGCAATGATTTTAATAAATGTCATATATGTGTATATCAACACTGCATGTAAATTAAAATCATGATTACATTACATATGATATGAGATTTAATGTATTCTTCCTCACCTAATATTCTGTCAACACTTCTTCATGTAATTGAAATTCATTTGATATTTTATTTTTACTGACTGTGTAGTATTTCTTAGTATGAATTTATAATACTGATTTAATTGTTACCCTTTCATGTAATTTACACCAAATTTGTCAGTGTCATACTCAGTTCATGAATGTAGCCAATTCCAAATTTGGCTGAAAATTCTTATATTGACAGCCAATGCATCAAATCAACATGTGCTGAGAAGAAGAGAAAGCATGTAAAATTTCTCATAGTGACATGCAATGACTGTAACTGACACATGGAACTTGTATCTCATCTTCCATGATAGCTATGGAAATTGAGGGTCAAACTATGAAAGGCAAATGTCTAAGATTATGCAATTTGTCAATGGAAGAAATGTGATTTACACCAAAGACTGTTGTACAACTATATCCACAGGGTGCCTTGTGTGTGTGTGTGTGTGTGTGTGTGTGTGTGTGTGTGTGTGTGTGTGGCAGGGAACACTGGTACGGAGGCCTAAATGCTGTAGCTGGGGTGCTTGGTGCATGGACTCTTAAGCAGAGGAGGTGGCTTTCAAAGAAACTGGCTGACCTGAGGATATAGCTGAAGATGGTTCTGTTTGGTTGGGATTAGAAGGGCAGGTTGAAAGAACAGACTAAGAAGGAGCAATAACACCCATGGGAGCTGTTACCCAGGTCTTCCTTTGTTAGAAACGGATCTTTGTAGAAAACCACTTTGGGGATTATGGAAGATACTATGTTTCTTTGACTATGTAAGGAAGCATGGAAGAATCCCTGAGAGTTTAAGAATGGATTTAGTGCCAAACTGGCATTTGGATGCCAAATCAGATTAAACTTAATGGGGAGACTTTAAGCCATGTGAGACTGCACCCAGATGTTGATGAATACTCTATAGAATTACCCAAATACCTAGAGTTGTCCATCCAGCTTCACACCTTCCAATATGTGGATCAGGTTCCACAGTTTCATAGAAGCAAGTCTAATATTTTCAACCTCAGGATCTCTGAGTCTCAGAGCTATACAGAAACCCTTTCCTGACTCAGGTCAGCTTCTTCTTCCATCTCCTTTGTAGGAGATATTTGTTCAAAAGAAATGTGTGCCTGGTTTTGTACACTAATCAAGTTTCATCCAGGTTTTACTATATGTATGTGTCATGTTTCAGCTATTGTATTGCAGGAACACAATTAGTCTTGTGGAATAGCAGCTCCATTCCTGATCCTCAATTTATAAATACCTTTTCTTTGACCATTGGTAGAATACTAGCAGCACTGATGTAAGGAATCATTTGGAAATAGCCTATTACTCTGTGCTCATGTGGAAATGCCAGGTCCTTTCCTATCTTCTCAACTCAACCTCTTCCACTCTACTCTGCCTTCTAAACCTAGCAGTAATATGTCTTGCTCATTTATACTAGGCTCCTTGGGGAGTTGATGTTGTTCTTTTTCTTCTTCTTCTCCTCTTTCCTCCCCCTCCTCCTCCTCCTCACCCTCCTATTTTTTGCAGATGGGATATTGCTGTTCCTCCCAGGTGGTCTTGAACTCGTGATCTACCTTCCTTATCCTCCCAAGTAGCTGGGACTGCAGGCTTGCACCACAGTGCCTGGCTGGGGAATTTTTTTTTTTTTTATCTTTCATGGTGCATGATTCTTGTAGATATGATGGAGTCATTTTTTTCTGGTCCTTTTACCATTTAAGTCTTTATTTCTTATTTTATAACATAACCCCTCATTTATTTCATTGTCCTTCTCCTGTACAATATTTCTCAGTACACATTCTCTCTGACTTGTACACTCTCTGTTTTGGAGCTTAGACATGGGGATGAAATCTGCCTAGATTTATTTCTTTTTTGCTGGGTCTCTGATTTTCAATTACTTTAGGAGAATAACACCACTCCCAATTCATATTGTTTGGCCTTATGATCTTTTGGACTTTTGATTTTGACTTCCTGTCTTTGTTCTTGTATGCTACCTGGCTAATGCTTTAGTGGAGGCTAGTGTAATTAGTAGCCTCCCTTGTCAATGGTGCTCAGGGAAATACAATCATATACTATAAGAAGCATAATGGTATGTGTTTGGACTCAAGCATTTAAGGACCTCTCTCATAGGGAGCTTTTAGCTCCTTGGCATCATCACAACATGGACAGTTGTTCTCCAAGACTGAAAAGAGGCTGAGTAGAGCCATGAATTTTTACCTTGAGTGTTCAGATTATTGGCAAGATGTGCAGTCTTGTACACCTCTATTGTACCTTTCAAAATGGCCCAAAGGAAAGAAGTAAAAATCCCAGGGCATATCAAATGATGAACAAGAAATACACCAAAGAAGATACAGAACTGTCCAGCACAAATCATTGTTACTTCAGGGCATCATCACTAACTCATTGTTTAATTAGTATTTATAGAAGGCTACAATCATTCACTGGCTAAAATGTAGATTCAGTCATTCTCAATAGATCCTGGGGCATCTTAGTAGAATACTTATTCCTGTCAGAATGGAAGAATTCAAATCTATCACCCATGCTCAGTATCCCATCCTATCCCCTCCCTCGGAGAAGACTTGTTATTGATTACATTCTCCCTTCTGTATCTTTGACCCTGTTTTTCCTGAGCTCTTTCCTGACAGCATTAAACATATTACAGTCTCTTACAGTATCTTAAAAATCTATTATTTGCCAAATAATTTTCATAATCTTTTCTTACAACTAGACCACTGACCAGTGGCCTTCTGAATGAAAAAAAAACTGCTTATAACCTCAGAAATATTAACAAATTGAAATGTTAGGATCATAATGCAATTCTGCAACCAAAGCTCATCCGCTTTTAAAACAAAATTAGGACTACTCCTCATATGCCTCAATAGCCTGTTGCTCCTATCATTCCCACCTAAAATCCTCTTACTGTTATTCTCTGTGTACCAGATCTATTTCAATTCTACAACCTTCCCCTATGTTTATTTTACTATACCTTCTGGAATTCCTGCTTTATGATTGGCCAATATCCTGATGTATTTGTCAACTTGAATTGCTATAAAAATACCATAGATTGGGTGGTATGAACAATGCACTTCTATTTCTTACAGTTCTGGAGTCTGTGAATTCCAAGATACAGGTGCTGCTAGATTGGTTTTTTTTTTTTTTTTTTTTTTTTTTTTTTTTTTTTTGTAGTGAGGTATCTCTTCCTGGTATATCAATGGTGACTTCTCACTGTGTCTTCACACAGTAGAGACAAAGTGAGCTCCAATCTCTTCCTCTTCTTACAATTCCACTAGTTCCATCATGGAGTCTTACCCTTATGATCCTATCTAAACCCAATTACTTCCCAAAAGACCCATTTGAAAATATTATAACATTAGGGGTTAGGCTTCAACCTAGGAATTTTAGGAGTAGAAAATATTCAGTGTATAGCATTATGTTCTGCCCCCCATAACTGGGACTCTTGTATACAAAAGTCATTCATTCCATCTAAATAGCCCTCAACTTCTTAATGTTCCAGAATTGACTCGAAAACATAATACTCAAAGTCTTAATGAAATATCAAAATCAGACATGGGTAATAATTGAGTTATAATAAAATCCATCTTTCCAACCCAACTGTAAAACTGTGAATCTAGATAAGATACATGATTCCAAATTACAATAGTGAGACAGCTTACAGCTAGAGGATAAACATTCCCATTTTAAAAGATAAATAGGGAGTAGGTGTAGACTAGTCTCAAACGAGTCTCAAACTTAGCAAGGCAAATGCCATTACCTCTTAGGACTGGAGAATAATTCTCTTTGGTTTTATGTGCTGCCTTCTGGACCCAAGCGCACAGTGCTCTTTTTTTTTCTTTTCTTTTTTTTTTTTATTTGTTCATTTTAGATGTATATGACAGTAGAATATATTTTAACATATTCTACATACCTGGAATATAACTTCCCATTCTTGTGGTTGTACATGATACAGAATTACACTAGTTGTGTATTCATATTTGAATATAGGAAGGTTATGCCCAATTTATCATACTGTCTTTCTAATTCCCATCTCCTCTCCCTTCACTTCATTTCCCTTTGTCTAATCCAATGAATTTCTATTTTGGCACAGGGTTCTTATCTTCAGGACCCATGGGGACTGCTGTCTGGACTCTATAGCCCTGCTAAATGAGGGTTGTGTTGCCATGACTTCTGGTGATCATGGTCTGAACTATTGAAAGTGGAACCTGTAGGGTTCCCTCTTTTCTGCCACACTTTTAAACCAAGGATTAAGTAGCCCTGGTGATTTTTATTTTGGGGTTCATTATTCCCATGTTTGAGGAATAGTGTGTCAGTAGCCAGATAGCTTTTCTGGCCTGGTCCTGGGGAACTTAAGAAGTTGACAGCCTTCCTTTGTTTCTTTTCATTGTTCCTCCATCCTCACCTCTCCTTTTGCCATTTTTTATTTACTTAGAACCTTTAACAGAAACATAGTGATCCTTAATGACACTGATTCCTCTGAAGCCTTCAGTTGGAAGCATCGTTCCCTATCATCTACCACATATTTGAAAGCCAGGTGGTGAAGTAGGTGTCTCCTTAATTCTCACCATCATACCAACACTTATAAACCAGTAGTTCACCACCTTCTTTTTCAAGATTTCATGCTCACGGTATCTGATTCCCCATCATCATATGATGAATCCCAGTAAGGGAAACAGATAGCAAATTCACAGGAGGAAAAATCAAATAATGTTTTAAAAAGAGAGTATTTGCAAAAATACATAAAGAGAAGGCCATAAAGAGACCAGTAGAAATAGTGGAGAAAACTGGACTAGTTACAGTGATCCCCTCAAGGGAGCACTAGGGGGTGAGTTGACATCAGATATCAGAACAAGAGACTCATAGTGAATTGGCTGCTTTAAAGTGATCAGTGACCTTCAGCCAAGGGACACAGCTTCTTGCCATCTGAGGAGTAAGTATGCAGACACTCCTCCTCCAATCTACTGAGAAGCTTCCTACTGACTGGATCCTGCAGAAACTACAGAATAAGGGATTCCCTTGAAGTATTCCAGATGGAAGTCTTTGGGTGCTAGAGGATGTACAGAGCTGATTTGAGGGACACCTATACATGGTCCAGGACAATCATTCTCTTCTCTCCCTTACCGGTGCAGTTGGCTGATCTCTTGTTCTCTTATTCTGTGAAAGCTTTTTTTTTTTTGTCATAGCCTTAATATTGTCCACACCTTGTAAATCCTTCTTAGTAACCTCAGCATCTAGGTATGTGTCCTACCCAATATGCTGGCCTCTTGGTTCTTTGACCATTATCTCTTCAATGGCCCCTTTATTCACTCCCCACAAGGCTTACACACCCATAGTCCACCCTGGAACTTGTTACTGAAGGCAGCAATGGCTTCCACCTTTTTTCCTAGCAGCTCATGGGCTCAAATAATCCTGCTTAAAAAAATTTCTTCTTCACACCATTAATCTTCTAAATAATCTACCTCAATGCATTTTCACTAACAGCCCCTTTTTTGGTGACTTTTTTTGCTAGCACAATTCAGAACCTAAGGCTGCTTATTATTATTTCTCTCTTGAAGTTCTTATACCTTGTATTCTCCTTCTGTTTTTTTTTTTTTTTCATGGTGATACCTAATTCAGTGATGATTCAACCATCCAGCCACATGTTCTGAGCTTGCATGCAGATAGCTGAACATAGCAAAGGGCACAGCTGAACATAGCAAGGGATATGTAATGCAGCCAGGCAGGCTGGTTTCACTTAAGGACATTGTCTAAGACTCAAAGGAGCTATCCAGTTCTGCCTAGCCACTAGTCTGGATTTCTCTTATGAGTTGCCTTCCTCACTCTTTAAATTAACTGTTTTGTACATTTTTTGTTTTACCCAAACTTTTCATTCCCCATTCCTGTACTTTCATCCCTACTAATATTTCACTTAAACATTGACATGATCAGTTTGAAATTTCTTCAGCCTTTCACTTCCAAATCCCAAAACCTACTTATGGCTAATATCATGTCTTTCTCTCCAGAAGAAAGTACATAATTTTCACAAAATTTTACTGTCTCCACCCCTTCATTTGGCCTTCAGATCCCATCTCTTTTGTCCTTTTTCCTGTCCTTTGATTAAATCTTCATCCTCCAGTTTTGCTTCTCTCTCTTTCAATTGGGACCATGCCTGCATAGATATTTCTCTTTCAAACTCCAACTTAAGGTCCTAGAATCATTCTTTTGACTCCATCCTTCCTTCCAACATCACTTTCTTTCTTACATTACTTCTTTTGTCTTGGGTTATTATATTCTAGATCCTTATTTTCTCCCACCTTACTGAAAGTTTTTCCAAAGGCTTTTTTTTCTGGAATCTTCTGCTCTATCCAATCCTCCCTTATTCAGGTATGAATTCCAGAACTTTCTTTCTCCTTCAGAGTTCTCATCCACTTTTTTAAATACCAAGTATCTGCAATCAATTATTTTACCTTTAAGATTATGCTCTTTTATGAGGATAATAATAAGAAAAAGAGACACATGGGAAGTCACATCTATAAGTCTGGCCTTCTGTCAACTTTCTGATATTAAGCCCTTTCCTATCTCCAAAACAGACCTTATGCATCATAATACTTCAATCAATCACCTTCCTAGAAAGAAGAATCTGCAGTCTTCATCAGCTAACTGTAATGGCCCAGGGCAAAGACAGGTATCTCCTGCACAGCTCATTCCTCCTATTCTGCAGGCACTTGGTCTACTCTTCCTAGTAATCAGAAAACAACATAAACAACATCATAGGCCCTCTCCAAGTCATCCACTTCCAATTTACATGATCTGGCACAGAAGTTTAACTTGATTTGCTACCCTTGATAGAGACAACTTCCCAAATTTCATAATATTTTTACTAAACAATCTCCCCTAGCTCCCTGATTTGGGGATCCCATTAAAATGATAAAACCTCTTTTTAAAGTGAGTCATTCCATGAAGCAGTTCTAATATCTGTATCTACAAAACACTCTTATATTTAGTTTTATGATATAATTTTTTTCTCTATCTTTTCCTTCCTGAAGACTTAAATGCCCAGCTTATTTATAAGAATCCATAGGCCTTTCCATCACATATGTGGTATTAGTTGAGATATACTAGCCTTGCTCATCTTCTCCCAAACATTAAAAACAATGGATCTATAAAACCTAAACTATCTCTCTTGCTTTGTAGCATTCCTGGGATAATTGTGGTTCTCAAACTTCATGCAGAACAAGAGGAGTTGGAAACAAAAAGTCTAATTGTTGGTTTTCTTTTAGGTTATCAAAAACATTTCTCTAAATGGATTCTAGAAAACATCTTTTTTTTTTTTAAATTTCTCAGCCTGTGATCTTTCCAAACACACAAGAAAATATTCTTGGCAGCAATACTACTTCATGAGCTCATCAACTTCAGTATGAAGTCTAGGGACCAATTATGGAGCTCTGTTTTATACAGTAAATTCTTGCTTCTCTCCATCTTGATTCAATTCCTCTTCACTCATATCATGGTTATGTTTTAAAGATCTTGTTTTTCTAAATTAGATATACCTGGATTGTTTGTATGCTTGATTTTATAATCATTGGCCTCCTGTACTCTAAGCTTTTTATGTCTGAGAATAAAAATGTTTGGACATGGAGTTCATAACCCACTTGAATCAAAGTGTGAAATATGATATATCAAGAACTATGTAATGTTTTGAACAACCAACAATAAAAAAAAGACAAAAAATGTTTGGACATCCATGTGTTAGGATATTAGGGGCAATAAACCTTCCAGGAATAAATATGGTTTTTTTTTTTTTTGTGAGAGAGGAGAGAGAGAGAGAGAGAATTTTCAATATTTATTTTTTAGTTCTCGGCGGACACAACATCTTTATTGGTATGTGGTGCTGAGGATCGAACCCGGGCCGCACGCATGCCAGGCGAGCGCGCTACCGCTGAGCCACATCTCCAGCCCAATATGGTTTTTATTTTACATCATCTTTCTCTGAATTCATGACATGGAGATATATATTCTCAAGTCTATTTTTTTATCTAGTTTAAAAATAATTCCTTTAGTATCTTAATGTAAAATTTGTATTGGCAATATGAAATTTCCTAAAATAATAAAAACATAAAATTTTCATGAATATTCTACTTTATATGATGTCTTGTTTAGTAAATTTGAATTTATTTTTATTCACTGTTTTGTTTTGTTTTTTCCTCAGCCTGCAAAAAAAGAAATACAGGGCTCATATTTTTCCTATGAGAAACAGTAATGAAACGTTCATTTGTCAATCATCTTTGGTATGAAAAAAGTTGGGAGATTTCTTTAGAAAGCATATGAAAGTGAAGGTATTAAGGATATGTAGGAAGAAGAGAATGCTATTAAGAGTACAGCACCATGGGCTGAAATGTAGCTCAGTGGTAGAGGAGGTACTCTGCTTATGGGTTTGATTCCTAGTACTGTGGGAAAAAAGATTATGACAAAATATTTTAGTTTTGTGTGATTTTGGTTCACTTTAATTTTTTTCTTTTTAAACAATTTATGTTAGTTGTACATATTTATGTGATTTAGTGTTGATAATCAGTACATATTTACAGTGTGCAATGATCAAATGAGAGTAATTAGCTTTTTATCTACTTACATATGTATAATTTCTTTATAGTCTGAAACTTCAACCTCTCCTAATTCTTCAAAAATATATGATAGATAGTTATAAATTAGTCTCACTAAATTAATATGATATCTTAGAACTTTCCTAACTCTTCTTTGGTACTGGATTCTGAGGCCCCTCCAGCTCTCCCCACCTTTTCTAACCTCTACTAATATTATTCCATTCTCTTCTCTGAGATCAACTTTTTGGGGTTCCACATGAGAGAACATGCAGCATTTGTCTTCATATGATTGAATTGAACTTAAGATAGTTTTCTTTTCTTCTATTCATTTTCCTACATTATGGTCTAATAGTAGTATACATATACCACTGTTTTAGTCAGGTTTTTCATCACTGTCACCTGACAAGAACAATTATAGAAGAGGAAAAGTTTGTTTGGAACTCAGGGTTTCAGAGGTCTCAGACCATAGAAGGCAGGCTCTATTGCTTTGCGTCCAAGGTGAGGGAGAACATCATGGTAGAAGAGTGTGGTGGGGGAAGCAGCTCAGGACATGATCACCACAACTCAGGGATAAGGACAAAATAGAAACCTCACAGGCATACCCCTAGAGACTACCTTTTCAATCCACCCTGTACCTGCCTGCAGTTACCACCCAGTTAATCCACTCAAATGAATTAATGCGCTCATTATGTCAAAACCCAATTATTTCACCTCTATACTTTCTTTCACTATCTCACACATGAGATTTTGGGGTACAGCTCATATTTAAACCAAAATAATCACATTTTCCTTATCTATTATCTGTTGATGGATACTTTGTTTGATTCCATACCTTGGCTACTTGTGAATACTGCAGCAATAAACACCAGAGTGCAGATACATTTTGATTGCTATTTCATGTTCTTTGGATGTACAATCAGAAGCAGGATAGTTGGATCACATAGTGTTTTCTTAGGAACTTCCATACTGTTCTCGATGGTGGCTGTACTAATTTACAGTCCCAATAATAGTGCATGAGAGTTTCTTTTCTTCATATCCTCAACAGCATTTATTTTTTATTGTTTTGATAATAGCCATTTTAAGTGCAGTGAGATGTATCTCATTGTAGTTTGATTTGCATTTCCTTGATGGCTAGTAATGTTGAATATTTCATCAGATACTTGTTAGTTGCTTGTATATAGGCCATCTTTTTACTTTGCTGATTATTTTTTATATACAAGATTTTTAGTTTGGTATAATTCCATTTGTTTATTTTTGCTTTTGTTGCCTCTTCCTGGGGGTCTAACAAAAAAATCATTGCCTACTTGTCTCAAAGTTTTCTCTTTTAGTGGTCTCATAGTTTCTTACAATTAGGTCTTTGATCCATTTTGTGTATGTTTTTGCATATGATGTAGACAGAGGTCTACTTTTAATCTTCTACATATGGATATCCAGTTTTTCAATGATCTTTTATTGAAAGCCTGTCTTTTCTTCAATATGTGTTTTTGGTGCTTTGTTAACAATCCATTGGCTATAGAAAGTGGATTTATTCCTGAGTTTTCTATTCTGCTCCATTCCTCTGTGTGGTTTTGAAGGTAGTACCATGCTGTTTCTGTTACTCCAGTCCTCTAATGTGTGTTGAGAACAGGTATTGTGCTGCTTTCAGATTTCTCCTTTTTCCTCAAGATGTCCTGAAGTATTTGGGAGGCTTTGTGGTTCCATATACATTTTAGGATTTTTTTTTTGAAGTTGTTGTTTCTGTGAAGAATGCCATTGGTGTTTTGATGAGAACTGCCATTAAGAAATATTAATTTGGGACTGGGGATGTGGCTCAAGCAGTAGAAGGCTCACCTGGCATGTGCAGGGCACTGGGTTTGACCCTCAGCACCACATAAAAATGAAATAAAAATGTTGTGTCCACCGAAAACTAAAAAAATAAATATTAAAAATTTCTCTCTCTCTTAAACAAATAAATATTTATTTGTGTTTTTACATGGGTATCATCATTTTTCTTATTGGACTCAATGAACTACACCTTTGAGATTTCACACAGGGAGAAATAATCTTGGATTTTATACAGGTAAGGCTTTGGTATTTAATAAGAGAAGAAATTTATCTATGATTTTGGAAACAAATTAACTATTTTCATTTTTAAGATATGACAAAAACATTTTGAGTTTTCTATTTAAAAAATACAGAAATAAACAGTTGTTTGTGAAATCATGCTTTCTGTGAATTACTTTCTTGACTGAAATTTCAATTTAGAGTGAAAAAAAAATCCAAAGTAAAGAAAAAGTCAAGATTATGGTGGATAAGAATAAGCAAAAAAAAAAAGAAGAAGAAAAATCCAAGGTGCTTTTTAAATATTCACTTATGTATTTATTTATATATGCAGTGATTTGTATGTAAGACTCAAACCCAGTTCCTCACACATGTGAAGCAAGTTCTCTCTCATTGAGCCAAAACCTCACCCCCCTCTTTTTTAACGTGTTACATGAGGACAGAAGAAGAGAAATTTCTGTGAGGTTGAAAAATTTTAGTAAAGGTAAATAGCCAATCCTCTTGCTAAAAGTTAGAGAATGAAATTCACATAGAACAGCAAGAAAATGTTTTGATTAATCCAAGGTTATAAGAAGAAAACAAGAAGCATTATAAAATTTGAGTTGACAATGAATATGTGCTGGAAAGCTATGGTCAGGAAAGAGGGTATAAACATATGAGTGTGGCTGTACAAAAACGTACACAAATATATACATATATGTATATATAAGTATATATATATATATATATATATATATATATATATATATATATAATTTCTAACCCTATTTCTTAAGGGGTCAAGAAATAATGACCAACCTAGCATTAACAAACATTCATAGATCCCAGATTGTGATCTTAAAGACAATTTACAAGTTTAACAAAGAGATTCTTGGAAAATTGACTGAGGATGGGAAATGTATATAATAACCCTGGAATACTTTGATATTCCACATAAAAAGAAAGCTATTTTAGAAAATTATATTCATGTTAAAAGAGCTCAAAAGGCAAATAAAAAAGTTTTATGCTGATGAAAGCTGGAAGAACTTGAGCTGTAATGAAGACAAAAATTACATTTTTGAAACCTACCAAATGCATTTAAATCCATGAGTTTCTATTTTCAATATTTTTATCTCTCTGTATCAAATGAGAGAATATCAATAATTTATCCTCCTAGTCTACTTAACCTCTGTCCCTGGGTGATTAAAATGTAGGGATAAGGGAAAGTGTTTCCTTAAAAATTATTTCAGTTAATAAATAAAAACAAAAGAATAGAATTGAAATATCATCATTTTGCAAGCTTCAGTGAATTAAAGGATCTCGGTATTGAGTATCAAAGACTGCTTACATGAATAAAGAATAAAAAGATATAATGTGCCTCTTGATGAACAAATATACCACCACTATAACCAAAGGTGTTAATCTTGAGTTTAAACCAGCTGCCATTTTGAAAGAAAAGTAGAGGGACATTTTATCCTGAAGCACAAGTATGCCCTCAGCAAAATTCAGACTGTGAGAAATAACAGGTCAAAAGATTAGTTTCCTCAAATGAAGTAGTTATAAGAACAGAAAAAAAAATATTTAATGAAATTTAAAGATGTCACTTTTGAGAAACAGGAAGCTTAGACTGCTGTGTCTAGGGATAAAAACTAGTAAAAATATACTATAGGGATAATGCAAGGAAGAGAGCCCTAAAAGCCATGAGGGTTGTTCTTTTGGAAGGAGAATACTGTGGTTGGTATTGGATAACTTGGGGGCAACTGGAAAGACTAGATGGAATTTTTGCTTGATTTGTGAAGTTTGTCATGGGATCATGAAAGGGAAAAGATCAGAAAAAAAACTTGGCCAATTTGCAAGCAAGAATGGAAAAGAGTTTATCAATTAAGAAACCTATGGATTTAAAAAAGAACAGCTTCTCAACTCTAGGATTGAAAGAGGAATTCTTTAAATATAACCTAACTTTATATCTCAAGGGACTAGGAAATAAAGAAAAAAGAAAATTAGCATAAAAATTAAATAATAAGGATCAAAAGAGAAAATAGAGACAAGAAAAAATATAGAAGAAAAATCAACAAAAAGAAGAGATGGGTTTTTGAAAAAGTAAAAAAAAAATAGACAAACATTTAGCTAAACTAAAAGGGGAAAAGAAGTCTCAAATAAATAAGATCAGAAATGATTGTCAAAGACTAATAAGATAGCCATAATTTAAGGATCAAACAGAGAGTATTGTACAGATAACAAGAACGCTATCATAGATATTAGATTCATATTAAAAGAGTGCAAAAGCCCATTAAAAAGGTTTATGCTGACAAAATCTGGAAGAACTTGAGCTGTAATGAAGACAGATAGTATTGTCACAATGATTGTTAATTTTTCTGGAAAAATTAAGATTTTTTTCCTGGTAAAATTTTTCAGTTGGACAAAGTGGCTCAAGGAAAACAGACTACATGTGTGGTTCTTCTGCTGGTATGTGATGAACATGAGGTCCTTGTGTTTATATTAGATTTGAGGTGTAAAACAAGAAAACTCATCAGAACACAAGGGATTATAAGAGGCCAACATTTCTCAGAGAATTTTGTCATACACAGAGCTACTAGCTTATAAAAAAGAGACTGTAATTGATCTGTAAAGAACCATGTAAGCTCTCAGAGTTCTACCAGAAAGAAGCTGGCTGAGAAAGCTCCTCAGCCCTCCTTGAGGGCATATTCTCCAGTGCTCTGTCATGTCATCATCACCTGTGACATTGGAGAAGACAGGACTTCTTAGGGCATTGAAACAAGTGGGTAGGAGAGCAGTGGTACAAAGAGTCTCTACATTAGGTTCAGGCATGGCTCTCTTGATCTGAAGACTTGGAAACTAGAAACAAGTTATCTGCTCTTTATGCTCCCAAAGGACAGTGGGGAAGAGCACCTCAGAACTGTTTTATGAAAGAACAAAATAGGAGACACACAAAAGCCACTTAACAACAGTAATCCCAAAGTCTTTCTGAGCATGTCATATGGTCTCATGTTCCTGGATGAGATGTGCTCTCTCCTCTGGGTGGACCTTCATAGGACATTGCTCTCCTTCATAAAACTTCTAAATTACATAAAACTTCTAGATTACCAAGTCCTCCAGGAAAGAGAAAGTGCCATGTAAAATGCTAAAGTTTCATTATTCAGTGATTCTCAGACTAGCAATTTCTGATTTGTTATTTGTTAAAAGGAAGGCATTTTCAGAGAGACTGTTAGAAGAAATTATATGATCTTTCATTATCATTAGCTGAAGTCAAATTTTATTCTTTGTATTTCCAGGCTGTCTTGGAGGCACTTAGCCTATCTTCAGGCCCTAACTACATTTGGTTTCCTTGATGATTATAATATGGTGCATTATTTACTCTGATTAAACTTTTCCAATCTGTTATGTTTTCCCATTTTACTCTATGTGAAAACTGAAATTTCAAGTGTAGTTTCATCAATCTGACTGAACCTTGGTGGATTTTATACTTAATTTTATTGTTCTCTGTTCTTGTAAACATCTTCTAATAAGTTAGATTTAAATAGAAAAAAAATAATTCACACAAAAATAATCAAAAGATATATGTTTTTAAAATGGTAATGGTTGACCTTATTTTAGGAGAATAGGATCACAAACCACACATATAATAAATGTGAAAACTGGATTGGAAAATTCAAAAGGTCCCTGATAATATTCCAGACACTACTCAAAAATAATGTTTATCTGAGTAACTTCCTAACTGCATCAATTTTGTCTTGATTTTTGAAAGAGAATAAGGAGTTTCTGATAATACTTTATTTAGCTGTGCATTACATAAAGAAATTACTATCTGTTATCATACAATTATAGTCTTAATTTTAGTCTAGATTGCACAACACTTCCATAAGCCATTTCAATTTGTACCTTAAGTCAGTAGTTCAAGGCCAGATGTCCTGATGTCAGAACCTCCAATGACTTTGTAAGCATCTAATTAAATTCTTAATTCACCTACAGCAATTTCATTTTCCTGAGTTAAACACTGACTGCTGAAGTGATTTTTTTCCTGTGAGTTTACTTTTATGTTTATTTAAAAGCCATGACAGAAATCCAATCCTTTGTCTGCCAAGTTCAGTACTCTCTTCTTCAGGAATCTGATCTCTATTTTATCTATGAGGTTGGAAAGAGTGTTGCCATATTCCTGTATCGATAACCACTTTTAATTAGCCCATGACTGGTCAGCTGAATAAAGTGATTCAGTCAAAGCATTTCTCTGGAATTTCTAGACTTGAATCTAGAGAAACAGTCTCAAACTTTCTCTGTTAGTAAACACAGTTTGCTTTTTACAACCTGTGACCTAAGCAGTTATGAGCCTAGAGAGGAGGAAAGATAAAGACAAATCTTCATGGCAGACATGATCTTGAAGATTTAATGCATATTATTCTTAGTATCTCTCCATGATATGAGTGGTTACAGTGTAATAACTTCTTTTGTTCAACTGTGGTCATGGGTCAAGCTTGAAAGAAGTAACTACAAGGTGAGAGAGAATAAGAAAAGATTGAACAAATTACCTAAACAATAAAAAAATTTTCCTGTTTCCTTCCATGAAGCCCAAATTCCAACTCACATATAAATTAAATGCTAAGATCTGGCTTCCTAATAAAAGCAGCAATTACAATGTGAGTTATATTCAATAACTTACATTAAATAACTTACTTCATATAACAATGTTATCAAGCCTTTAGAAAAACAAAACAAAACAAAACATACTTGCATCAAATATGAGTAAGAAATCATAAACCAAAGTATTATGGTTTGGTTATATTATATCCTCCTTAAACTCATGTGTGAGATAGTACAAGACAGTAAATTTAGAGGTACAGTGATTAGATTATGATAGCTGTACTCTAAACAGTGGATTAATCCATTTGCAGAATTAGCTGGATAGGATGTGAATAGAGGAGTTAGGTCACTAAGGATATGAATTTGGGGTTTATATTTTGTCTCTGATCAGCAGAGTTCTTCCTTTTCTTCCTTTCTTGAACTGGGTAGCCGTCTTCCATACTGATCTGCTTCGTGTTGGCCTAGAGTAACGGAGTTGGCTGACCATGGGCTGAATATCTGACACTGTGAGCCAAAATAAACTTTTCCTCATCTAAGTTGTTCTCATTGGGTCTTTTGGTTACAGTGATGAAAAGTTGACTAAAACACAAAGACCAAATATACATCAATATTTCTGTATTAGAATTTCCCCCAAAATGGAGAGAATAGCAGAGAATTGATACCTGAAAAGATAAGTGTGAATTTTAGAATTAAAGATTAAATTCTGAATAGAATGGAGGATCAATAAAGATAAATCCATACATAAGCACATCTTAGTGAAAATGGAGATCATCAAAGTGAAAGAGAATAATCTTAAGAATTACCACATGGTAGAAACAGATTATGTGCAAAGGAAAGACAGAGGTGAACAGGTTCTTATTAACAACAACACAGATTAGAAAACAATGGAATCATATTTTCAAAGTACTTAGAGAAAGAAGTATTGATCTAAATTTTATATTTAACCAAACTATCACTCCAATGTGAGACAAAGCAAATACTATGATGGTTTTCCAACCATCATCACTCATGGAATGTATTATTAGAGAATTATTTCATCAAGATTAAAAGTGAACACAAATGGGAGTTTAAGATACAGAACACAAGGTTGAATACAGTAATTTATTAAATATATCAGAAAGTAAGTACAAGTAACTACTGACTATCTAATTAATCAAAAAATTTTGTTAACTTAAAATTGAAATTCTTAAAATAATAACATAATCAGGGAGGTGGAGAAAAATTTTCAGCAAGTCATTAAACTGTATTAAAATTTTTGTTGTGGTAAGAAAGAGGAGATAAATACTCATTGATCATAAAATTTGTTAGAAAAATGTCACACTAAAGATTGAGTTGGCTATCTTCTGTATGCACTTTAGATACATATTTCGCTTTGGGCTTCAAGATGATACCCATGGAGCCCACATTAGAAGGCAGGAGCCCACATTAGAAGATCAGTGGTAGAAACAGCTCCTCTGTCTCAAACCTTTCCCAGTTCTGGGACTCATATTCCAATCTCCCTGCAGATCTTGAGGGAGTGACACCTCTGCTGTTGCTTCTGCTGGGGTTAACATTGCCCTAATGGCTTATCTATAAGCTACTGCCTACATCTTTTTGAATAATCTTTTTTTAACGAATACAATGCCTTTATTTCATTTATTTATTTGTATGTGGTGCTATGGATCAAACCCAGTGCCTCACATGTGTAAGGCAAGCCCTCTACTGCTGAGCCACAGCTCCAGCCCCTGTACATATTTTTATTACTAAAATATCTTCAAATTCTGATGTCTAATTTGAGTGTGCTATCTGGTACATGACATATATATATATATATATATATATATATATATATATATTTAAAACTATAAAAATAACAAAAAATGCAACCTATGGCTCTGAAGCCTAGAGAAAAAGAGAGAGAGAGAGAGAGAGAGAGAGAGAGAGAGAGAGAGATTGATTCAGCATAGTGCTGGAAAGTTCTAGCCAGAACCACTGGGAAAGAAAAGGAGATAAAAGGCACCTAGACTCAAAAAGAAGGAGATGAACATTCTCTATTTACAGAGAACACAATTTTAATTTTATAAAATTCTAAAGAATCTACGAAAAATATTAAAAGTGAATCAATAAAGTTGCAGAATATAAAGTCAACACACAGAAGTCTAGAGAATTTCTATACACTAATTAGGAAACTGAAAGAGTTAACAACAAAGCAATCACATTTATAATGGCCACAAAAGAAAATACTTAGAAATAAATTTAAGAAGGCAAAAGTCATCAAACTGAAATTCATAAAACATTGGTGAAAGAAGCTGAAGAAGACAAATAAATTGAAACATATTCTGTATTCATGGATTAGAAAAAATACTAGTGTTAAATTTTTATACTGACCAAATTAATTTACAGATTTAAAGAAAACCCTATCAAAATCCTGATGACATTTTCACAGAAATATTTTTTAAAATTCTAAAATTCGTGCAGATTCATAAAAGACCAAGAATAGTGAAAATAATCCTGAAAACAAATGAACAAAGCTGGAGGCATTAAACTACCTGACTTCAAAACATACTATAAAGCTTTAGGCACCCAAATAGCATGGTACTGGCACAAAAATAGATGAGAATGGACCAATAGAATGCAATAGAGAGCTCAGAAATAAACCCAGGGACTTAGAGTCAACATTTTTTGTCAAAGGTGGTAAGAACACTTAATGGAACAAGGACAATTTCTGCACTAAGAGATGTTGGTACACCAGATATCACATGAAGAAGAATGTAATTGTATTTGAATTCTTATCTCACAAAAAGATTCACTCAAAATAGGTTAAGATCTTAAACATAATACCTAAAACTATAAAAACCGATAGCAGAAAACACAGTGGAAAATCTCCAAAGGTAATAAAATTTTAAAAATGGAAAAATGGAATTACAACAAATGAAAACTCTCTACAGACGAAGAAACAATCAACAAAATGAACAGACAACCTATGGAATGAGAGCAGTTTGTCATTCTCACATCTGTTAATATAAAAATATATCCACATAACTTAATAGCAAGGATCTGAATAGATATTTCTCAAAAGAAGGGACATAAGTGGCCAATAGGCATATGAAAAAATGCTCAACATGAGTCATTAGAGAAAAATGCATTTTTAAACCACAGTGAGATATCACTTGTATTCTTGATAGTATACCTCTTATGGAGCAGATAACGAATGTTATAGAAGATGTGGGGAAAAAATCTTTTGCACACTTTTGGTGTATAATGTAAATTAATATAGCCATTATGCAATCTGATCAAAATCCCCATGGCATTCCTCATAGAACTAGATAAAGCAATCATGAAATTTATCTGGAAGGATAAGAGACCCAAAATGGCTAAAGCAATCCTTAGAATGAAGACTGAAGCAGGTGGCATCACTATACCAGACATTAAACTATATTACAGAGCAATAGTAACAAAAACAGTATGGTACTGTTACCATAATAGACTAGTAGAATAATGGTACACAATAGAGGGCACAGAGACTAACTCACAAAATTACAATTATTTTTATATTAGATAAAGGTGCCAAAAACATTCACTGGAGAAAAGATAGCATCTTCAATAAATGGTGCTTGGAAAACTGGAAATCCATATGCAACAAAAATAAATAAATCCCTATCTCCCACCATGCACAAAACTTAACTCAAAATGGATCAAAGACATAGGAATTAAACCAAAGACTCTGTGTATAACAAAAGAAAAAGTAGGCCCTGATCTTCATCATGTGGGATTAGGCCCCAACTTCCTTAATGAGACTTCTATAGCACAAGAATTAAAACCAAGAATCAAAAATGGGATGGAATCAAACTAAGAAGTTTTTTCTTAGCAAAAGAAACAATCTGTGAAGTTAACAGAGAGCCCACATTCTGGGAGCAAATTTTTAATCCTCAAACATTGGATAGAACACTAATCTATAAGGTATATAAAGAACACAAAAAGCTAAGCACTGAAAAAACAAATAACCCAATCAACAAATGGGCCAAGGACCTGAACAGACACTTCTCAGAAGAGGATATACAATCAACCAACAAATATATGAAAAAAATGCTCATCATCTCTAGCAATCAGAGAAATGCAAATCAAAACTATTCTAAGATATCATCTCACTCCACTCAGAATGGCATCTATTTTGAAGACAATCAAGACAAATAACAATAAGTGTTGGTGAGGATGTGGGGGAAAATGTACATTCATACATTGCTGGTGGAACTGCAAATTGGTACATCCAATATGAAAAACTGTTTGGAGATTTCTTGGAAATCAGGGAATGGAGCCACCATTTGACCCAGGTATCCCTTTCTTTGGACTATACCTGAAGGACTTTAAAACAGTATACTATAGGGTCACAGCCACATCAATGTTCATAGCAGCACAGTTCACAACAGCTTAACTGTGGAGCAAACCTAGATGCTCTTTAGTGGATGAATGGATAACAAAAATGTGGCATATATACACAATGGAATTTTACTCAGCATTAAAAGAGAATAAAATCATGTCATTAGCATGTAAATGGATGCAGTTGGAGAAGATAATTCTAAGGGAAGTTAGCCAATCCCCCCAAAACAAATGCTGAATATTTTATCTAAATATAAGGTGGCTGACACAGAGCGGGGGATGGATGGGGAGCATGGGAGGATTAGATGAATTCTAGGTAGGAAAGAGGGTCTGAGGGAAAGGGAGGGGGCAGAAGATTAGCAAGGGTAGTGAAATGTGATGGACATAATTATCCAAAGTATATGTATGAAGACTCAAATTGGGTGTCAACATACTTTATATATAAATAGATATGAAAAATTGTGGTATATATGTGTAATAAGAATTGTAATGCCAAAAAATACAAGGAAGTACATGCATAAAGGCATGAATTGGTGTGAACATATTCTATATACAAAGATATGAAAAATTGCATTCTATATGTGTAATAAGAATTGTAATTCATTCCACTGTCATTTATTTAAAAAAATAAAATCAACAAAACTGAAAAATATAGAATGAAAAATTTTCAACCAATTACAAAATAAGACTATCAAATGACCCAACAATCTGTTTCTTGGTTATATATCCAGAGGAAATCAAATCAGGATGTCTAAGCATCTGCACTCTTATGTTCACAAAGCCAAGATATGTAATCAATTTATTCTTTATCAAAGGATAAATGAATAAAGAAGATGTGGTATATGTAGGCTATTGAAAACTATTAAGCTTTTAAAAAGAAGGCAATCAGGGGTCTGGTTGTGGCTCAGTAATAGAATGCTTGCCTAACATGTGAGGCACTGGATTCAATCCTCAGCACCATATAAAAATAAGTAAATAAAATAAAGGTATTGTGTCCATCTGCACTATTTTTTAAAAAAAGAAGTAAATTTATCCTTTATGAGAACATAGATGAGGCTGGAAGACACTACACTAAGTGTAATAAGCTAGACACAAAAAAAAGTTATTTCCTGATGTCAATTATACATGGGATATAAGAAGTCTGGAATCAGAAGCAGAAAAGAGAATGATTGTTACCAGGAACTGGAAGGTAAGTGTTGGGGGATATTAGTCATTGTGTAGAGAATTTTCATAAGAGATAGGGAGAAGGAATAGGTTCAAGAACTCTATTGTACAACATGGTGACTATAGTTAATAACAACATATTGCATTTTTGACAATTGGCAACAGTACTTTTAAAATGATCTCAACACAAAAAATAAGAATGTGAATTATATACAATGATTATTTTGATTTAGTCATTCCATGATGAATACATTCCTGATAAATATGTATGTCTTTTGTCTTTATTGCAAATAATTGCAATAAAAGAGAACACAGACATTTTATGAATCCAATGGTAGGCAGGAAAAACATCATACATAAAAGGATAATAAAGACAAACAACCTGATAGAAATATTTCTAAATTCATTAGTATTTCAATATATGTGCATATAAGAAATTACATAATCAAAACACAAAATCTGATAAACTAAGGTAATCATAATAAAAAAGCTACTTGTATGGAATAAAATACAGTCCTATTACATACAGGATCGATGAACCTGAAATAAAACCACGGAGGGAGGCTGAAAATAAGAGAAAAACAGTAAAAAATACGAAGTATAAAAGTATCAAGTTAAAAAATACACCACTTTAGCCATTTTAATATGGAGAAAAAAACACTTCAGGCAAAAACCTTTAAGGTAAAGTGAGAAGCTCAACAGTTATAAAAGAACAAGTTTCCAGGAAACTGTAAATCATAAACCTGTGTGTATCTAATTATAGATTGTTCTAGTACATGTTGCAGATTCATCTAAAGTGTGTATACTAAGAGGGTAACATACAATTTTCTCAAGTACACATAGACATTTACAGAACACCTGGGGAAACATTCTCTTCAAACTTCAGTTTTCTTTTCAGGAAAAAGATAGTATTCATAATATTATTGAAATTTTAAATAATTGATGCATATAAAGCACTTAGTACTGTTTCTGATGCATAGTAGGAATTAGTTATCATCATCACCATTCCTGTTAAACACACGAAAAACTGGCCTACTTGTATATTCTCCCCTTTGAGCAAGATGTTTAAATATGCTCATGTTTAAATATAAATGAAAATCCGAGACCAAAATACTTCTTAAAAAAGATCCATTCTCATGAAGGTGTCTTTTCCACTAGAATTAGTTTGCTTTATTGGTTTGATGAAATTCATCTTTCTATGTCAGGCATGATCATCTCCATTCTCCCTCCAATGTGAACTCTCTGAGCAGGTATGAGATATTTACGAGGTAATAGTATTCAGCAAATATTCCTTGGAATAATAATCTATCCTGGACCATGGCTCTTCCTCAGGCTCTGTTTGTTCCTGTTTGTACACCCAAAGCTGATTCCCATGGCCAGCTGTGTTTCAAGAACCAACTATGCCAAGAATGGTTCTTTCTGTATGATGACTCAGTTTATTGCATTGGCTTCAGAATAAAGATTCCAATATAGGTGCAAGATGCAGGAAAAGGGGGCATTTATTGCTGAATGGACATTAAGATACACACAAGGCTTGGGAGGGCTTTTCTTATTGTTTGTTTTTATTATAGTTTTTTAATTGAAGTGTAACAAAATGTAGAGAATGCTTACATCACAATTGTTCAATGAATATTCAAAACATGCATATACCTGTGTAAGTAAGCAACATGCAGAGATAGGAAATTGAACATTCCAGCACCCTCAGATGCCTTCTCATTACTTCCTCCAAATAAAATACTGTTATGGTTTGGATATGAGTTATTCCTCAAAAGCGCATGTGTGAGACAATGCAAGAAGGTTCAGAGGAGAAATGATTGGGTCATGAAAGTCTTAACCCAATCAGTGAATTAATTTCCTGATATGGATTAACTAAGTGGTGACTGAAGGCAGGTAGAGTGTGGCTGTAGGAGGTGGGCATTTGGGATATATATTTGTATCTGGAAAGTGGAGACCTCTCTCTGATTTCTGATCAGCACATGAGATTATTCCCTCTGCTAGCATGATGTCCTGCCTCATTCTGAGCCCTAAGGAATGGAGCCTGGTGTCTATGGGCTGAGACTTCCCAAACTGGGAACCCCCAAATAAACTTTTCTTCCCCTAAAATTGTTCTGGTCAGATTTTTTAGTTGCAGCAGTAAAAGAGCTGACTAAAACAAATTACCTTCTCTTCTAACAGAATGGATTAGTTCTGCTAGTTTTTGATGTTAGTAAAATGGAATCATATGGCGTGAGCTATTTGTGATTATTTAGTATTCCTTTGAACATTAGTACGTTTGTGAATTTCATGTAAATGTTCACATGAACATACTTGTAGTTTTCCCTTGTCATTGCTACATACTATTGCAGTGTGTGAATATAGCAAAAATGTGTTCATTTTTATCTTAATGGCCATCTGGAAAGCTTCTTTTTTGATGCTGTCACAAACAGTACTATTATAAATGTTCTTGCACATCTCTTTTGGAGAACACATAAATACATTGCTCTTCAGACTGTGTGTATATATGGAACATTTGGGTCACAGGTGTACCATGTGCCACTTTAGCTGATACCACCAGACAGTGTTCTAAAGCTGCTACAATCACACTCCCTCTTAGTGTATGGATGCTCCAGTTGCTATTTTCTTGAATTTATGTAGTTTTATTTTGACATTAATACAGAATCATTTAAACGTTTTGGGGATGTGTATATCTCAAAGTCCTTTAAGTGCTAATAATGATTTTGAGCACTTTTTCATTAATTATTTGGATATCCTCTGTGTGGGATGCCCCTATTCACCTTTAATTCAGAGACCTTACTAAAGTCATATTTTAACATTTTTAGATATTCTACTAAATATTTCTTATAACTTCTATGGGTAATAATTTATTTTCTCAGTGTAAAATATTTATTTTTATTTGTTTTTTTAAAAATATTTATTTCTTTGTTTTAGGTGAACACAATATTTTATTTTATATTTTTTGTGGTGCTGAGCATTGAACCCCATACCTCATGCATACTAGGTGGTCACTACCACTGAACCACAGTCTCAACCCTTTATTTACTTGTTTTTATAAGGGATTGAACTCAGGTATGCTTAACAATTGAGATACATCTCCAGCCATTTTTTATTTTTCATTTTGAGACAGGGTCTTGCAAAGTTGCTTAGTGCCTTGCTAAGTTGCTGAGGCTGGCCTCAAACTTGCAATTCTCCTGCCTCAACCTCCTGAGCAGCCTGGATTAAAGGTGTGCACCACCATACCCAGCTCAATGTAAAAATTTTTTTGTGTAAATTAAGCCTCTCTTCATTTCATAAACACATACCTCATTGAAATTCTTCTCTTCTACCATAACAGCCTAAATCTTATGAAATGCCAGCAGGTACATAGGGAAACAGAGGAGGAATAAAAATTGTCATAAATTCAAGAAACTTATTTTCTAAATTTGAGTTACTTTTCATTTATAATACATATTCACAATTACCAAACTATATCTAGATAGTACCGTGTTGTCTTGATTCTTACTAAAATTCCATTGTTTAGATCTTTCTTTGAATAATCTACAAAGCACATAAAAATAAAAATTAATAAATATTGCATTGGAAATCTAGGGAGATGAACGAACAAAGTGCTAAGACAAAAGTGATCATGGCATCACGGGGTATCTCTTTCTTAAGGAGAAGGAAACTAGAGTTTGCTGAATATTTGACAGAGCAGCATATATTGCTTGGATTAACCTGCTAACAAAAATTATAAAAGCTGAAGAAAATCCAAGCCAAAAAAAAAAAAATGATAAAGGCGGCACCAGAGAAAATTCAAAGGGATGCATTCTTTAAAGAGTAAGAGTAAGATCCACATTTTTTACAACTTTGCACTGAGGACACTTGATAGTTATACCATGTTATGAATAAATGCAATCCAAACAAAATAGGTTGTCTGCACAGAGGAGTTATAAATAGGAGTTCAACAGAGAGCAGCTGCACAGAGTCAAAAGCCACATAGGAAAGAACAAGGGATCTGTATACGAATTTGTTGCTAGTCAGGGATGTCATCTGATATACTCAAATCTAAGATGCAAGATTAGTAGAAGGCATAGAGTGAAAGACTAAATATGTAAGCATAGATTTTTGCATCTGCCTAGTGCTGGGAAGCAGATGGCTATTCAAGATACACAAATTTGGGGTGACTTAAAAAACTCAGACTTTTAGTTATGACATCAGAAGGACAAGGATTAAAATGATCTAATAGTATCTCTCTGCCTGTCAGAATAAAAACAACCCACAACCTTTCCTTTTTGTTTTTCCAGAAATATAGCAGCACATAGAGTTTCCTCAATTAAATTTTTAAAAATTTATCCTGATTTGTTCATAGTGATGACAGAATGCAATTCATTTCATATTTCACACATATAACACAATTTTTAAAGACAGTCATTGTACACGATGTATTTTCACACCATTCATGTCTTAATAGTTTCACACCATACATATCTTAAGAGTTTCTCCAAAATTTTCTACACAATGTGGAAACTGATAAAAATGCAAATCCTGATATATAACAGAAACAATTTAATGAGAACCAAGAAAAATAACCGACTATAAAAAGAGACCCTGTGTGATTCACTTATTGGAGCTTTCAGATAGGAACTTTAAAATAACTATTATTAATATATTCAATAGAACAGAGGATAAAAATTTTGAGCAGAGGCCTGGAATTCATAAAAAGAGTAAAACTGAACCTCTATAAATGAGACATAAAATAATTGAAATTAAATTTTCAGTTGATGGGGTTAATATCAATATTGAAACCATGGGAAAGGATTTGTGACTTGTTCTTTTTTTTCCCCCCGAATTACAATTTTAGCTTTTATTCAAGGAAGAATATACCATTTTTATCCTAAACCAAATACAACAGTAGTGAAATTTGTACATAGTATGTGGTTAATAAATATCAAGTGAGGGAATGTATTAATATACTCCATAAATAATCCCCCAATTTTTTCAATATAAATACTTCAACAACTCATACCTTACACATGTTATCTGTGTAACAAATTACTATACAAAATCCAGTATTTAAAAATATAACAACAATCTTTTTTTGTGGAAAATACATGATAGACTTAAATTTGAGTAAAGCAAAATGTTCTTTTATGCTGTGCTCCAACCTCTTACTTGGGATACTTCTTTGAAAAAGGAATAGCACACTAGCTCCCCACCTCTCTCCTGCTCAGTACCAGCCTGAGACACTCTCCACCCAACTCTAATGTCCCTTTTAGCCTTTGCCCATGCTATTCCTTTGGCCTGAAACTTCCTTCTCTACCTTTGACTCTACCACCTTCTCTTTGTTCTTCCAGGTACCACTTAGATCCTCCCCACTTGCTGTCATATAACCATAATGATGTTGAACTTCTTTCTCACCTGGTTTATAAGTGGGGAGGGGCTCAGTGTGTCTTATGTGAGGTTTATGAGGCAGTAATGAGGGCTCTGATGTCCTATCAGGATCTCTATGTCCCAGGTAGTGATTGAGATGGCAGATAAAATGGGAGCATGAAAGAGAAGTTGGAGTCACAGGACCATGAATAATTCCATGACACCGCAAAAGGATGAAAGTTACCCTGGAATAGTCCCCCAGTGCTGAGTGATGGGGTATCTTTCTCCAAGAGAATATGTGCACCATCTTATGAATGCCACCAACTAAAACACTACCATGTCTCTTATTTTGTGCCATTAAAACTCAAGACATTGCTATGCCATCTGCTGTGGTGCCCAGAATCACATTTTTCTCATTTTTCATCTTCACTCTTGACTGATGTAGGCCCTAATTCTTTCTAAAGAGTGAGGTGTGACTGTTCACAGTACCAGGATCTCAAGCTAGGGAGTGCTAAGCAATGAGGTGAAGGCATTTCCAAACAAAACTGATCATGTTTCTGTAGTCCTATAAGTAGGTACAATTAAATCCTTACTTAAACAATAAAAAATAAAGATTAATTAAATAACTTATACATAGATATATCAATGAGAAAACTGAGTCCCAGAGATCTTGCAGTTGAGAGAGTCAGGTATCAAAGCCAACCCTCAAATCAGAGGTCATAGTGTTAGATTCTGTTTTATCTTGTCTTAGTTGAAGTTCAAAGGATCTGAGTAACTTAATAAGGTCACATAAATAGTGGTGAATTACATCTGCAATTTCTATCCAAGTCTTCTAACATCTTTTCCAGCACAGTATCTAATTAATGCCAGTAAAATTATTCATAATCAATGCTTATCAGAAATTCCACCACAGACTCTGAGACCCCTGGCATGGCAGAGCATTAGTATTTTTAAGTACTTTGGTATAGAAGGATCTTAATATACTTTTTCTAGCACTTTCCTCATTGCCCATGCCTGAAGATATCCTCAATAGAGAGATTCAATGGGAAATGTATTCTTAATATGGAAACTTTGTAAAAAGATAAACAAGTCAATGGAACAGAGGGGAAAAAGTTTTAGTTTTCTCTTTACGTGATATATTATGGTTTTATCTTTCCTGGCTAGTAGATAATGTAGGTACTTGAGTTAGATTGGCAGATAAACTAGGTTTGAGCAAAAAGTGTTTCTGCAGAACAATAGTGTTACTTCTTATTTATTTTTAAGGCACATTGGGATTCTTTAGTAATAAGAACAAAATCCAGAACCCATGTTCTATGCAGTCACAATATAATATTCTTATACTTAAAACTTCTAGACTATGTTAGGAATTATGGTGAGAACAGAGTTCGAAAATGAGAAAAATGGGACACAGATTTTATTCTGTTTTCATTAGTAGGATTTCTAGAGGGGGAACTGTTATTTTGGTGTGAGGCCTTGCCATTCTGGTAGAGGGCATGATGAACCTGAATTCTCACTCATGGTTCCTTGGTCTACTGGCTGCACTAATTGTTCTTTATCTATTTTGCTGTTTCCTTTGCTTTTCCCCAACCTTTCATTGTAGGATTTATTGCTTTATGGATTATGCCTGTAATCCCAGTGGCTCAGGACATGAAGGCAGGAAAATTGTGAGTTCAAAGCCAGCCTCAGCAATGTCAAGGCCATAAGCAACTTAGTCCCTCTAGATAAATTACAACTCAGTGCCTCTAAATAAAATACAAAATAGGGCTGAGGATATGGCTCAGTGGTTGAGTCTGCAGAGTTCAATTCCTGGTATCTAAATTATAAAAGAATTAATTGTATATCTCCACATCCTATTTTTGTCTCTACTATAGCACTTTCCTCTGTATATCTTCATAACACAATTTTCAAAATTTTGTCTCTAACATAAAACTTCCTCTGTATTCCCTTCTTACCACCAAATAGAGCCAAATTTGCAATCTTGATCTTACCCCATTTCCAAATTTTTAGCTCAGAGTCATCCCTATTTTTGTGATAAAACCTCAATTTTTCCATTTGCTTATTTAAAATTAGTCAGTCACTATATCTCCCTAATCACTCTACCTACTTTTGCATCTTAATTTCTCTGTTATACTTATGATGCTCCAACATAATTTGCATGTCTATCCCTGACCTAACCATGTATTTATCTCCTAAAATCTTTTTTTCAGTAATTCAATAATTTATTCCTCTAAAAAAGTGTGTAAAAGTATATAGCTCTCATCCACAAGTTATATATGAATGACATTTAAAATGAATGCCTTTTATTATTGTTTCTTTTTTATCAAAGTCTTTTAGTGTATTGTACCAGCTCTATAGTATAGTTTTTTTTTCAATGAACTTCATATATTTTTGTATTCTTTGAAATTGTTTGCTATATATGAAAGGAGCTCACTGCAAAATGCTTGAAGAAAATAAAGAAAACAAAAGAAATTCTGAACTTCCCATAAATATACAGCTTTCACATTAAAAAAAAAATTTCTGAAATATACATTCAAGCATGCTGGACAATCCCACCCTTCTCCCCTCCCCACTACCCCTTTTTAGTTCAAACCATGGTTAAGAGTTCTGATTTCTAGAGAATTTCCAAAATTAAAAAATAAAATAACTTTTCACTCTGTAGCAAATCCAGGGCTTTTATATTTTATATTAATTCATTTAAAAACTCACAAGTAAAATAGTGCATATGTAAGGGAAATATTATACATACTTTTTCACACAGAAGTACAAAATAAGATTTTTTAAAAAATCTATTGCCATTCATTTTTTTTGCAAAAAAATGTATAAATATGTCACCATTTTTTAACTTAAAAAACTTACCTAATTAAAAGACATCAGATGAAATCTACTCTTTGCTGCCTTTTTAATTTTTTTGTCATTTTTTTTTTCTGCTTAGAATTGGGTTTCTAGGGAAGAAAAGCCCCTGCATTAAAAATAGCCCATTAAAAAAAATCAAAGTTCTGAAGAATTCTGGGAAAAAAGCAACCCAAAAGTGGTAAAAGATTACAAATATCTACTTTAAAATGTGTCTTCTCACCAAGATAATTTTATACAAGTTTAAAATCTTCATCATCTTATGCTCTTCAAAAGGCCTTGAGAATTTTCCTTTCTGATTATAAAAAACAGCACTGCAGTATTTTCAGTTAATTTCACACTGTACACATTAGATACAAATGGTTTGATATATCACATTTTTTTAACCTATACATTGTGAAAGTCTACCCCTCCCGCCTTCAATTGGTGGCACAGAGAACAAAATTATCCATTTACAAATTATTTCTCTGCTTTTACATTCCCATCACACAACTTTTTAAATATAATGTTTTAAATGTTAAATTATTTCAAGAAAAAATACTTTTATAAAATCATATGAATTATTATAATGTTTCATTTTTTTGTTAATAACCAGGACATGGAAGTCTCCTGGAAGAACTTTTAAAATCTGCATGATTCTCTCCACAGATGAAAAGAGCTCAAGCCCTTGTCAAAGGGGCTCCGAGAAGCCAGTCCATGCCTCCTACCACCCTCAGATCAAAACACACAGCAACACAAGGGTTAGAAACAAAGTCTCAAATACAACCCTCTGGGCCTGGAAAGAGGAGTCATAAAATACTTCCATTAGCCATTAATGCTTTAAAAAGACATTTAAGAAAAAAAATCCCACCATGAAGGTTCAACTTCAAGTACTAATTTAATGGCTAAGTTGTAATAGTTCTTTGAAATAATATTCCTATGGTCCAGAAAATATTCACCATATTTATAACTGATTTTATGAGCAAACACTTTCCACTGTGATATGTACCTGAGTCCCTTTTGCTCTAATGAGAGTAGAGAACTGGCTTTCGATAAGAATTCACTAGAAAGTGTATTTCCATTATGACTATATAAAACTAGTTAAGGTATTTGCCGCCATGGCTCTGGACAGAGCTCTACTGCCTTGGTATGAAACTGTCTTCCTTCACACAATGCGGGCCACACTGAGAATGGAAGAACTCCTATTGTGTTCTTAACAAGATCTACTGCTGGGTGGTCATGAACACATGACATTTTAGGCATGATCTTTCAGATTTTTTTCACTCTTTTTCTGGCTTCTAGGACAGAGGTATGTAGTCAAAGAATCCTATGGTAGATCTGAGTTGGGTTTCAGCTACTGTACCTGGTCCTCAACAATCAAAAAGTGAAAAGAAAGCAAAAACATATGACAAAACAACTTAAAATAAATAAAATGAAGCAGTCTCCAGACCTTTTTAATCTGCACACAGGTATGAAGTCAACTAAAGCATTCATGCCAATCTGGATGGGAGTGTTTGGGAGTCAGAGACTCCAGTATGAAATCATGTACTTGAGCTGATTATTTTTAAAAAGTCCCAGAGAATGGAGTTCAGATAACCCACAGGCCATACACCAAAAACAATTGGATTTTATCCAAAGGGCTCTGTGGACCTCATCTTTAAACACAAGCTGAAAACACTCTCTTATGAAAAAGGACACTGTCTCTTCTGTTTCCCTTTTAAAAGCCACCAGCAACAACTACTTCCTGTGGACCAGTGGCTGGGAGGGGTGCTGCTCACACCACACACTGTCTGAGAGTCACTGCTTATGGAAGTTTCCAGGTCCATGAGAGAAGTGTCAAAGAGTTGCTGTGGTCATGAGCACTACAGAATGAACAGGTGCCTGCTAAGGGCTTCACAGTGTGGGACTGTGGAGACTGGTCTGAAGAAAAGAATGTGGGCTATTTGCAAAGTATACCAGGTTCCTCACACAAAGGCTGTGGGAGAAGGAACTGAGCCAGAGAGAACAAGTGCTTTCCAATTAAAGTATATTCATGATGACATTGTACAACTGACTGAGCACCACAAGTGGACAGGAAGGCAGGAAGTATGGTGCTGGGTGGCTGGATTGCACGTGAGCCAGGACAGTGTGTTGTACTGCTCCAAAACAAACCTTAAAACATCAGATGTGGTCTTGGAGTCCAGAGGGTGTGGAACCCATTGAGAATTCCTGGTAGGGAGAAGTTCATCTGACTGTGCTACAGAGATGTGGTGATGAAGTGAAGCCTTTAGGAAGAGAGGGCACTGGTTCTGAGTCTGGGTACATGATGACCAAAAACCACTGGGAGAGATTCTCAGCTTTGTCAGTTGACACAAAATACCCAAGGGGCAAGGCTGCTGCTTGAGCTCCTCTGGTGCCTCTCTTGAGAGAAGATGCTCATACTGGCTCAGACTGTGCTGGAAGTGAGAGCCCACACCAATTTCAGAAGGAGAGCCTGAGGAGGGAACTGGGGAGGAGTTGGGAGAGGAATGGAGGTTCCCAGTCATTAATATGCCAATGTCATTGTCCATATCATCTGGAAATGGAAGGTCAACAAAAATATCATCATTGTTAGGGCTGATCCCATCCTCATGGGGATAGTTTGCTGAGCCACCTGGATGGTTGATGATGTTGGGAACACTAAGATGTACAAGATGCGTCTTGAGGGGTATACAGCTGATAAGACTACAGGTTCAGTGCAGTACTTCAGCCCAAAACAGAGCCCATTGTGACAGCATTTGCCATCACTACAAAGGACCCCTGGGGCTCCATGGCGGGCTCCACATATCCAGCACACCTCCTTGAGCTGTTTGCTGATTGTCTGTAGTGAACATTCTCCAAGGACGATACTCCAGTCTTTAAGCTACCCATGGCCAAGATGCCCAAGTGTTCCAATCACAACTATCCAGGGCAGTGATATCATTTGCACAATGCCTATGCACCTTCCCACAGTTTCTACAGTCCAATCTTGCGTGAAGATACTTTACTCTTCTGTGACCTATTTGGTAAAGCAATATTCACAACGCAATTCTCTAATAACTCCCCATGGAGGTCAGGGCAGGAAGCCAAGAGCCAGTGCTTTTCATGCGATAGACAATAGCCCACAAAGAGCACATTGTACTTCTGGCTGGCCTCACCAAAGTTCTGTCCAAGCTCTTTCTGCTTTGATGTGTCTTTGATTGGGCACAATATAAAAGGAGGGGAGTAAAGATGGATTGGGCTGGGCCGCTTAGGGTTCTTGAGAGTCATCTCAATGCTGGCTGCAGATCCAAATTCTGTGAGGGATTTAATGTGGATCTGTGTAGGTAGATGTCACAAGCACTGGCAGTACTCTGAAAATGCCATGGACTTCAAGTATTGAATGCAGAAAACTTGTTCATTCTTCACTGTCTGTAGCATGTACTGGCAGGGCACAATCTGGAGAAAGAATTTCTCATATGCTCAGATAAATTATCCAGCATTTCTGTGCAGCAGCACATCAAATTCAAGAGCCAGAAGTTTTCAGAAGTGGAGTCTTCCTCTGAAGTGTAGGTGAATGGGACCACCATGTAAATGACAACAGCAGGAGAATAGGCTTGGCTGTCTGCATAGTCAGGCTCTGTGGGAATTCCTATTTTCTCCCTTTCTGTAACACTTTCTTGTCCATCCTGCATGGGCCTGGAGGAATTCTGCCCACGTTCAATGTCTCCACCACAGCCCATGTTCCCTTGTGTTCTTTCTGTGGCACTGCCCCCAACACAGGGGTTCTGCCTTCTAACACTACCACTGAGTCCTGAGGAAGAGGTAGTGCTCATTTGGTTAATGCCCAGAGCAGAAGCAGATGATGAGACTGGGGGCACAGAGGAACCAGATGTGGAACTACTTGTTGTGGAGTTTGTAGAACCACCATTAGATGTTGGATTTAATGCACTGCTAGCTGAGGGAACTGCTGATCCTGAATTTGAAGCTAAAGGCCTAGTATTCCAAGGTGGAGCTTGTCCCTGTGTTGCTGCTGCTGGGGTCTGGTATTTAGTTAGTATCAACAGGCTACTGTCCAGCTGCAGAGTGGCTAACTTAGGTGCTAGGTGATGATGGCAAACTTGTGCATAAAGTCTGAGTCTGGAATGATTGTCATTGTCCTCACTGCTCCAAGGCTGGTTAAATCATTTGCTCACAAGCTCATCTGTCAGCTTCTGTACCACGGTCTTTCCCACATGCATGATGACATCACATAGCACTTAGCAGATGAACTTGTGCTGCCCAAGCCTACACATCTTATATACAGTACTCAAGTCCCTGAAGAAAGTTTTGGCTCCTTCTAGCAAGGCCTCATTTTCTGGACACACCACAATATAGGCAACATCACGGTGGCCCCACATGGGTCCAACAACAGCCTTTCCCAAAAGGGCAAGGAGAATGGCAAGATGGTCAGGAGGTCCTTGTCATAGCCTACTAGCAGGGTAGGGATGGGTAACAGCTCAGGAGATTCTTCTGAACTGTAGGTTCCACGTCCCATCATCTTATGGAACTGCTGCCAGGTGAGTGGTCCCTGCATGTGTTGGATGTTCTCCCAGGTTCTTCCCATGTGCTTCTTTTGGATGACACGTTGGAGAAAGGGTTGCAGAGACAACAGCATGTGGACCACATCCTGAGAGGAGAGCATGCTGATGTCTAGCACATTGCTATGAGGCCAAGAGTGCACAGTGGCACTTTTCATCAGAGCTTCATCCATTTTCCCACCAGTGGGATTATCCACATACTGCCATCCCTGCTCCAGCACATTAAAGCACTCTGTCCAGTAATCATGTTGTCTGCCTGTACCCGGCCATAACTCCAGCTAATACAGGGAAGAGTTTGGCGACTGTTAGAGGAAATACAGTCCAGGAAACTCAGAGAAGCAAACGGTTGTGTATGTTGATTCTGAAGGAGGAGAAGAAGGCTTATGTGTGTCTCCTGGGATTTTCTGGCTCCCTCCATCTGAGGAAGAAACTTTGGTCTGACACATCATTAAGCACCTCTCTGCAGCCTGACCAATATCAGCATTATTCCCCAAAATATCCAACTCATCTTCAAGGAAGAGTCCTGAATTGTAGCCAAGTTTGCAGTTCATAATAGCACTAAACCCACAGGTGAAGTGGGCTGGTCCTCATTGGAAGAATCAGGGATGTAGAGCCCAATATCTGACCCTTAGATGTTCATGTTGCAGGCACAGATGCAACAGCTGCCAAAGTTTCTGTTTTTAAAGACATTCATCACAGAATCTGAGAGAATCAGGGTGACATAAAGAGTGTGGGTCTCAGGAATTTGCTGCATTGTGGCAGGCTCCACAGAGTTAAGAGGCTTTGTGGTAGAAGGAGCAGAGGCTGGTGACCCCTGATCAGTGCTGTCATATTTAACAGACCCTTGACCACTTGCAGTGCCCCCACCTCTGGGAGTTCTTGGGGTTCTGGGAGTTCATGGTGTGGGGACAGAAAACAAGGGGTCTCTGGAGATGAGAGCACTCCTGCCCCACTGTTGCTGGCTGGGGCACTGCTGTTCAGCATCATCTGCGTGTTCATCTGTTGTGAGTTCAAATAGTCTGGATCTGCTAGGCTCCCAACATTAGGCATGTTATGGTAGCTGTCCCTAATGAAAGTGGCTGTAGGGGCCATGGGCACTTGTTCAATTTTAGGAGAAATTGCTTATGAAGGCTGAAACAGACAGGCATCAGGTATCTTCAGGCGTAGCAGGCAATGGCTTGGCAACATCTTCAGTGGAGCAAACATGGAAGATTTCACAAAAGGCTGAATAGGTTGAACTCTATGCACATATGAAAAGTCCTTTATATCCTCGGATTTGGGATTTCCTAATCCATCCTCTACTTCCATTTTGAATTCTGTGAGGTATGTTGAAATTATATTGTCCATAGGACTCTCCATCATGCCTAATTCTGACACTGTCTCTGAACTGATCCCATCTTTATAATTCATCACAGAAGAAAATGCCGGATGCTGTTCCAAAGATAGAGGGGTGGAGAACATCCTTTGCAAGTCTGCAACTGTTGGTGTGTATGGAACAGCAGCTCTTCCATATTTCCCAAGAGGTTGATCTTCTGTTCCAACTATAGGCATTTTTGATGAGCGCAGTGCAGGTGATACAGCCCCAAGTTCTTCATCATCGGAATTGTCAAAGATGTTGTCTAAGTCATGCAGGGAAGGTGCCAAATCTGTCACCTGCATAAGGCTATTGGAGCCAGCTCTGCCAGCTGCATTATCCTGCTGGACATCTGTGTTAGTAGCAGAACTGAAAATAGACATGTTATTTTTCCCATCAGGCACTGGTGTGGAATGACCTGGTGTAGTGACATCCTTTGAACCAAATCCATCCTCTAACTTTTTTTTTCAGGGAATCCTCATCTGTCCCTTGTTTGTATTTCTTATTTGCTGTGAAAATGTATTTTATGTTGCCATCTTAAAAGGTATATGGGTCACTGACTTCTTCAAAACTGTCTCCAGGTTGCTGTGACAGAGGCAACGGGTCAAGGAAGTGGAGTGACTGCATCTGGGTCTGCTTGTCTTGCCAGATTTTAAACCATTTGTTAGGTTGTACAAAGAGTCTTTGCAATACAGTGCTCTCTGAGTTCACCTCCATTTTTGAATCACATCTCTCACCCTGGAGCTCTGGAGGCCTAAACAATGCATCAGCGCTGGCTGGGAGATGAAAACTATGCCACAATTTATCTGATGACTCTGGGTTTGAGGGCTTAATCCCACAATATAAGGCTATCTTGCTGATCTCTGCCATTAGAGACAGTCTTTGGCCTATGAGGACAGTTCTGTCATCTAAAGTAGATAATTGCTGAAGTTCTAGCCCATTTCCACAGAGGGCTGGATTCACAGGGACAGAAGGTGGGTCCAAACTTTCTCTTTCCTGACCTCATGGCTGAGCGCTGAATGTTGGTGGCAGAGGGGAAAAAGGGGAATGAGGTGAATCCATAGAATTCAGATTCATTTGCTTGCTTGTATTTCTGGAAGGCACGAACATTTGCTTATCATACTTCCAACTGCTAGACACCTCTAAGGAGGAGTCCATCCATGCCAACCCTATCTTTTGTCCTTGTGTATCCTGTTTCATGCATAACTCTTCAGCCACAGAGGGCCTATGATGAAATGGTATCAAGGATCTCTTTTGGAACTTATCTCCTTTTTCTTGTCTTTATGTTATTTTGTGCTTAGAAGAAGCAGGAGGTGGTAAAGATGAAGATGATGATGGTCTTGCACTGAACCCTGGTTGAGAAATTGTGGGAGGTCAACTGGGTCTTACTGCACACTATTTTAAAAGTTTATGCCTGGAACAAGAATAGCTGACTCTTTGGGTTGAATCCACAAAACCCCAGGTAGCAGGATTCTTAGCAGGCTCTTCTTCAAGATCTGGAGTTGACATTTGGCTCCTCTTGGACTAGGTTCTGTTGAAGATGCATTCCCTCCAGATTCGATGAACCATATGATTGTGGAGTTTTGAAGGAATCTTCCCCGATCTCTTTGACTATGCATAGTTACCATCCCCTGGTCTTGGGAACCCAGATGACTGGTAGCAGTCTGCATATCTCCACTCCTGTGATAGCCTGCTCTGGAGAGGTGGGAAGGGTCAGAGGCATCCCCCAGTTACTTGGGTCCTTCACTCTATACAGTCCCGGCTTCCCAACTGTAATATGGCCTCCAGCAGTGGCAAAACTCTGAGGTACTGGGATGTCATTCTGAGAGGTCAATACAAAAGCTGAAGGGTAGACCATCCGAACACCACCAACAATTACTTCGATTGCCACAGGGAAATCATCATCATACCCCAACTCTTCTTCCTCTTTCAATTCCTCTTTCTTTTTTAGCACCATCGGGTAGAAATATTGCCATTTCTCAATCCACTTGCAGGTGGCTGGGTCTGACATTTTATATGCTTGGCCTGTTAGCATGCCATTTAAGCCATGTGGACTCACCAGTACTTGAAATGGTGCAGGTGGAGACTGAACCATGTGTATATGTTCCTCACTGATCAAATAAATTGGCTGATGTTGGGCAATCTCCACACTTGTGCATACATTTCTTTCTCCGTGAAGAAAAAATGTAAACACACAACAAATGTTCACTTTGTTGACTGGCTTTTCATCCTTCTCATAGGGTTGAACAAACCACTTCCCAATCCTAACGAAATTCTTATCCATCAGGCACATTTCTAAGAAATTGTAGATCGCTTTGAAGAGCAGCGTCCTACATTCATAGGAAAGGCCATTTCCCAGAGTCCTTCTTCCACAAACTGCAGTTCATGATGTATTACACCCACAAGGTTGGGTTCATTCCCACCAGAATACCCATGATTCTTTGCAATCTGGTTTGACATCATGACGCCATACACACTACAGGTATGGCAGGCAGTGGATGAAATGTTAACAAGATTGGATCATCTTGGGCTGGGGGTGAAATTATGTGTCCACAGGCCCCATGCCCTCCAAAATTGTGCCTAGGCCATTTAATTCCTGTGAGTTCAGCCAGCAAGAAGAGGTTGGAGTGAAAATCCTCCAATCTCGCCCCGTTGGCCACCCAGTTCGCTGCCTCACTCATGATCCTCTGAGAGCCAGACTGCCAGAAACTGGGCATGTCGGGTTCAGGCGACCGAGGCGAGGCCGTGCCAGGCGGTGGTGCCTAGTGGAGGAGCGCCTGAGTCACGGACAACGCAGCCTCCGGGGAAGGATGGGAGGGCTGGCGGGAGGCCAGGAGGCGCCACAGTGGCGCTGTGCCAGGGCCCCCGGGCTGGGTGGTGGGGGAGGGCCGTCGGTCCTCGGAGGCCATGGGGCTCCTTCCTGATCGGGTGGTGGCTCAGGCAGCTGCGGGGAGCACTGTCCTCCTGGCATGGCGCCCTCCTGGCGTCTTAGGGACGCCCCTGCCTCCCTGGCCAGTGCTGCGGGCTGGCCACCTCAGCCTTCCCTGTTCCTCAGCCACTGCCGCTGCCGCTGCCTTGTTTATCTCCAGCCACCGACTCCCCCTTGGTCCCTGCGGACGTGTGAGGGGAGTCCTGGATCCGCCGCCTCCTGGGAACGAAGGGAGGGGGTGCAGACAAAGCCAGAGGGCGACCCAGGATTGTCCCCCCCTTCCTCTTCCTCCCCCACCCCAGCTCCTCCCCAGTCAGCTGTCCTAAAATCTTCTACGAAGGCTTATTAAATGAGAGTTGTATTACTAAAATGCTTTGAATCGGTGGAAATTAACATATTAGGTTGACACTTAAGTTGGGGGAAAATGCCTAAGCCTTTTATGGCTGTGACTTTTTCGAAGTCAATCCTAAATAACTCATCTCTGTCAGACTAATGTGCAATGAACAGAGTGACAAAAAATCTTTAAGTAATACCTTATTGGAAATCAGTTGAGGTCTTTAAGGTGGAGATTTATTTTCAATCCCTATGAATTGGAGAAACATAATTTGAGAGTACTCATTGTGAAATGAGTAATATTTTGGAAACTTTTAGTAATTTATATGCGATAACTAATCAGCAAAATATGGTAAAATCTGACCTGCCATCTCTAAGGATCATTGTAACATTCAGAGGGTAAAAGAATGTAAAAACCATAATATTGTAGTAAATATTAATACTTGATGAAGATAATTTGTGACTTCTTTCTCAGGCAATCCATACACTTTAGAAATTTTTATTGCAGACTTCTAACCATATATTTGTATGTTTGTGCAATATGTACATATGTGTATGTACATGTAAATGTATATTTGTTTACATGAATATAGGTTCTCATTCTTAGTGGTTGGCAAAATAAAAACACCTCCAAAGATTTTTTTTTATCTAATCAACAAAACCCGTAAATAGTCTGTGACAAGGCAAGCAGACATACTGTTAGAAACAGATAAAATTGCTCTTCAGCATATTTTTATATTTTGAGGTAGATGTGCTGATTATCTGAGTGGCATAAATATAATCACAAAGATTCATTAAATGTGGAAGAGGAACACAGAAGAGTAAGTTGAACAGTGATACAATATGTGAAAGAGTCTACTGGCCATTGCAGACTTCACTCTTAGAGATCCAGAGGGAACACAAGCCTCTAACATCTCGATTTCTCCCCAGTAAGACCCATATTAAATGTCTCATCCTTAAAGCTTGCTTTCAATACAAAATAATGCACCAATAGATGAATTTAATTCTGTTATAATGTATGCAAGTATATACTTGGAGAAAATAAAATTGTGAATGTGATATATATATATATATATATATATATATATATATATTTGATTACTTTCAGCTACATGAAACAAAAAAGAAGTTTAACATCTGCATTGGGCTGGAGATGTGGCTCAAGCGGTAACGTGTTCGCCTGGCATGCGCAGGGCACTGGGTTCGATCCTCAGCACCACATAAAAATAAAATAAAGATGTTGTGTCCACTGAAAACCAAAATAAATATTGAAAAATTCTCTCTCTCTCTCTCTTAAAAGAAAAGAAAACATCTGCAAAGGGAATAGGAAGACTGCACTAAAACTTGAATGAGTGAGGTACATTGGGCAAAATATATCAAGCTCTTAATAAAGGTTTTTGAATATTTTGTTATTATTCTCTTTGGAGAGAATTCTAGAACACCGAACTGTGGTGAATATTGATGTGGTTAAGATAATGCTTAAAAAGAATTAGCACTTCCAAGCACTATGATTTTATCATAAATGAGGGAGTGGAAAGAGGAGTGGAGTAAAAGAAGTCCATAAAAACTGAAAAAAGACAGTGGGCTCTAAAACAATTTGTCAGAACACAGATACTTGCTTCTTTGGCAGTAGGAGGTTTAAATCAAGGGATGTTAAGGTTTAGTATGCCTGTTGAAGCCCCCTAAAGCCCAAGGTTATGCAAGAGCAGTGGCTAAGACAAAGGTCAGCTCGGGCAGGCCCAAGCTAGGAGGAGAAAATGTTCTTTTCCCCTTGTCTTAAGTCACAAGCTCAGCATACCTGGGCCAACAGGGAGAGGCTCTTGGCATGCTTAGCCTGGGAACAGTACATAGTAAAGAAACACATGCAGCCTCAGATGATTAGATAAACTCTATAAAAGAACTCTTGGCTTTACTGAGCAAATAAATAAGAACGATCAGACTTTAGTTTAATATATTAGCTGAAGCATGTTATTAGGACAATGTGGATAAAGTGATGTAAAAGAATTGTTTGCCTTATGTCTAGAAGTGTATAAAAGAAGCTAAGAAATAAACATCAGCATGCAGTTGCATTTGCTGCCTTTGCTCTGCATCCCCTGTGTCCTGATTTCTTCGCGACCCTTACCCAGGGACCCGAACGCACTAGACGTTCACAAAGGGACTCAGGCATTTGGATGATTCACTGTTGCATCAGATCCTGTCATTTCCATTTTACTTTTGCTCATTATTTTTATTAGGCAAAGGCACAGAAAATCATGTGATTTATGCAAAGCAATTTTTGAGGGAAAATTACAAAATCTACACATAATATTTTAGAGACCAGTAAATGACAAAGACAAAAAATATGCAAACATAACAAATTTTAATTTTGGCGTATTTTGGAATTAAAATTTTAGAAATAATAAAAATTGAATATAAGAATTGAAACATAGAATTGGATTGCTTTAATAACTGACTTTTTTACAATAATGTAATATGAAATGTGCTTTAAAAATGATGATACTTTATGTTAATTATCAGCTCAATTTTCCTCTATATTCATTATTCTTCATTATACTTTCATAAGTTGATCTTATGCTATGGGTAGGATAAACCAGTAAATATTTCTTGTTGGACATCTTTCTTTGCCTATTGGATATGTCCATCTCTAGAGTCATCGTGATTTCAAAGCTAGGATTCCTATAGGAAGAGCCTATATAAAATTTACTGGCTCTATAAAATTACACTACAGTGAAATATCAGTAAGTGTTAAGTAATGATAGGTAGAAGAAAGGAAAAGATGGATAGGAAATCAGATGTGCAGTCACTGAATACAGAAGTAAAAATTGAGTGGCCAAGAGACAGTCAAATAGATGAATATGATATATGGTATTCCCAAGATTAAAAATATAATCAAATGAATTAGGGGAAAATATGCATCCTTCACCAGTCTACAACTTCCTTATCTATAAAATGATCCATATTGTTGTTTTTCTTTAATAGTATGTAGTTGTTATGTATTTGAAAATATATTCTCAATTATCTCATTTAATCTACATATCAATTTAAGCAACATTCCTTATCTTTTAACTTCTGTTTCAATATTAGTTTCATACAGACTACTCCTGCACTTTTTCTTTTTTGGATTCCAAAACATAGATGTGTACCAATACTTTTGATTGGTACAAGGGCTGATCTGAATTGCAAGCATCTTATCAATATGGGATATAGTGTATATGTATATGTATGTATAGTATATGCTATATCCCATATTTATACCCATACATATTACTCATAATATAACTTGAAATACAGAGAATGTCATCTCTGTAGCCATCAGACCTGATATTAAAAAGTCTAGTAAATTATATATTACCAGACAATACCAGATAGGCACAGTTTTACAGAGGATAACAAAGACAACTATGTATGCTTCATTTTTTTGTCTATCTAGTCTTGATATGAGCTTATTTATACTAAAGAACTTGGTATCTTTCCAGACTTAAAACACAAATAAAAATGCATTTGTAAAATTAAAAATGTAAGTGCTATGTATAGGATGAGTTTAGAATTTAGATCATTTTAGATCAGTTTGGATTTCATATTTTTAGATTAGGAATGCTCAACTAGTGAAGTCTGAAAAAATCCAACTTGTGAAATACTTTGGTACCAGCATGCCCAATAAAGAATACTCTGTGCATCCTTCAGAAAACTATTTATGCATCCTTAAATATTCATAGCAATCCAGTCTATGATGCCTTCTTGCAGTAGCTACCCAGAAGAGATAACAAAGTGAGCTAATTCATTTTGATATATTTTCTAGTCAGTCTTAAATGCATTCAGAAAAAATAAAATACAATAAGATAATTTATGGGTAAAATAGTTACTTAGCTGTATGAACAAATCAGATGCATACATTTGCCAACATTTTTTATATTCTAGGGTAAAATGGGGGCCTACTCATCCAAAATATTCTGACAATCTTATAACTGAAGAAGGTCTGACCCTAAGGCAATAAAAAATAAGCCAAAGTAGTTGATACTTTTATTTTAATTAAAAATTATAACATTCCCATGCAATCATTTATGTATGTATATAGAAGCAAATATGTATACACACTTAGATGTTTATATGTGTATGCAAAGGCCTGCATATACAAATGAATATATAAATATGCTGTATACATACACATATATTATCCACATATTGTATACACATAAAATAAATATAAATAACAAAGTCTTCAAATTTGTAATTGCTACATCCATTCACTGTAAGAGAAATAGCAATTAGCCTCCCAGAAGCATAATATAGATGCTTAAAGGTTGTAATTGCCCAATTACTATGACATTCTACTGTGACTTTTTAAAATTCTTTTACTTCACATTTTTGTGATGCTGTATAACATTTCTTTTAGAATGACACAATTATCTCCTACAAGCAAATAGTATGCTATATTCAAACCAAAATGTAAATCCTTAAGTTTGTAAAAATACAGTCAAGCAAACAAATAGTTCTTCAAAATAGTGAAAATAACTTGTTGGCCTCATGGAAAGAGATAAAACAAAGTAAATTATTATATTGCAGTAACATTGTACTTTATGCATCCCATGTTTTCTCAGACTGAAAAATTTCTTGGACTCCAATATATAAGCAATGTTCTACCTGGACAACGGGCTTTTCCAATTGTACCCCTGAGTAATGTTCTCCAGTCTATCTCACAATATTCATTTCCTTTCCTCTGAACGGGGGGGGGGGGCAGTAATATTCCTGAAATTTTACTTTAGAATTGACAAAAATAACATGATTTCATTTCAACATGATTTACTGTGTGAGCTAAGCTGAATTTATATTATTGTTTAAGGAGAGTTCACTGTATCATAAACCCATTAAGTCTATTTTCTCATTTCTTTCTGCCACCAAATTTGCCAAGTGGGTGTAAATTCTACAGTAAACATTTTTAGAAAAGGTCATTAAAATATTAGCTAACTACTTAAGTTCTTTTTTTGTTGTTGTTGCTCATAAATCCCAAATTTAGGATTAAACACTAAATCAGTGTTTTCTGTTTGTTTGTTTAAATCATGCTAGAAATGTGCACCATGGGGCTTCTTCCTACTTTCAGCAATTTTGAAGCAGTTTTTTTAAAGGATTACTCTTTTGGGGACCTGAAACATATCAGAAGCAGAAATATTATGTCTAGACACTAGTGCTATCTCTTTCCTTTAGGGTGATTTTGAATACCCTCCTCCAACTCACACCAACATGGGGTTGTCCAGATATCCAAAGAATACTGAGTCCCAGACCAGTAGATTAGAATTTCTAGATTATGTCATGAAATCAGATAGCTCCTATTATCTAGTATGTTGTACATTTCATAGAATGACTTGAAATTGGAACACTGAAATAGTGATAACACTATGATATGGGATTATATCAGTCATTTTAGACATGGGTCAGAACCATTCTCTGATTTAGAGTCCATAAATCAACTTGGATTAACAGTTTATACCTCTTGCCCTTCTTTGTTCTTACATTCTTGTCTACAGTGATTCTAACACACTTTATTGTGACAATATCATTGTTATTGTGGGTCCCCACTAATGGCATGCGTGATAGTCAGTTTACCAGTTTTTGAGATTCCCTGCCATAAGTCAAGTAGTCCTCTTAATATCACATGCAAGATTTGCACTTGCACAGTTTACCACAACAGCCAAATAAGGACATTTGGGAGAGCATTGCAAGCCAAGAATTTTGGTGACAATGCATCTTGATGCATCATGATATTACTAATGACATATAACCACCAAAAATGTGCTTACATAAGTAAGAATGTCTTTTTTGGTTCAATAAAAACTAGTTTCAAAGAACTGTTTTTGTGATTAATAACAGTACTGCAAACATAACTCTAATAAGAGAGATGAAATTAGGCAGGAATTATAAAATCGACACATGGACTTGTAATTAACAATAGTGCTGACATTATTTCTTATAATGAGAGGTGTGGAACTAGCTAGGAATTCTGAATGCAACTACAACCAAAAGAAGGAATGGGTTTCTGCATCCAAGATCAGGAAAATTTGGTGTTTTGGCAATTTAACTGATCAGACTAAAACAAATATCTCTTATCTACCTATTACTCTAAATCTTCATTAAAATTCTCACATTTTTTTGAAATTGCTTATATCAGCTGAGGACCCATGAAAAAATTCTTTCCCAAAGGTGATGCATGTCTTACTGGAAGACTTGTCCCAAGATATTTATTAGTTCTATAGCTTCCTCTGTCTTCTGGATCACATATCGGCTCCCCCATGAATACTACTTCTAACTTGTAGTTATTATCTCTTCTGTACAAAAATCAGTTTCACTTAAATGTCAAACTAGTTGCAAACTTCATTTATGTTATACTTTATGAGTTGAAAACCACTCAGACATCTTTTTTATCACAAATACTTTGAAGACAATTTAATGTATAAGCTTCCATTTAGAATCCTACCTCTCCTCCCAAGGACTCTCTTTTATATTTGGTATCTTGGCCAGAAAAAACTAAGCATCACATATATTGTTTTGCAGTTGTCTGGGAAATATTATAATATGAAAGTTTCAAGATATAAAGTCACACTATTCTCTACCTGAGTTCTGAATCAATAGAGTGTTAATAGAGTAATGCCAGTAATAGGCATTACTGGTGATTCCTAGCTTAAATTAAGTTACTAATTTTTACCTCAGAAGTAGAAAGAAATATTGATCCAGTCTCTGGTAAATGACTGCAGACAATCTTCCAAAATTGCAGAATATCTTGTACAAGAGGACAAGGTGTGTCTCTTTCCTGAAGGCAAGCTATCTTCCAAGCATAAAAAGCATAAGCATGAATTGCACATACTTAGCATCATAACACACTTCATACCTAAGGCACCTCATGCTTTCCCTTGAGGAAGACCAGTGAGGGTCAGGAGGGGTTTGGCAGTATTACTATGTGATATCCCTCTGAGGGATCTCATAATTTCTATTCACAGAATATCAAAATATTTTGATAGAAGCACCAATAACTAAGGTAATATGTAATCAAAAATAATAAAAGCCTACACACATTTCTTTTTCCACAGAAACATGATAAAGTAATTCAATAATTATTTGAAGTTTCCCTTTAGGGCAAATTCTATCTGGGATAGCTTCATCATATATATAAATGACATTGTAAAATGAGAAAATATGTGTTGAAAAACTTTGTAAAACTAAAGCACAAATAATTTTACTGTGATAAAAGAAGGTCTCAATCAGAAAGTGTTGAATAAGAAAATGTGAAATATTACTTCAAATTTCACACTGAAAATAAAGATATGATCTTAAAATATGCATTAACATGTCAGAAAAGAAAAAAAGTGATTGTGGAAGGGAAAAGAAGAAGAAGAAAAGCTAAATTATAGGTACTGTTATTCAAAAAAATACTTCTGTTGACTGATTTATTTTGCATAAACCTATTAATGTTACTTCAATGTTCATGTCTGTGTTTTGTAGAACTACATGAAAAACTAATCAATAGATTATAGGAAGTCTTACAATAGAAAACTTGCAAATATATCAGTGGCCAGTCCCATACAATTAAATCTCCCAATTACCCTAAATACAGGTAAAATTTTGTCAATTATGATCAAATCTGCAAAGAGAAAAAAAAGACTAAGTCAAAATAATGCATTTTTTTTTCTGAGTGTCTGAGTACTTCTATCAAAACTGCTAGTGAAAACAATAATCAACATTGTAATTGTGGGTCAACAAAGAATAATACATTAAATGGTTTTGTTTTCCTGAAAATTCTTTTCTTTTCAAGACAAGCTATTTTTTCATCATGTATTGAGAATTTTACTGAATATCTTTGTAAGTTTGCAATCCTAATAGTACCATTGAAATAAAGCACTGTACATCTGAGTAGGATCTCTTGATTCCTTTACAAAAATTCCAAGTCTCATACTCTAATTTTAATGGTTGCATTAAAAGATATAATTCTACAAGTATACAAAGTAGAATGCTGTCATCAAATCCAATGCAACATGATTGAGTATGAAATATTGGTATTGGTAATGAAGTCACACTTCCTTTTCTACTTTTCTACATAGAATTTTGAAAAGATAATATTATACATAGGAAAAGATACACAACAGCTGGGAATTCCTACACTCTAAATTTATATAATCAGATAAAAATACATGCTATCTGCATTATGATAATATCACCATAATGAAGAGTTTACCTTGATAGAATTTTTAAAGGTATTTGCAAGCACATTATTATTATGACTTTCCTTCCTAAAGAAGGCATATAAAGAAAGGAAGATTAATACAATTCCATTGTAGTATAGGTTGCTTATGTTTCTCATTCCTGGTTACTTAATTTATATTTTATAAATATAAATATTTTATAAATATTTTTATATTTTAAACATATTGCAAAGGTGCCCCTTATAAGCCTGAAAACCACAAAAGTGGTGTATGGGGGTCTAGCCAATGCAAGCAAGCCAAGTTACAGAAGGAGACAGTGCAGTCAAGCAGAGGGAAGCCTAACCAATCACAGTTAGCCCAGTCACCCCAGTTACAGAAACAGAGCCCCCTTACCCTAGTTACAGAAACAATACCCCATTAGGTAGTTCCGTGTTCTCACAGATTTCTATAGTAAGAGGAAAAGAACATTTTGCCCTAGTCATGATCTTTCTACTTGGCATGATTATTTTACAGGATGAAGTCATACAACAAAATGGAGTCACATTTGCTCCCACTATCACATTTCTCACTGGTTTTAGCAGGTTTGATGTCAATCTTGCACATCATTAGGCCTCAGTTTCTTCCCATTCTTCTAATGGACCATATTGAGCTAGCAAAACTATACATAGGATTTCACTTATATTTTTGCGTAGGTGGTTTAGGAGGGTTTTTACAATGCAGGGTCCTACAGCGATCCCAATCAGAAGAAGTACTAGGGGCCCAGCTATGGCTGAAATGATGGTAGTTAACCAAGGGTACCATGAGAATAGGTTTTGGAACCAATTGCCTGAAGCTTCTCATATTTTCTCTCTTTCCTTTAATCTGTTTCTTTCTAATGCTAAACTATCCTTTATTATTCCAGAATGGTTTGCATAAAAACAACAGGTTTCTCCTAGGGCTATACAGAGTCCTCCCTGTTTTAAAAAAAGAAGATCTAGCCCCCATCTGTTTTGTAAGACCATTTCTGCCAGGGAATCTAGTGAATCCTCTAGTTTAGAGTTTGATCTTTCTAGTTCTCCTAAATCTATATCTATTTGACGACTGAGGGACTTAAAATTTTCAGAACCTGTGATTAGAGCTGCAGTTCCTAAAGCAGTATATCCAGCTATTCCCAAACCAGCAAGGAGGGGAACTAAAATGGGGGCAGCCTGTTTACGCTGGTAAATTAGAGAGCCCTGGCCTTCTAATAAGTCCTGGTGTTCTCTTCCCTCTACTCCATCAAAATAGTAGGTTTGGGGAAATAGATGTGTTGTGATACACAGTTCTGAGCTATTTACAGCCTGAAGATTTTAGCAAGGGGTTAGTCCAGATGTGCAGGCAAACTGAGTTCCTTGGGGGGGGGCAAGGAAGTATGGTTCGGTAGTTGATCGAAGTAGGACTCGGGAGGCACAGTTTTTGGTAAATGGGGAATTGTCTCACTTGTAAGTTGGTTATGGAAGCAAGTACCTTTTCCTTGGAGATCACCTAATGTGATCTTGGGAGTAGTTCCCCAGGGACATCTTTTTGAGTCAGACATTTTTGTCAAAGATAGGTTTTGGAACTTGGTGAGTATAATATTTCCAGTCCCAAGACCTATGTAATAAGGGGGCTCAGGGTTTAGACAGAGCCAACAGTCTTTAGTCATGTTGGGTTGGGACTGGTTTAAGACAGAAAATATCTAGGAGAGGCTGTCTGGGTTCTATATTTACATCTGAGGTTGTTTTAGCCAACTAGGTATGGTCACAAGGATTGTCTTGGAGAGCTGTGGCTACCAAAGATGTGGGTTTGAGCCTAGGTGGTAAGGGGGGTTTAGGCTTTAAGATTCCCTGAGAGTTTCAATTGGGTTTATTGGTCTCGGGGTGCCGGTGAGTTGAATGGTAAATTTGGACCCTGGGTCTGGACCCCATACATGTAATCTGTAGGGAACTAGAAGGAAGTTCTCCTTGAAAGATTAGCCTGACAGCCCCCTGGGAGACATTCTGCCCTGAAGGCATCCTGCAGCTACCTATCTCCCTGGAACATCCTGCGGTTATCAGGATCATCAGACATTTTGCAGCTGGCAGTTTTACCACCCACATCCAGCAATTGCAGAGACCTTCCCCATCCCTAGCATATGAATACCCACCCAGCAATTGCTGATTAGAGAGCTTCCCCATCCCCAGCATATAAATACCCCTGTGTGAACAATAAAAGTTTGCAGCTTGATCAGAACTTTTGTCTTGCTGTCACCTTTTGTGTCTCTTGTCCCTTCATTCCTCCCCATCTAGGTTTGCTGCCCACGTTGATGTGTCCTGCTGGATGGGACAGTAATCTAAGTCCCCAAGTTTTTCCTGCCCTCCATCGTGCCTGTTGGCTAGGGTCTGACCATAATAGTATGGTTATCACAATGGGATTGCATGTTCCTTGCCAAATGCAAGGTTTCAGTGTTGTCTTTCTTTTAACCATTATATATGTACCATTTTCTACCCAAGGGGCAATAGTTTTACATCCCCAATTGGCACAATGATATTGATTATCTCCCTGACATGATGGGGGCCCACTGGCAGGACAGATATAAAATTGTTGGTTCTGGAAGGACTTTTCATAATTAAGATCCCCACAATTTGAGGAGTAATATCCAGCTATTCCCATGATTCCCTTAGAATGTCTGGTAAGCTTAGTCTGGTTAATGGAGATTATCATCCCATTTTATGAGTGTCTCAGCACCCAGGTGTTAAACACAGGTTGATGGGGGCTATAACCATGACAGGTCAAGGAAAGGAGAGTCAAGAGGAGGGCTGCTTTAAAAGTCTTATCTTTAGTGGGTTGGCAGTTTGATGGATGGTCCATCTTGGTTGGGGTTTTTCTGGATCTGGTGCTGGAGCTGGTTTAATATGAGTCCAGTGGATCCAGGCTGTCTTTCCCGAAACTTTAACAGCAGTTGGAGTAGTCAGAACCACAGTCCAAGGTCCCTTCCAACGGGGTTCCAGCGAAGTCACAGGTAGTTTCTTAAAATACACCAGATCTCCAGGCTGGTAGGGGTGTACTTCCTTCATGCTGTTGGAGACATGAGTATTAGTATCACCAAAGGTCTGTTTTATAGATTTTTGTACTCAGTGGAAGGCTTGTAAAGATTTCAGGAAATGGTCATTTTTTATATCCTGAAATTTAGGAACTGTGAGTTTTGGTAGAATGGGAGGGAGTCTCCCAAACATGATTTCAAAAGGAGTAATGCCCTTAAAGTAAGGAGTACATCTCACATGGAGTAGTGAAAAGGGAAGGAGATCTGCCCAGGCTTCTCCAGTCTCCAGTACCAATTTAATTAATGTTTCCTTTAAAGTCCTGTTCATTCTTTCTACCTGTCCTGAACTTTGTGGTCTATAGGCACAATGTAGTTTCCAATTTATCCCTAAAATAGGTGACACATGTTTTGTTATTTTAGCCATAAAGGAGGGCCATTGTCGGACCCCACTGATAAGGGGAGGCCAAATCTGGGTATTATCTCCTGAATTAACTTTTTAACAGTTACTTGTGCTGTCTCGTTTTTTTGTGGGAAATGCCTCGACCCAACCCGAGAATGTGTCCACTAGAACAAGCAAATACTTGCAGCCATACCTGCTGGTCTTAACTTCGGTAAAGTCCATTTCCCAATGTTCTCCTGGCATTTGGCCCCAATTTCTAGGTTCATTAGTAGCTCCGGGAAACTGTTTAGAGTTTACCTGGACACATGTTGGGCATCTGGAAACTGTAGACCGAATCATCTGTTGTGCTCCTGGAATATAATATTGTCTTCAGAGGAGTTCTGTCAGTTTTGTCTCTCCTAGATGAATACTTTGATGTAGATGGTGAATCAAGTCACGCCCAGTTTCTTTGAATAAGTAAATCCTTCTACTGGGGAGAATAGCCCATCCTTGGTCATTTTGATGAGCATTTAATTTAGCTTGTTTTTCAAGGTCTGACTGAGTGTAAGAGGGCTGTTCAGGTAAAGTTCGCTCAGGAACTGTGGGAGGCACAGTTAGCGGCCCCACTGGTTTTAAAGCCACTTCCTTTGTGGTTTGGTCAGCAAAATTATTTCCTTGGGTCACTGGAGTGTTATCTTTTTGCTGTGCCTTGCAATGTATAATAGTAATTTTTGTAGGTAATCAGATGACCTCAAGAAGGGCCATAATTTCTGGGACATTTTTAATGGCCTTTCTTTTGATGTTAATAGTCCTCTTTCCTTATATATGGCTCCATGTACATGTGCAGTGGCAAAGGCGTACCGGCTGTCAGTGTATACATTGATTACCTTGTCTTTTCCAAATCTAAGGGCTTGGGTTAAAGCTATTAATTCGGCTTCTTGGGCCGATGTCCCATGTCCTAGGGCCTGGGCCCAGATTACCTTGTTTTTTGTGACAACGGCTGCTCTGGCATACCTGACACCTTCAACCATGAAGCTACTGCCATCAGTGAAGAGCTCTTCATCTGGTTGGTCCCAAGGGGTGTCTCGTAGGTCAGGTCTGGTCCCTGAGGTGTTTTCCAGGATGTCTAGGCAGTCATAAACTGGTAAGGATGGGTCAGCATCTGGCATCAGGGTAGCAGGATTAAGGGTAGTGGCAGGAGAGAACTTGACTCGCTGTGGGTCCAATAACAAGGCCTGATAGTGATTTATTCTGGCATTTGATATCCATTTGGCCAGTGGGGCCTTAAGCATGGCCTCAATGGAACGAGGGGCAATGATTATTAGTTCTTGTCCTAAAGTGAGTTTGTTAGCTTCCTTTACCAATAGTGCTGTGGCCGCTGTTGCTCTCAGGCAGTTAGGCCAGCCTGAAGCAACAGGATCTACCCTCTTAGATAGGTAGGAAACAGGTCTTTTACAGGGACCCAGAGTTTGAGTCAATACTCCCTTTGTGATACCCTTCTTTTCATCAATATAGAGATAAAAGGGTTTAGTTAGGTCTGGGAGGGTTAAAGCAGGGGCCTGAGTGAGTGCCCTCTTGAGGTGCTGGAAGGCTTTTTCTTCCTTATCTGTCCAGCTAATTTCCTCCCCTGTTCCCTTTGTTAGTTCATAAAGGGGTCGAGTGATTTCAGAGAATCCAAGGATCCAAAGGTGTCAGTACCCTGCTGCCCCCAGAAAAATCACGTACTTGTCTTTTGGTGGTTGGAGCGGGGATTTGTATAACCGCTTGGATTCGTTTTCCTGATAACCACCGTTGTCCTTCATAAAGTTTATATCCCAGGTAAGTTACCTCCTTAGAACATAATTGGGCCTTTTTAGCAGAAACTTGGTACCCCAATGACTGGAGGGTATCTAGCAAGTCTCTAATAGCCTTTTTGCAAGCTTGAGGGTTTTTTGCTGCCAGGAGGAGGTCGTCTACATGTTGAAGTAAGGTGATTTTGGGGTGACTCACCTTGAAACTTTGCAGATCTTGACATAAGGCTTCATCGAACAGAGTGGGGGAACTTTTGAATGCTTGTGGTAGTCTGGTCCAGGTTAGTTGTCCTGAAAATCCCCCTTCTGGGTCCTACCATTCGAAGGCAAATATGGGTTGGTTTACCTTTGCCAATGGTAGGCTGAAGAAAGCATCTTTGAAGTCCAGTACTGTATATACCTGGTATTTGGGGGACAGAAGGCTTAGCAAAGTATATGGGTTAGGAACAGTGGGGTGTATAGTTTCCACATGTTTATTAACTTAAGTCTTGTACCGGTCAGTAGTCATTAGTCCCAGGCTTTTGGATGGGTAACAGTGGAGTATTCCAGGAGGACTTACAGTGGATTAAGATTCCTTCTGCCCGGAGTCGATTAATATGTGGGGTGATACCCAACCGTGCTTGGTGGCTGATGGGATATTGTTTGACTCAAATGGGGGTAGAAATGTTATTTAATTAGAAAACAAGTGGTGGTTGGTGGGCTGACAGTCCAGGGGGGTTAAATTCTGCCCATATTTTGGGAAATTTTTGGAGGAAGTCTGACATTACTGTTTCTGGTTTGATGATATTTCCCAAGTTGTTAGTGTCCTTTAGGACCCCAGTGGCTAAAGATTTCTCAGGGAGTAGCTGATATTCTTCCCCAAGAGGACAAGTTACTAGGATTTTAGTGGGAGGAGAGAGTTTTAATTCTGCAGAGTCGGAGGAGAATGAAATAGTTGCCTGTAACTTATGTAGGAGGTCTCTTCCCAGCAACGGATAGGGGCAGTCTGGCATTACAAGGAAGGAATAGGTTCCCTTTCCCAAATCTGTAATTCTAGCCTGAGTCCAGGAACAAAGTTGAGTTTTTCCAATTGCCCCTTGAATAGGGATTTTTGTCTTGGAAATTGGGCTCTCTGAATGTTAAAGTACTGAATAAGTAGCCCCCGTGTCTACCAGAAACTTTGTTGGTTTGTCCCCGATTGTAAGAGTAACCAAGGGCTCCCAGGGACTTATTTGGAAGGAGCCCAGGCCTTGTCAGTCCTCATTTCCCAAATGGAGAACTGCTTTTGGTGGTTTCTTATTTAATTGGAACCTGTGGTTTCTGTTTTTGTAGGGGCATTTGTTTTTCCAGTGTCCTTCCTCTGTACAGTAAGCACATTGTTACCGATTTAATCTTTGACCTCTGATGTCATATTGCCCTCTTGTGGGGGGTGGAGGATTTCCTGTGGCTGCTAGTAAAATCTTTGTTAATCTGCGAGTTTGTTTTTCTTCTGGAGAGTCTCGGTTATTATAGGCTTGTTGGGCAATTTCTATTAATTCAGACAACATTTTTCCTTCAAATCCTTCTAGCCTTTGTAACTTTCTTTTGATATCTGGGGCCGACTGGGTGACAAAGGGAGCTTCAGGGACAATCGGTGTATACAGACAGTAAGCCTGTAAAAGGCGCTCTAAAACTGCGCTGGGAGATTCATTAGGTCCCTGAACTGTCTCACTCACCTTAGAAAGATTAGTGGGTCTCCTAGCTGCTGCACAAACTCCCCACAGCAGAGTCTGGTGAAACTGGTCTAGAGCCTTCTTACCTCCATCACTGTTGGGGTCCCAGTTAGGGCACGAGGACGGGAATATGCAATCGATTTGGACCGGGTCATCGGTGGGAAGTCCATTTGGTCCCATAATAGATTTTCTTCTGATGTGAAAAGAGTTTGCAAAAGCTGCCAGCAATCATCCCAAGTGGGTTGGTGGGTGTAAAAGACGGACTCTAGAAGTGAAATGAGTCCTTGGGGTTCATCAGAATAACAGGAATTTTGATTTTTCCAATTATAAAGGTCACTAGTAGTGAAAGGCATGTAAACCATAAAGGGGCCTTGTTGAGAGGGAGTTTGCCACAAGGGGAGCAATGGGGCCAGAGTAAGCCCTGCATAAGGGGTTCCGGTTAGGGTGTGGGGAGGTGAGAGGAGACCCAAACTTTCTGTGGAGGCCTGAGGGATGGCTTGGGGCATTTGGTCAGGATAGGGTGGCGGCGGAGCAGTTGAGAGAGGCTCTTCTTCATTGGCCTCTGGCAGGACAGGGGGTGGTCCTGACTTTTCAGGTATTGGTCTGGGTTTTGTAACTAGAATAGTTTTATGTTTCTGAGACAGAGTCCCAGCAATGAGATTAGTTGGGAGGTTGGGAAAACACTTTTGTAGCCATCTGGGCTTTTCGGCTAGAATATCGACCCATATTTGAATGTATGGAATTTGGTCAGGGTGACCGGGCTTCCTGAAAATTACAGCCCGTACTTTAATAGCCAAAGAGATATCAGTGGTCCCTTCTGAGGGCCAGCCTACAACAAAGGAGGGCCAGTCTATCTCACAGAATTGTCTCAGATTGAAACCATCAACAGTAGTCCCATACTCTTCTGCCCTTCTCTGGAAGTCCTGAAAATTGTTAAGAAAGCAAGTTAAAGGGGTACAGGTAGAGATTTCTTTAGAATTTCCTTGTCCCATGATGTCGGTTGGTGGAGCAGAAGAGTCCTGCTGAAAGAAGAGCAGTTATAAGAACAAGAAAAAGGGCCTGTGCACAGCACTCAGACAGATAAATGGCCGGTGAACAGATACTGGACAAATGACAAACAGCAAGGCAGACGTTGGACTATATAGTAATAAACAGGACAGATGGCTTGGAGCTGACAGTGGACAGATGATAAACAGTAAGAATACTCTGGGGAGACTACAAACAGCAGAAGAACAGACACAGGACAAGCAACAATCACTGAGATCACACAGGGAGACCTCTAATGGGGTAGAGACCATATAAACAGAACAAACAGCTGGCCAGCTGACACTGAACAAATGACCAACAGCAGAAGACACTGGAGAAATGACAAACAGCCAAACAGACACTGGACAGGCAACAATCTCTGAGATCACACAGGGAGACTTCTAATGGGAAAAGATTTGCCCCAGACAGATGAGGCCTCACAGAGAGGCCTCCAGTGGGACAGAGACTATGTCTCGTCCTGCCCCCAGACAGATGAGGCCTCCTAGGGAGGCCTCCAGTGGGCCCCAGATACAGACAGATGAGGTCTCACAGGGAGACGTCCAGGGAGACAGTCCCGGGGAAGATGTAAGCGACTGCGTCCAATCTGACCTTTTCCCCCAGAGAAGAGTCGACTCACCAGAACTGACAGCTGGCAGGAGGCTTTTTAGAGCATCCTAGGATGGATAGGAGCCACCCTCGGAGTGAGGCTGAGGAACGTCTCTCAGGAGCTCCCCTCTACTCTGGGGTCGTTGTCCAAAGGACCGTTGTTGGAGGCAAATTTGGCATGAGGGTAGGGAAGAAATGGATCCCGGATGAGCCCCCAAATATTATAGATAAAACTTCGTCCCAGGGTTTCATAAACTGACTTCCAGACCACTCACGTATAATCAAATCAAGCCTTTATTGAAGCACACTAGTGGCGACTGATCAGAACATAAAGCTATTCCCCTGATCAGCCCTGAACAATTGCAAGGGTGCCCTTTAAAAGCCTGAAAACTGCAAAAGGGGTGTACAGAGGTCTAGCCAATGCAAGCAAGCCAGGTTACAGAAGTGAGACAGTGCAGTCAAGCGGAGGGAAGCCTAACCAATCACACTTAGCCCAGTCACCCCAGTTACAGAAATAAAGCCCCCTTACCCTAGTTACAGAAACAATACCCCATTAGGTAGTTCCGTCTTCTCACAGATTTCTATAGTAAGAGGAAAAGAACATTTTGCCCTAGTCAAGAACTTTCTACTTGGCATGATTATTTTACAGGATGAAGTCATAAAACAAAATGGAGTCACATTTGCTCCTACTATCACAATTATGTAATTATTTTAATTAAATATAAATTAAAGCTGATTGATAATGCAATACCAAGATACTGCATGTGCAACTTCTAACTGCATTTTAAAAAATTATCCTAGTATATTCATTTAAGTGAGATTTCTTTGATAGAATAAACATAAAATAAAATACTAGGGTTTGCTAAATACAGAGAATTTAGATATAAAACATAATAACAGGTGTTCTTGCTTGCAAAATAAATTTAGAAAATTCTCAGAAGACCTAGCTAATCTTCTGGCTTTTTATAGTACTAATTGAAAGAAATATTAATAATTTTAGAATACAAGTAAAACTTATTTTAGGATTGCAGTTATACTGTTTTATAAAGTTCTTTCAGTAAATTGAAAAAATATATATATTGATGATTTTTCCTATTTCTTGTTATTTTGTTATTCTGTATAAAATAACAAATTCTATTTTATTACAAAGAACAATTGAGAGTTGATTTGTAAAAAGAACTGTATCACTACTCCCTCTTTGGTGGCACCAAGTTACCTATGAAGATTTATTCTAACATGAAACTTTTTTGACTTAACTCCTTTCATTTCACATCTTCAAATATCTACTCCTACTTCTAAGCAGAAGTTATAGCTTTAAAAATGGGTAGAGGGGAAAAGATCATAAGATACCCAACCTTCTCTCTCATCCATTCTTATCCTTATAAAATAAATAGGGCCAATTTTTTCAAACTTCACAAGTCATCCCCTTCAAGATTAATAGGGAAGGCAGATGGTAAGAAGATTGGACCACCTATCCCCAACCCCATCTCTCTAATATTCTATTTCTATCCCCTTGCTTTTCTGCCACTTTATATAAAGCATTTTATCAAAACTTTCTTTCAAAAATGCTGTGTGGGTTTTTTTTTTTAATATTCAGGTTTTTTTTTTTCTCTTAGTCTTTAACATTTATTTCATTTCATTAGACTAGTTAAAAAATTAATGAAGAGTTTGCTGAAGACTATTATAATAGGGAAGGGAGTCTGAACTCTACTCTGTTGAACCAAAAGAAGGAAGAGTTTTAAGTGTCAAGGTAAGCTAGCACCTAAAGTACTAGAAAGCACTCAACGTGAGAAATTAGTCAATGGAATTAGATCATTTGTACTTTCTAATTGCTTTCCTGAGTTAGAATCCTCTACCATAGTCGCTAGAAGACAAGAACATTACTTTTCTTATGGTCACATTTCAAAGGAACTGCTTCTATTGTTGTAGTGACAAACGAGGCAAGGTACTGAAGATAGGAGAAAACAGTTTTATTTGGCTGCAGCCAGGTTCAGAGGGTACAGATTTTGCTGTAATCAATCAACCCCCTGAACCCTGAGTTCAGGGAGTTTAAGAGTTTTATACCCAGCATGTAAGGGGAGGGGCTAAGAAGTTCACAGTCTGCAGAAATTCACATAAAAGCAGCTTTTTCTTTCACTGTTCTGGGCAAGTTAACTCTTCAAGGACAACACCTGGGAAGGGGAGAGGTTCTTCTCCCCTTTCTTTCCTCCCCCTGCCAGCTATAACCATGGAGCTCAGTTGTAACTTTTCTTAAAAATGTAGACATCTCTGTGAAGCCCAGCTCAAGAACAGAGGCCTTGTTTGCACATTTCTTCAAAGTACTATACTGAATACATTTGTGAAAAACTAGTAAGGGTGTGTCCAGGACCTGGAGTGCTGGTATCTTCTCAGCCAGTGGCCAAGTAAACAGGGTGACATGAAAATAGGAAGTTTATCTACAATGGACTCTTTTTTTCTGAAAGTCCTAAATACAGCTGTGGTGAAGAGGGCTTTTCTGTGGAGAAAGGGGGTGCCACTTCACTGCTTCATCCCCCCAAGCTACTAAAAATACAGGCATTTGGCACCATTACCAACCTACCATTTATCTAAAAAGTACTTCAGGTTTTTTTTTTTTTTTACCAGGTTCTGTAAATAATACCAGAATGAAAATAGACATATAGTGTTTTCTATGATGTAATGACTCCAGTATTATTTTAGATACATACCAAGAATTAATACTAGTGAACCTATGGCTTTTTTATTTTAACTTCCTAAGGAACCTTAATACCATTTTCAAAAATAGTTTTATTCAATTAATATTCTCACCAATATTTTTTCAATTGAGTCTTTTTATATGATGATTGTATGCACTGGAGTATCTACTATCTTTCAAAATTTTATTTTTTACTACTAAATATTGTATTTATTTTTATTATTCATAGATAGACAAATTACTTTTGTTTTATTTATTCATTTTTATGTGGTACTGAGACTTAAATATAGTGTCTCAGATGTGCTGAGCAAGCACTCTAAAACAAAGCCAGAACTTCAGCCCCAATCTTTGAGAATTTTAGCATAGGCATTCTGACAATATTGCACAAGGTGCAGGATATTTTTTATTTGACTGATACTTTAAATTACTGATGCAAGTGTGTTAGATTCCAGGCTTTCAAGTAGCCAGAGGAAGAGTTCCCTGTAAATATTTTCTGTGATGAAATGAAAAAAGGATCTGTGATTTGTAAAACTTTGTTAACACTACTGCTAAAAATTTTTGTCTTTGGAAGTGTTGCAAACAATGCAAATCAAATGGCTTAAAATATATAAATATTTGCCCATGCTCAGTCTCTATTTCTTATAGAAATTGAAAGTTTAGGATACACATTCTTGAACAGAAGTTGCCAATATTAGATATTCAGTGCATGGAGAAACTTCTTCTGAAAACCTACTGGTAGGCCTGGAATTATTACTGGGGTAAACAAGGATAAGTCGGGGCTCAGAGAGTGCTGAAATCTTACTGAGTCTATCAGGAGATTGATTAATTTTCCCCTTTTGTACCCTTAATTTAATCAAGAAGGAAGTAATTTTTCCAGCAAGAGAAGTTAGCAAAACCACTGGTAAATCTCTTTTTGGGACAAACTGACACCTTTGAGATGTAATTTCTTTGCCCTTAGTTCAGGTTGTGAAACAAATCAAAAGACTTACTTGGTCATAGAAGAAAACCACTTTGTCATTTTCATACTTATATTTCACTCTTTCTTTAACCAGTGGATAAGTTAAGATAAAAATCACAGAAAATTTTAAATTCAGTTTATATATTATACCAATTTCCCCTTATTTAAGATGCCCTCAAATTTGTAGGAATATTTCTCAAATATGTGGCACTTCAGTAAACAACTCAAATGTCCATGTGTACCCTAGCTTTTTCTACTCATTTGATGTAGGTATTTTTTCACTTGTCCAATGTATCTAAATCTCAGAACTCATTTATGACTTTGTCAAAGTAACACACATAACATGAGTAGATGTGTATCAATATATCAGTAGAGAAATGGTTGTTTAGAAGCCTTCTATTTTGCTATATTTCTGTTATGGTCCAGCTGTGAGGTGTTCATATGTGAGAAAATGCAGGAAGGTTTGGAGGAGAAATGATTGGGGCATAGCCTTAATGTCATCAGTGAATTAATCCCTGAATGAATTAACTGTGTGGTAACTGAATTGATAGGGTGTGATAGAAGAAACTTAGAACTGGGGACATAGCTTTGGAATCTAAATTTGTATATTCACCCCCTAAAAATCTGTCTCTTTACTTTGGTCACTATGAAAGTTGATTCCCTCTACCACACCCTTTTGCCATAATGTTCAGCCTCACCTTGAGCCCTGAGGAATGGAGCAGTCTTCTATAGACTATGACTTTTGAAACCCTAAGCCTCCAAATAAACTTTTACTCCTCTACAATTTCTCTGGTCATTTTTAGTAACATTGTTGAAAAAGGCAACTAAAACAATTTCTAACTTGATCTCACCTTACTATCTGCTTTTTATGATGAGTTTGAACCCAGTACCTTACATATTATACACACAACTTCTCAGGGAAATGTGACCCCATATTACTTTAGATTGTATTGTATTATCCATTTACTTCTAGTGTTATTTTTGATATGGATAGGCTTAGACCATTCTATTGCTCTTAACAATACAAAAAAATACATGCATATGGATTCTTCTTTGTGTTTGGTTCATACTATGCCTCCTTGGTATTTAATATTGCATTATAATTATTATATACATCAATGTCTCTTAATGATACTAAAAGTTCATTTGTTTCTCTGAAGCAGAGGTTTTGGAGGTATTTCATGTATACTTTTTGTTCCAGGTAATTTTTTTCTTTAGTCTCTTCCTTTTAAAAGAGAAGCATGTTGAAATTTCTTTGTTAATGTTTTTTTTTTTTCTTAGTTGGAATTGTACACAACACCCCTATTTTATTTATTTATTTTTAGGTGGTGCTGATGATTGAACCCAGTGCCTCATATATACTATGTGATTACTCTATCATAACCCCAGCCCTACATGCTAAAATATTGCTGAAAAATATTACAGATTACATTCAAGGAAAATTATTGTCTTTGTAATGATGTGTAGTATCTAAACACATATAGGTAATTAATTCTTTTATATCCTAGTTCAAGTTTTTATTTACCAGTAAATTCTACATATTTCTCTTTAAAATGTTTATGCAATTTGTGAAGTAGTATACAAATATGCCCTATATATAATAATGATGTAGTGTTTTTCACTGTTAGGCTGAATGTAGTGTGGTAAAAATGTGTCTTAACAGTAGAAACAACTTTAGTCCCACTTTATTTTTTTTATCTTTCTTATGTGCACATTATATTTTCTTTCACCTTACAGATTTCAACTGTATGGACCATTCAGCTCTACTTTTATATATTATTATGGCACACATTTTTTTTTACAAACAGATAGCAATTTATAATTCATCTGTAGTTCATGAAAACTTTTCACTCCAAATCTTCCTGAATACAGTTTAGTGTTATGTATTTGGTTACATTTTATTTTCTCTTTTTAAAATTTTTTAAGATGCTGACATTTTTATGAGTACTGAGCCCTTAGATATCACCTGTATAAAGAGAATATTCAAATTGCTTGCTTGTTCTTCTCTCGGTGTCTTTGTCTTTTTCTTACTGAATGTATTTATTCATGTATCAGGTAATTTATTTTACCTGTTACTTTTTACCCTTTAATGGATGACTTCATTTATTGATTATTTTAATCCACAATTTAATAATTTTGTAACATTTTGTTTTGTGCAACTTTGAAAAGAAATAAGTTCCCCATTGCTGTGTGGTTCTTATGACTAAAATCAAGGGTGACTTTCTATTCAAAACTAGACCCTAGTCTTAATATTATGAGTCAGAGTCTCAGTTAGTTGTTCATCATCTCTGTGAAATTTATTTTATTATTATTATTATTATTATTATTATTATTTATATGAGAGTGGAATGCATTATAATTTTTTATTACACATATAGGGCACATTTTTATGTCTCTTGCTGTATAAAAAGTATATTCACACCAATTTGTGTCTTCATAAATGTACTTTAGATAATGGTTTTCATCAGATTCCACCATAATTGCAAACCCTCTGCCACCTCTCTTCTCCCCCACCCCGCTACTCTATCTAAAGTTTTTCTATCCCTCTCATGCCTCTCCCTACCCCACTATGAATCAGTCTCCTTGTATTAAAGACCACATTAAGCATTTGTTTTGGGGGGGTTGGTTTTTTCATAACTTCTCAAGCAGTTGATATTATGAGCATGTGCTGACACATTTACAAGAAAACTTCCTTTTTATATAGTAACTATTGAATGTTTTATAGTTACATATTGATTAACTTTGAAAGACTTATTATGTTGTATTAAGTAAGATTATAATCACTTTGTGTGTTTGTGTGTGTGTGTGTGTGAGAGAGAGAGAGAGAGAGAGAGAGAGAGAGAGAGAGAGATTTCATAGTTAGAGGAGCTTTCTTTTAAAAGGATGGCAATTTTTCTACTCCTCAGCAGTGGAAACTTTCATTTTTCATTGTCTAATAAAGGGTTTTTTTAAGATTTTATTTTTAGGGATGGGACCTACCACTCAATGGTAGGGTGCTCACTTGTTACATGTGAGGCATTGGGTTTGATGCTCAGCACCACATTAAAATAAAATAATAATAATAAAAGATATTGTGTCCACTAACAACTAAAAAAAATAAAAATTCTCTTTTTGGTACACTGATATCTCTAAGTTTATAACATTCAATATTGTGTTGCCTAGTGATCTTTTAGTAAGTGATGGATATTATATACAACAATAGCTACAATATATAGCCTAGGTTCTAGTAGTATACAATCTAAATGCCAGTACACAGTATGATATTTGCATGAAAGGCAATGTCACTTTGAGTGCATTTCTTAGAGTGTATGCCTGTCATTTAATGAGGTATTTTTACATTACAAGAACTGATATAATTTTTGTATGACTGTCATATCTCAGATTTATCAGAGCATACATGCAGTTTTATTTGTCTATGAAAGCTCAAAAATTTGACACCAGTGACACATTAATGCCCATTACTGGAGATTAGTTGTTTATTATTATTTTTATCATTATCATTATTATTATTAATTATTATTTTGGTATTGGGTATTGAACACAAGGGCACTCAACCCCTGAGCAACATCCAGCCTTTATTTGCATTTTATTTAGATAAAGGCTTTCAGTGAGTTGCTTTGCGCCTCACTTTTGCTGAGGCTGCATTTCAACTTACAATCTTTCTGCCTCACCTATGTTGTTAGTTTCACAAGATTCTTACCCCCTGTTTTTCTTTGACATTGAGGCCCTGCTAACCTCTCATGTTGTTCATTGCTAGACTCATCAGTTTTAGATGTGCTTTTTTTTTCACATTTTGACACCATTGTCAGCAGATCCAAAATCTTAAATTAGATAGTCCTTAATACACAGTTTCTCATTTTGACTTCTTGGTGTTCAAGTTTATGAAGAACTTGGAAAGTGTTCGACAGATAGCTATAAATGGTATAAAATGTGAAGAAAAAAATCTATAAAAAAAGCTAAAACCATCTGACATTTTTATTTGGATAAATAATAAATTCTAAATTAAGGTAGCACCAGCACTATCTTATGGAGAAAAGTAAACATCTTCCAAGAAAGATAGAAAAAATAATGAGAGAAAAAATAGAATAAAATACATTTTGACCTTGAGGAATTGATTTTTGAGAACTTTCCAGCTAAATCTGGCATATAATTTTATAGGGGTCAGAGACACACATGAAATTGATGCCTCCCAGGGATCTAAACAACCTCATGGTAAGAAAATATTTGAAAGTGATACCTATAAAACATGAGAATGAGTCGAAGAAGGGTGACCAATACTCCTTTGTAAAAGTGCTTATAAAATTTATTTTTTTTCATTGAATCCTAATGTAAATGATTATTTGTGTGCATAGTGACTAAATAGTACTTTTTCAGATGTACAAAAAGGGTCAAATGCAGATTAAAGCCACATCTTCAAGCTATAATCATATGGAAGAGAACATATTTAAATTACAGAAAGAATGCTGTTTTATTTTTGGTCCTATTATTTATTTGTACTTGAACTTAATCTTCCACTAATGTGATATGCAACTCAAAATGATTCAGTCATTTCTCTGAGTCTCTCTTTTCTTGCCTACAAAATGACAAAATTTGGATTATGTCATTTCTTATATTCTTTATACTAAAAATCAGAGGGCTAAAGGTAACTTTAACTATACTTGGAGTTGGGGTTGTGGCTCAGAGGAAGAGCACTTACCTAGCATAGGAACTGGGTTCAATGCTCAGCTCCATACAAAAATAATAAATAAATAAATAAATAAATATATTGTGTCCACATACAACTAAAAAAAAATAAATGTTAAAAATAATTCACTGATCTTTACTCAGACAATAATATTTTAGCTTTACATCTTTTTTATAAACAATTCCATGGAGGGGCTGGGGTTTTGGCTCAGAGGAATATCACTCATCTAGCATGTGTGAGGAAATTGGTTTGATGTTTTGAGCTACATATAAATAAATAAAGGTCTATTAAAAAAAAACCTCCATGACACACATCAAAAGAAAATGAGACTATTTATTTATTAGAAAACATTTAATAATACAGACTTCTCAGGATAGGTTTGATTTACACTTATACCAGCACAAAAAAATTACAGAGTTCTTCTGACAGAATTATGGTTCTTTGTCTAACAAGAGTAGAGGATATACTTTGATCAGTGTATATTCTTTCTGTTAGCTTAAAAAATAACTAATTACTATGTAATTATATACTATTCTTAAGAATTCATGACTTTTTGGTGGTTTTGCATAGATCAATTTATAAATAATGAATTCTATATTGGAAGAAAAATTTCAAAGTAATATTGGTTTTAAAAAAATAGTAAACTGGGTGGTCATGGTGGTGCATGCCTGCAATCTCAGTGGCTTTGGAGGCTGAAACAGGAGGATCACAAGTTCAAAGAAAGCATCAGCAATGGCAAAACACTATGCAACTCATTGAAACTGTTTCATAAATAAAATACAAAATAAGAGTGGAAATATGCCTCAGTGGTTTACTGCCTCTGAGTTTGATCTCTACTACCCATCCCCCCAAAATTGGTAAAGTTTCAAATATATACCTGTCATACTACCGACTTGACAGGTCAAGAAAAGAGGATTATAAATTAAAAAAAAAAACAGGCTTAGAAACTTAACAAAACCCCATGCAACTTTGTGATAACCCTTTCTGAAAATTAAAATAAATAAATAAATAAAATTTTGGGGATGTGACCCAGTGGTTAAGTGTCCCTGGGTTCAATCCCTAACCACCCAAATGGTAAACTAACTATCATGGAAATGAAAACAACCAAATGTATTTATATTTTTAAAATCACTTTTAATATATACATTCCATTTTCAGATGCCACAAACAAGCAACCAGATATCTAAAAGTAGCTTTTATATTAAAGTTGTGACACTTGCAAATGTCTGTAAATACTAGATCAAGTCTTCTCAGCAGACTACACACTTTCTGTTGAGCTGCTTGTGCTATCACTTGGATGTTTCTTATCCAAACTTTTCCTAGATAAAGAAATCAAAACTGTAAAAAAAAATTGTAAAATAAACAGGAATATCCTCCCTGCAAGCCGCATAGATATGCACACATATATGCCTTGATATTATATATTTCTTTTTCACACTTCATAAATTATAACATGATAGTGACAATTTAAATTGAATGGAAGAAAGATTTTATAATCATATGCCATGGGTGAGCTATATGGTCCTGTAAGGAACAAGATTTACCTGTTACAAAAAAGGGTTACCACTCTCTGAATAGAAGGATCAGAAATGTCATGGAATTCAGACACCCAAATGATTCACTGAAGACTATTTATTTATTTATTTATTTATCTATTTGTTTGTTTATTTATTTATTTTTAGGTACCACGTTTTCTCACTTCTAAACAATCATCTGGTCATGTCTCAACTTTTTTTCCATTTTTTGGTTAAACCACATAATGACATGAGACAGCCATTAAGTCACAAAGAGTGATAAATGCATCATGGCAATACCCATTTCAAAACCATAAAATGATATCACCATTCAGATATCTGAGACTTGTGAATTTTTACTGTAGAAATTATAATTGTTTTAATGTAGGGGACTCAGCACTCAAAACTAATAATCACTTTTTAAACAAATCCATCAAATTAAAAATTATTCTTAACTTTCATTAAGAATTAAAATTTGGTATGCTCTAATATTATTATTAGAGCATAATATTTTTAAGAGAGAGAGAGAAAATATTTTTTAAAAAAATTTTAAATATTTTCGGTGGACACAACATCTTTATTTTATTTTTATGTGGTGCTGAGGATCAAATCAAGGGCCCTGTGCATGCTAGTCAAGCGCATTACCGCTTGAGCTACATCCTCAGCCCTAGAGCATAATAATTAATAATTAATTTTATTAATAATTAATAAATAATAATTAATTTTATTGTTTCAAAAAGTTAATACATTTACCAAGTTAAAATGCATTATTTCATTCACATTTTAACATTTTAAGCATGAGTAACTATGGTTGCAAGAGTTTTTTTGTTATTTAGTTTGTTTTTGTGAATTTTTTTTTAGACAAGCCTTAAAAATGTAAAAAACAACTGAATTGACACTTTCAGGTGGATTTCCCACTGGCAATTTTTCACAGCAGAATTAATTAAAGCACACTGGGTGATGGTCACTGCACCCAGACATCACTTTTAGTATAGACTTAGAACATTATCAGGACAACATGTCAAGATTTACAACATCAAACAAGATTTAGATATCAACATAGCTATCAGGCCAGGGTAAAGAGCTCATGAATTACATCTTGGAGCATTTTAAAGTAAAACAACTGAACATATACTTTAAAATTTGAATGAATACATAAAATAAGACTTATATATCTCACAAAAATTTTATAACTGAAATATTAGATCATTATTCTATGCAGAGCTAATTGTAAATTACAGAGCATGTTGCACTTACAGACAATGATTAGAAATGATCCAAATGCTAATGAAAGTTAAATGACAAACCATGTTCTAAAAGATAAGCATTGCAAATCTAAAAATACAAAATGCTCAGAAATTTGAGTTAATGTAACACTTACCCTTTAATATTTTATCATGTTGCAAAGCAATCAACATTAGACTTAACTATGAGAGAGAGAGAGAGAGAGAGAGAGAGAGAGAGAGAGAGATGCTTTTAAAATAAATTGGACACTCCAAACCTTGTGTTTATGAGAAAGAAATGGCCACACTGAGCATGTCAGTTAGGGACATGCGATCTACGCAGAGATACAAACACCATTTTCACCATTACTTCAAAATCTTAGAGTGTTTTATTGTGACAGCAATTGTGGTGAGCAATTAACTGGTAGCATGTCATACTGTTTTTTTCTAATTTATGTATTCTTTTCCTTATTATTTTTGACAGAAAGCCTATTTAGTGTCCTCTATGTGTTGAGATTGTGGAACTGTCATTTTTGTAGGCCTTGGTTTTATTTGGAGAGGATGGAGGTATAGAGCTAATATAATGCTCTTTGGAGCTGACAGGGGAAAGAATGAAAAGTCTTTCCACTCCATGTTTTCATGGATGTGCTATAGGTAGAACCATCAAATTCCTGGTTGCCATGGTAAAGTTGTGTTGATTGCACACTTTGATATAATTTAGAAGATGAAGAAAATAAAGGGGATAATGAGAGGTGCTTGGGTCTAATTTGACTGGGTGAAAGATTTGGTAATGGATTGGGTTTGCTGTAGAGTTCAGCTTATTGCAATAAGCATGTGTGGGTACTGAGAGACTAGCATAGTATCACTCTGAGAATATGTGTTTTGCTAGTTTGTAGAAATTGGAAAAAAGAGGTTATATATAGCACAAGGTAAGTATATTTGTGTTGTTTCTCAGTGCAGGAAACACACCAGATCTCTGTGTAGGGAACTAGGCAGAGGGGATTGGCATGTGGTTTTTTGGGTAGCGAAAGCTTTTCTGTATAGAAGCCAAGTCACCTAAAAATTGCCAACCTCTGTAGCTGTACTTTTCTATATTGCCCTTTAACTGGCTCTCTCTTGACTCCACCTGCAAACCCATACTACACCTTCTATGGGTTGAACTATGAATGCCAGTGCATATTCCTACCCTAAACTCACCTCCCTTTCTTGACTCTCCCATCATTCTTGAATTACAGCCCACCCTGAGATACAAAGTGTGCCATTCCTCAATGCCAGTTCACTGCAAATACTGTAGTTTCTACCCATCCTCCACTCACTATTAATAACTTTTTAGCAAACAGAAAGTACCTATAAAGGCTCAGTGCTTTCACTAGACAACACTTGCATGTTCAAAGTCAGTCATATTATCAATGCAATAAAAAAAACTCAACCACCAAAATCTACTTCTGTCAAATATTATTATTTTTGACAGTAGTTTTAATTTTCTTTTAAAATAAATTATTAAAATTTTAAGCAAATTTTTATGTATGAATATAAATTAAGACACCACTTAATGACCTATTATACATTTTCCGGGATTTTTTGTGTATGCATTTTTAAAATTATTTTTTATATATGACAACATAATGCATTACAATTCATATTACATGTATTTATGCTTGCCTTGTGCTCTATATAACCTCTTTTCCCCCTTTTTCCACACTAGCAAAACACATATTCTCAGAATGATACTGTGCCAGTATCTCAGCACGCACACATTCTTATTGCAATAAGCTGAACTCTACAGCAAACCTTACCCACTACCTCATCTGCCACCCAGTCAACATGGACCCAAGCACCTCTCATTATCCCCTTCATGTTTGAAATCTTCTAAATTTTAGCAAAGTAGAATCTCAACTCAATGTTCCTCATTTATTACATGTATTCAGCACAATTTTTTACATCTGTGGTTGTACACAAAGTAGAATCATATCTTTTGTGGCTTCATACATGTACTTAGGGTAATAATAACAATTACATTCCACTGTCTTTTATACCTCCATGCCCCCCTTCCTTCCCCTCTCTCCCCTTTTCTCCTTTTCCTTATCTGAAGTTTATGTAATCCTCCCATTCTGTTCCCTCCCACATAATGCTATAAATTAGCATCCTTAAATCAGAGGAATCATTTGGCATTAGTTTGGGGGGGGATTTGCAAATTTTACATAGCATTATATTCTTTAGCTCCATCAATTTTTCTGCAAAAGTCATGATTTTACTCTCTTTTTATGCTGAATAATATTCCATTGTGTATATATACCACATTTTCTTTTTCCATTCATCTACTGAAGGGCATATATGTTGGTTTCACAGTTTAACTATTGTGAATTGTGCTGCTATAAATATTGATGTGACTGTGTCCCTGTAGTTTGATGTTTTTAATTCCTTTGTGTAAAGAATGAGGAATGAGATAGCTGGGTAAAAGAATGGTTTCATTCCAAGTTTTTCAAGGAATATCCATACTGCTTTCCAGATTGGCTGCACCAATTTGAAGTCCCAACAGCACTGTATGAATGTGCCTTTTACCCACATTCTCACCAACAATTATTGGTGTTTTTATTCTTAAATTACTGGAGTAAGATGAAATCATAAAGTAGTTTTGATTTGCATTTATCTAATTGACAGAAAAATTTAGCAATTTTTATATATGTCAATTGATTGTATATCTTCTTCTGAGAAGTGTCTGTTCAGTTCTTTGGTACATTCATTGATTGGGTTATTTGTTCTTTTGGTTTTCAGATTTTTGAGTTCTTTACATATTTTATAAATTAGTTCTATATCTGAAGAGCATGTGGTAAGAATTTGTTCCCAATTATTAGGCTCTCTATTTACTTTACTGATTATTTCTTTTGCTGAAAAGAACCTTTTTAATTGAAATCCATACTATTTATTGTTGGTTAATATAAATCATGGTGCTCTGAAGTCTTATTAAGAAACTCAGGCACTAACAGGATAGATTTGGCCTACTTTTTCCTTTTAGTAGACAGTGTCTCTGGTTTAATTTCTAGATCCTTGATTCAATTTGAGTTTTTTTTTTTTGGCATGGTGAGAGATAGGATTTTACTTTTATCTTATTGTATATAAATTTTGAATTTTTCCATTATTATTTTTTGAAGAGGATATCTTTTCTCCAATGTACATTTTTGGTGCCTTTTGTCAAATATAAGATACCTCCAATTATGGGCATTGGTCTCTGTGTTATCTATTCTGTACCATTAGTCTACAAGTCTATTTTGTTGAAATATAACTGTCGACCGTCTTAGGTTACTAGAACCAGGGTTCTAGAAACTTCCTCACATCACTCAGTCTATGGCTCTACAGAGATTTCAAGTATAATCTTAAAATCTTGGTGTAGGACCTTGGAACATCTCCTCTGGACTCTGGACCTTACAGGGTCCTCCTGATGGACAGTGATAAATATTTTAGGTGATAATCTGTTCATTATTATCCCTGAAGAGACAGAGCAATCTTTCTTTGATGTTTGAAGGAAAAGGAACAAGGTCATATGCATGTTTTTATATAGAGGGGACCCCAAAATATTTCCTACCTTAAAATATGTTTTATGCTAGCTGCTGCCATTTAACCTTAATGAACTTTTATACAGTATATTCTTTCTTTATTTCTAGGTCTGGAGGGAATGGGCCCTTCTTGTACTCATCAAGCAGTTATCGAGTGGCCTTAATGTGCAAAGCACCTTCAATACACTTCAGGGATTACAGAGATAATTGATACAAGGTCCCTGCACTTAAGGAATTCCCAGTCTTTGTGTGAAAGTTACCATCAGGGACCATTAATATTAAGAAGAAGAAGGAAAATTATATAAAGGAGGAGATGAGAAGGATGACAAAAGTTGGAAAGAGTTAGAGAACATTCCAGAGGGAAGAAACAGGTGAAAAAGTCAGAGAGCAATGCTTCTCCAACTTCAGCTCCCCCAGCATTCACCTGGGAACAGTACTGCAATGCAGATGCCTGGGCCCTATCTTTGATTTGTAATAGGTGTAAAGAGGAACCCCAGATTTGTATTTCAACAAGCACCATGGTAATTCTGAGAGAGTGGTCTTGGATCACCCCTTGAGAAGCACTGGTGTAAAGGGAAAAGGGCATAAAGAAAGAAAAGGAGCCAGCACAGGACAGAACTGGCTGAAACCAGCTGCCCAGAAACACAAGCTGCCTAAAAATCCGAGGGCAGTGTTTTCCAATATCTAGAAGAAAATGATGTGAAGTAATGTTTCAGATGAGCTTTGCCTCTTACAAACTGGAATTCTAGGCAGGACTGAAATATGACAGGCCTGTGCACAGGTTTCTGGGAGTGGGGGGTTGGGGCTGGAGAATAGGGGAGAAGGGACCCTAATCCGGAGTCCTATGACCCCCAAAGAGATTAAAGTACTGAGGTAATTATGAAGCACCTACTTCATACATTTGCTATGGATTACTTCTGCCTCCTCTGAGCGGACACAGGCAAGAATTGCCAGGACATTCTCTCACATGAACCAAGACTCAGGATAAAATAAAGTCTTCAGAGACCTCTCCAGTTTCTACAGGCACGCCCTAGGGAGAGGCAGAAGACATGCAGAGCCCCCAGACTGGAAGCCTTGGATGATGAGGAAAGCTGCTCTCATTAAATTATAGGCCTTTTATGGGGTCTCACCTGCTCCCCCTCTTCACTACTCTGTGCAGTCACTCTTGCTCCTTAGTATGCCTCTTGGAACGGGGAATGATGAATACAGAATTAAATTTCAAGCTGCGTGATAGGAGCATCCAGAATGACTTTCTTTTTTTTAATCTGAATTTTACGAGCTTTCCCCGCTGTCATTAGGTTTCAGCTTTAAGTAGATAGCTTTTCAGGAGATGGAAACTTATCAACTTGAGGTTTCTGAGCCTTTCAGATTTTCCTGCATAGTCTCAACTCACAGTCCTTGAAACAAGATGATGCTCTTGAGAAGAGGAGATGTAGGAAGCAAAAAGAAATATTAAGGAAAAAAAAGTCAAGTGAATAGATGCTCACTTAATGGTGCCCCTTCGCCAATATTCTATGCTACCATTTTCTAAACTTCCTGACAATATGCTCAATGGCTTGGCTTTTAAGCCAAGTGTAAATTCAGATAGAACCAGTAAATTTAAAAAAGGGAAGTCAGCTTAGAAAGGAACTTGTTGAATCTTATTATTTAGAAGAACAAATGGGTTGTCAATGGCTTATGGAAAACACATTTTTTAACACAAATCCTTGAGTAGTTTATAAAATAGTTTTTCTACCAGAGAGGACATTTAATGAATGTACTCTTTAAACCAATCCTATATACTTGCATTTGAAGAACTGTTTAAACTTTGGCTTCTGTGGTATAGTTTTAATGCTAGCAACTATGCTCACACTACTGTATTAGTATTGTCTTTTTGTCATAGGTGAACATTGTGAGAGATGCAGATTCCCCTATCTCAAGAGTAGCCCTGAGAGGAGACACTGAGAGAGAAAAAAAGTGAGTGAAGAAAGAAATGGTAAACATTTAATCATTTAATTTGTAAGTGAAGATAACATGCCTATTCAACCTTTGTTGAAGCAGACTGTTTTCATGAATATTAATGACTAATGAGAGAACACACATTCGTTCATTCATGAATCAAATATCAGATGTCTGTTTTGTGTCTGATAACGTACAAGTCATTGGGGTTAGAACCACCCAATAGACCGTCACAATTCCTTATGGAATGTACACTCTAGCTGAAAGATAGATGACAGATGCCAATTTAAAGCATACCCCCCCAAAAAAACCCACATAATTACTAACTCTATTAAATGCTATAAAGGAAAAAACACAATCCTACATGAGTAAGTAATGGAAGACCTGATCTATTAGGGTGTGGGGAAGGCTCTGCTGAAGAAATAACATCAGTGAAAAATGAAAAAACAGTGTTGGAGTGCAGGGCCTTATGTGTGCACTTTTGCCATTATGCTTCTCTGTAATGGGATTACTCACAGACCTACCTTCTTTGATATGTTGAGTATGAGATCATGTTTGGAAAATATGGAAAGTAGCTCTTGTAATTTATATGAGACTTTCCTCTTGGAGGTCAGAACCATCCAACTGCAGTTAATTGCTCTCTACCACAATGTTGGGGACAGTACGGCAGATGGAAGGATCCCTGGCCTAGGGGCCAAAAGGAACCAGTGCTGATCTCAGCCCTACTGACCAGCTATGTGTCTTCGAACAAGTGACTTCCCCTCTCTCCAACTGACCTGGAAATTTGGAGAATTTTTCTAATAATCTGTAGCTGGGCTATTCAATTGCTCCATTTTGGCATTCAAGTTCATCCATAACACAGCGCCCGTTCACCTTCCCAGGTTTGCTGTTCCTGGTAGTCAGCTGAGCTATTTAATGAAAATTACCCAAATATGTGTCATGTTTTCCTTTCTCTCACCTTTGTACCTGTCCTCAATATCCCTCTCAAATGTCAAATTTCTTTCTATAAACTTACTTTGATTGCTAGGAAGGCCCTTAAAATTCAATTAGCTTTGCCTCATCCTCGGACCCTCTTCCTAATAAGAAAACTTAAACCCTGCTAATTCAAAAGCTTTTTCAAAGCCACACATCACAGAAATGACAGAATTGGGCTGTAAAACAAGGTCTCTGAGTTTCTAGGCCATCCTACTTCACACTACACCAATTGCTAGGATGCCCCAACCCCACTGATGCTACATTTGTATCTCTCACAATCTACAATGAGTGACAGGCATGGGCAAGCCATGGCCAATGGACCATGAAATTAAAATGGTTTTCCATTTTTAAATGATTGGAAAAAATGAAAAAAATATATTTAATGATGTGAAAATTTCATGATGTTCAAATTTCAATATCTCTAAATAATATCTTATGGAACACAGCCCTGTTTATTTATTTCTGTATCATCCACAGCTGCTTTCTTGTTGCAAGAGCAGAGTTGAGTAACAGCAACAGACCTTATGGTACACAAAACCAAAATATTTACTTTATGGATATTTGAAAAAACAGTAAATTATACAAATAATAATCTTGGCTATATTTAATAAGATATAATCTTATCTTTTTCCACTTTCCCATGGCAACCCCCATACCAGTTAGCATGTTCACATAAAAGCACACAGGCAGAGACAGGAACTTTCTCTCTCAGTACTCATCTGTCAAGTTATGGGTCAACCCTTATTGAGCATTCACATAGCAGAAAATGTTTTATTCATTTATCATTCCTTACAGAAGCTATAAGGCTTATTATGATTAGTATTACTATTAATTATTCCCATTTAATAGATGAGAAAATGGAGACCAGAGAAGTTAAGTAACTTGCACAATGACAAATATGGCATCTGTCAGATTGAAACAAAAATTAGAACTATCATGAATTAGTCTGCTGACCTCAGAGGCCTTTAGTTTGAGTACTCTAGGATCCTTCATTTGATTAATTGATGTCCTCAAACGAGAAGTCAAGTCAAGTTTCTCTTTCCTCCCTAGGAATCATTAATAGACATCTAGGGATTCTTGAGGCCAGAAAACCGGCATATTTCCATATTGTCAAAGAAAAAAGGAACTGTAATTTGGGTGAAATGACTTCAGAGTCACGGATCTGGATTCTTCTATCTCCTGTTTCACTTTTTGTTAAGTCATTTAACTTTTATGGTCTCCATTTGCTTATCTGTAAAAAACAAAAATTTGATGATGTCTGACATCTTTTCCAGGCTGGCCATGGTAATAACAAGAGCACTGACACTGACATTATTAAAATAACTGCATGTCCAGGAGAAGAAAAACAGTGAAGAGCCTTGGGAAAAGAACCACTAACTTCATCCCACATCAATTCACAAATTTCATCTTGGGAAGGCCCACACCCCCCAACTTTTGAATGATTATTTTGTAATTAGGTGTTTGTTTGTTTGTTTGTTTGTTTTTGTAGTGTTGGGAATCAAACCCAGGACCAAACACATTCTAGGTAGGTGCTCTATCACTGAGCTTTACTTCCAGGATGAATGAAAAATTATTTTGGAAGAATGACTGGAAGCTACCAAGAGAAGGAACTTCTGCAAATTCTGATGCCACCCATAGTGGGGGCCCCTACCACAGTCTACAGAGAGGAAGGGAAAGTGTGGGTATAGAGAGAGCTGTCCGATTCTCTAAACCTTTTGCGAGGACTGGACACTGTACATGAGCCTAGAACCAGGAAAAAAAAAGTGAGAAGCTGGAGAATCTTAAGGGAGAAAACATCAGGGCCATGAGTGCTAAATGAATAAACTCACCTGAAATGGTATGAGAAATATAATCATTGAAGTTTAATAAAGAACAGGCTGGCAGGTGGTCTGCCCTTTACCTCACTTCTGAATGTTACAGCATCTCTCCTCCAAGAGATGCTACAAGTTCATCCTAAATTTTGGGTTCAAAGTCTAAAACACAACATCCAGTGCATTAGGCTACCATTTGTTCTAGATTTATAGTTATCGAGGCATGGTCCTATCGAGGCATGGTCCTCAGAGCAGAACTGAGTAGTCATGAAATGACCCCAAATTGCTCCAGGGTTGCCTCTGTCATCCATTAGCTGGGGCATGGTTTATTTATTTATTTTTTTTCAAAAGTGACTAGGCTTTCTTTTTTTCTAAACCCTTTTCACAGTGAATGAATTAATATGCCTCTTCCTCTATAAGCCATGTCCAGTGTTCTGTTTTTCCTTTCAACTGCTCCAGTACTTACTTGCTCAGGTGCAAGCTGATGATCTACCTCACTCAATCCCTACCTTTCACATGTAGGTGTTCTAGATCATGACATCCCTGAAAGCAGAAAACATTATACAAAGAGCATGTCCACTGCACATGTACTAACCACCAAGTACTAACACGTGGACAAGTTATTCAACTGAGTCATAACTTTCTTTTACTTTTCTTTTTTTAAATAGGGATGATGATGATTCCTTGCAGGGCACTCATGAATACTAAATTAGAAAATCAGTCTAAAGCAACTAAACTAGTCCCTGTTACATCGTGAATGTTCAACTAACATCGAACAACCTCTCTTCTTCAGCTGCATTCTTGGGAAAGCCTAAAGCAGGGTCTTGCATGTGCTCAATAAATGTCGTGTTTGGGTTGATGTAAATTGTTAAATCACCTCTTTGTCTGTTTGACTTTGTCTCACATTAGATTTATCCTAGAAATTATTATTTTGACTTCACATGTAATCACATCTGCAAAGTGATTACTTTTGTCTTTTTAAAGTTAAGATGGACTCGAATATTTATATTTATTTTCCTAGATCTATTACATGAGCAGGGGATCCTCTAAATTAGTATTGCACTATTATATTCTAAGCTATCAGTGTGAATATTCCAAAATGATATAGGAGATTCTATTCAAGATTTTAAGGATATCAAATTATTTGAAGGATATCAAAATATTCAAAAATATTTTGCCCATTTCTCAGAAGCCTTAAAATGGCTAAATTTTCAAGAAAGGATCCAAGATCTATTACCTTGATGATGCTGCTGCTGCTGCAGAGTAAAATTTCATTGTGGAGCTTTATTTTTGCCACTTTCTGGCTACTCTCCATAAACAGCCCATTCCCAGGTACTCAGCTCACTCACACTTCCTCTACCAGAAGAGTCCTCAGAGGGCACTTGGTAGGCATCAAACAGGTTTCAAACCTCTTTCACTTCCTGTGCATCTTCCTGTGTTCCAGGTCCTCAGGACTTTCTATCTGCCGGCTGATCAGATAAGCCAGTCCAAGTTGAAAAATGAACATATGCTAATGGCTTATAAAATGTCATGGTAGCTCTTTCCCAGGTAATATTATTGCATTAATTCATTAGGCATCTGCTGGATAGAACTCCTCCATCCAGATGAATGGTTTTAATAGGATTTCAGCTCCTACATCTGCCAATGAATAAATGCTTTGAGCCTGAGAATGCTGTGCCCATCCTCAAATGACTTGATAGACTGCTGCCTAGGTTGTATTTGTCCTTGACCACAAAAACAATTTTCTTTGCTTAAGTTGCCACTCAGAGCTTTCTCCTTCCAAGTGGTCCTTTCCTGCTTCAAAAATTAGCTGGGAAGTTTTCGGTAAAGTGGAAACGTATTTCTCTCAAACCTGTGTCTATTGCTACTTTCTACACCCTCAACTAGGCAGATCAAAGGACAAATACAAAATACTTCAGGTTCAAAACAGAATCGCCAGCAAAGAGAGCCTAGAAATAACACTTGAGGCAGCAAGGACTGCCAGCAACTGTCTTCCCAAGTTGAGTCAACACACTGGAAAAAGACACCAGATCTCCCTACTTGTATTCTAAACTGCTGTTGATGAACACATACCAGAGATTACTCTGGGAGTATCCAGGTCAGAAAATGGGCTGTTTGATTCACAATTACAATGAGAACCTAATCATTGATTATTTTAAGTCTTCAAAATATGTACTGGGTAAAAGGTATTTTGTGAGGTGGGGGGGGCATGAGAGGCAGGGGAAGGAGATAGAGATAGAGATAGAGATAGAGAGAGAGAGAGAGAGAGAGAGAGAGAGAGACAGAGAGAGAGAGACAGAGAGAGAGAGACAGAGAGAGAGAGTGAGAGGGATGGTGGGCAGACACAAGAGAGAGACAGAGAGAGGGAAAAGAGAGCTTCTCTTTTGGAAAGAAAAGGAAGGAAACTGAAAACAATCCCACTGCACTTAATGAAGCCCCACCGGACTAGTCCTAAATCCAAATCCAAATCTCAAAGGCAGATACTGAAAACTCACACTCCCAGAATCTAATCCACCCCAATGGGTCAGAAAACACTTGACATTTAATTCCACTAGATCTTAGATCAATCTCCAGGGAATAGAAATCCTTTTGTTCAGAGTGAAGCGCAGAAACAGCTAGTTCAGCAACCTACTGGCCTGGTTAGCCACAATTCCTACTGAGAATGAGATCTGAAATGATAGACAGCTTAGGGAGCTGTAAGAGATGCTACATAGGATTCTGGAATCTAAGGAAAGTCAAGAGAATATTTGCCACAAGAGGGAGCAGGAGAATTTGGTAGGAATGGGAGATTATAAATATAGAGGTTATGATGAGGAGGTCTACCTATAGATGCAGGAGGTTACGACAGAGGGTTGTAACTAAGAAGTCATAGGATATTAGAGGATACTTTAGCAAAAGACATTCATCACTTAGAGGTTAGATAAAGGTTGAAAGATACCAGAAGAAGAGAGAGATAAAGCATGTTGATTTCTAAATTCTCAGCAAATATAAGGCGATGATTTAATTTTTATTTGAAAGCAACACACGCACACAGTGCAAACATATAAGATGTTAAAAACGATTTGCTCTAACATCCCCTTTCCACTGTGTTATCTTTTTTTCCAGATTTAATATCTAGTTCAATTTGGATCTTATTTATTTCCGTGCTATAAAGGCAGCCGGCTTCTTCCCTACATGCCGTTTTCCCTCTACCTGAGGGGACAATAAAGAAAGAACTGATCACACTGAATGACACCCTGAAAATCAGAGGTTGAAGTCCTAAAATGCACTTATTTTGAAACAAACACATCCAAAGGCAAAGTGAAAACTTACCTTGCTTTTGTTTTTTTTTTTTTGTTTATTTTAGCACAACTTGGTTGGATCTGATGAGCTTTTCTCATCATTTATTTTGTCAAAGAAACAGATTAAGCACTGAGAAGGAAGGAACCATGCATTTACTTTGCAAGATAAATAAAATTCTATTTTTGTCTGATAAAAAAACATGTTAAATATAGCTTGTTAACAAAAAGCTAAAGCTGTCTTGGAATGAATTTTATTTTTTCAATACATAGTAAGTTTGAAAGAGTAATTAATGTAATTCCTGCAAATGAGTCCTGTAGGTGTTCAAGACTGTACCTCACATTCCTTTTATAATTTTATTTGGAGTTAAAGCACTGCCACTGTTGTTATGCTTTCCTTTCCCTGCATAACCAACAAAAGGATTATCTAGTTCTTAATCCAAATCCAAAAGGATACAGTAGAAACCATTAACTAGTAATGGTAAAGTAAATAGACAAGGAAGTAGATGGATAGATAAACACACAACCTTCATATTCTGTTAGTTCACTACTATAATCCCAGCCCTATTAAGGCTCCAAGACAGAGTAGATTAAGTCTGATTGTCATGGACATTCTTACATCCTTTGCACAGCTAAATGGTGAATAATAGCTTACCTCTGCTGAGCGCCCCCCCCCATTTTCCCCTTTTTTTTCTAGGAATTAATCATTCTATTTTTAATAATAGTAAAAAAAAAAAAAACAGCCATTTTAAGGAAGAAAAATGCGGGCTTCCTTTATAGCAAGTGGGAGAAATTTTAGATAAGGAGTCCTTATATCCAAAGAGAACCCTTCAGGCAGGCAACATTTGTAAAATGAAAACCATTTAAGAAAACACATCTTTGCTTCTTGGTGAAATAAGTGATTCCTCCCCCACCAAATCACTCACAAAGCCCCAAAGATGGAGCAAGCTCTCCTTCCTTCCTCCTGCTTTCACACCCAGCTAACCTCCCAATTAAGCAAGTTTAGCAAACCCCAAGAGCTAAATACAAATAACACAGGATTTGAAAGAGGAACCTAAAGCCAGTCATTCCTGTTCTGGCTTTGTTTTCTTATCTGAAATGAATGAAATATCTAGATTCATTTTCCTCCCTCCTTTCCTGACTTGCTGCAGGAGAGCTCTGACAGAGAAAAAGGAAGCATGTAAGTGTGTGAGTGTGTCCGTGTGTGTGTGTGTGTGTGTGTGTGTGTGTGTATGCGCGTGTACGCGCGCCCACGAGAGCACTCCCCTGTGTGTTGGGAGTGAGAGAAGGGGAAGGTATATACTTTCCATAGTCTCTCCTGGACCTCCCTCCCCTGTTTCCCTTAGGAAATCTTCATACAAGTCCCGGATTGTGGATGTTCACTGCTCCTATTCGGAGATACTCAAGCCAATGTCTTTAACCAGATCTGATCAGAAATCTCCACCTACTCAGTCAGCTCCTCCATGTTCAGGATGCCTGTACTGTCTTCACCACATCTGTCATTTTTAAAAATGCTTTTTCTACTACACCTCCCACTGATATCCTTTTTTCTCTTTTTAGTCTTTACACCTCCAGCAGGACAAAGTTTGTGTTGTTATATTCACAACCACTAGTGGCTGACTAGCAGAGAAGTAGAGAGCGCCTTCAAGGCAGCCAGAATAAGGGGGGTTAAAACCATAACCTAGTGCAAAAAAATAAAAAATAAATAAAAATAAAGACTTTCTTTCTAGCGACTGCAGACCACAGGCACACTGCTTTCTTCAGAAAATAAAGAACATCCTTTGTTAAATTTGATCGCCCCTTCTCTCAATCCAACCACTGCTACTTTATCTGGGGAGGGAAATACGAATTGCCAGCCCAATTCATTCATCAGACAGCGACAGAATCCGTGGAGGGAGGGCGAGTTAAACAATTAAGGATGCACATATGCTGTATTTTTAAAAGCATGGCCTGCACGGATTTGGTTTCTTGAACCCACTGTCCAGCTATGAAGACCTCCCTCTTCTTGACGAAGGAGGAGCCAAGAAGGATATCCTCTCATCTCAGAATATAGACCATTTCCCCAAGAGCCAGCACAGCCCCCAGGCAGATAATGCAGCCACAAAGTTCCTTTGGAATCTCTTGGGGAACGATGCCTGTGTGTGCAGAATCCCCAATGCACACCACGACATGGTGCCCAGAGACGGAGACCCTGTGAGTCCACTCCCCACATTTTTTCCTTGTCTGTCCCCTCTCTTCGGCCACACCTCCCTCTTCTCCGCAGTCCAGGGTGAAGGAGCACCCAGAGCCCATCTGCAAAGGGGGGGGGTCGCAAGTGTGGCCTTGGGAAAGACCCCAGGGATTACCAGGAGGAAAGACCGCGGAGAGGAGCCCAGTGGGTGGGGATGCCTGGGTCCCTAGCAGCGCTGCTTACTGGGTGGACTTAGCTCTTCGCGCCCGGAATCCTCAAAGCCCAGTGCGGTGCAGGGCGCAGCATCCCTCCTTAGCAGCTCTTTCTTCCTCTGGCAGCCTGCACTGCCAGACAGGCACCCTCATGCCCAGAAGCACCAGCCGGAGCAATTTCACTCCCCCAAGCTCAGACACTCAGAAAATGTGCAGGCGCGCGCGCGCACACACACACACACACACACACACACACACACACACACAATTTGGAAACCAGTCTTTTGCCAAAACGAAGGAAGTGCAGCCTTATGAACAGCAAGAGGAAAACAGTTCACGGTATCTGACTGGATTCCTTTTGCTTGCCCACCATAGGATCCTACCTGCTTTGGGGAGTGTGAATGGATTCTCTCCAGTGCCTCCCCACTAGTAGGAAATACTGCAAACTCTCTGCTTTTAAATAGCTCCCGGTCAGGAAGAGGTCGCTCCCATCTTCTGCGGGAAGCACAAAGCAGGCGGCGGCGGACAGACTCCAGTGCAGCGCAGGACAGACTCTGGTGCAGCGCCGGCGCGAGCTGGAGCGGCGGCGGCGGCTGGCAGTGGTGCGCGCGGGAGGGAGGCAGCGCGGAGGCAGGCTGGCTGGGAGGGCAGGAGCCCGGCGGGGCGCGCACACCCGCAGCCTCGCACTCGCTCACACGTGCGCTCGGCCCTGCCACGCCGGGGCCCGGCGGCTCCCCGCGCTCTGGCCCTCTGCGCGCTCCCTAGATGGCCTCAGGGATCGCTTGTGGTTCAACCTGCAAGTTTCTAGAGCACCGGGCCGTGGGGAGCCCTTCCAGCCTCCCGGCATCTGCCCCTGAGGATATAATTTTTCTATTTCCTCCAGGTTCTCGCCACACAGTGCGTCCCGGCCGCGCTAGAGCTCTCTTGGGCACCCGGCCCATGGATTACACACGAGGACCTGCGCTGCAACTTTTCTTTTGAACCTTCTTTGCCTCTTTCACAGACAGAATTCCGACCCCCCCGCCATTCGCCTACCCGTTTCTCACCTCTGAATTTGTTACTCCAGATATATCTTTCTTCCTCCACATTCTGCCCCTCTGCTAAAGGAAGCTTTCTTTTAGCAAAGGAATCTGAAGATGTATCAATGATTTTTTTAAATCTTTACTCCATGTTTTTCCTACATATCATATATGCAGGAGTATACGCTAGCTACTAGATGCTGACACAAGCAAATAAGGATGGAGGTGGGGTATTCTCCAACCAAGAACTCTGAAAGGCTACCCGTGTTGGTATTTTGCTCAAAGATTGCAACTCACTTGGGAATAAAGACCAAGAGGCTGTTTAGTGTGAAAGCCATGCCGTTTTAAACTACAGAGGAGTAAAAGCTGAGCATTAAGATTGAGTCAGGAAAGACCTAATGCAGCAATCGACGAACCATTCATTGCCCTTTCCAAGAGAAGCATTATCATTGCCAATACATCACTTCCCCATAATTAATAAAGGAGCATTGCAGCAGGCCCTTGCTCTCTTGACAGCTCATCCATCCTTACAAATGCTTAATGACTTGGCAGGATGAAAGGCTAGCCTCACCGTAGAGTTCACCAGCTCCCAAACCTGGCTGTACAACAGACACACCTGGAAATGCAGACTGATGCTGTAGAATCTGATACAGACTCTGATGATGTAGGTTTCACGTGGAGGCTCTGAGTTTGTATTCTTAAAGCACCAGTTGATATTGGCCCTTGTTGTGGCTTACCTAGGTGTGTGGGGCCAGGACCTGCTATGTTGGGAAAGTGAGGGGAGGAAGGAGCTGAAAAGCACAAGGCAGAGTTCAAGTTCTTTATCAGATTTTCTCCTGATACTTACAATGTGGCTCTGGCAGTCAGGTTTGGGGGAGAGAGATTCTGACTCCAGGAATTCCAGTTTGATTCTGCAAAAAAAGAGCAAGGTATTGGAGCAGTAACACTCCTTTATCCCTATGTCAGTGGCTCACAAACCTGACTGCATTCAGATATCTTCTGGAGCTTTTAAAAGTCCCAGGGTCTAGGCCACACCCTAGAATGATTAACTTGCAATCTCTGAGGTTAAGACTTGGGCATTAGTAATTTGTTTTTATGTTCCCTGGTCCATACCTATGTGCAACGAAGGTTGGGAACCACTGCTCTAGGCCAGTACTCCTTAAACATGAATGTGAGTCTGAATCACCTGGAGATTGCAATTACTCCTTCAGTAGGCCTGGAGTGGGCCTGGGATCTGCATTTCTAGCAAATTTACAAGTGACATTAATGTTACCCTAAAGGAGGACTGCTCTTTAATTAGCAAAGGTCTGTCGTACCCAGTACCCATCCAGCATTTAAGGACACTCTGGCAAAAGAAACTCCAACCCACTGCTTGCCTTGCAAATTTGCAGGAATCCTCCTTCCCTGTGAACATTTTCCTTTCTTTTCTAAGTTTTCTTGGAAGCTGCTCTCCACATAGACTTTTGTTAGACTGCACTGAGTAGTGACACTTGGGGAGACAGAGAAGATCACAATCTTTGGGTTAGAATATATCCTCAGCCGAAATTCGCTTAGATCTTGACATCCAGGGAGTGTGAGAGGCAGATATTTGGCTCATAATAAAGAAAGCCTCTAATTTTCTTTTTCTACTCTACTTTCTATTTTCTCCAGCTAATTCTATTTACATTTTTAATGAGTCACTAAAGTATATTACCCTAAAAAAAAAAAAACCCAAACTGTTATTGATTGGAAAATTCCAATGAGATTAAAATTTGATGTTTGAGGCCAGATGGCTTAAGAGTTATGTTTTCTAAATTGTTTTGTTTCTTCGTGTTTACAACACTTAATTCTTGTACTTGTCATTGAGAAAAATGATAATATCAACTCCCTATGTTTTTATTAAGATATTTTTTAAAAACCTGAAATTATATTGTACACAATGAAAACCTACAACATTAAATGAAGTTAAAAATTCACTTAGTAATTTGTGTTTCTTACAGGTTCTTTCCTCTTAAAAGAGTAAATTATTTGGAGACTTGGATTAACTTTGCAATATATGTAATGTGCTTTATGCTATGTTATGCTTTTTAAGTTATCTTCACTATCTCTCTTCCTGCCTTCAACTAATATGGGAGAAGTTAACATAACTATTCTGATGTCCCAAAGGTATTTCAAGTTTAATGGCTCAAACAACAAATTGACCTATCATGTTCCATGGACCTCCACACCACTCTGTATTTTCTATCCTGATGAATGCACATTTACTCAAGATGGAACCTTGGAATCATGTTTCCTTCTAGGTCTTTCTCCTGCCATCTTCCTTCACCTTCCCACATCTTTCAGACAGCAAAGCAAATCAATTCTCTTTTTCAAATATGCTCTAAATCCATGTCTACCTTTCTACTCCCATTACCACTTTCTCTAAAATTTAAATAAATCCTTACTTGGCTTCAATCAGCTGGCCTTCTCTTCAATCCGTCCTCTACATTATACCATGATTACCTTTCTAAAATAATTCCTGAGCATATCATTTCCCTGCTTATAAATTTGCATAGCTCTGTTACTTAAGTTACACCTCCACAGAACAGCAGGATCTAAGTGCTTCCCTTGGGGCCCCACCCACCTTTCCAGGATCATCTCCTCTCTACCTCTTGTTTACCATTTACAAGTGCCTGTCCAGAGCACACAATCTGTAAATACGCAAATGACAGCAGGAACAAATAATATTTCTATGGCTCTATTTGTAACAATCTGAAGGAATGGCAAGTCCTTTAAATTCCCCACTACTAATTCTTAGAGATCCCAAAGCAAGATTATTTTTCTCTTCCAATCAACTAGAGTCTGATTGGATAATCTTTTTTATCATGTTTTATATCAGTCATTTGTTATTACCTTATGGAAACTGTATATATATATATATATATATATATATATATATATATATATATATATATTTAAATATAAACATATAAATATATATTTAAATATAGATATATAAATTCTTAGGTACTTAGATATATGTGTGTGTGTGTATATGTGTGTGAGTATATGTACATATACATATATATAATTAATGCTTAAGGGGTTGTTTCTGAATTCACAGCCATTCTATAGTTTTGCTTAGAATAGTGGCTATTAGATACCTTTAAAACAAATATTTTAAAACACTTTATAACATACTTCTTCATTATCCTGAAATTCTTAGGTACTTAAACTTGCCTACACCCCTAATTAAAGACAAATATACTATGTCCAGTTGTCATATGAGAAATTAAATTTTAAAAATTATAAAAAATATTGTATATTTATGTTTGTAATTTTTCAATAATAATTACACCAGAGAGTTAGATGTTATATACTCTTTTAATAAACAGCCTCAGATTTAAAAGATTCGTAGCCATTCTAAGAGATACTAAAAAATGAAAAAGTAGACATATTTAAGTGGATCCCCCCAAAACAAAATCAAAACCTAGTGTGAGGTTAATTGATGACAGACCAGATAGATTTATTTGTGAATGAAAAGGTAAAGAGGTAAATCATAAAGTTGTAATAGTAAATCAAAGAACAGGGGCTGGGATTGTGGCTCAGTGGTAGAATGCTTGCCTAGCACGTGTGAAGTACTGGGTTCAATCCACTGTGTGTGTATAATATATATTACACATAATTTTTAAAAATTATATATTTTTATAATTTTTAAAATATATATAATTTTAAAAAATCCTTTCTCAGATGTCTTTTCATTGCAATTAGATAGATTCAAAGCACTTTTTCTTCTATTTGTCCTAACTCTTTGGTGTGCCTGAAAACTTCTTTCTCTAGGTATTTGAATGGCTGACTACATTTAGTTCAGAAGTCAATCTGTCAGAATCTTTTCCTCTGAGGAAAGTTTAAAATAGGTTCTTTCCTCTCCTTCAAGTGAAACTCTTTCCCATTCGCTGTCTTACACAGTTAGCACTTTTGTGTCTAAAATAGTTCTTCCCTCTCCTATAAGTCCTACTCTATCCTATTTTCCTGTTTTATGTACTTAACACTACTCAAATGGTCTTACAGGTGCATTTATTTTCATCTCCCTGCCCCCTGTCCTCATTCATCTGCAAATGACAGTAGGGGAATGGAAACTGTCAATTGGATTCACTGCTGATTCTCTCAAAGGCATACTGTAGGTGCTGAATGAATAAATAAATGAATAGCAGGTGACTGGATGACTGACTAACTGAAATTTAAACCAGAATTGTAATCCTGTTGGTGCAATGCCTGCCCCAAAGTAGAGCTGCAGAGGGTCATTGGGAGATGGAGGACAGAAACCCCTTGTCGATACTTTGCACCTTCATTTCCTGAAAGGGCACTTTGAATGGCGTAGGAACTCCCACCTTCTGGTTGGCTGTCAAGTGAACGGTGGCATGCAGTGTGTACTTACCACCTTCTTCAGAATGAATCAATGTGGACTGATCAAAATCAAGGCGATCCCAGTTTCCCTAGCATCACCAGCTCACTGTATCTCTTGCTGAAACCTTCCTGGCACATTAGGAAACCTTTCTCTGGTCAAAGCACTCTCTGTAAACCAAAGAACATGGGTGATCAGATTTTTTTGCAGTGGAAATGTCTTTTGAGCTGCAAACCGAGTACCTTTTTCTGGGAACTGCTTGGGTCTTTTGCAATAAGGGAGCACCAAACCTCTAGGGGGGTAAGGGTCACAGCTGCCTCCCATCCTGTTGACCCACAAGCCAAAGTGCAAGGGGAGAGGTAGAGGGCTTCACCTGGGCAGAACACGTTGGTCATTAACTTTGTAAATGAACCTTCTGAACACACTGCAGACTACTTGGCTCTGGTGTATACACACTCAGTTCTGTCCTGGCACATCTTGCTTCTTGATTGTTTGTTTGACTTACTGGAAGAGCAGCTTGCCATTCCCAAGATCCTCTACAGGGTGCACATCGGTATGTGTGGCAAGGCTCCATGTCAGGGGACAGCCAGTTGGCAGGTGGGGCCGGTGGCATGGGTGCACACTCAGACCCACCTGGGGTGGGGGCTTGGCACTCAGAGGAGTTGCATTCGGACATCTTCTTGAAAGGAGCTGTCAGCGCTGGTCCAAGGGCACCAGGGACTCTGGGCAACCCTGGTCTGCCGGCAGTCTTTCCCTTTCCCTTCCGGCCACCCCGTCCTCCTACCCTGGGGTGTAAGGACACCATCCCCAAGGTGGAGGGTCCAGGTGGCAGGCAGAGTGAGATACAGTGGGAGGAGCACTTTCTCTGGTGCCATAGAATTTCCTACTCCTGAGATGGAAGGGGAGCCAAAGAGCATCCAGTCCAACTGCCCCACTTGGCCCCCAGGAGGGAGCCAGACCCAGAGAAGGAGGCGGGAAGGAATCAGACCTCATCCTGGAGAGATCCAGGTCTGTAATTCAGGTCCCTGGTGCCCAATCCCTTTCTCATGTGAGTGGCCTCTGCTGCTCCAGAGTGGCCCTGAGTTAGTCTGAGGCTCCTCTGGGAGGGTCAGGGGTCTCTCTGTGAAGCCTGAGTCTCAAGGTACTGGCCTCAGGTTTCTGATCAAACCCATTATCCCCACCTTTCCAAAGCTCTGCATTCCCACTCGACCACAAGAAGTTTTAAAATATTTATCATGAACTTTAACCCTAAAAAAACCCTGGGGGTAGAATCACTGCTTCCATTTTAAAATTGAGGCAATGGAAGATGGGTGGAGATGCCGACCAGCTTGTTCAGAGCCACACAGGTGGCACCTAGAGAGGTGGGCACTGGTACCCTTGTCCTTGGACCTGTGCCACAGGTCTCCAGCTGGGCCCTCCTGCACCTGCAATTAGTGAGGCAGCCCACAGAGAGGGCCAGGGCTGGTTCCTCAGCAGGGGAAGGGACCAAGGGCTAGAATTCATTCTAACTTACACTACCTGATCTTATTTGGACTCTTACTGGCCTGCAGTACACATCCTGCTTCTTTTGGGGAGTTTAGAATTCAGTGTGTATCGATTCCCAAGGTAATAGAGGATTTTTGTTTTATACACTGAAAATAATAGTCTTGTCATATAATCTTGGGTTTGAGTTCAGTCCTATCACTTAAGAGCTGTGTGACCTGGGAAAACCTTCCTAACCTCTCTGAGACTTTCTGACTCTCCATAGGAAGATGCACATGCATGTTGGATGTGGAGTGCGTCTGGGGACAGCAGTGCTGTGGGAAGGGACGAGGTGAATGGCAACATAGACTGTGCAGGCCTCTGAACCTGGAGGTCTCGGCAGAATGGGCCTGGACTGAGGCAGAAAGCCAATGTTCAAAGTCCCCGTGGACCACTCACAAGACTGGGGCTTGACTTCGGGCAAGTTGGCTTTCTACATCCAAGTGCAGTTCCCGAGGGGTCCAGAGCTGGAAGTGCGTCCTTCAGTCCTGAAGTGGGGCTAGGTGATTCAGGACAGGGTGACGCAGGACAGGAGCCAACCCCGGCACTTCGCAGTGTTGTCTTAGGATGGAGTTCAACCACTGGAACGTCGCCGGGGCGCAGGGGCCGATCCGAGCATGTGCAGCAGGTGTGAAGACCCTGCGCCCTCTGCTCCCCCGCTCCTGCTGTGAGGTGAGGGGCCGCTACCAGTCTCCCAGGGAAAGACCTCGGGGACCTCAGAGGACCAGCGGAGGGAGCCTCACCCGGGACCGGCCTCCTTCCATGGCACATCCTAGCTGGCCACCCTGCTGGGGGCGAAGGGTGTGTGCACCGGCCGGGTACCTCGGCGAGTCCCCAATGGACTTCCAGAGCAGAGACGGTGCCCCAGGATTCACCTCACTTCCCAAATGATGCGCTTGCGCGGCGCCCGTTGCCACCACGGGCGCTCGTCACACCAGGGAAACCTGCGCGGGGAGAGATGCTGTAGCGCCTGGAGCCCTGGCGCTGACACAGCAGCTCAGGACCAGGTGCCAGGAGCCCCTGAGCTGGATATCTAAAACCCAAACACTTTTGAGCAGAGTGTGGAACGCTGCACAATCTGGAACTTTGTTAGATGCACATAAATATTTAAAAACACCATATAAAATTACCTTCAGACTATGTGTTAAAGGCGAATGTGAAACCTAAATGAATTTTGTGTTTAGACTTGTGTCCTATCCCCAAAATATCTCATGATGTATATGCAAATATTCCAAATCCCCCAAATCCCAAAGTCTGAAATACATCTGATTCTAAACATTTCAGATATGGGGTCTGCAACATGGATATGGTTTTCTTGAATCCCAAGAAGCCTCCAGGGGGACTATCATTCCTAGCTACCTTATACAGAGGAAGAGCCTGTGGGTCTGAGCAGTCAGGTCACAAGCAGACCCAGTCACTATGAGTTGGGACCCAGGATCCCTTTGAGGCCCTCCCTCCAGGTCAGTGTCTTGGTCTCTTGCCTGGAGTTCCTTCTTTTCAGGGAAATTGAGGCAGATCTGGGAGCATGCTGGGGAAGAAAGAAAAGCAGGTGTGTGGAGTTAAATGGCTTTGCCAGCCCACACAGGGACCAGAGCAGATAGTGATCACTTCTGTTCGTCTCAAAGGGGTTGGTGGCATGGGATTGGGGACCAGGAGAAGTCTCCGCCTGGAAGAAGTTTGGGAGTTGGAATGAGTTTGTGAAGAAGGTTGTGGGTCGCCTTCCCTGGAGATGCGTGCAATCAGGACACAGCAGCCACCGGTGGCAGTAATCGGTGGTTCACTGTCCATCAGAAACCAGGCTGGGCCTGCGAACGTCAGGCGGTCAGCCTGCTGCCCCACTTCTGGACGACCTGCTTTGGAGAAGGAGCTTGCCGACCAGGACCGCTGGAATGGCTGGTTATTCCATCTTCTTAAACCCCTCCCTTCCTCCAGGGACCTGGGAGCGAGAGAAGCCCCTGTGCCTTTGAATCGATTTGGTTCACTTACAGAACACCTCAGAGCCCCACCTGCTGCAGGAGGCGGAGGCTGCCCTAGGCCCTGCCAGCAGCTGCTCCTTTTCTGGCAGGGGCTTGGTGTCCCCTCTGGTGTCCCTGAGTCTGAAGAGGCACGTCCCAGAGCTGCCACCTTCCTCCCCCTCCCGACCCAGTTCTTCCCCTGGAGGGGCTTGCTCTTGGCCTTTCCTGCCTCCCCACCTCCAGGGCTGACCTTGGTTTCCCTTCTGACTGCGTGCGTCCCGCTCTGGCTGTCCAGGTTATGTCTGCTGTGGGTTTTCCAGGGAGTAGCACTATCCAAGAGGTACCAACTGGATCTGGAACCCAGATGTGTTCATTTCAGCCCCCAGGACACCGAGGCTTAGAAGAGAGGGCTCCATTCAGACTCCTGCTCTCTGGCCCGTCTCTGTGGGTCAGCCTGAGTCTCCTTACCTGGGAGCAGGGATGGTCCTGATGCCAGTGGTTGCTAGGACTTGCTTGCAAAGGGTCAGGTGCCTGCTCCAGAGATGCCATCGAGAGATGGCTGCCACTGCTGCTGATGGTGTGACTTTTATTTTCCTCTGATGGCAGGCTCCCTTGATAGCAGGATGCTGTGGAAAGATGGTTAGAAATGGGGAGCCCCTGCTCACTACACAGACAGTAGGACCCAGGCTCAGCAGACAGCCCAGGGTGGTGGACAGGAGCCCTGGGGGCATATTGCTGCTGCTGCTGCATGAACCTCGAGTTGCATGGAACCCAGGACCTGCACTGGTGGGCTCCTTCTAGGTCAAGGGCTGAGCATTGACTCCTGGCCCCTAGCCAGCACTCTTTTTCTAGTTTAGTTTGTGTTTCCTCCAATGAACCTTTCTCCATGATTACCAGGCTGGTTCCAGCTTCTCACAGGGAGAATTCAAGTTACAAAGGAGTTCAGAAGCTCAGATCTTTTGATGATGAACCTTTATTAGGATTCCTGGATTAGCTAAGAGTGTGCGCCTCCAGAATGAGCTGGACCAGCACAGACCCCGGCTGCTGTCAGAACAGTTGATACTGCATCCGAAAGAGGGGTTTCCTGGTTCTTGGATTTACCCTGAAAGTTGACCTCTTAAAGAAACAGCATTGATTTGGGGACATCGAAGGCATAGACTTTTGGGGGACCTCGGGAGAAGTCTGCAGGCATGTTCAAGGACTTTTGAGGTTGGTGGCACTGTATCTTTATGGCATCTAATTCCACCTTCCTTCTTGGATTCAGATGGGGCCGCTGGAACTGTGACTCTATCAGCCACAATTAAGGTCATCTGTGGCTTATAAACAGGGGGGAGAGAGAGAGAGATAGAGAGAGAGAAGGAGGGAGGGAGGGAGGGAAAGGGAGGAAATGATGAGAGGAAAACAGACCTCTTTAAACATCAGAAACATCAGCTGGTTTGATAAACAATTTAGGGTCTTCTGCGGCACCATATCCTGGGAGGCAGGGAGGGGAAGGAACTTCACTGGGGAGGGAGGAAGGGGTGGAGGAGGGTGGAAGCGCCTGGCAGGAAGGGTCCTTTTGGCTCTGGACACGGGCTGGGTGGCGGGCAGCTGGCAGGAGGAGTGGGCATTTGTAAGCTCAGTGCTTATAACTTGAGGTGCTTTGCTTTTGAGGTAAGGACGACGTGTTGGGAGGGAGCAGCGGGTGCAGGCTGTCCTGCTGTTAGTTTTAGGGGGGTGTCCTCCCATCTTTTATCAACTGATTAATGAATCTTATTCCTTCACGCACCACACAGTGTTCTTGGAGGTGAGTGTCACCAGGAAGAGATAAAAACACAGATGAAGCAATTGCACCAATACGGGTGAATCTGCCTTGGTGACCATCGTATGAAATGGGACCTGCTGTGGGGAGATCTGTCCGGGTCCTCTCTGTGGTGAACTTCTCCAGGGAAATGAAGCTGGACCTGGGACCCTGGGGTGGGGGGGGGTGGCGACAGGAGCCAGGTGGGCTGAGCCATGAGGCCATGGCCACCTCAGAAGAAGCAGAGCTGGGTTCAGTCCTCTGGGCCTGGAAGCTGTGACTCCTGTTAATGTTGCTCCCGTCTTAGGCACTAGGTTCACCGTGGGTGAACTCTGCTTATCCCTCCTGGCAATACTAACCACCTCACGTATTGCTCATCAAGATCTAGAACACATGTGGAGCACATGACCTGCCTCCCGTTCACAGGGGTGTTGATGAAAGACGTGCAGAATTACCCGGGCATCCTGGTTTCATTTCCTAACGCGTTTCTGGGGTGTTTCTGGTCGGGATGTACCAGCCGCAAGAGTGAGTGCTGGGCTGAGAACGCCTCCTGGACACCGTGGGTCCTCCAGGGCCGCCGCTCCGACGCCCCCCAGGGTGTGTTCTCGCAGATCACGGGTCACCTCCACAGCAGACACGGCCTAGCAAGCTCTTGTCTGAGTCGGGTCTGAGCCCCACACAACCTGCTGGTCCCAGGCCCAGCATCATTTCCTTGGAGAAGCTCACCACAGAGGTGTCCGGGTCAAATCTGCCCATTAACACCTCCACGATTTGAGAAGTGCATTTCATGCACTGACACATTTCTGTGTCCTAAAGCAGGACTTCTCGCTACATGTTATCAAGTCATTTATTAACTCACATGGAGGGGGGGCTTTGGTGTATATACACAATGGAATAATACTCAACTGAAAAGAAGACATCCGTAATGAACTTCGCTGTCCCTGTGCCCTGGGCCCAAAGCTGCTTCTCGCTGCGGCACCAGCGTCCTTCATTTTGTTTCTCAACCTCTCTGCTCTTGATCACAAAGCCACGGTCCTGACTTAAGGGTCCACAACCTGGGCATGGTGGCACATCCTTGTAATCCCACTGACTCAGGAGGCTGAGGCAGGAGGATTGCAAGTTTGAAGATAGCCTCAGCAACTTAGGGAGACCCTCAGCAACTTAACAAGACCCTGTGTCAAATAAAAAATAAAAAAGGGCTGGCTTCTTTTACCTTTGCGGCCCCCAGATGCCTCGTCTGTTCCCTGGGTTCTTCGCTGGTCACACAAATACATTGTACAACTTCTAGCTTTCATTGTCCTTCAGTCGATGTTGTTTCTTGTCTTGGACGAGGAAGAGTCACAAAGAACTCAAGGGTGGCTCATCCAATTCTTCCCTGAGGGGCTCCAGAACAGACCTGGCCAGGTGCACGGCCCCACGGCTGCCCATGGAGTAAGCAGACCTGGACTTGGATTCCAAAGCCACCAATTCCTGGCCTGTGACCTTGGCAAGTCACTTCAGCTCTGAGCCGCAGCTAACTCAACTTTGAAACTGTTCCGATCTCATCAAGAAGTCAGGGAGATGCAGCATGTAAACCCCCTGACACACCGTGGGTGGAACATTTGATAACCTCTTATGAGCAGGGAGTGTAAGATCATAAAATCTTGAGGGGCAGCTGAATCCCAGTAGGTCCAGGGGGAAGAGGAGGGGGTCAGGAAGGAATGGGAGATGACCCCTAAATTTCAGAAGTGGGGCAGCAAGCAGAGTACGCCTGGGAAGGGTGGCGCCTCCGGCCCAGACTTGCTGACACAGGCTGCGTGGGCTCCCTGCGGTGATGGTTGTGGTCTTTTTATTGGTCCCAGGGATTGAACTCAGGGGGACTTAACCACTGAGCCACATCCCCAGCCCCTTCTTATTTTTTATTTTGAGATAGGGTCTTGCTAAGTTGCCTTCCTAAGTTGCTGAGGCTGACCTCGAACTTGTGATCCTCCTGCCTCAGCCTCCTGAGTCACTGAGATTACAAGGAGGTGCCACCACGCCCAGTGGGTTGTGGTCCCTTAAGTCAGGAATGTGTCTGTGTGACTAAGCACATCCTCCGGACCCTTCCTGTACCAGTCTCTACCCCAGGAAGTCCACCCTCCAAATCTGAGAGACCTGGGTTCTTCCAACCACAGCATTATTTTGTATATGGTCCCCTTTCTGTCAGCTGCTTCCACTTCAACCCCAGTAAGTTTGAGTCTTTGTTGCTTTGAATAATAAGACGCTGGGGTTACCGGTCAGCTCTTTTTCATTTCTAAAGCTAAACTCTACTTCCTCTGGGCTCATCAGGAGCGTTGGACTCAGCAGGTCCCGAGTTTCATGCTATAAAATTGTGCTGGTTTTATTGACCAATTAACATAGGTTAATGATGATTGTTTTTATGAACGTTGGCAGGTCACCCTCTGGACAGCAGGCTGAGCAATGTCCTCCCAGCCTTAATCATAGATCATAAAGTGTTAGGGCCAGAAGGGTCTCAGTCCAGCCCTCCCGGTTAACAGAGCAGGAAACTGAGTCCTGGATAAACAAACCCCCGGATTCAAATGGCTTCAGAAGAGAGACGGGGACACAGGAGGGCCGGTGATTTTTCATTCAGTCCAGAGGCTTGAGCCTCTCTCGCAAGCACAAAACTTAGGCTTGCAAATGGTGGGTGCGAAGCCCCTGCTGTAACGGGATTTGTAAGGCCAACATATGAGGAATCAGACATGTTGAAGGTCAGATGACCCATAAGAGTCTCACCCACCTTGACATTGTAAGGCATTGTGTTGTAGGAAGTCTGTGATGCCTTATGTGTAATGATTTATTTCTTTGTTTTAACTCTTCCCCTTGCGGAGATGTTTCGCAGAGGCAGGAGCTGCAGTTACTCATTTTTGTTTTTTGTTTTTGTCCTATAACCTTGTTTATAGTATGTGCTCGATAAAAGGTTCACTGAATGAATGAAGAGATGAGGTTTACTTTTTTATTTCCAAGAAGAGTAACCAGGTCCTTGACTTCGAGGGCATGGTGAGCTTCAGAGCAGAGTAGCCTCTCATTTGGTTGGCAACATTTGAGAAAAGACTAGAAATACGTGGAATGACAGAAGAATTCAGTTTACTGGAAGATGCTGACAGTTGAAGCCTTCGGTTTTTCGGGGGTATGGGACAGGGGGGAAAGGCGGGGGGTGGAATAAAAACAAACACAAAAACCTTTCAAATCCCACTGACACTTTTTCACTTATGAGACCTGAAGCCACCTTGCCTGAGAATAGAGCCTTCACAGATGGGGACAAGGTCAGGCCAGCCTGTGGCCCGAGGCCAGGCCGCAGTGCCCAGCAGCTCTGGCAGCAGAGTCGAGGCTGCAGGCCAGCTCGCTGCCCTCCCTGGGACTGGCTCACCTCTGCATTCTGCAGCAAACCTTTACTCTGTCACAGAGAAACAGCACTGGAGTCGGAGGTCCTGCACTTCTCAGAAAAAAGAAGAATGTGAGAAAACATTTCCATTTGGTTCACTCTTCAGTGGACTGAGTTCTGGTCACCGAGCCCTCCCTGCCCTCACCAGGTGTCAACATCTGGGGGCTGCACTCTCACCTGCAGCTCCAGCTGCACCTGGGCCCCAGGACCTGCTGCTGCCCTGCCCCCACCTGGACGGGGCCACCTCCTGTGGCAGAGGGGGCAGGGTGCTGATGGATTTCTTCTGTTTTACTGGATCCTGCTCAAGGCTGCTGATGTGCATCTTAATCATCCAGAGGAGTTTGCAGCTGCACTTCTCACCAGCAGCACACCCAGGGCTGTGCCTCAAGGGCTGGCTCTGCCCCCAGGGCAACAGGGAATTAAGTCTTCTCTCCCAGCCCTCTGGTTGGTGCAGGGAGGGAGACCACGAGGAGAAGCTCCCGGTGCTGTTGAGAGAGTGCAGGTTCCTTTCTTCTCCCCTCCTTCCTCTCTTCTTCCCTCCATTCCCACTTCCTCTCCCTCCTCTCTTCCTTCCTCTAGTTCCTTCCTCCTTTCTTTTCCTCTTGGAATATTTATTGAGCATCTACTAAGCACCAGGCATTCAATTAGGGGGTGTTGAGGAAGGAAGGGTACGAACCTTGTCAGAATCCGACCACTTTTCAGGATGAATCTCCATATTGTGGAGAGAGAAAGCAAAGCTGTGCACAGAGGTGACTGACAGAATCCCACGCCCCCCCAAAAAGTTGCCCCCCCAAATCTATTCTGTGTCACAGGGCAGATCTGCACTGAGTGGGGTGTTTCCCTAGCAGAAGGAGCGCAATTGCAGTTGGGGGAACAGAGAAGCTATTATGCAGGGTGTGGTGGTCCAGGGGATCCTTGGAAGGAGGGGTGTGTCTCTGGGTTTTCCACATCCAGAAATGGTCCCTTCCTTTTCTATCATCCACTCCTCTCCTCTCCCTGGAGAGGCACAGGGCTCAGCTCTGAGGTGCCTTTCCCCTGATCCTGGCTGTCCTTCCTGTTGGGAGCCTCCAGGGGCTTACAATGCTACGCAGACAGTGGAGTGGACTTTTATATTCAGGAACCAGATGAGACAGAAGACGTTTTGAAAATGGGCTTTAAAATGCCAGCTGTATACATTATATCAACACAGGGAGAAGTGCAGTTCAAAAAGAGATAAAAACACCTCATGCATACAGTTTTCAAAGAGGAATGGCGCCCTTTGGGAGGATTTGGGAAGAGCCTTCAATCTGTCAGCCAATCTGGGAGGGCTTCATGGAGGAAGATGGCCTTGAGGATGATGGGAGGAGGCAGCTGGAGCCCCTGGCCAGGGTGGGAGGTTTGTGGGGCATGGGTGCTTTCCAGGCTGGGGCTCTTTGAGGGCAAAGACTGCCCAGATTCTCCTGCGTCCCTGGCAGCCTGTCTGAGGCCCAGCACACACATGAGTGAGCTGTGAATGAACTACGTGGGAAGGAGGAGAGGGGGTGAGAGTGGGAATCACTGACGGCCTGGTTTGGAGCAGGGGCCGGGCCTCCCTCTTGAGCCTTGGTGAAGGGCTGTGAGGAGGAACAGCCAGACCTGAGCTGTGCAGAATTCAAAGCCCCCTCAGGTGGGGTGACCCACAGGCTGGGCCCCAGGAGCCTAGCAGCTGCTCTGCCTATTTAGCATCCAGTGGCACTGGGCAGGTCCCGTTGGGTCTGTGTCCCCTGCTCCTCCTACAGGGTGACCCACTGGGAATCCAAGGTGGTGAGGAGGCCGTACCAGAGCAGGCTGACTGGCTGGAGGTAGGAAGGGGAGGCTGTGGCTCCAGCTGAAGGAGGAGGACAGTTTGTGCATGGCAGGACGAGAAGAAGCTACAAAGTTTGGCAACTGATTGGTTCAGTAACTATTTACTTCATGTTTCACCTGTACCTAGTCCTACACCTGCATATCTGCCCTGGAAGACAGTGGTGTTATTGCTATTATCATCCCATCTTATGGATGGGGAAACTGAGTCTCAGAGAGACAGCTTGATTTTTCACTCCTGCCAGAGCTCCCAGCCTCTTCAAACTTCTGCTCCTCTGAGTGGACTCACCCAGGAGGCTCCGTCTCCATTGTCCATTAAGGGAAGGTGGGCACTCTAGAGTCAATGGCTGCACGCAGGTCACATGCACAGAACAGGAGCCTGAGCAAGAGGACTGGGGTGCTGTCGTCAGGACTCTGGAACAAGGGCCCTCATCTGGGAAGGCATTTATAGCTTTTGCCTTAATTGATTCTCAAGGAAGCCTTGGGAGTTTGGCATGGATTTTCGGGGGGGGGGGAGGTACCGGGGATTGAACTCGGGGTCACTTGGCCACTGAGCATATCCCCAGCCCTATGTTTGTATTTTATTTAGAGACACAGTCTCACTGCTTAGCACCTCACTGTATGGGCATGCGCCACCACGCCTGGCTGGCATGGATTTTTTTTTTTAAATCCCATTTTCCAGTTGAGGAACCCAAGGCTGGGAGAAGTGAGAAGAATTGCCCAGGGTCACTTAGCTGGCACATGGCCTGAGAGTGGAGTCAGGCTCTCTATTCCCTGGGCTGTGCTCTGATCCAGGTGAACATGAGATGCCAGCGGATGCCACCTTGCTGGAGGCTCAGAGGTGTCCTAAAACCTGAGTGAGAGAGGCTCGGGCATGTGGCCTTGTCCTCAGAGCCCCGAGCAGCGTGGAGGGCTGGGGCTGAGGATCTGTCTGAGAGTGACATAGCCTGATGACCAGGGCTAGAGGACAACGCTGTTGGCAGGCAGCTCAGAAATGAAGGAGCAGCCAGGAACATAGGCCCTGTGGTACCTTTTCCAGAACCTGGAGGGCCAGGAGAAGGCAGGGCAGGTACCCAAGGTCTGGGTCCCTTTGCTATCCCCAACTTAATCTGTAGGCATCTGGTCAACAAAACCTTTCTCAGCAGTCGTGCTGACGGGCAGGGCACATGCCTGGGAGCCCTAGGCTGCGGTGAGAGGAACACGTGCCCTAGAGACAGACTGCTCTGCTTCAACCCAGTCTAGCCACCTCCTGCCTCAGTGACTTGGGGTCTCAGTTGCCCTTCCCATAAAATGGACCAATGGTTGCTTCCTTAGAGGCATAAGGTGTGAAGGTCTGCTCACACTATTGAGACTCTGTGCCAGAGCTGTGCGGGAGCTGGGGCTGGTTCCGGAAGCCACACAGTCAAGGCCCCTGCCCTTGGGCATTTTTGCATTGGTGTCCAACACAGCATACACCGTCCCCCCCACAAGCCTCATGTCCCTCCTCCCACTTGCAAAGGTGCCCACATTCTCCCCCACAGAGCCAGACTCCCTGCCAGCAGCAAGGGAGAAGGAGGGGGCCAAATTCAAACCCTGTCCTGAGACACAGTTCCAGAGGAGGCAGGAGTCAGAGGTCAGCAGGGGTGGGTGAGGCTGGGGGGGCCGGGAGCAAAATGGAGGGTTGGCACCTTGTGGCCATCCTTATCAGGCTGCCCTTGTACAAGATGCCCAAAGATCTTGACAGTGATGATCTCACTAGTGTTCAAAGCTTTCAGAGGGAGGCCAAAGGCAGGGCAGAAAGCACTGGAGTGTGGTTGTGTTGACAGCTGCAGGATCAGAGTGTCTGGCTCAGGATCACAGGCTGCAGGGGTGGCAAGGCAGTGCACAGATTCTGAGGGCCCGGCACCCCTGCGCAGGGCCAAGTTCACCAACACACTCGAGGGAGGAGGCTTTTCTAATCAACAGCCTGCCTGCCCTGTGTTCTCCCATCCTTCCCCCTCCCTAAATTGGCAAACGGAGGCTCAGAGGCAGGAGGAGGTTGACTTAAGGCCACACAACTTCATCACAGAGGTTGAGATGCAGGTCTCCACCTGTCTCCATCACACACAGATGGAGTGGCCTCCTCTTTGGGCTGGCTAGCACAGTGGACCAGGCTGACCCATCTTAACCTGCCTGTGCATGGGTGCACCTGTGTGCAGAGGAGCAAGTGGCGGGGACCCAGAGGGAGAAGGTGGGTGAGGTTTCTGGGTGGCCCCTGGGTCCAGCGGTCACCAGGCATGAAGCATCGCCCACCGTCCTTCCTGGGGTGGGCCCCTCTACCAGACATCTCTTTCCTCATTGTTAGCATCCCTTGGATTCATTTTCTCAGGGCGTCTTGGTCCGTCTCTGCTTTCCCATTCATTCCCTGCTGTTTGCACCAGCGCCTCCGCTGCTCTCCTACCCTGACCCGCTTCCCCGCAGCTCCCCAGCACCTGCCCCAGCTTCTCCCTCTCCTCCTGCCGCCTTCCCTTTGTCTCCTCCTCTGCTGGATGGGCTGGATAGCCGGAGCCTCCTCCCCGAGCCCCAGCTGCGCCCTCGCCCCGCCCCTGCAGCCGCGCCAGGCTCTGGGTGATTTATTACTTGCCCTGCTGCTTCTGACAAACTATTTGTAGGAAAATGAGATTTGGTCGGTGCTGGATGGCTCCTCTGGGAGGCAGGCGTGGGGGTCGGTGTCGGAGCCCCAGTGCGGGCCCTGCCAGAGCCCACGGCTCTTACGGAGCTCTTTAAGATAAATGAGCAAAATTAAGAAACTCACTGGGGGAAGAAAGCCCTGGATGGCGGCGCGAGAGCGGATGGCGCAGGATGGCGCACGCTTCCTCCCGGGAAGGCATCCACGTGCGCCCGGCGGGGCCGCCCCATCTGCTGCGGACTCCAGGGAAGCCGGCCCCAGAAGAGCCTCGAGCAGGGCGCGGCGCTCCCTGCCTCCCGACGGGCAGAGACCTCGAGTAAGGTGCACGCAACAGATGGGTGGCACAGCAGGTCCTGGAGGTGGCCTGCAGGAGGCCGCACTGCGCAGGCGGTTGGGAAGGCTGAGCGCCCAGTGGGTGGGGGTCCAGGGCATGGGCGGGATGGTGGACGCCGGGCAGCCGGGTCCCGCCAGGCCAGACTGCTTTAGCCTCCCTGGTCCCTTGGGACCGCGGTAGAGCTCGCACCTGCTTGCAGGCTTCCCAGGGGTTCAGGAGGCAGCACCGACTCCAGCCTCGGCTCAGGAAGCCTCAGGCCCTGCTCAGCGGAGGTTGAACTCCTCTGACAATCCTGAAGTTCACAGAGATGAGCAAACGGAAGAAAATAAAGAGGTTGGAGTGCAGCTCAGGAGTCGAGCCTTCCTCAGCATGCCGGAGGCCCTGGGTTCCATCCCCAGCACTGTAAAAAAAAAAAAAAAAAAAAAAAATCACCTGTTATTCTGCTGCTGATATCTTGATATTTATTCTAAGTCTCAAAAGACATATATATTTAAAGTCATGATCATATTATAAACATTTTGATGTTTTAGTTTTTGGCATTATATTGTAAATACCTTTTACAAATCATTTAAAATACTTCTTTGAAAACAATTTTAAATAAGTGTGGCATTTTATTGTTATATGTTCCACAAATTATTTTTAACAAGGAACATATTTTGTTCATCTTGATTGTTTCTAAAATTTTGCTATAATAAAGATGTGTAAACTTAGCCTTTGCCAAATCATTTCCATTTTTATCACAGTCAGTGATATAAAAGGTGATTTCTGCCCCTCCCTGGCTTCCTAATGATAAGATGTGGCATTTTTAATAGAGTAGTTGACAATCTGAATTCCAAGCCTGGACCAGCCTTTCTAGAACTTTGTGTGCTTTCAAAGACCTCTCTGATCTGCAAGCCATGGCAATCTGAGAATGTTCTGGAAGCAAGGATGTGCTTTAAGAATGAAAAGAGATACAGTCTTTGAAGAAAATGGTTATTCATTTTGAATCTTTGTAAGACATTTATACCTAAAATGTGTGCCAAATTGTAAGAAAAGGTGGCCTTGCCTCTGATTGGTGTTATTATGTTCTGTGGTGATGCTGATTTCAGAGAGTGTTAAAATGGGAAACTTGAAAGTGGTGGGATCATGGGAAAATTTCAGTATGAAGAGTGTCTAGTAACATGGGGCTGAGAAGAAAATGGGGATTTGAGGTATAAAGATATTGGGGGAAAAGTGAAAATGTGTGGCTGCACACAGATGGATGGCAATTTTGACATGGAGGTCCACCTGCCTTGGAAAACAAAGACGGGGGACTGGAGTTCACCTGTCTGTCTTTCTGGCTGTCAGTGTGGAGCAGATGGGTCTCAGGAGTCTAGACAATGAGGCAAGACACTTTGAGCATTTGTTATTTGTTACCACCAGCACTTTTATTGTAAATGAAAGAAAATGTGCAAATATTATTCTTAGATATCTACTGTCATGACCCTTCCAATCAATCTATTTCTTGAACCCTTTGAGGACACCTTACATCACTTGCTCTAAACTTGAGTGTCTTGGGTCTCCAGGCAGCTCTGGGAGGCTCAGTGAGGGGTGGAGTCCATAACTGATTCTGACATTCAGAAATAGAAATTCTGAATGACCTATAATAAAGTGTCTCATGTCAGTAAAATGTGGATTTCTTTGCTTTGAGGTGACTTACACCAACTTGGTTTCAGAGTAGTTACTATCTCAAATGGATTCTTCTGACTGGTACTTGTCTAGGTGTTTGATTTCTAAACGAAAGGGAGAAAAAGCTGTCAAATCAACAGTCTTTTTTTCTCACTGTGTAGGAATCAGGGATCTTGGATGGATCCAGCTTGGAAAGGAATGTTTTAGCATTCGGCTTTAATCTGTGCTACTGCCCAGCTGCCACTGGAGGAAAGGGAGACCAAAGAGGAGAAGACTCCTGATTTTGAAATTGGTGGGGATTTGCTAAGAAAAAAAATACATCCAAATATCTTTTGCACTGAGATCATGAAGGAGAGAGGTGGGATCTGGTGGAGATAGGAGGGGACCAGGGGCAAAGAGATCTACTGACCAGCAGAGAAGAGCCAGAACAGGACAGAAACAGAGACCTCAGCCTAAAACAGATGACTCATAGTTGATTCAGCCTGTAGATCACCACCTCATTTTATTGAGTAAGAAAAGATGTAGTGGCGGGTGGCAGGGGAGAGAAAAGAAATTAAAACACCCCAATCCTTTTAATTCAGCTCAAGATTTACTCTGCATAACCCAGCCATATTTTTGATAGGAAATTCATGGCTCCTCTGTCCCCAGTAACAGAAGGGTGATCTTTATGGGACCAGCGTGAGGAAGCTGGCGGGCACAGCCCCCGTCACATTAAACTGTCTCAGTGAAGAGGCAATTTGTTTGATATTAAGAGTTATAAAAATATCAGCACAGAGCAGTTATGCCAGGGATACTGCACAAGCCAATCTGAATTTTAATGTAGTGTGAGCAATAAGCACCGTGTTCCTTGAGTTCCTGCCACACTCCCTCTCAGCAAATATTTGAAGAGAAAAAAACCCAAGCACCGAGTGTCCTGCTCTTTTCCACTCCGGCCTCATGTGGGCTCTGTCCTTACCAGATGTGTGGGAAGGGGCAAGGGCTTCTGGGAGCCCGGGAGGGGGATTCTGGGAAAGCCCCACCCTGGCACACTGAAGGGAGAGATCTGGAGGTGAGGCTGAAGGGGTCCGGTTTCCTGTCACCCTTTAATGCCACCCCTAGTCACCATCAGGACTGTTCCCCTATCTTCCACCATCTAAGGATTTTCATCCCAAGTGGCATCTTATTAACCTAGTGGAATGCCACTTGTCAAGCACCTGCAATCCTGTAATCTCAGCACCCATCACACCCCGTCTCTTCATCTCACTCCCGGGCCCACAGGTGCACACTCTGACCTCTCCCTGTGTCCCCTCCCATCAGTCTTATAATTATTTCCAGTCTTCTCCCTTCACCTCCTGGTCACCTCTTCCCAGCCTCTTTGCCCATAAATATCCATCCAACCTTACAGATAGGGCTTCCTGAAATGTGCTGACCAATTAATTCCACTTCCACGGGGTGTCTACTCGGTGTCAGGCACAGTGGCTGGCGGAGGCACAGATGTGAACAGGACCTGGTGTTCTCTGCTCTGCAGGGACTCACCGTCATGGTGGGAGACAGCTGGGGGTGCTGGGCAAGCACTGTGGGCATTTTAACTCTGGGCCGAGGGAGATAAGATCCTCAAGAAAGATCCGAATGAAGGCAACACAGGCAGTGGAGGGCTGAGGGGGAGATACATTTGGCTTAGGAGAAATTGGGGATGTAGGGGAGGGGCCTCCAAGTAGAGGAAGGACTGATAGGTGGCAATTTGAAAAGTAGATGGAGCCGTCCGTCACAGAGGGAGGAAAGAAAGGGGAGTTGCTAAGCCATCCCAGCTTGGCTGCGGGGGCCCAGGGAGTTCCGATGTGCCCACGCTAATAAGACCTCACAGCAGAGCTGGCTCCTGGCTTGTCTGATGCCCAGCTCAGGATGCTCTTTATCACAGACACACAGCAGTGATTCTCAGAGTACGTGTGGGACCCTTGGACTCCCTGAGACCTTCTCAGGGGGTCTGGGAGGTCAATGCAGTTTCAGAGTCGTTTGTCTTTGCTTTGTCCTTCACCCCTGAGTGTGCAGTGGGTTTTCTGCTGTGCAGGGGGGTGATCTGCATAGCTCCAGGAACCCTCGTTTTCCAAGTGACCTATGAATGCACAATGTTGGAAATCATGGCTGGTGAAGCACTCACTCAAGGAGCAAGGCAGGGGGAGAACAGAAACATATTGATGTGGCTTCAGACTCACACTGCCACAAGCCCCTAAGGAACTGCACTTGCTGTGCATGTTGGAGCACACCTATAATTGCAGCATCTCAGGAGGCTGAGGCAGGAGGATCTCAAGTTCAAAGCCAGGCTCAGTAACTTAGTGAGGCCCTAAGTAACTTAGACCCTCAAAATAAAAAATAAAAAGGGCTGGGGATGTGGCTCAGTGCGTAAATACCCCTGGGTTCAATCCCTGGTGCTCCCTACCCCAATTAAAAAGCAATAAAAAAAAATAAACTGCCATTTGTTGAATTCTGAGATAGCTTCAGAGAAAAACTTCTGTAATTATCTGAGAAGGTGATTGACACATTCCTCCCTTTTCCAATTCCATGTCTGTTTGAAGCTAGATTTTGTCCAATATACTTTGACCAAAACATCCCAACACCCAATGCAGATGCAGATAGCAGCATCCTGTGGTGACTACTAAGCCAGACTGTGCAAACATGTATGAAAATCACCCTGGCTCACTGTTTTTGAAAATATGAAAATGTTATCTTTGCTAACACCAAGGGGCTTATTGTTATTAATAAACGATTCATAAATACAAATTGTAACTGTCTTCTATATATGTAACATGGTGAACCTTGATAGCTAGAGTCCACACAAGAAAATGCTCTTGGACAGCATATTTCTAAATAATTTTTTAGGATATGAAAAGGTTTGGATCAAAATTCGAAGGAGGCTTGAATCCCAGAGGGTTTCTGAGGGTCACTGGTTGGAGCATGGGCTCCGTCTGACTTAATAGAGCCATTCCTTGTGTCCCTTTCTCTCTCTTCGCCCTCTGCTGCCCTCTCTACGTCCTTCTCTCCCTGGCTCTTGTTCTCGATCCCCACTTGCCGTGGCTTTGCCCAAGCTCCCCTTCTTCCAGAAGTTTCCTTCTCTTTCCACCAGCTTCCCCGCCACAGCACCTGCCTCAGTTCCCCTCTTCCCAGTTCCAGAGCCGGCCTCCCTCCCTGCAGATGCTCTTCCCTTCCTAACCCAGTTCTCTCTCCCCCTTATTTCTCCTAGTTCTGCTGTTGGGCTCCCTGTTTCTTCTATAGGGTACTGAGCCCCTGCATGCTCCTCACCTGCTCACCAGCTTCTTCTCCAGCGTCTCTGATTGCCACGGAGGTGAGCAGTGTGCACACGTGGGCTGAGACCCTTTCTGCACCTCCCAGCCCAGCCCCTGGGGCACCTCTTACAACAGAGGAACATTGTGGCTACAGTGGAGAGAGCACAGCTGGGAGCCTTGCTTTGCCACATCTTAACGCATCTTTAACTTACTTACCCCACCTCTCTGAACTTGAGGTCCTACTTCTAAAAAGTGAGGGTGATAATGCTAGCCCCACTGAGATCTTCTGAGGATTCAACCAGAAGACACCTACACGGCATGGCCAAGTGCTGATCCGTGACTGTCATTGAAAGAAACAGGATGTTGAACAGAGAACGTGGGAATTTATGAACTAGTTACCATTATCTGTTTAGGAAATTGTAAATCACAGTGAGTTACAGTCCAGACCACAAGCTCCCAAACCATCTCACGCAGCACCTGGGCAGCTTGGGCAATTCCTGGAGGTTTATGAGTGGAATCTACCCACCTGTCATTTCAAAGAACTCTGATGCACACCAAATGCTGGCCATACATACCCAATTTTCCCAAATCTTCAATTTCTCCCCTTTTTTGCAAGATTTCCTCATCTGTAAAGACCCGCTCCACCTGAACATGGTGATAGTTACTGACATCTCACGTGGCCCAAGTGTGCTCTTATGGATTTTCTCTTATGGACTGGCTGTGTGCTCTACCAAGTTGAGATCTGAGGCCAGTCCCCCCTTCACCCCTGCCACCTGCTTCAGCAGAGCACAGCCCAACACAGAGTGAAATGGGCCAGGGGACCTTGGGCATGGTGCCTACTATCTCGGGGCCTTTATTTCTTTGTTTCAAAGTGAGGACAGCCTTATCTTGTGAAAACATTCTGAGAATCACATGGGCTGATGTGTCCGCCGGTGGCCTTCTGGGTTGCTACCATCCAAATGCTATTTCAAGTTGTTTTCTTTGGTGAAAAGCCCATTCCTGTCCATTAGTGAAAGAGGAGGACTTGGGGTCATTGTCCTTTAGGGCTTCCACTGTTTTAGGACCTACTCTAACTCCTTGCTGGCTCCGGCTGGGCTGAGTGGACCCCAGCGTCGGGCTGCTGTCCCTACCTCCCCCTTCATCCAGTCTCAACCAGTGTCTTCCGGGAGACACTGCCTGTCCTTGGCCTGCTTGACTGGGCTGGTGCTTGGGAAAAGGCTCTGGACCTGCTGTCCCTCACACTGGAGGATTCTTGGGTAACCCCACTTCTCCTTCGCCTCCCCCCCTGTGGGTAGAACTGTGTGCTTGGTTGGCAGGACTGGAGAGGTCGTGTCTGGGAGCACGGGCCCTTGTTATCGCTTTCTTTTCACTTCCCCAGGGGAGGTCGCGATGCTCTCCGCAGTTACTGCTCCCCTCATCTCTGACCCCTTTTGCTCCTGGGCTGTGTCTCCATCTCCACTCTGCTCAGGCTGCCTTTTCAAGACTTCTACCACGCGGCCTGCGCAGTGGTTTCATTAATCAGGTTCTAGGCATAAAGTTAGTTAGAAGAGATTGAAATAAAACCACAAGACTCAATTACCTTATTTCTATTGCTAGGTCCGAGACAGCTCCCCTCTGGTTCCCTCCTCCAACCGCCCAGCAGGGCAGCAGGGATTACTCAGGGCTAGCAGGAGAGAGAGAGAGAGCACGCCGGGGACCAGCCTTTTATTGGGGAACAAGAGATTCAGGGGAGAATTCCATCCAATGAAGGCTGAGGTGGGGCTGCACTCCAAGGTCAGGTCAGTGATTGTGTCCCCGGGGTCAGTGGTCAGGCACACCCCCACACGGATGGGCTCTCTCATCAGGAAAGGGTCGGGAAAACTTCCACTTTTGCCAAAGTGCCTCAGGCTCTTAACGGGAGGCACCCGATCACGTGTTAGAATGGCTTCCCACAAAGAGTGGCCACTACCCTTTGCTCTGAAGAGCCATTAGGAATAGCTGCTGAGTGGGGTGTGTGGGGGATGGCTCCTCTCTGCCCCACTACTCCTTCACCGGGTGCAGAGATGCTGGACTCAGAGATGGTGGATGCAGAGATGCTGCAGCCCTTTAGCTTGAAGGCACACACTGCCCCCCTGCAGAGGGACCTCTGGGCCACAGGCTGGGCCAGCTGCCCTCACTCTCTGCAGTCCTTTCCTCCATGGCCCAGTCCTGGCTTCAGACTGGTCCCCATGATGGGTCACTTGTTGTGAAGTCCCTCACTGCCAGATGCTCTCCATGAAGACCCTGTTCATGTCACTGGAAGTGTCTGAACATGTTCAAGCCCCACGTTGTTTTCTCAGGAAACTTCTTTGCTTCTCACAAGACACATAGACTCTGAGGGGTGCTGGATACAGAGGCCCAAAGGCTCATCTGGGTCACCTTATGCCACCCACTATGCTAAGGTGGACACCCCCCCACCCCCGAGTTCTGAGCAGGCAAAGCACTTTTTGTAGGATTAGGGTGGGCTGAGGGTGGAAGGTGGCAATGACCACAGCCTGCTTTGCCCATATGAAGACTTGTCTTGCCTTTCCCTTTTAGTCATTTATCCATTTATTTGGAAGAGCAATTCCAGGACACACGCTGAGGAAGGCAGGAGGCTCTGAAGAGCTTTCTGGAGAGGTGGAGGAATAAGCTGGATGGCTGAGGGGGCTGGGCCTGTCTGCTCCTGAAGGCAGGCTGTAGAGCCCACCAGTGATCCCCTGTCACAGGCCTTCTCCAGCTGTCATGTGGGTGCCACTTAGTGAGGGTAGCCCAGATCAGGAGGCAGGGAGAAGAATGATGGGGTGGGTTAGTGGATGGGAAACTCTCCAGACTGCTTTGGGGGAGGAAACACACATGGGGAATTCAGGAGGCCCCAGATCCTTCTCCGAATCTTCTTTAACTATTCCTGGGGAGGTACATCAGACAAGGCCCTCTCTCCTCAAGGACAAGGGGGTGCAGGACCACCCTTGCCCCTCATCTCACACCCACCCAGTGCTCACGATGTGCAGACCCCACTCACTTTTGAACACCCTGGGGGCGGGGGGCTGGTGTCAGCTGCTCTTGACTGTGTTGGGGCAAAGCAATGGCCCCGAGGTCCCAGCAGAGAGAGCCGAGCCTGGGTTGGAGGGCACCTGGGTCAGAGGGCACTGAGGCTGGAGACCTGACTGACAAATAACAGGCGAGATTCAGGGAGGGAGTAAATGCCAAGAGAAGAAAAAAATGAAGAGGAATGACTGTGAGGTTCCAAGGCCAATCGTGCTGCCGGCGGTAACCAGGAAGTCGGGAAGGGCTCTGGTTTGGAAGGGAGGATAACAAGCTCTGCTTTGGACAAGTTTCCTTGTGGAGGTTGGAAGGTCAACCAAATACAGATCATCCCCAGACAATAAGAAATATGAGGTGGGTGAGGGGTGAGGGGTCAGGGACAAGATGGGGGCTGAGCAGCCATGGGACCATGGGGACAATGCCTGGCTGCTGAGGTCAGGCATTTGTCTGCCTCAGAGGTTCCCATGGGTGCCTACTGTGGGACAAGCACAGATCTGATGCTGGGGCATGCTGCAATTAATCAGAAGGGAAGGCATGTTGATTGAGTTGCTTGGAGAAGGGACTAAGTGCTGTCAACTCACCAACTGGCCTGGGGAAGGAGCACTAGAGCGGGAGGTCAGCCTGCAGGCAGAAGGCTGAGAGGATGGATTGTGTGGTGGATTGCTTAAGGCCTGAGTTGCCTTGAGTGTGACAGAAAATCCCACTGTGGTGGTCTACACACAGCAAGGGACCATTAGCCTCCCACAAGGCAAGAGATGTGGAGGTGACAGCCCAGCACTGGTTCAGGGACTCCACCAAGTAGGTAGAGACTCAGCCAACCTAACTCCAGAGCTGCCCAAAGCTGCCCATATTGTGGAATTGGACGGTTGGCCACAGTCCTGCTGTCTCCCATCCCCATGTGCTGCTTTTCTTCCTTATTTGGTTTAAGGTTATGGTTTTCAAAGTGTGGAGCTCTTGGCGATGCTTCAGGGGCACCTGTGGAGGCCAGAGGGCAGGTGAAGGGGGCTGGTCTGCAGAGCATCTGTGTATACAGATGTCAGACATTGCAATATGTATTTCAACTATAGATTGTTCCTTTTCAAAAGAGTCTCTAAGAGGGAAGCATTTCCTGGAGTTGTAGGCTGAATGAACAGGTTGCCTGTTGGGCTTCATTTGCTAAGACTCCTGCTGCCAGAGGTATGGCCTGCCAAATCACCTGGCTGGAGCATGCATGTATGTGCAAGTATGTGCATCTACGTGTGCACATGCTGCACATGTGTCCTCAACTTGTGAGCATTCACCTGTGGGTCTCTCAGTGTCATCTACCTTTCCTCCCCTCAATGACCTGAGTCCTTGCCTCCCTAAAGACCATTCCATCCTGTCACCAAACACACCTTGCCTACTCCAAATCTGTCGTCTCCTCTCAGATTCTTTCTTTCTTGGGAGAAAAAAATTAGTTTATTTTGATTCTTGATTTCAGAGGTTCAGTCCATGGTTGGCTGACTCCATAGATGAGGCAGAACATCATGGTGGAAGAGTGTAGTAGAGGAAAGTTGCTCAGTTCATGACAGCGGGAAAGCAGAGAGAGAGGGAGAGGGAGACAGAGAGAGAGAGACTGAGAGACTGAGAGACAGAGAGTGATCCACTCATCAAGAACAAACTATAACCTCCAAAGTCATGTCCCCATCAACCTGTCTCCTGAAGCCACGCCCTATCTGCCTACAGTTACCACCCAGTTAATCCCTATTGGTGAATTAATCAACTGATTAGGTTACATGTATTATGAATGAATAATTTAACCTCTGAACTTTCTTGCATTGTCTGACACATGAGCTTTTGGGGGACATCACTTATCTAAACCATAAAATTCTGTCCCTGGCTCCCAAAAGCTCATGGCAATGAGCAAAAGACAGTCCACCCACTTCTAAGAGTCCCCATAGTCTTAACAGTTTCAGCCTTGACAAAAGTCCAAGTCCAAAATCTCATCTGACTATGAGCCCCTGTCAAGATAAAAAGCAAGTTACACATATCCAAAAATACAGTGGCACAGAGTAAATATTTCCAGTTCAAAAGGGGGAAAATAGGATACAGAAAGAAAGGATGGAACCAAAGCAAGATAAAATTCATCTGGGCAAAAAAAGTTCAATAGCCCCACCTCCCACATCCGGGGCACATGGCACATGATGTTCTCTCCAGGGGTTCTGTGGCTCCACCCCTATGGTCTTTCCGGTTGCCATCAACATGGCTTATCTCTTGGTTCCTCTGTGCTCAGTTCCTACGGCTTCCTGGGAAGACCTTCCATTTCCTGGCATCCCTTTAATTTTAGGGGTCTCCACGCCGCCTTGGCTTCTGTCTCACAGCTCCATGCATTGCCATCCCAGGGACTGTCTTCAAGGTCCCTGACCCTGCTGCACATTGCCCAGCCTTCCAGGTCTCCCTTTGAAATCTTGGAAGAAGCCTCTGTGACCCACTAACCCCAGCATCCTGTTTTCCTGCAGAACCAGAATCACATGGTTGATGCCAAGGTCTGCCACCATCTCAAGCAGTATCAAGCCTGCTGGGATCCTGACTGTTATGGCTGAGATATGAGGGGCCCTTCAAAAGCTCATAGTGAGACAATGCAAGAGGAGTCAGAGATGAAATGATTATGAGAGCTGCAACTTAATCAGTGGATTAATCCACGGACAGGGATTAACTGAGGGGTAGTATGGCTCCAGGAGATAGGTCACTATATGCTGACATTGATTTTTATCTTTTGTCCCTGGTGAGTGGAACTCACTCTCTCTGCTTTCTTCTTGCCATGTTCTGAGTTGCTTTCCTTTGTCACACCCTTGCACCATGATGTTCTACCTCACCTCATGCCCAGAGGAATGGAGTTGGCCAACTAGGGACTGACACCTCTGAATCTCTAAATAAACTTTTCCTCCTCTAAAATTTTTCTTGTCAGTTCTTTTAGACACAGTGGTGAAAAAGTTGACTAAAATAATGTCTGCAGTGGCTTCTGAGTACCTCCGGAGCTGAGCATGGTGACACAGCTTCCTAGGGACCCCTGTGCAAGCAGGGGACCACATGATCTCTTCTCAAAGGAAGTTTAACTTTTACACCCTTGAGCCTGATGGGCATGGCCTTGCCAGACCCTGAGACACCCTCCAGTCTCTTTCCTGTTGTCTCTATATGCTTTGCACTTTTAGTGCCTGAAATATCTTCAACAAACACCTCCCTTGGCCCCAATTTTACATGCAGGTTTCTGGCTAAGTTGCAAGATTTTCAAATCTTTTTACTCTGCTTTCTGCTTTTGATTCTCATAGTGAACTTGGTTAAAACCCACCAGCCATAGCCATGCCACTGCCTGAATGCCATTCTACCTTGAAATTTCCTCCACCAGAGTAATTAGACCACCATCCTTTAAATTTAATCTCACAGAAAGGCTCAGGACATGAGCAAAATATAGAGAACTTTTTTATCAAAATTCAACACAAATGGCCTTTACTCCAATTTCCAATAGAGTTCTAATGAACCCAGTCTTTACTGTCCCTAGTCCCATTGGCATTTGGATCTTCTAGGCTCCCACCAGAATTGCCCATTAAGCTCTGCTTACAATACTCTAAGGCTTCTCCATCCTGCATCTCCAGACTTTTCCAAAATCCTCTTACAAACCAGTCCCAAATGTTTCCCAACCACATGGCCAGGTTAGTCACAGCCATGACCCCACTTCTCAACATCAATTTCTTAATTAGTCAGCTTTTCACCTCTATGACTAAAAGACCTGACAATAATAACTTAGAGGAGGAGAAATTGATTTTGGCTCATGGATTCAGAGGTTCGGTTTATAGCTCTGGGCCCAAGGTGAGACAGAACATCATGGTGGAAGGATATGGAAGAGGAAAGCTGCTCAGTTTGTGACAGGCAGGAAGCAAAGAGCTTTTCACAGATTCATGTATTAAAGCCTAGTGTCATATTATCACTCATTGTGATGGGGCATTTGAGATGGGGAGAGAAGAGAGGAAATAAGAAGGGAGAAAGGTAGCCCAGAGAAGAGGCACGGTGGCAGGTTGTTATTGGCCTCAGGGATAAATTCTCGACTGGTGGGGTTCCAATTGCAAGACCATACACAGCCCCTCCTGCTTCTCAGAGCTGGCCCTTTCCAAGAGATGAGGAGGGACTTTGCCACTGCAGAAGGAGTAGATCGTGTGCCTGACGTTGTCCTAGGAGCTCTTCTGTAGCTGTTTCATCTTCATGCCAGCCCTGTAAGGCAGGCAAATTGGCCCTCCCTTTACAGATGGGGGAACTTTACTCTGTTATATGTTATGGTGGCCAGGAAGTCCATGGAGTCTTTTTGTCCATGTGCATGGTTCTTACCAGTGGCCAGCTTCCCGTTTGGCCTGTATGGCCACTTAGTACCCAGGGAAATGTGCTCACCCTCTTTCTGCCTCTCACCTGCCAGCTAGGAGAATAGCACTTGGAGGTGAGAAACCCCGGAAGATGTCTGCATTGAGAGGGGATAAGACCCGGGGGCTCCTCTAAAGCCTCAGAGAAGCCACCCAGGAACACAGCCAGACGTGGGTTTGCAGTGCTGAGGCACCATCTGACCCTTGGCTGATGACTCTCCCCAAACCTTAGTTTTTTTTTTTCTTTATAATGGAATTAACACCAGGACCCAGCCCATGGGGTTGATGAGGAACGACTAAGTGGGTGTCCGTAAAAGACTTTGTCATCCCCATTCCTGGGGAGGCTGTTAGCTTTGGGTGTCATGCTTTACAAATGGCAAAACTGAGGCACCTTTCACAAGTTCCGTCTGAGGGCTGCCCCTGCAGATTTTGGACTGAGAGCCTCAGAGTTGAGACTCCTTCCCTCCCTCCTTTCCTCTCTGTCAGGGCCAGCTCCCTGGAGCCCCTCCATGTTTACACATGTGGGGGAAGTGTCCTGTGGGGACCTGGGAGGAGTCTCTATGTCCTGAGGAGGGCCTGGAGTCCTGTTTCCTGGCAGGTTCTCTTTTGCAAGCATGGCCAGGCTTACTGGGCTCCCCGTGTTTCTCAGTGACCCTCCCCGCACTCCTGTGGGAAGGGCTGAGTAGCAGTTGGGACTCCTCTCCTTCCAGATTTCTAATCCAGTCATTTAGACTGACTCAAAAGCCACACATGGATGAAACTGCCCTTATGTTACCACAGCCACAGGATGGACTTATTCAAGCTTTTAAAAATCTTTTACCTTGAAAACAAATTCATGGGGATATTTTCAAAGAAAGCTATGAAAGGAAGACAGAAAGAGAAAGGGAAAGTGGGAGGGAGGAGGGAGGAGATCAGAGAGGCTTCTCTGCTGGTCAATGACCAGGTCAACAGGACTCTGTGGATCTGAGATTTTGCCCCCTGGGCTGCTGACTAGTCCCAGTGTGGAGAATCCCAGGAGCAGCAAGATCCACCCGGACCTAAGACTGACCAGGAGAAGGGTGTGGGGTGGGGGTGTTGTCACCTAGGTCACAGGTGGGGAGATCACGGTACTGTCCACAGACCTGAGTGTGGGTGTTTTGGGAACTTCAACCTTTGTGGACATCTCCTGAGAAGATCCCAGGAGAAATGCCTCCCATTGACTCCCATCCCCCATTAGCATTCAGACTCAAACAAGTTTATCAGATCAGCTTGGGTGTTCTGGACCCAGGAAATTGGATCCTGGCATAGGTAGGAAAGAATGGGGCTGAGGGAAGAGAGGGACTGGAGCCCTAGAGGCGAGGGTTGGAGACACTGGAGATATGACAGTTTGGGGAGAGGAGTGCCAAGTGGGAAGCAGACAGAGGCATGGGGCAGCCGTGGTCTTCACTTGTCTCTGGGGCCTGGCAGTGGAGGTGGGCTGGAGTGTGACGGAGGTGAGAGGAAGGAAATGAGGACAAAACCCAGGGACATAGTCTGAAGGAATTAATAATCAGGGGGGAGAACCAAGTGGTTCAGTAAAGAGAGCAAGAGAAAGAAATGCAGGCTGTGCCTGAGCCACAGGGCCAGGTGCCTGGACACCGACTGATGGACACCAGGGTGTCGGCTTCTTAGGGGTCTTTAAATCCCTTTCTTTTGATGCCAAGGAGCCTTTGGGACAGGGAGAACGTGCCCTGACATTCTTCAGGTGACCTTTGAGCTGGGCCTCCCCAGTCTCTACCTCTTCCTGGGCAACACCTCCAAGCCTCCCTGACTCTCATGGTGAAGCTAGGGCTCTTAGGTGGAGCCTCTCATCTTTAGGGTGTGCACAACCCCATGCACATCCTGCACCCAGGAAGCCAGTCTGTAGGGTGTTACCATTTGGTCTAATGTATGAATATATGCCATGGTTATTTTATATTCTATTCTCTGGCCTCAGTGATGACAATGTATTTAAACAAACATAGCACGGTAAAGCAACCAGCACCACAAAACAGTGTATTCTCAGTGTCTTGAAGGTCACCAACAGGTTCAGACGATGGCACCCCCATCACTACTTTGACCTGGCTGCCTTGGGCTCATGTTCCACAACTCTCACTGTGTTCTCTCCTCTCCAAATTGGACTACGTGCACTTCGCAGGATTTTTAGTCTGGCCTAACCATTTGGTGCTGGCTTCTGTTATTTGGGGCTGTCACTTCCACTGTTGAGCAAGAGTCTTGGCTTTCCCTGAGACGCTACCTCCAGGAATTCAGTCCCTCGGGGCCACTGTTCACTGGCTCCACTGCTGACACTTAGGAAGTGAACGTGTTGCACCAGTGACAGAAGGGAGCCCTCAGAGCATGTTGGCTGTACCCCAAAGGGCCAGTGTTTAGCAAAACACCTCTTCCAACTTACAAACATGCAGACTTCTTCTCTCCCCTCTCCACAGGGCAGCTGAGTTTGGACAAGACCCTCGTGCCACTCTCGGGCTGCACACAGAATTACATGACATCTAAGCCTGCTGAGCAGCATGGGAAGTCTTCTCCCCTCCTGGTGAATTATTCCATGGGTCCCTGTCACTTCTACCTGAAATTGGCCATCTTCAAGGAGCCACCAAATAGCTGTTTATGCACAAACTCCTGTAGATTCATTTCAAGATTTTCCTGGAAGCTATCTCACTGTTGCCTGAGTCAAAGATTCAAGTAGATTTTGAGCAAGAGGTATGTCCCATATCCATTTGCCAGACAGTACCCGAGTCTCTGCTCTGCCCAGCTAGGACACCTGTTTTTCCAGTTAGGAGCATTAACTGGGCAGAGGCCCCAGGCCAGGGCTCTCCTGAACACCTCTGCTGAGAACTGCCTCTGAAGACAGGTATCCTAACTTGTCCAGAGACCACCTGAGGCCTAGGTACACCCTTCCCCATGGCCAATATGGCCCAACACACTTCCAGGCAAGAAATGTGTCCCCTTGTGCAGAGCCTCCAGTATTTCTGGAATTAGGGCTCCTCTTCTGTCTTATGCATGGGAGATGCTAGGGACTCCAAAGGGAGAAAGAGATTTGCTTTCAGTAGCATGAACTATGATGAACGAAATCGGAACCAAGCACCAGGCCAGCTCACAACAGAGTGGACTCTCGAGAGAAGGCAGAGATCTCTTTGTTTAGACCCAGAAAGTTTCATGAAATGCCTTCTTGGTCACTTACTACTTGTGGGCCAGGCGACACTGCCTGATCAGACCCTGGCCATGACAACCCCACTGTCCACCCTATTTCCTCTTCTTTCCTTCCTTCCCTCCATCCTCTCCCCCTGTCCTCTCTTTGCTTCCTACCCTCTCTTCTCCCCTTCTCTATTAATTACTCACTCTAGCTGGTATCAGGGATGAGGAGGGGGGAGACACTGTCCTTGCCCTTGAAGGGCATGCACATCCTGCAGGGGGGAAGGCAGGTGTGTACACAATTAACTATAATAAAACATGGTGAGCGATATAATGGAGATCTGCCCAAGGTGTCGCAGGAGCACAGAGGAGGGAGGTGAGAAGCCGCCCAGAGGTCATCAGGAAAAGCTCCTCTGAGAAGGAGGTTTCTGAGTTGCCCTTTGAAGAGTGCGTAAGAATTTTCCAGGTGAACCAAGATGAGAAGGGCATTCCAGGCAGGGGACAGTGGGGACAGAGCTTGGCAGGGATTCTGCTTTGGCCCATGTACACAGGGAGGGATGATGGGGTGTTTGACAAGGTGTCTCAAGATCAGGGTAGATGGGATACACATGACATGCTGCCAGGCTGGATTGTATTCATTCCATGACGGAGACCATGCCAGGGTCTGTCTTTGGGCTGTATCGTTTGTGCCCACCATTGTCTCTCCCCGTATTGCAGAACAACCCTTCTATTTTCCAAATCAAGCTCTGCAACTTTTTAGCCTCTCTTTATCCAGGTTGAAAACTCACTTTCTCCAGATGCCCATCCCCAAGGAGGCTGGAGCCTGGGGCTTCTTCCCAGTGTTGCTTGGGTCTCACTTCTTCTTTGGAGTGGAATCTGCTCAGGGCTTCCAGTCTGGACAAAACACACTGGCTGGAGACTGGCCTCCATGTAATGACATGTTGTAAGTGATGTGTTGTGAAAATGGCACCTACCTGAGTTCCTGGGTTGTGATGGTGGGACTGGGGACAGGTAAGAGCTGGGGCATGCCCAGGACCAAGACCCCGACCAGAGCAGGCTGGGTCATGACAGAGTAGGAAAAATGCAGCCAGGTCCATCCCAAAACTTTGAGAAAGGAGAGATGTCATGATGGAACACGTTCTAGTCCGAGAGCCTGGAGAAATGGCCAATGTATGGGCAGAGTTGGGGAGGACCGGATGATGGGGGGGGGATAAGACCGTGCCTGCCTCAAGAGCAGAGCACCAGGCCCCCTGAAGGTGGCTGCACAGCTGCCTGGGAGTCTGGGCAAGTGATTAGATTAGAGATATGGGCTCTGAGGTCAAGGTAGGCAGGGAGACTGGACAGAGCACAGAAATCCACAGAGAGCCTGGAAAGAAGAATCCTGAAGAAATCCTACAGTGTGCAGAAAGGAAACTGAAGAGTCTATGGTGGGTGGACAATCAGCTGTTGGAAGTAGAGGACAGGGAGGAGCCCCTGGAGCAGGGGATTCTAGAAAGAGAACAGTGAATGAACAGTGAATGTTCATGAGGTCAGAGAAACCAAGGCCTCTGGAGATCGGCAGGGACCAAGTCGAAGTGCCCCTGGAGGAGATGAAGAAGGGCCTGCTGGTCCTTGTACCCTCTTCCATGCCTAGCCAGGGAGAGCACCTCAGCCCACCTCTCCTGCTGTCTGCCTATCTACCTTAGCTCCCAATTCCCCAGTGGCTGAGATGGCCAGCCAGAATGGCTGGTCTCCTTAGATGGCATGGTTGATCAGCTTCCCCAGGGAGGAGGCCAGGACAGTCTTTCAGCAAGGTGCGGTTCTGGGGGGGCTGGTGACCAGGCTTCCCATGCCCCTGAGAGCACAGTGAGCTGTCAGTAGCTCCTGGCCAGTGCAGAGGACCAGGGTGCCGCTCTGGCAGTGGCAGCCACACTGGCCTCAGGGCACAGTGGACAGTAGACATCTATTTTCCTTGACATCTGAATGCTGTGGTCTCCAGAGGCAGAGGGCGAGCCTGAAGCTCCACCTCTGTCTCTTCCTGGCCAGCCCTTTCCCTACTGGGATGGTCCACTCAGCCCTGTACCTCTTCCTGCTGCCCCTGACACTCTGGTGTGGTGCACGGACTCCCTACTTCTGTCCCTTGAGCAGTGGCTGTCTTTCCCTAACATGTCAGTGTAAGGCCCTCATCCCAGGCTCTGTTAAGGGCAGACGTGTCTGTGGAGGTTAAGGGTCCATTTTCAAGCGTCCTCGGCAGAGACCCCAGAGTTCTAGCAAGGAGGGAGGCAGGGTATGCCAACCCTGCTTCTCCCAGGATGCACTGGGAGCCTGGGAACCAGGGGGGAGGGAGGAGGCTCAGCTGAGGAGCCCAGGATTTAATTCTATGCATCATTAAGTAGTCCTCTGAAAGTAGTGTCCCCCTATACATCATCCATGCTTAGTAAACAGCACGCTGACATTACATTAGCAGCTGGAAATGAATTTTCTCTTTTATAGGGAAATTGAGAATCCGCCAAGAAGAAAGAAAGAAAGAAGAAGAAAAAAAAAAACCTCAAAAGCAATTATCTAGGCATTTATGAGTTCCACCCTGGTCCCTCTCTCTCTCCTCTCTCACTCAGATGCAAAGAAGCATTTAATATTTAATATATTAAGAAAAGAAAGAAACTTTGATAGATTATGTGGAATCTGGCATTAATTCCTCTGCCCCTCCTCACTTCCAAACCCGTGCTGGGTTCTGGATGACATTTAAATGGATTAAGGTGTTCAGATTTCTTTAATAGTGTTGACATTTTGGAAATATTTCTGGCTTTTTTCTCTCCTCGAAATAATAATAATAAATAATTACAGGAATGGATCTTCCCCCCTCCTCTGGACAGGCAGCCTCCGTCTAGTCTCCAGTGCCGGCTAGATTTACATTTTCCATTCTTATTTACAAGATTAAGGGCAAAGAGGAGAGAAGTCAAAGTCCTCCTTGGAAGACGTGGGCTGAGCCCTGAGAGTGGGGGCGTGACCAGGCAGAAGGAATTTTGCTTATCCCCAAATGATTTCCCAGGCCCATGGCCCCTTCCCCACTTCCCCCTGGGCTCCAGGGATCCTCCTGCTTGGGGCTCTTCTCTGTCCCTCCAGCCCTGGTTCCTGGCACTTCCTCCTTGGGGCTGTGCTGCCCTTTTCTGGTGCACTGTGGTCCAGTTCATTTGCAGACCTGCCCTCCCATGACAGACAGACGTACCCAGGATGCCTCCTCTTGTTTCCTGGGTGCCATGGAGACATGGCCCTAATGGTGAACATGGAGAAGGCGGTGGGTTCGCTGCATTCGTCCACTCTCTCCCCTGGGGTTGGAGTTGCTGTGGTGTGTTCTCAGGTCTGGATGCCAAGCCCAGGAGAGAGGGCTCTGGTCATTTCTGACTGCGATTCAGGTCTGAGTAGGTGATGCAGCACACAGGAGGGAGGGGCAGGAGGAAGGAGGGAAAGAAAATGGGAAGAGAAAACAGGAAAGGGAAAGAAGAAGGAGCCCGGAGGAGGGAATTCGTCATAGGATGATGCTGTCAAAGCCCCATGCTCTCCGCGGCTTCTAAACAAGCTTGGATCAGTAGCCCTCTTGTGTAGCAGGAGGCCCGGCTCTCTGCTCCTTCCTGCCCACGAGTGTCCATGGTTTCACGGTGCTGCTGGTCAACACAGTGGGCAGAAAGAGCTGCTGGTGTTTACAGAGGGTCCAGCATTCCATACAGACGGCTCCTTGCAAATATTAATTAGAGGAAGATTAATCATTTGTTCCTGGAAAATGATCTCCATGCTATTTGATCCCTCAAGGTCTCAGTTTTCTTGTACAGAAAGTGGGACCAGCAAGCCTGACTGACCTGAGGACACCACTGTGCCTCTTACAAGGCCAGGGCACATTTGCTGGTGGCTGCTATTTTGTCCTGTTAGGCATTTAATCCAGTAGTGTGGACAATAGTTGTCACTAATCAGGTGAGACTAGCTGAAGTTTGAGAGTAGTCTGAAATGGAAGAAGGAAATAAATCATCTGATTTTATTGTGAATTGCAACCTCAAGTTCTGCACTGAATTTGGATGCGAGGACATACTTAATGTACAACCCAAATGATGCAACTTGGATGGTGTGTGTGTGTGTGTGTGTGTGTGTGTGTGTGTGTGGTGCTGGGGATTGAACCCAGGGCCTTGTGGATGTGAGGCAGGCACTCTACCAACCGAGCTATATCCCAAGTTCCTGGATGGGTTTTTAGAAGAGCAGTTTCTAGTAGATTCTGCTGGAGAATTTCAACTGGATTTTGGCCACCAGGCAGAATGAGTGCAGGATCCGCACAGATGGCGGCCTGAGAGGTGAGGGGCATCATTAGTTCCATCATTAGTTCCACCTTCTGTGGATAGCATCTCTACATCCACACTCACCTGCCTGCCTTTCTGCACCTCCTCCTGACCTTGACACCTGCCTATTCCTTCCAGGGTACAACTCATGTGAGGGTCCTCTAGGGAAAAATACCACAAAATAATTTTCATTTGAAATGCTGTATTTTTGACAAAGCTGACTTTTATTCCATCTTCCAAGCTATCCCGGCCCAAACTTCATGGAACTGCTCTTTTTCCTGGCTGTGTGTGGCCCGCTGGGCATCTTATGTGTATTGGACTTGCTTGGCTTAGCAGAGGACTCAGCAAGACTTCAGGGCCTGGTTTAAATTGCTTTTTTACGTCTTAGCCATAATCAGCTTTGAGCCTTCTCTGTAGTTCTGTCCTTTCTTTTGATTTTGAGATTCTCTACTCTGCTAGTCTATTAATTCTTGTGCTTTGAGTCATTGACTTTAGATTCACCGCCTTCATGGTCCACATCTCAGCGTCTGTTAGATTCAGAAGAAGTATGTGTTGTCCGGCACACGTGATCTGCCAAGTGCTGTAATAGGTGCAGATTAAAGGATGAATAAGACCCATTTTATCGAGTTTATAGCCTGGTGGGGCCTAGAAGGGCAAAAGCTTGCAAACCAGTAAACAGTGTCCACAAAGTGCATTTGAAGGATTGAATTGGCACTGACTGGAGAAGAGGGATGGGGGCACAAGGGGAGTCCAGAAGGAAGAGGGGCTTCTCCAGGCAGACTGGAGAGCATGGTGTGGTGGGGGAAGGGCCCTGCAGAATTAGCATACACATGCTTCTTTCCACTCAGGAAGGAAGCATTCAATTAGGCTTCCGTTAAATTAGATGGCTCTCATTGTATCTGATGGCGAGAGGGCAGGAGAGAAGAGAAGGGAGTTCTGGTTGCAGACCTGACATCCAGCCAGGCTCCCATCCTATGTTACCTAGAGCTTCTGTTAGATACCTTTATATGACTTAGGCTTTAGCTGGCCACCCCATTCATTCACCCACCCACTCAGCCAGTTGGCTGTCCCTCCAGCCAGTCCTGTACCACTCATTCCCTTGTCAAGGTATCATTATGCACCTTAAGGTCCTAGCTATTATGCCCAGTGCTGGCTGGAGAGTTTGGTAGGAGCATCATTGACCCTTAGTCCTAGGCCAGCCTGTGCGAGAGTGCTACACGGCTGTTCTCCCTGCAATATAATTATCAACTTTCTTTGAGGGATCCTTTGCAAGTCAGACATGTAAAATAAGCCTACACAGCATATACAACATGCAAAGACAGATCCAGTAAACACCAATAGAAAACCACGCCACTTGAGGAATCAAGCAAACCTCACCCCTAGGGTCATTGGAGGCCTGGCTCCCTTCCTCCTAGCAGGATTGGCCTTTCTTGAATTCTGGGTTTATTATCCTTTTTATCATAGTTGGTCTCATCTCTATGTATCCTAATCAATCCCTAATTATCTTATCATTTTTGAAGTTTGCATAAATGGGGTCATGTGATATCTGTGGGTGTTCTTGGGTAGGTTAGTGTTCTCTTGCTCTGCTCAGTGCTGTGCTTGAGGTTGCTGAGCGGCTGAGTGAAGTTCCAGTGCATGAGTCATTAGTTGTCCAGTTTCCTGTGAATGGACATCACGGGTGCTCCTTTGCTGTAGTACATCCCTCTGTTAGAGCAACATTGTTGAGAATTTTCTTTTCACTGTCTCTAGCTGCATTGGTGAGTGATCTTTTGGTGGTGTGACCCTCAGTGTCACTTGAGGGCTGCAAGCCATGCAGCTTCGGTGTAGCCGGTCCTGAGGATTGTCTTCCAGTGTGCTGGTCTCAATTTACACCCTGTCAGCCTCAAGTGTGCCTATTCTAATTCTTCACCAGCACTTGGTGTGATCAGAGTTTTACATTTTGAGTGTGAACTTGTTTTTAGTTGTAATTTTAATATTCTAGGTCATTAATGAGCTACATAGACTTTTGCATGTTCTCTTTGCCTATGAATGGACCAAAATGATGTCTTTGGATGGTCGCTGTTAGGTTGTTTGTCTTTTCCTTACTGATCTGCAGAAATTCTGTTCTGAAACACTTTTGTTGCACATAGTCACATGTTTCCCCCAGTTTATGACATGTCTTTTTGTCATCTTTAGTGTCTCTTAATAAATCCACGTTCTTAATTTCAACCCAGCCAACAGTCTTTTCCTAGTGAACTTTATTGTTTACATTGGGTTTTAAAATGAATATTTCTTATTCTGAGGTCATAAATATATTTCCCCATATTGTCTGTCAGCGTTTTCACTTTACCTTTCATGTTGAAGCTAGGAAGCCATCTAGGATGGATTTTGTGGGTGCTGTGGAGGAGAATTCAGTTTTGTTTCTCTTTATGGTTAAGCAGCGGTGAGGTTTGCTGAAGGTTCCTCCCTCTTTTACCTGCAGTGACAGTTGTGTTCCTCTTAAGGGGTGTCAGTACATGTACCAACCTGTCTCTCATTCAGTGATCCCCTGGGAAGCTCACCTGTGTTACTCCTGTAGAATCACCAGCAGATTCCACAGAGCTCATGAGTCAAAACCCTGTGGAAAGGAGCCAAAATACTTCTTTTGGTTCACAGCAACATTTCTCGAGAGGGGCAGACCAGGGTTTTTTTTTTGAACTTGAAGAAAAAAAGGCTAAGATCCAACTCTGACATTCTTTGCATGACTTTGGGTGCAGTTTCCCTTCCCAGTTTTTCCAAGCTCCATTTTCTTCATCTGTTAAGTGGGAATAGTTGTCCAACTTCAGGGGCTGTCCAGAGGGCTGCATTTTGCACCCTAAAGGAGACGCAAGTACCTGACCTCAAGAGAGGCCTGAGGATGAGTTTCTCAACCCACAGCCACACGGATGTTTTCTAACATCTCTAGTCCAAAGTGAGTCAGGTCTCAGAATTACCTTACAAGAAAATGAGACATAGGCCCCCAAATGAATTATTTGCTTCGGTTCACCGAACTTTCTTCCCATACTTCCTGACTTAGTTCCAAACTCATTTCGGAGGGCATGGGGCTGTGACGTTTCCTGCTAAGAATGATTGAGGATAATTGGCAAAAGGAAACTAGTTCTGTATTCCTGAGTCAGGAATGGCAGACAAGGAAGAGAGCTGAGCAGAGAGTCGTCCACCAGTACTTGAACCTTAGGCTTGGTGTCCAGCTTAAAGAATGTCCTCTCCTTGGCAATGCCGTAATACAAATTTGGCACTTTATAATTAATGAAGTGTTCCTACAGCATTGAGTCCATTTTAATAGATGGGTCCATTTTATTCACCTGTGTGATTCCTGCCAAGGGACCAGCAGATTCCACAGATCTCACAAGTCAAAAACCCTGGGTAAAGGAGCTAAAATACTTCTTTCGGTTCACAGCAACATTTCTTTACAGGGTCAGTCCAGGGTGGAAAGAATAGGGGAATGGTCTAGGGGTCTAGTTTATTCTCTTAACACGGTGAGGTGGTCTGAGATTGTTAGTGGGCCCTGGGAGTCTGAGACACGCTCAAGTTCCCAGAGTCAGTCATGAGGTGACCAGACGCAGACTCGGGTCAGGCCATTCAGAATCTCCTTTTACTACACAAACGTGACTGTATCAGGATGGGCTGGGATCATTTCAAATGTGTTGCCACATGGTTCAATTTGGGGTTCAGAAAAGACTGTTGGTAACTAAGCTGATATTTCCAGTAGAGCTGGGGTTGGGCAATTTCCAGAGAACTGCTGAACTCCCCCAACTCCTAAAAATGCCAGCAGGTTTTTTAAAGGTATTAATGACATATAGATGGAAGGGCTTCCCTTGGGATTGCCTCTTGTGTGTTTCCTATGAATTTCTATTTCTGGCCAAGGTCCCCTGGGTACACTGGTCTTGGGACAATGGCGAGACTGATTAGACAGGCCTGCTCACCTGCCAACATGGCATCTGGAAATCCAGACTAGAATTTAGTGACCTTGAAGATGTGGCCTGGCCACTTGGTCCTACCTTGGCAGCACCTCCAGAAGAGCACCCCGGGAGCAAAGGGAGTTTGAAAGCTGCCTTAAAGAATTCCATGTTTCTGGGCCACCTTCATGTCCCTGGGCTGTGCTTCCTCCTGGTGAGGCTTAAGACTCAGGCCTCCGCTTCCCTCCCTGGTAGCCCAGCCTCCAGGAGTCATGCGCCTGTCCTTGTAGATGACCTCTGGGTACCTAACGAACCACGGTGCTTCTGATTCTTCTTTACCCATCAATGCTGCCACATTTCATTGATGATCAAGGGTTAGCGTCGACATCTCCTTCTCCCTCACTCTTTGCTCTTTGGTAACATCTGCCCTGCGTGGCCACTGATCTATGTATACCTCGTACCTTCTTTGCTGTCTCTGGCCACACAAAACTCCCACCTGAACCACCTGCTGTTTCTTTGACATACAGTGGCACTGAGTTCAGTGGAATCAATGGATGGATGAGTGCAGCAGAAAGTTGAGCTGGGCTCTCTTGGCCCAGTGGGGTTAAGCTATCTTCCCGGAGCTCTCTTGATGGTGCCAGAAAGGCTTTCCATGTGTCCCTCACTGACCCCTTTTTCTGTGCTCCATCTTCTCAGTTCTCCTGGCCCCTAATTCCTCTCAACAGCCAACTTCTCTTGCTTCCTTTCTGGGACATGGTCTCAGTTCACACTTTAGTGAGCTCTCTGGTGCACCACATAACAAGCTTTAACCACAGAGTTAGGGGAAAGGGACTAGCCATCAGGAAATCTTATGTCACGATAGCCTTGGGAGAGTCACATACCTTCTATTGCTTTATCTTACCTGTCAGGTAGAAGTAGGTATGCCTCCGTCTTAGGTGGCATGTCATCCAGTGAGATAATGAACATGGGAAACATTTCAGACCTCAGACACAAAGTGAGGTGTTACCAGCCCCCTTCCCTGCTCCTTCAGATCCCCAGGTATTTCCAGGTCCACCCCAAGTGGCCTCCTCTACCTTGTTCCTCTCCTGCTTTCTCCCATCTATGCAGCACTTCCATCTTTCCCTCTCTGTGGTCACATCCCACCTCAGTACTTCAAGGACATTTATGTAACCCGCTGCCTGCTCTGCCTCCACAGCCTCTGACCTCCTCTCTTTCCTTTCGTCAGCAGAGAGGATGGCCAGCGGTCGCCCTGACTCCTGCCCACTCTTTCCTCAAATCCTGCGGTTCTTCTCTGCTGTTCTTCCCAAGCCAGCAGATCTCCCACCGTCTCAGTTCCTAGCCTCCTCAGCTGCTCTGCAAACCCAGTGCTGCAGGCCAGACCCTGCTTCTTAATCCTGTCTTCTCTCAGGCTCCCTGTAAGGCACCCTCCCATGGCCTCTCTGACTCTTGTCAACCCTCTGTCTCTTGGCCCCTTCCTGATTCACCCCATCTCCTCACTTTCCCCAGGCCCAGCCTCCTGCTGTCTGCTCCACCCACACTGAGAAGCATCCCTCTGTTTTGCTCCAAGTTAGCTGAGCTACCTGGAAGTATTGTTCACATCTAGGTTTCACCTTCAATGAGCACAGTCACAAACTCAGGGATGCTCAAGAGAGGCAACCACATGGCGAGGGAGCACAGAAAACCTTAGGGAACCCTGGAGAGATGGACATGCTAGACCTACAGGGGAGCCTGTCCTTGCTGTCTGAATACACTTGGAAAGATGGAATAAAGTTTTCATCTACTGATTTTCAACCCTACACAAAACAGACTCTGATGGGAATTGACCACAGGCAGGTGTGGGGTCACTAGCAGGCCACAGCTCTCCAAGCCCCTTTACTCGGACAGCATGGGCTCAATCCACCCAGCAACTTCGCAGCCGTTGGCCCTGGCAAGGCCCCTTTCTGTGTTTCATTGTGTGCAAAATGAGGACCTATGATGATGGCATTCCTATCACAGTGTTCTTCCAAAGACCAAACAAACTAATGTATGTAGAGTGCCTCGCACAAGCCCCGCTCCAGGGGACTGTGTGGCACATATTAGCAATCCCCGCCTCCTCTTCCTCCTTCTATCATCACCATCATCATCATCATCATCACCATCACACTCACCATTGTCACCACCATCACCACCATCATCACAGTAATCATCACCATCATCATCACCATTGTCACCACCATCACCACCATCATCACAGTAATCATCACCATCATCATCACCATTGTCACCACCATCACTACCATCATCACTGTAATCATCACCATCATCATCACCATTGTAAACGCCATCACCACCATCATCATCACCATGATTATCACCATTGTCACCACCATCACCATTGTGAACACCATCACCACCATCATCATCACTATAATCATCAACATCATCATTAATATGACCACCACCATTGTAATCACCATCATCACCACCATCATCACCATAATCATCACCATCATCATCACCATTATCACAACCATTGCCATTGTCACTATCATCGCCAGCATCATACCATCACCACCACCATTATCATCATCACTGTAATCATCATTATCATCATCACCATCATCATCATCATCACCATCACCAGTGCCATCACCAGCACCATCATCACTATAATCATCACCATCATAGCACCATCACCATCATAGCACCATTACCATCATCAGCACCATCACCATCATCATCACCATCACCATCACCATCACCATCACCATCATCATCATCATCACCATTGTCATCACCACCACCATCACCATACCACCACAGTCATCACTGTAATCATCACCATCATCTCACCATAATCACATCATCAACATCATCGTCATCACCACCGCCACCATTATCATCACTGTAATCATCACCATCATTTATAGCTGTTTAGCAATAGAACTACCTCTTCACAAAGCAGTGAACTTTTCATTTCTAGTGGAGTGTTCAAGCTAAGCCATGTTGGGATATGGCAGAAACTTCTGCTGCTGAGGTAGCACTAGGTGATACCAGATGCCCCTTCCTGGGTTCACTCTCCAGCTCCCTGCGCCCATCTATGGTGGCATGGTGCTCTCTGGCACTCCTTTCTAGATGATCCCTCCAGTTCCCTAGCCCCCTCTCAGACATTGCACATGGCAGATCCAGAGACTTTCTGGGGTCAGGCCCTTATGAAGGGAAGCAATGTCTATGAGCCTCCATTCCCATTGAGCCTCAACTCCCTCTTATCACCAAAGCCAGAATCTTTGTCCCCTGTGCTTCTGAGATCTGGATTGCCTTGTGGAACCCTCTGGGCGCCTGACCTTGATCAAGATCCTAACTCTGCTTCCATGGTAGAATCCGAGGTCCTGGTTCCACTCACCTTCTTCTCAAGCTGAGCCCAGCCCGTGCCCTGCTTTGACTTGAACAGTTCTAACATCTCTCACCAAGATTACCATATATTGGAGTATAAGCCCAACATTCACCCCTCGAGTCCCCAGTCATCAGAGTTTATGACTCTTCCCTGATCTACTGTATCCATGTGACCATTTCTGTTTCCTTGGCTACCCTGGCTGTAATCTCTCCTCCATTCCATAACTTCTTAAAAACAAACAAACAAACACAAAAACCTTGTAGACCCAATTTCTTCTCCTCAGTACCACCCATTTCCCCCCTTTCTCAAGCATTCCTCTATTTGCACAGATAGTAGAAGGCCACATCACCTAAAGAGTCACTCCAAATCCTCCATACTGGGTCCATTTTCTTCTTACAACTTTCTTGAGGTATACTCCATAGAGCCATAACCCCGGCTAAGTTTAGTCTATGCTATCACAAGGTTCACTTGTCCCTATGATGTTCCTGCTCTTACAACCTGTCCCCTAACACCAGTGGTCCTATACAACCACAGTCTTCCTCTTGTCACTATAGTTTTGCATTTTCTAGAATTTCCTTTAAGTAGAATCTGACTGTATATAGTCTCCTATGCCTGGCTTTTGCGTGTAGCACGACATCTCTGAGATTTGTACACATTGTCACACGTACCAGCAGTTCCTTCATTCATTGTTACTGTTGAGCAGTATTCCATTGTATTAATGTAGACACTGGGGCTGTTTCCAGTTGGGGTTATTATGAATAAGGGCCACAGATATTCACGTACATATCTTTCTATGAGTATATTTAATTTATTGTGAGTATGTCAGTGAACTCAGTGGCTGCTGTGACAAGTGCCTAACTTTTAAAGGACTGTGTGACCCTCTTCAGTCCCGTCTTACACCAGCCCATCCACCCTTTGACTGTCCCTGATCATGCCTTGTGCTGTCTGATCTCCATAACCATGTTCACCCATTGCGTTTCTTCCTACTCCAGTCATTGTGATGAAGATTTATTGCTCCCTCAGCTGGTCATCACATAGGGACAGAGACATGACCATGCCCAGTGGAGCCTGCGCCCTGGTGGGAGGGGCAGATGCACACAATGTAATTCACATACAGAGTCAAAACAGAGGTGAAGGAGCTAGCATGGTGGGTAGGGAAAGGTCATGCCACTGGGGTGCGTGGGAGAAGGGACTGCCTCAGGGTGAAGCAGCATGTGCGTGTGTGTGTGTGTGTATAGCCCTGGGGATGAGGAAGGGCAAATCTTGAGGGCTGGTGAATCTCTTCTCAAACCCATCTCACCCAGGAAGCCATCGTAAGTGCTTGTCCTTCTAGAAATTTCTGCCATGCACACCTCATGCTGCTGGTCATCTTGTTGGGGAGACAGTCTTTCACCCCACCCTGCAAACAAAGCTTTATCCTCATAGATGAAGGCTCTTAGTGTGGTCTGAATCCAAGAGCCAAGCATCTGAGCCAAGGGACAGATGGCAGAAGTCTAGAGTGTGTCCTAAGGAGATGACAGACCCAGGAGAACATATCTAGCCAGAAAGAGGAGCAGGTCGAGAGAAGGCAGGAGCAGTCTTCAACCTGGGCAGCCGGAGTGTGTGCACACGGGGGTCATGTAGGTTCACTGTCAAGGGCAGAGCTAGGTACACAGCAGGCTCCACGTGAGTCAATGAGGAGTGAGTGGGGCTGTGTCCACGGAGCCTCTCATCTCTGTTGGAGCCTATTCCACGTCCAACCTGGCTCGGTCAGACATGCAGACATTGAATGGCTTCCTTGCTGCTTTTCTGGCTAAGTGCTCAGCAATCCACACACAGAGCCGAATGTCTAAGAAAATAATTTCTTTGCTTTCTGATGCTGTAAAATATTGTTTGGATTAAAAGGGCAGGAACCAATTGATGGCTCTGGATGTTTTTTTCTCTTTTGGCTTGGGGATGACAGGGCAATCCATCAGACAACTGCCTTGGCTCCATGTGACATTTCAAGCTCAAATGTTATAGCTTTTTTATTTTTTCTTTTCTTCTTCTTTTTTCACCCCCTGGCACCCTATTGAACTGTGCCTCCAGGAAAGGCAGCCTGCAGACGGGGCTTCTTTGACACTTGTCATGGGGCAGGCACTCAATTGAGGCTTGTCAGAGGGTGGCTGGGATACGCGGCCTGTTTAGCAGGCTGTGCCAAACGTGAGATACCAGACAACTTCCACCTGAAGTTGCCCCTGTGCCCTAGACACCTGGCCACCAGTTACCCAGGCCCTAGACAATGGCCCAGAGGTCCACAGACGGTGATTTCAGCAGCTTGATTATGTGTGGGAAGTCGAGATGCATAGTTTCTTCATGTCTCTCTGCTGCCAATGCATGAAGTGAACTTGGAAGGGGCTATTCAATCTCTCCAAGCTGCAGCTCCTCAACCTTTGCGCCAGAGGGTGAGTAACGGTACCAAGGAAACGAGATAGTCGCTGTGGGTATGTCGTGAAACTTCAGAACAAAACTGGAAAGGGGATCTGCCCTCTGTCCTGGTGATCCACGTCAGAGAGCAAATGGCCTCAAACCTTGGTGAATTCGAACAACCAGCATTTATTATCTCATGGTTTTATGGGGCTGGCATGATGAGAAAGTTCTGCTCCCAGGGCTCAGGGCTCAGCCTGGGGCTGAAGTCATCTCTTGGCTTGACAGGGTCTGAGAGTCTTCTTCCAAGATGGTTCACCTGCTCAGCTGCTGGCTGGAGGCCTCAGCTCCTTGTGGTTGCTGTCCAGAACTGCAGGTCCTCACCATGTGGGCCTCACCATGGCTTGAGGGTCCTCATGTCATGGCAGTAGGCAGACACTGCCATGGCTTTAAGATCTAGGCACAATCTGGGTCCCTCAATCTGCCTTTGAGTCCATGCATCAGCTCCATTGAACCTGGAGGGGGTGACCCAGGTGGAGTGAGGGTGGGGGCTGTCATTCAGTTTCTTCTGGGAAATGAGGGAGCTGACTGATCCTCTCTGTGGTCTTCCCTCTGAAACCACGTCCCTGTTTGTTCCAATATCTTTTCCTCAAGTCTGCTCTCCTGTACTGTCTACTAAAAATTCATATAATTGTCAACCCCTTGATCCATAATAAAAATTCTGCTTTAGTCCCTGATGGCGTTCTGTAGAAATGGCAGTGCTTTGCATCTGAGGGGGGTCTTGGGAGCTCTTGATTTGCTGTGCTGAGCTGCATCAGTTGGCCAGCCTCTTGCCGGTCTAGCCCCTCCGTAGTTCACACAGAGCCATCATGTGTGACAGAACCCCTGCTTTGAGAGCCAATAAGGAGGTGACCCCTATGGGAGAGAGGGTCCAGGGCAGTGCTGGGGTCTCCAGCCTTGGTGCTGTGTTTGAATTTGATATGTTCCCACAGGAGTTGGTGTCTAGGATCAGATGGGTTTTGTCATCTGGGGTAGGCAGAGCTGGCATTGTTCCTGCAGGTACGGACTGAAAACCTAAGGTGAGGAATGAAAAACACCTGGGGCTCATCAGGTCCTCCTGAGGCACATGCAGGAATAGGGAACCCGGAAAGCAAAGATATTGGGTGGCTAACATATGGGGTTTGGCTTAAGCCCTCTTGAGATTGAGGTGTCTGTGGTGTATCAGGTGAAGTTCATGTGCCGCCTTCCACATAGCTTCCAGGTGGCCAACGGGTACAGAGCAAATTCTCATAGCCAGAGGATCTTACCCTGTTTGTGTGTTTCTAACTCCTCTCAGCTGACAACTGTGTTTTGCTTTCTTTGTCCAGATGTCCTGGAATGTTCTCCTTGGCTCTCGTGGACCTCACTGTTCTGAGGACCCCACAGACAGACTAAGGCTGCTACCTACTGGGGAGGTCCTGACAAGCTTCTGTGAGTCCCTGCCAGGAGAGAGGCTTGGGTAAGCTGCAAGTGGGGGCTTCACCAGCCTTCAGAAAGAGCAGGGTCTTTCAAAGTATAGCCCATCCATCCATCCATGCATCCATCCATCCATCTATCCATCCATCCATGCATCCATCCATCCAGGGACCTCCCATGGTATTCCTGCAAGGCCCTGGGGCTCAGCTCACAGTTACCTCTCAGGACCACTGGTAAAGCCCCCAGGGCTATCTCTCACAGATCTGGTGTTTGCTGAGGCCCAAGGTGCTGTTCCCGCTCTGCAGACGCCAGCTTCATGCACAGCCCTTGTGAGCTCTGTGCTGATCCCAGCTTCAGAACCCTCTGGAAGGCCAGTATAAGTGAGGTGCCCTGGGAGCCAGGCACCCCACATATCCAGTCCCACGGGCCATTTGGGCAGCTGCCTCTCCAACCTTATCTTCCTTCTGCCTCCACGGAAACCTGAGAAAGACAGAAAGGGGGAAGTGGCGTGGTTTCCCAACACAAATAGCCCCACAGAGCTTTCTCAGCCGTGACCCTTAGCCTGTTGTGTCAGCCTCAGGCTGAGGGAGGAAGGAAATAGACCTTCTATTGAGTATTTTTCTTCCCCTGTCAAGAAGATCAGAGGAACTGAGAAGGGAAAGAAAAGGAGTGAAAAGCACCTTGCGGCCCCTCCTGCAGGATTTGTGCTGCTGTCCCCACCCCTCCTGAGCTCTGAGCAAACAAAGCCCCAGCCAAGTGAGGCCCGAGGCCCACTCCCAGCAAGCCATAAATAAGAGCCTTCAGCCTCTGGCTCTGTGTGAGTGGCGAGGGCACTTCTGAGTGTAACATTTGATAGCGGAGCTGGGAGAGGCTGGGGGGAGAGGCCTCTTGTTAATTGAATCCCAATTTCCTTCTCCCAGGCCGGCTCTTATCTTTTTAATTACACAAGGCCTTTAATCTTCCTGAGGACTTGTCTCTGTCATTAATGGGTGATCCCTATTAGAGATAGGGGGTCTGCTGGGGTAATGGGAGCCGCAAGCAGAGGCCTTTGACAACTTTTTTACTTTTTAAAAACACCCGGAGTTACCCAGGGCAAATGGGGGCTGAGACAGGGAGACATGTGGGGCGCTCCTGGGCTCTCAGATGGTCTTCCTCCAACTATCTGTGTCTTTGATGGGGGACTCTTAGCTGAGGGACGGGAGCCTTTTATGTCAGGACCTATTGCTGTGGCTGCCAGACCACGGGGTTGCTGGCTCTAGCAGATAAGGGGTATGTGAGCTCCCGAGAGCCCATCTCAGGTAATCTTCCCGGGGGAAAATCACGCGAGTACATTGAGGGATGCTGGGTGCTGAAGTCGGGCCCTTGAAAGAGTCGGGGCGTTCTGTACTGCTGAACCTCAGGGTGAGCATTAGGTCTTTGTGGATGGAGACTCACATTCTCGGGGCATTGCACAGGTGCACTGTCTCCAGGTGACAGTGACTCGGGACACTCCAGGGTCACATCTCCCTCTATATCTTTTCCTCCCAGCAGCCCTGTCAAACCCCGATGAGCCAAAAACCATACTTAGGAATGCAAAGGACAGGACGCTCCCTACTGGAAGGGGTTCCACTCATTGGACATCAACAAAAGCCTTCGAAATAACTTTTAAACAAGGGTCTGAGGGCATTCAGTTTAAAACATGAATTCACACATAATTACTGAGCAATCGAGTTCCTCATTATAGCTTTAAATTCTACTGGATTTTCTTTTGCTGGCCTGCAAGGTGGTCTTTAGTATCCCCTTTCTCAGGCAGTCCAATAAGTCACACACCAGGCCAGCCCCTGGCTGGGCAGAAGGAGAGGTGAGGCGAGGTCCCTGCCAGGAGCCCAGTGCCCAGCTGGGAAGATTCATCTTATTAGTTTTAAATATGAGTATACATAAATAAATAAATATAAATAAATACATGTGTATATGTATATGTGTATATGTATAAGGCAGTGCATATATATATATATATATATATATATATATATATACTATACAAATGCATATTTATAAAACTGTATATGCATAGTGTGTGTGCACGTGTGTGTACACACATGTATTTGTGGACTTGTGTCTTTAAAGTACTCAGGTTTGATTTCAACCCTATATGCACATGTGTACATATATATGTATGTACATGCACGTGCGCGCACACACACATATACACAGTTGACATCACAGCTGGCTTCCCTGCTGATGGAGTCTCCCACAGCACCAGCAGCCAGCTCTGCACTTTGGGTTGTGTCTTGCAGGGCTGGCTGGGAGCACCATATCATCAGACTGCAGGCCACTGTGCACAGTCACCTCAGCTGCAGCCGAGGGTCGTGTAACCAGAAGGTGAGAATCAGGATTCCAGCCCTTGTCTGAATGTGAAGCCTGGCCCTTGCCCTAAGGCCCTGGCCAAGGCTGCTCTCCTTGCTCAAAGTCACAGTCTGCCTCTTCTGAAAGTGCCCAGCTCTGGTCACAGATGCTTGTGAAGAAATAATGAACCTGGATGTGGTCCAGAGAAGAGCAATTAAAACACTGGAGGGGAAGGGGGACTTCTGTTTAAGGACAGACTTAAAACTACCAGCAGCCGAGTCTGGAAGAGGCCATCAGAAAGGATGAGATGGAGGCGGGGCCGGAGGGATGGTGTGCCTGCCAACAGGATACCCACTGGAGCCAAGAAGCAGTCGTTTCAGGAAAATGAGGAGAAAGTTCTACTTACCACGTCCCATAAGTTTGCCACCTTCTGTGTGATTCCAGGTGGGGCACAGCCAGGAAACATAAATAGACTCACTACTGCAGAGCCACTGGCCTCTTGCTGCCTAACCCAAGCTCCTGGATTCTAACCATCATCACCTGGAGCCAGCACACCTTTTCTGTAAAAGATCAGAGGGTGAATGCTTGGGTTTGTGGGCCAAGTCTGTTGGCACAATTCAACTTTGCTACTGCAGCACAGTCGCATCCATGGGCAATATATATGAATGGGCAGGCTGTGTTTCAATAAAACTTTATTCACAAAAACAGATGGGGGCCGTATTTGACCAGTGAGGCATAGCTTGTTAATGCTTGGTCTACACCAGTGCAGGGTGGGCTCAGTGGTCTGATTCCAAACTGAGAGGTATCTTGGTGGTTCTACCCTAATTTTATAGAGCATGACTGTGACATTCAGATACATCAAATAAACACCCCAATGTCATCCAGTGGAATGTTGAGGTTGCCTAGGGGATATTCAGAAATGGATAGCAGGATTGTAACAAAGTGCGCTTGGGCTGGGCATTTCTGACTTTTAAATAAATTCTCACGGTCAGAGCCTGCCTTTTCTTAGAGAATATCCCAGGGGGAGGATATGGAAGTATAGCTTGCTTCAAGAAAACTGAGGGATACTTTAAAATTCCTGGATATCAGCTGAGCCTGCTGGCCCATGCCTATAATCCCAGTGGCTATACAGGCTGAGACAGGAGGATTACAAATTCAAGGACACCCTCAGCAACTTAGCTAAGCCTTAAGAAATTTAGCAAGACCCTGTCTCAAAACATAAAATTTTTGAAAAGGAGCTGAGGAAGTGGCTCAGAGGTAAAACACCCTGGATTCAATCCCCAGTAACACACACACACACACACACACACACACACACACATCAGAAAATAAGAAACAGAGCATTCCTCAAGCTTCTCCAACTGACCCCTAGTTCTGAGATGGGGGGAAACTGTATTTCCTGACAGTCCCTAAAAGTAATGCTGGCCCTGAGGCCGAGTCCCTGGACTATCTGGGACTACGGGGGCAGGTTGAACCTCCACTGCCCACAGGAGGGAGCTGCTCCTGGGCTCGTCCACTGAGACCCCACCTCTTCCGCATCTGGGCAATATGTTCCTGAAAACCAGAAAACCTGCTTTCTGTACTCTGCTGGATAGACCAGGAAGGCCCAAGTCAGTCGGTGCTCAGAGGAAGATGTGTGTGGTTGCTTGGTGTGTGTGTGTGTGTGTGTGTGTGTGTGTGTGGTGTATGTGTTATGTGTGGTTGTATGGTGTGTGTGTGTGTGCGTGGTATATGTGCTATGTGTGATTGGTGTGTGTGTGGTATATGTGTTGTGTGTGGTTGTCTGGTGTGTATGTGTATGTGTTGTGTATGTATTGTGTGTGGTTGTCTGGTGTGTGTGTGTGCACATGGTGGTATGTGTTATATGTGGTTGTTTGGTGTGTGTGTGTGAGTGGTGTATGTGTTGTGTGTGGTTGGTGTATGTGTGTGTGTGTGGTGTATGTGTTGTGCGTGGTTGTCTGGTGTGTGTGGTGTATGTGTTGTGTGTGATTGTCTGGTGTGTGTGTTTGTATATGTGTAGTGTATGCGTTGTGTGTGGTTGTTTGGTGTGTGTGCGTGGTGTATGTCTTGTGTGTGGTTGGTGTATGTGTGTGTGTGTGGTGTATGTGTTGTGTGTGGTTGTCTGGTGTATGTGTCTGCATGGTGTATGTGTTGTGTGTGGTTGTCTGGTGTATGTGTATGTGGTGTATGTGTTGTGTGTGGTTGTCTGGTGTGTGTGCTGTATGTGTTGTGTGTGTATGTCTGGTGTGTGTGTCTGCATGGTACATGTGTTGTGTGTGGTTGTCTGGTGTGTGTGTGTGTGGTATATGTGTTGGGTGTGGTTGTCTGGTGTGTGTGTGAGTGGTGTATGTGTGTGGTTGTTTGGTGTGTGTGCGTGCGTATGTGTTGTGTGTGGTTGGTGTGTGTGTGTATGTGTGTGGTGTATGTGTTGCATGTGGTTGTCTGGTGTATGTGTTGTGTGTGTATGTCTGGTGTGTGTGTCTGCATTGGTGCATGTGTTGTGTGTGGTTGTCTGGTGTGTGTGTGTGTTAGTGGTGTATGTGTTGTGTGTGGTTGTTTGGTGTGTGTGCGTGGGTATGTGTTGTGTGTGGTTGGTGTGTGTGTGTATGTGTGTGGTGTATGTATTGTGTGTGTATGTCTGGTGTGTGTGTCTGCATTGGTGCATGTGTTGTGTGTGGTTGTCTGGTGTGTGTGTGTCGTATATGTGTTGTGTGTGGTTGTCTGGTGTGTGTGTGTCGTATATGTGTTGTGTGTGGTTGTCTGGTATGTGTGTGTGAGTGGTGTATGTGTTGTGTGTGGTTGTTTGGTGTGTGTGCGTGGGTATGTGTTGTTTGTGGTTGGTGTGTGTGTGTGTGTGTGTGTGGTGTATGTGTTGTGTGTGGTTGTCTGGTGTGTGTGTGCGTGTTGTATGTGCTGCGTGTGGTTGTCTGGTGTGTGTGCTGTATTGTGTGTGTGGCTGGTGGCTGGGGCTGAGGTATGCACAGGTGGAAGCAATATTCCAAACACTACTAATCCAGGACTTGCTGTTTTGGTGTCCACAGAAGATCCCTCCTGAACTCCCTCACTCAAGTCACCCTTTGAAAGTCAGACAGCCCTTGGGAAACTGCTATCCCAGCTGTGACCTGTGGGCTCTCTGTAGCATGCCAGGTTCATCTGGGGCGCTGGGCCTCCTTGGTGGACAGTGTTTTCATCTGTGAAAGGAAGCCAGCTGTCCTGAGACAGCCCCTCCGTTGCAGGCCAGGATGATGCCCACAGTGAGGCAGGCTGTTTTGAACAGGGACAGCTGATTTGCCCTGGGTGGAGCTTCCTGCATCAGGGACAGAAGGGACTTAGGAAGGAGTCCATCCCTTGGGGCTTTCATCCACATGAGGATGCTGAAGAGGTTTGGCCACAGGACCCCGGAGTCTGAGCTGCATGTCTCCTGCCACTCCCAGAGGCCAGAGGAACCTTCCAGGAACACTCTTCACCAGCCGTTCCGGACGTCCTGTCTCTGTCTTGATCCCAACAGGCCATGCAGGCTGGGGCACATGTGGCAGAAGAGACTGCTTCCAAGGTGAGCTGAAGACGCAGAGTCCTGGATTCAGATCCCACTAGCCGTAGCTCACGGAGGAGCTGTCTGACTCTGAAGTCCACCTTTGGAACACAGCAACTAGCCCACAGCAGGTGCTCATGAATGCTCTTTCCCCTTTTCATCCCACCAACCCCTGGAAACGCTCTTGTTCCACTTCCGCCCAATGCAGACCTGGGTCCCCAATGGGGAACACACTCAAGGAGAAGCTGCGCTGAGCAGCTCTAGCTACGGGAGCTCAGGATCCGCCACCTATTGTGCATATGACTGCTCTCAGAACATTATCAGTACCTAGTACACATTTTTCTAAATTATAAAGATGATGCCTATGCATTGCAGTAGATTTTTTAAATATATAGGAAAATCAATGTGGAAGAAATCTCTGATAAATGCAGCTTGTGGTGATGAGCGCACTGTCAGCTGGTTGGCGTATTTATTCACATTTGGCGTGTGGCAGGCATGCGTGTTACAGAATTTGAATCACATGGACTGTGGATTTTGTGTGCACCTTGTTCTCTTCACTGAGGCCGTGAGCTTAAATACTATGATGTGTGAAACAAATCCATAGTACTGGATGCTGAGGTTGTTTCAAACTTTTCCATGTTATACTGCAGGAACTTGAGGGAAATATGTGCTACATTGGATCACTTCTCTGAGAGCAATTCCTAGCAGCAGGAGTCCTGGCCCAAGGATGTCAGTATTTTGGGGGACTTGACCTTCGGGAGCATGCTTTCTCTAGAGAGCTTAGGTCCATCTCCATGGTGGGGAGTGTTTCTCAGCACCCCCTGGTAACACCCAGGTGGAAGCAAGCACACTGTGTATAGCCCATCAAATACTGGAAGGTAGTTCTCAGACTTCCCAGCTTCCCACACTCACTGGCTAAACAGCCATTTCTTTAAAATCCTGCACAGTCTACTCTCCAAGCTCCTCACTGTATCAGTCTGGAGATTATGGAATATTCTGGTTTGTAATTATGGTTTTAAGAAGGTGCCACCTAGACAGAACACAGTACACCTAGTGTGCCCTCACCCATTGTTGCGTCATTTGCTTTGAACCCTGTTCTATTGTTGGTTTTTGTCTCAGCAGCTCACGTGAGGCTCACAGGAGCCTGTGGTGTGGGGACATTCAGAGTCCTCAATGCTCTGGTTAATTAGAGTTTCTTTCATTTGTTGCTTGTTTGGCTGGTTTTTGGAGCCCAGACCCAGGACTTCTATTTGGTGTGTGACAGTTCAATGCCGCAGCTTGTTTAAATGCCAGCGAGGCCCCTGAAAGCCAGTCCTTGGTGCCTCCAGTGCGACCACATCACATGACCCTGTGGGCTCAACCTGTCCCTGTGCAGAGGTCAGGAGGAGGCCATGGGTTGTTGAGGCCTGGTCTGCCTGGCGCCACCTCGGCCGGCTGTCCACTTACAGAGGTTCTCAAGAGCAACCAGGACCTTGGCTTGAAACAACTCTGGTGGAGGGTGTAGCTGACTTCCTGAGAAGGGCTCTCAGGTGACGTTGGACAATCTGCCAGCAGGTGGGGGGTGGTGCCCTATTGGCTGGCTCCTCCAGCCAGACACAGAGGCGAGTCTGGGGGCTGCCAGGACTCCAGCCCCCTCTGCCTCCCTTTGGCCTCTTTCCCTGTGCAAATAGAATGCAATTCCTCTGTGAAGCTGGCATTTAACCTTAGTGTTATAGGCAGGCTGAGGGTTGGCAGGACCTGTGGCCAAAGGTCTATCGTACCCCCTGCTCCAGCTCTGACCTGATCCCCAAAGGCTTCCTACACAGCTATGTGGCCATCTCGGCCCCTTCACATTTCTTCTGAAATAGTCAAGCCTTGGCCACTCCCAGGTGCAGATTTGTCTACAGGAGCCTGTCCAGATGTTGAGGGGCTCCAGGTGGGCTTGGCCCCTTGTTCGCCAGACTCCTCACCTTCTGGAAAGACTCATGGCTCAGCAGAGCCCTCAAAGGCACACGGCCTGCTGCAGAAACCCTGGCTGCTCCAGGGTCTGAGGTGACATTGCTCATGGAAAAATCTGAAATCAGCCTTTAGCCTCTAGATCTATAAGCTTCTGTATGGAGCAGGGAGAGGCAAATGTAGATGTTGGGACGGAGAAGCTGAGCTGCATAGACAGATAGCCTGTGTCCCGGGGCCTGGGCCAGTTCTAAGTGCTCTGCTGTACTTACAAATACAGGCAGAGCCCTTGGCACTATGAAGGGTGTGGAGATGGAGGGACAGACGTTGGCCAGGGCTGGGGAGCCCAGACTGTAACAGTGAGACCTGGCCACTGAATGCTCTGACCCAAGGTGTCTGGGCAGCTGGAGTCCAGGGTCACAGGTAGGAAGGAACACACCTCCACGTGGCTCCCAGGGTACCCACCGTCATTATGCACCAGTTGCTGTTGGTGCCTACTTCCCACCCCAGGGAGATGGTCTTTAGTGTCTCTGGAGCCCAGGCAAGAGACCTCGACATGGTGAAGTGTTACCCTGGCTTTCCCTCCACGTTTCAGTGTTTGGATACTATAAAGGATAATGAGACTCTTATTTAATTCAAGTCAATTCAATTCCACCTCACTCAACCATCTCCCATCAACGACGTCTGTGTCTTTTATCTCAATCATCATTTTTTTTGGAGGAGATAAAGCAGAAAATATAAACATACGTTAAAAATAAACCCCCTGCCTTGCTCTTCATATTTTCAACGTGTTTTCACATAATGTATTTCATTACAGACTCAAGCAGATGCTGTCATAAAAATGGTCTCAGATGTGGGATCCATGAAAACCAACTAAAAAGAACCCCTGAGAGCCGAGGGAAGAGAGCCATCCCGTTAGGCCCTGGCCCCCCAGCTGCTGGGCCCCGGCAGTAGCGAGGCATTACTGGTTGTCACGATTAATCAAAGTGTTTGGAAACTTCTCTTGCTTCTTCTAAAATACCTTTTCCCACCTTAATTTCTTC